>NC_089843.1:178932541-179557042 GCF_035609145.1 Eleutherodactylus coqui | reverse complement strand
TCCGCAACTGAATTTAAGCATGCAGATTTGATTTGCGGACCGTTTGATGTGGAAAGCACATCACAGCATGCTCCATTTCAGTGCAGATTCAGTGCGGACAGGCTCAATAGAAATCAATGGGTGTGGACGATCCGCAGTGCATCCGCAAATACAATCTAGTAAGCCAGGCTCACCCGTGGTGGATTTGCTGTGGAAATTCCCTGCAGAATTTCGCTGTGGCAAATCCGCTTGCGGCTGCTAATCCTGGGATTAGCCAGCCAGGTGGATGAGAATTTGCTAAATTCTTGTCCACACGGGACGGCCAATCTGTCGCGGCAAGGCCGGGCGGATCCGGGATAGTGGCGCGAATTCAAAAGATGCAGCACGTCAATTTTTTTCCCGCTGCGGCCTTGCTTTTCTCTATGGGGAGAGAAAGCCGCAGCAGAATGTCGGCTGCCGAACCGCTTCAAAACCCGCGCCGAAATACCTTGGATTTAGAAGCTGCGCTTTTCCAGCGAAATTCCCGCGGTTAATCGGTGCAGCCAAACCGCGGGAATTCCGCTGAAAATCTGCCTCGTGTGAACCCTGCTAACTCCCAATGGATAGGTTTCCTCAGGGGTAAATAACTTGGGTAATTGTGTGCCTATACCCAGTAACATGTTACACTTGTGAAGGAGTCACATCAGGATTGTATGAAAGCTCCGTACTGCTTGCCATCTTCAAGCAGCACTTCATATATGCCGGGTAGAGCAAAGAACTGGTTTCTAGGCAACCAAATGGACACATTATCACTAGATTAAATGATAGAAATTACATCATCGTCTAATGCCCTTTACTAAGTATAGATGGTGAATACGGGGTGCTACAATGTCTAGATCTCTAAACTGAGACAGTGTTGTATTTAGTTTCTCAGTTTAGTGATCTATACATTGTAACAACCTGCATTTGCTATTTATGCTCCGTAAATGACCTTGTTCTATGATCTGAGCAGATTGTATAGCTCTACACACTTCAGAATTCATCCTGCTACATCTGTCCACAGTGACCTCATCCATAACCACCAGTGACCCAGTTCCTTCGACACCGTACATGCCCAACACCATGTCTGACAGATGAAGTGGTTATCTTTAGATCATCAGCCCTTCCCTTCTTCCTTCATGCTGTCCTTTTCTCATCCGTCTGGTAGAGGTTCACCTGGTTTCATCCGCCCATGAACCTTGTTCCAGAACTGGACGGCTTTTGTAAGATGTTTTCTAGTAGTTTTATCTGGCCTTTCTGTTCTTGAGTGTCACCCGTGGCTCGGAGATAAACCTCTGTATTTACATCATGAAGGTGTTTCTTGACTGTAGACTTTGACAATGATATATATCTACCTTCTTGAGAGTGTTCCTGACTTGGCTAGATGTTGTGAAGGTGTTTAAGCAGATTTTGCAGCAAAATAGAGCTCGCTACGATTTTTCTTCTGCTCACAGAATGCACAGTTCGTTTTCGCGAGTGTCAATGAAAGAGTAAAAATGCATGCCTCTCAATGCCGGCCTTTTACCACGCATCGTCCACGCAATGTGAGTCCAGCCTATGTCCCAGTCGCACACTCAGCTGGACTGGAGGGCAGGGACGCCTGGACTAGAGAGAGGCGTGGGTCCTATAGAAGTAGATGAAATGCATAGTGGCTGCAGAATGGTATTATTCACAGCTCCGTCTATGCGGGAGATCTTAATTTCTGTGTAAAGAGTAACAGGGCTCTGACCACCATATAAAGTAGGTACATACTTCTAGACCTGAAACATGGTGTTAAATGGTAGATAGTTACTCAGATGTGAAATCATCGGTTATTTTGAGATATCAGAAAGTGATTCTAGTGCAGATACCGGGCAGTCCGACAAACTAAGGTGGAGATGCAAGATATAGATTGAGGAGGCGTTCAGGGTGGTAAGTCAAGTAGGCATGCCTAGATCTCTGGTCATAGCAGACAAGCCCAGCCAGTAACTGGGGGTCACCTACTAGTGGATTGTAGACTAAACTGGAGTAACCAATGCCAGTCAGCTGCTGCAAAGGCAAATAAAGTCTTGGGGTGCATTAAAAGAGGTATAGGGGCAAAGGACGAGAACATTATCCTTCCACTATATAAGGCACTAGTCAGGCCCCACATGGAATACCGCGCACAGTTCTGGTCACCGGGCTCAAGAAAGATGTTACAGTACTGGATGGGGTTCAAAGAAGGGCAACTAAACTAATACATGGAATGACGGGACTGGAATACCCAGAGAGGTTATCAAAATTGGGATTATTTACTCTAGAAAAAAGACGGATAAGGGGTGATCAAATAACTATGTATAAATACATGAGGAGACAATACAAGGATCTCTCCCATGATCTGTTTATACCCAGGACTGCGACGGTAACGAGAGGGCATCCGCTACGTCTAGAGGAAAGCAGGTTTCATCACCAACACAGAAAGGGGTTCTTTACTGTAAGAGCAGTTAGACTGTGGAACTCTCTGCCTGAGGATGTGGTGATGGCAAAATCCATAGAGGAGTTTAAAAGGGGACTTGATGTCTTTCTGGAGAGGAAGGATATTATATGTTATAAATCTCAGGTTAATTGTTAATCCAAGTATAGAGGCAGGTAGGAACTATTAGGGGTTGATCCAGGGATTAGTCTGATTGCCATTAGGGAGTCGGGAAGTAATTTTTTCCCCAAAAGGGCTAATTGGCTTCTGCTCTTGTTTTTTTTTGCCTTCCTCTGGATCAACAACACAGGAGGATAAACAGGCTGGACTAGATGGACATTGTCTTCATTCGGCCTCACGAACTATGTTACTATGTTACAGCAACCAAGGACATAGAGGCTAGGAGATGTGAAAGGGAAAATGAAAATGCTGCGTCTTTACAGCCCAGTGCAATGTTGGGTAATAGTTCTCTCCTCCCTCCTCTTGGGATTTCCACAGACTGTGCTGCCTTGGAAAGTATACGGCTCAGGGGATTTTTCATTGTGACTTGCATTTCAAAACCTTCCTAAGGTGGGGCTTACATCCAGGTCACCCGTTTATGACTAAGTACAGCAAATCTGCCCTCTGAACTTCTCATTATAACCTTTTTAAGGCCGCTTTCACAGGGAAACATGATGTTCCTGCGATGTGACAGCATGAGAAGTTGCATGTTTCTGAAACCAATGCTTTCCAATGGGTTCCTTCACATTAGCGATTGTTTTCACTGATGTGATGATGCAAGAAAAAAAATCGCGGCATGCCCTATATTTGAGCGCTTTTTTTTTTTTTTGTAGCACATTTCTCTATGGAGCCTCCTTGTATATCACAGCGCACGAACTAGCGATTTTCGTGCAATGCGATACATTTTTAACATTCCATACCCCGAAAATAAACCCTAGCTACATTACCTGAAAAAAAAAAAACAAGCAAAAAAGGAATACTTACTTAGCAGGCTTGTTCCAGGTCCTGCTGTTGCTGTCCGGAGCTCCACTGTTCGTTCTGCAGTCCTTGTTCGCCCACAGAAGATCACTTCCTGGTTACTGGATTCATAAATCCCGCCTCCAGGAAGCGATCACTCCGATTAGTTCATCTAGCGCTGCTCAGCGAACCAATGCAGCGCTCGATGAATCAATGCGATGGCTGTGATTAGTTCTTCAACCTTTGCTCAGCTAATCAACAGCCAGCGCATTGTGCTGGCCGGATTTATGAACTGGCCAATCAATTCTGTGGCTCAGCTAATTTATAAATCCCGCCTCCATAACATTTTCTGAACGTCCTTACTTACCCTATGCGTTTTTTCTGTAGGGTTCTTGCTGGTGTAAAACGGAAGAGCAAAGGTGTGTGCTCTATTTCCTAAATTATATCCGCTGCTGCACCTCTTCCTCCCCTCTCACAGCATGACTCTCGCACAGCCAGACGCACACAAAGGGGGAAATCTGCAGCATAATACGCAATTTAAAATCCACTAGCAGAATCCGCTGATGTGCACCTACCTAGCTTTTAGAGGATGTTTGGAGAGGGGGCTCGATCCCCTGTCTAGTTTTACATAACTACTTCCTCTGCTCATAGACTTGTAGAATGACTCTCGCCGGCTCACTGTCACACCTTGTCATTTTATTGCTAATAATAAAGCAGTTTCATGATGACTATATTATACCGCAGCTTACAATGTGCAGAACAAACAAGGGAGTGTAACATCTATTGTGCTCCCAGTATTGGACTTCAACTTTTGCATAGTGCAGAAATGACAGTAAATGGTGATCCATAATGTGAATACCAAAAAGATTGATTTCCCCAATAATGATCATAAAAGGTTCATCCGCATGTAATCCTATGAGGGCACGAGGGGTGTGCTGCCATACTGCTTTATAATACTAATATTATTATTATTTAACTAGCTTTCAAAATGTCCTGCCTTAAAGGGGTCATCCAGGGAGAATACTACTGATGGCCTATCATCAGAATAGGTCATCAATAGTTGATCGGCCGGGGTCCGTCGCTCGGGACCCTGACCGATCAGCTGAGCAGGCGCATGCTGCATGCCCTGCAAATACACAGAGGTCAGAACGGAAGCAGTAGAAGTCTCCGCACCGACCTCTGTGTAGTGGCTGGCGCTTGTAACTGGAGGTTAGGGTCTCATAGAAATCAAAGCAAGCTTGCTCTCCGACCTCTGTGTATTCGCGGCGCTGACAGCATGCGTCAGCTCAGCTGAACAGTCGGGGTCCCGAGCGATGGACCCCAGCCGATTAACTATTGATGACCTATCCTAAGAACAGGTCATCAATAGTATTCTCCCTGGAAAAACCCTTTTAAGGGCTTATTCACACTATTGTATTAGTGCTGCATATTACGCATGTGCATTTTTTTTGGTCGCGCAAAAAAAAGCAGCATGTCCTATTTTCGTGCGTATTGCGGATGAAAATGGGACATATTAAACTTAACTGCCTATTGAAATCAATGGGAGCATGCTTGTGTGTTTTAATATGCATGCAAATACGTAAGGCATGCTGCAAAAAATACTGTAAAATACACACACAACGGCCATTGAGCTAATGCTCACATAAATACACTTACGCTCCTGTGAAGCTGGCTTTAGGGTATGTTCTCTTGGCGAATTCTGTAAAACCACATCTATTCTGACACAGTTGTGCCGGGCGTCTGGATGTGGATCTAGTCCTCTCAAGGGGCAAAATCTATGTGGGAAATTGGACCCGTTTCCACAGAATGAAGTGGCATGTAGTTTCTTGCAAAACTATTAAAAGCTTCACTCGTGGATTTTGACTAAATCCATGGCAAATACCCGTAAGTTATGGTGCTGATAAAACAGGGAACATGGAGCCTCGGGTGGGGGGGGACGTCAACTCCTTATACTTAACCTGTCTTCCCTTTGCCTTCCTGTCACACCCGGAAGTCGGTGTTCGGTGCGAGCGGGACTTTCCTCCAGTCAGTGCATGTACCATAAATGTATTATGTTGCTCATTAGATGTGATAGATTCCCTTTAAAGGTCCAAGATAAAACTTTTGTGATCCCATTAATGTGGGCATCTTGTACCCCCTTGTCACCTGCATGGTCACGCTCTGCTGGAATGGGGAGGGACGGCAACTGCTAATTTTGAATAGTTTTTGCTACAGGCTTTTCGATGATTTCTAAAGCTTAAAGAGGGCACACAGCCAGTGGTAAGGAGCATGAGGTTGTGCCTGTATATTATATTCTGTACTATATAATTTACATATTTCTCTACAGTAATGGTCAGTCCGCAGACATGTTATAACCATATATTATAAATGTGACTGGCAGGGCTGTGGAGTTGGCAAGCCTCAATGTTTCCAGACTTCAGCTCCTTTTTATACATGACTCATAATTGTGGTTTTTTTTGTTTTTTTTTTAAGTAATACATTTACTATTACAATGATAAAATCAGGGTTTTCATCACCATTATGATAAAATAATAAAGGTAGAACACAAGTATTTATTGGAATACAATTTCAGAACACAAAACTTTTCCCTTACGCCTATGACAGCACCCCTAAGAGTCCGCCTCCCATCCACACAGGAAATGGGAACCTCCCAGATCTCTTTTGATGAGGGAACACCGCTCACTGCCTCCGCTTCCTGTCAATAGGGCAGATTGGAGAAGGCTGAGGTAGCTGCTGCTTGGCTATCTTGGCTTTTTCAAGGATTCCTCTCTAAAGGATGGCCTTCAGGGCCTCACTCCCAAACTAGATGGCATGAGAGGTTACCTGTCTGTTGTAAGTGTCCACTAGGATCCACTGGTTAAGCCTGGAATCATCCACTTGCCCAGTTGTGTTGCTGCACCTGGAGGTTTGCTGTATGTGACCTCCTGTTTTATCTGGTGCTTCCATCAGCAGATGCGTGACTCCTAGTTTAACCACTATTTGGAGCAGGTGAGAGAAATGAGCGGTTTCTAAGAGGATCTCCTGCCAGTCCATAGTGCAATCACCTTGCAGTTGTAAGGGATTGGACTCCACCTTTACCTTAACCCTACAAGATTGAAACACAGGCGGGTTAGCTCTCAGTATCCAGACTTGATTGCCTTCGTCTATGGCCTCTTTCACACGAGCGTATGCGTTTTTGCATTCTCTCGTCCGCGCCGTAAATTCCATGAATGGACAATTTTCAGCGATTAAGTCCTATGCTTAATTAGCGTTTTCTCGTCCTTTTACACGACCAGGTGCAACGTTTTTAGCAAAAAAAATATGTTGCACCCCCAGAAAGCCCTCGTTCAGCATAAATCCTCAGAATGACTTCCAATGCCTACATAGAGACACCTGAGAGCTTTTCGCAGCATTGGCCGCTGCTAAAATGCCTCCCCCTCCCTTTTTTTCCCCAACACCCATAGGAGTCTATGGGAGCTACCTTTGTATATTGGTTAAAAGATAGATCAAGAACTGTCCTTCACCCACCGTATATTCTCCAGCGCGTATTTCACATATGTTCCTTTTTTTTTTTACGGTGTGATGTTTTTACGTGCCGTATATTCCCCTGTGTGAACGAATGCATTAGAAACCAATGCCTCAGATGGTTGCGTATATCGGTTGGCATGGAAATGCGGCCGATATACTTGTGTGAATAAAGCTTATGGCTGTATAACCTCAGTGCTTATGGTGGAATGGCCTCGGGGATGCCAGGCCTATGGTGGGCCGTCTGGCTCCTGGTCTTTGCCCATGGCTTTTAAGTTTGTCCTATATGGCTTCTAAGCTTTGGTTTTGCCGGTATATCCTTTTGAGCTTTTGCCTGATGCCACTATAGCGTCCGGGCTTTGGCCTAGGACCTCAGTGCCTTTTTCCTATGTCCTATAGTATGGGCTCTGTCTGTGATCTTCAGTGCGAAAGTTAGTAGACAAAGTCACTTTTCCTCACCATACACTTTCAGTAACATCCCGGCTAAAGATTACCTTTTGATTTGAGGTAAGAGTGTTCTGATGATTTTACCAAAACATGATGAGAAGAACATGAGATGCAGTTTGTGGTATCTATAGGTTACGTTGGGTGAGACCAGGTGAATGTTACCTCCCAAAGAAAATTTGTGTAATAAACTTTCTGATGCCATGTCCTTATGTGAAGGAGTAGCCTTAGGGCGGACACCCACTGGCGATATTTTCTATCTTGTGCTGCGAGAGCAATTGAAAAAACTCGCCTCGCAGCACAAGAAAGACGCCGGAATGAGACCGGGATATTGCCAGTCTTCTCAATGGGGCCAGCGGCAGCAGCGCTAGCCCCATTGAAAAGATATGGAGAATACCGCGGACTTCTGCCACAGCTGTGGCAGGAGTTTCCTTCATCCCCGCAGGGATGAAGGATTCCTCTGTCGCAGCTGTGGCAGAAGTGCAGCATGCTATCCCATTGCTTTCAATAGCTAAGATAGTGCTATTCATGAATGAATAGCTAAGCACTAGCTGTTATTGGCTGAGTGCTCAGCCAATCAGCACAGCCCTTTCAGGAGGCGGGGATTTTTAAGTGTCTGGGAGCCAGCCGGAGGACGCGGCGGAGAGGTGAGTAATTTTTTTTTTACCACTTATTGATGATTTTCAGGGAAGGGCTTATATTTCAAGCCCTTCCCTGAAAATCATACTGCAGGGTTTGCCAAAAACCACTGCTTTCAATGGGACCGGCAGCAGCGCAGCGCATTGAAAGCAATGGGATAGCATGCTGCACTTCTGTCACAGCTGTGGCAAAAGTCCGCAGTATTCTCCATATCTTTTCAATGGGGTTAGCGCTGCTGCCGCTGGCCCCATTCAGAAGACTGGCAATATCCCGGCGTCATCCCGTTTTTTTTTTTCTTGCTCTCGCAGCGCAGTGGAGAAAAATACGCCAGTGGGTGTCCGCCCTTATGGTGTCTTTACCCTTGACCTTCTGCTTTAGTTAGAATCCTGATCATTAGGATTAGTTTTTTTTGTTACTCTGACTTCAACTTGGAGTTGTGACAAACTACACAAATCCTCCTAATTTTCCAGTTTAGAGCGGGTTGTCCTAAGGTTCTATAATCCCATGTGCAATGTCTTGGTGTAATACTATCTTCCCTTTTTCTTTGAAATCTTCCTTCCCTCTTTCGAGGAATGATGAAAGAAGAGAGTTCATTATCTGGATGGCTGTGGTGAAGAAACCACTATAGCAAGGGCCAGTTGAATCCTAAGGACTAACAAGCTGGCATGTATTTCTGTAGGGTTTGAATGCCCATGTGGTAGTGTGGCATGGTTTCTGCAACAGGAGTAGAGTACCAATATTTCAATTTATCATATCTTTAAGACAACTTCTTGGAGTTTTGCTAGTGCTCTATTGATGTTTGTTTTTCCAACCGAGGGGACTATTAGCCATAAGTAGAATAGTACCTAAGGCTAGCAACCCCCCCACCCCCCTCTTCCCCTATTTATCTAGTTTAATCTCTCATGGACATAAGGGAAACAACAAGATTACATACCGGTAATCGGTTTAACATGAGCCCATGACGGCACCGCTAATGTTTTCCCCCCCTACTGCTGTGAAATGGAGAAAATAAATAAAGTTTAGGTATGAAATAGAAAAAGCCTCAAATAGTCCATGGATCTTGTTACAGAACTGAGGTGGTGAACGGTGTTTTCGCCTTTAAAGAGATCTGGAAGGTTCCTATTTCCTGTCCGGATGGGAGGCGGGCTTTCATGGGTACTGTTATGGGCTCATGGGAAAACTGATTGCCGTTGAGTAATCTTGTTGTTTCCTAAATTCCTATCAAAGGAAATATGCAGCAAATTCAGCATTGAATTAAGGATTCCATATTTATTATATATATTTATGAACCAAAATAAGTACATTTCTACTGACTGAGACTCCACCAAAACGGGACTCTGACTCTACAGCCCTGGTAACATGGAGGTTGACCACACTGGAGGCTAATGCTGGCCATACACATTGTCAGCTGAACCTGTAGATTTCCACCAAACCAGTTTCCAATCAAATGTCTATGTGGGTGAACAGATTCTGCCCAACCACAGATGTAGGAGAGCGAAGGATCAGGCATATTGGATTTCAACATGCCCGCTCTTTCCGTCTCCGAGATAAACCACTGCTGGAGATGCCTGGCTGCTGCCTACTCATTGCTCCCGGTTGAGAGCACATACACGCTCGGCTGGACAGCGAGTACAGATGTATGGGCACCTTTAGTGCAGCAGTGATGGTCACCCCCTATCATGTAGTCCTGTAGTAGGTCTAGTGTTACATTTAACTACTGCTTTTGTCTTTTTTTTACGTATCAGGAACTTTCACTAGCCATGTTATGTTGGGGGCACTCTGCTTTTGGACAACTTGGATTTAATGATGAATCTTTAACGGTTGCCCCCGAACCAAGGATATCACCGTTCCCCCTGTCTATTTTTATCAAGCAAGTTGCCTGCGGAGAAAACCATTCTGTGTTTCTACTAGAAGATGGACGACTGTATAGTTGTGGTTGCAACAACGCAGGCCAGCTTGGTCATGATCAGGAGGACGTCACGCCAGGTATTTCTAGCTAGTAGTAGAAACATAGCTGGATACATATAGTCAGGGAAGTTTTTCATTGCATTTTGAAGGTATTCAGCATTATTTAATGTAATTTTGAGATTATGATTTTTTCTTTTAACTTTTGTGTCAGGGTGCGTGAATGCTTTGGCAAATGAACATATAATTCTCGTAGCGTGTGGAGAGGCACATAGCGTTGCACTCAATAGTCAAGGTCAACTCTTCTCATGGGGAGCCGGGAGTGAAGGACAGCTGGGACATTCCACTACAGAACATTCTGTTCCAGTTCCAAGGTATGAAGCTTCGGATACTCTACATATCCACCTCCCTATGGATCCAGCGCCGTGTTTTAGGATGAGGGCGCATTGTTTCCCCAGTCTCTACGGACTGCTCCTCCCTTCTTGCCTGTCCTTTAGAGAAGTGTTTTGGTTAACACTGTAAAAGAGAGAATACATGGGAAATACCGGAAGTTGTTCTACCAACTTGATCCAATACAATCTCTCATAATACGAGAATGGTAAATTGCATTTGGCAATGTGGCTTTAAAAGCAGATCTGTCACCATAATGTTTTACCCTTCTTAATGGTAACTTACTATAGAGACAGGTTTGTTCTATTAAATGGTATAACGGCACAAAAATATAGTACCGTTTGGCCAATAGCATGTCATACAGAGGACGATAGAATCATAGTTATGAAACTGCTATAGACTGAAACGCTCCCCCCCCCCCCCCCCCCCCCCCACTGACTGCCAGTATGGTTTTTTTTTCTTCTAAAGTTTATGTCAGAATTTTTTTTAGTTAGAATGTAATTCTATTATTTCAGTGATTTCCAAAAGTTGGTATCAGAAAATTGTAAACTATTACTTCTACTTTGCCATTTCATTTTTGTAGGCTCCTGAATGACACATCTGCCAAGTAATGCAGTTTTATGGAGGGGTCAGAACCGTATCAATATATAATAAGGCAAATTAAAAGGGTTGTTCAGTTGTAAGCTATTGATAGTCTATCCTCAGAATATGTCATGAGTAGTTGCTTGGTGGGGGTCATTTAGCTGTTTGCAGGGCCGTTGCACTTATGCCATAAGATGATTTCTGCAGGAACCAAACCTCTCCGTTCCCATTGTAGTGGCCAGGCTTAGTATTGCAGGCATTAAAATGAATGAGAACTTTGCTGCAATCCCAAGGCTGGCCACTACAGTGAGAACAGAGCTGCCTGCTTAATGTAAAAATCGGCTCAGTGCACCAGCCCAGAAACAGCTGACTGGCTGGGATCCCGTATGGCCAGACCATCAATAATTTACAACTGGACCACCCCTTTAATTCTTGTAGGAATATGGAACAATTAGGTGGCCACCCCAGAAGGTGCTGTAGGACAACTCCCTGTCATGTACTGCCTCTTCCCCCACGGTGAGCTGCTTTACAGTATTCAGCTTCTGGCACCCCTCGCAATCAACTAGAATTGTTGCAGAAAATTGCATATGTATTCACATTCTGTTCAAGTCAGTGGGTCACTATGTAATATACTAGTGTATATATACATAGTTTATTACATATCACCCTCAACGCTCTCCATGACGGCACGCTATCCTTCATTGCCTCTCTCCTGTCCATTTACCTGTCATCCCGCGCGTTCCAATCCGCCAACACATTCAGATTAGACGCACCTCTAATACGGACCTCACATGCTCGTCTCCAGGACTTCACCAGAGCAGCACCGATCCTATGGAACACTCTACCTCAAGACATTCAGACAATCCCTGATACACTGCATTTCAGACGCTCCCTAAAGACTCACCTCTTCAAAGAAGCATACCAACTCTCCTTATCTAGTCTAAGGCCTCATAATAGGCCTATCAGGAAAATTCCTCAGCCCTGTATCTCCTGCACTTCCCACACCCCATGTACCACCCCCACCTCCCTTTTGCTTCCAAAATCTTTTGAATACCTTTGTAACCTTTGTACTGTTTGAGCTCCCCTGTGCTTCAAAAATGCTGCGGAATAAGTTGATGCTATACAAATGAAGATTATTATATATACTAATAAACTGTACACAAGTGCCTTACAGTGATAGCAGAGAATTTTAGACTAAGATCTCATTCACCTTGCCATTTGCACTTCAGTTTTTCTGCTCTGTTCTAGGAGTAGGACAATAAAAGTGATGTTGATGCCAGTTCCCTCATATGTAGAACCTGACAGCCCCATCGGCTATCATGGGATCCGTTGGGTTTCCTGCATTGCGTCCCGCATTTTACTGAAGAAAATAGCTGAATCTGCAATATGAACAAGGCCTAATGGAGAGGGGCATCTTGGCAGAACTTTTGTATACTTTTATTTATATATGTGTGTGTGTGTGTAATATACAATATATTACACACATTATTTGCATATTATATTTAATATCCCTGTGTTTCCAGTGAAGCTCACCTGATACGGGCTTTATATGGCATGGTTTCACAGTTCTGTAAGCATTTCTTTGGTCCCATTGTGGCAATCGGTAGAAATTGAATATGACACTAAACAAGGAGTTTCAGTGTGTGTGCCAGATGAATCATAGTTGTGAAATGTGAACAAACAGTACAGAAAACCGATAACTAGCAGACAGAAAACACATCCCAGCAGACAGGCAGGGTGCTGAAGTATACCTCCAGCTACATGTAAGAAGTAATTACTCATCCTGTCCGTTCTTAGAATCAACCTAGAAAAGATCAATGCAGTTCATTACAGGAGCTTCAGATCTGCAGAATGAAGGCTGAGTCATTGCAAAACCAGAACTATGTCATAAAGCCTTGAAGTAGGCAGCAGGAACAGGTCAGTGACTTGTAATAAAACAGGAAAGAAGTTATGAAGTAGAGCACACCGCTCGCCAAGTCATCTGAGCTGCAGTGGTGAATAGTCACAGTGCCCTCGCCATTAGTATGCCAATTCTGCCTTGATTCACATCTTGCTTAGGCATGATTAGAGCTTTATTGACAAGCTCTATGCCATCACAGCTGTGGCTTAATCCCTAAAGCACTAGTGACGGGTTCCCTTTAAGACTCCTCTTCTGTAACAAAGTATCTTACGAGGCAAAGTAAGGTGGATACATCTCCAGTGGAAGAGGCAATGGCTGTTTTGGGATGCTTCTTCCAGAAGTGGGTCCAGGAGATGTTTCCACCACTATGTCTACTAAGATGCACAGTATATTTTCTTAGAGCCCTGCGTTGAGACGTTTCTGTTCGTCTAGCTAGAAGAAGCTTTTTAAAGAAACTGATGGGTCCACTTTAACTCCTCTCATAGGTTTACATTGTTGTAGACACAATCTTCTTACTAAATACCGCTGTGTGTATTTGTTGTTTAGGTTGATCAAGAAGTTAAGTCCGCAGAAGATCCTGCAGGTATCATGTGGAAACCTGCATTGTTTGGCACTTTCAGATGGTAAGACATAGTTTACCTATTTCAATTTACAGATTGACTCTCCAATTAAAAAAATAAAGATTGTTTCTTTTTATCCTATTATTGGAACTGTTATTGGAACTTTGTGTGACAAAGTGTTTATGGAGAGCTATTCTCAGAACTCTGGTCCACCGATAGCAATAAGCTGTCAGTTACATAGTAACATAGTACAGTACGTAAGGCTGAAAAAAGACATATGTCCATCCAGTTCAGCCTATTACCCCCCAATGTTGATCCACTGCAGATGTGTTAGTAGTATACAGTACATGCTCTTTAACTGTATAATACATAAATTGCGCACATTTTTAAAGGGAGCCTGTCATGAGCTTTTGAGTCCCATAAACTACTATATGTGGCTCAAAGGTCAGGGAACAGGGAGTCCGGGGAGTGGTGTTTTATACTCAGCAGTCGCTCCCCTCCTGCACTGTATCCCCCCAAGGTCCACACAGGCCAGCAATGTGACCCTTTTCAGTCTGCTCTGTACAAGAGATGAATGGGAGAGCGTGCACAGAGTAGATGAAAAAAGGTCACGCTACTGGCATGCGCAGACTTTGCGGGGGATACAGTGCAGGAACGGACGACCGCTGTGTATAAAACACCACTTCCCAAATACGCCGTTCCCTGACCTTTGAGCTCCATAATGTAGTTTATGGAGCTCAAAGGCGATGACAGGTTCCCTTTATGTTGCCACTTTAATTGGATATGGGAAAGGAGGAAGAAAGAGAGAACGCTCAGACTCTCCAGCACTTGTATGTAGCTGTCAGGATAGAGCTCTGTCTACATTTCCACCCTCCTCCAAATTTTGTAACATGGTGTATAGTGAAAAATGTGCCTACACTGTTTAATAAAGTTGTGTGTATATATATATGTGTTTTCGGCGCCTTGAAACCTATTGGGGAGCTCTATCCACATTTAGGGCACAAACCTATAACTCTTCTCTGGTAACAAATAATACTCAGAGAGGAAAGTCCAACATAACACAAAAACAGAGAACTAATGTGTAGGACATAAAGTGCTAAATGTAATCCCAATCAAATCCACTTATCAAAATAAGTATGTGTATTGTGGATAGATTATGAAGTTTCTTCTGTCTACACAAAACAATAATGAAGAGTATGGGTTGGATTTAGGACTAGATCATATGATGACAATTCATATATAGGCTAATATCTGCTGCGTATAAAGACAGGCTCTCTCGTATATAATGCCTATATTGATAAAGCCTAGAGACTAGTTTGCTCCGAATAGAGCCGCTTATTGTAGGAGAGTTCAGATGTTGGTGAACTCGTTCTGTATTTCTTTCTCCTATATCTCTTTTCTTGATATTAATCAGACATTAGTAAGGTCATTATATGTTGTTCTCACTATTCAATGATGGTAAGCTCATTATGCTCAAATATTTCTTTCTCGATGCGTTTCTCCGCTGGATATTAGCAGATCATCAGGAGGATCATGAGCTTTTTAGTTGTAAATTCGAGATAGTATATTGTTATTTAATGATGACCGAAATAATAAATAAACAGAATTCCCAAAAAAAGCTTGAGAATCTGTGCCTATTCAACTATTGTGCTATATGTAGGATGATTAATCATCTAGCCCAAGGTTGTTACTCATGCCAGGTCTTATTGGGTCAATGTATTCCCACTTTGCCGAGAAACAAAGAATCCAATTGAGCCACTATATTTGGAAAATCGTCTCAATGTTGTTAGACAGCTGGTCAGTGTTGACCAGCCCGTATAAGTGCTTCCCGTAGGAGGCACTATTCTTTGCAAAGTGGGTTGGATGAAATAATCAGTGTGGTTTCAAGCCGTGCTATATTGATGCATAACAGCCCCGGTTTGTGTAATGGAAATCGTGCTGTTATAATTACAAACAGCCCCATTTTCATTCAACCATATATCGTAACCTCTAGATAGAGGAGAGACCATGCTATGTTAATATTCGACAGCCATGGTCTGTCCCTAATAATTTAGGGATTAATAGATAAACCTAGCATAGTATGAATGAGATAAATGATAGGAAAGACAGAGCCTTGATGGTAGGTCAGGGCTATATGTGTTAAGGTAATCGGCCTTGTCTTAAATAGGCTAGTGAGCTCCTCCTTTTCGGGGAGTACCCAGTTGTTTGGCCAATCAGAAAGAATCAATTGCTCACAGTCTTGGACTATATCGATACAACTATTGATCAAGTATAAGCAGCCTCTGACATAATATTGTCAGGTAAGTGGCGTAACAGAGCAGACCTTGAGTAGCCGATTGCAGTTATAAGAATATCAGATGTATAATGATCACGCTCATAATTAGGAGGCGACTCCCGTAACCATGGGGACGCGCTCTAAGTGTGGTGTGGATATCGCTCCATCCAATAGCGTGGTACGCATATTTCGCGTCATGACGCTTTAGCGGCGCCGTGGTGACGCATATTAGGTCAGATGACCAGCGTCATGACGCGGCATGTCTCCCCGGCACCGCGATGACGCGTCTTAGATCAGGTGACCAGCTTCGTGATGCAGTACGTATCATCGGCGCCGTAATGACGTGTCTTGGGTCAAATGACCTGCGTTGTGACGTTACAAGCACTGACGTCTCGACGCAGCGCTCATCTTCCGCGCCATGACGTCGTCTTGAATCAGGTGACTGGTGTCGTGAGGGCAAAGAGAATTCTGCATCCATTTTGGACCAGGGCGTATTGAGGATAAAGAAAATAATAAAAAATAATAATGTATAGAGAAATTCTGTCTCATTGCAACCTGGGTATTTATGTTGAGTATTTGACCAAAGTTGATTCGTGTTCCAAATTTTGAATAAATTATAATAGTCCAATTAAGAGGGTGAGAAGTTCAATATCATGTCGAGATAGTCGCCTATTTTAATAAAATAAGATAGAATTTTTATTTATCATATTATTATATACGGCGACATTAACACTGGTAGCATCTTTCATCAAGGCCACATCTTCTGATTGACATCAAAGGAAGCAATTAAATTTTAGTTGTTCATTCAAGCCTCTTGGTTGAACCATATCTAAACGGAAGATCCATCCAGCTTCTTTTTGTAGGAGGAGAGGATCAATGTCCCTTCCCCTCATGTCTCTCCTTACCAGTTCCACACCTTGAAATTTAAGGCAGTCTGGATTACCTCCATGTTCTTCCCATACGTGGCTTGATACAGGTGTGCTCTCCTTCCTCCTTATATTACCAATATGGCCCAGGATTCTCCTCCTAAATTCCTGTATTGTCTTCCCTACATATTGTTTTTTGCACGAACAGGTAATTAGATAGACAATATTCCTGGTAGTGCAATGGAAGAAGCTCCTTACTTGGTAAATTTTTCCCGTGGTACTAGAGGAGAAACACTTGCTTTTCAGGACAAAAGTACATGCTGCACACCTTGAACAAGGCTTTATCAATATAGGCACTATACACGAAGAAGAGAGCCTGTCTTTATACGCAGCAGATATTAGCCTATATATGAATTGTCATCATATGATCTAGTCCTAAATCCAACCCATACTCTTCATTATTGTTTTGTTTAGACATAGAAGAAACTTCATAATTAGAGATGAGCGAGCGTACTCGGAAAAGCACTACTCGCTCGAGTAATTTGCTTTATCCGAGTATCGCTGTGCTCGTCCCTGAAGATTCGGGTGCCGCTGCGGCTGGCAGGTGAGTCGCAGCGGGGAGCAGGAGAGAGCGGGCGGGAGAGAGGGAGAGAAAGATCTTACCTCCGTTCCTCCCCGCTCTCCCCTGCAGCTCCCTGCTCCGTGCCGGCACCCGAATCTTCAGGGACGAGCACAGCGATACTCGGATAAAGCAAATTACTCGAGCGAGTAGTGCTTTTCCGAGTACGCTCGCTCATCTCTATTCATAATCTATCCACGATACACATACTTATTTTGATAAGTGGATTTGATTACATTTAGCACTTTATGTCCTACACATTAGTTCTCTGTTTTTGTGTTATGTTGGACTTTCCTCTCTGAGTATTATTTGTTACCAGAGAAGAGTTATATGTTTGTGCCCTAAATGTGGATAGATCTTTTAATGATAAAGCAATAAAATTAAGACATTTTAACTTAGTCTAAACTGTGAAGGGCGTTTTACATTAAATTTTGGGTGTTCTGCCTCTGTGAATACTATTGGGGAGCTCTGTGTTAAAGTAGAGATTCAATATCACTTGGCAACATTGCACCCTGCCCTGCCTATCTCACCCTGCAGGTGAGATAAAAGGCACCATGGCCATGTTAGGCAGGCTGGAATTTCGGGGCATATACCTCAGTTATGTAGTCGTAGTCTTCATGTTGGTTTTGACACCCAATGTACTTTATAGTGACCCCTTTGTCAGCCATGTGAAATGTCAGGGTTTTGTAAACTTTTTCCATGCTTACCGCACTCTTTTTTTGACAGTGTGATCAGTATATATTCTACTTTTTACTATTCCAGATGGACAGCTATTTAGCTGGGGACAGAATAACCACGGACAACTGGGTCTTGGTCATGGATTTCTCCAACAGTCCAGTCCACAGCGGGTGAAATCCTTGGAAGGGATCCCGCTAGCTCAGGTCACGGCCGGGGGCTATCACAGTTTTGCCTTGTCCCTGTCTGGAGCTGTGTTTGGCTGGGGAAAGAACAGTTCAGGGCAACTTGGCTTGAATGATGAACAAGGTGGAGTATAAAGTCTAATATAAAACCTCATTGGGAAAGTGACAAAAATATTGATAAAAGTTGTATGTTGGGGTGGTTTCACAGGCTTTTTTGGAAAAAGCTGCAGTTTTTGATGCAGTTTGTTTGAGATAAAACCAGAAATGGATCTAGCAGCAAAAGGTGTAATGGCCCTTTTATCATTCAAATAATCGTTGAGTCGTGTGAAAATGAACAATACTTCAGTGTAAACATGGCTAACGACTGAACGATAATTGGTTTGCACAGCGTTCGTCCTTCATTTTACGCAGGCATAAAAATCATAGTTCATCATTTGCCAGTCGTAGCACGTAAAAGGCGATCCTTCTGACATTCGCAAACCATTCCTAAGCATTTCCAGACTCCCCTGACAAACCAACGATGGACTGAACGAGCTGATTGAGAACATGCTGGAAAAACCTAAACTGTTGTATCTGCATATAAATGTAAGAAAATGACTAATTTGCTTGTTCCAACGATAAAAACCTCAGTGTAAAAGACCCCCAGGTGCTTTATATTTCCCATACCCTGTGAATCAACTTTTGTTTTTGTCTCCAAAAAGTACATGAAAAACTTCAGCCGCCTTTACAAAAAAAAAGTTGTGTGTGAAAGCACCCTTGCTCTGCAAATTTTTTTTAAGCATGAAGGCCATTTCTGTGGACTTGCAAATATGTACTTCACCTATATAATTGTAATTATTTGTATATAATATGTATGTACACGTCTGAAACTGGTTGTTACAAGGTGAGCTATGCATCTGTGGTATGGATCCCTGTCTTCAGATACATAAACCAGGAATTACGTGAAGGCATGGAGCGTTAACACCCACATAAGGAGAACTATAGTTTCATTATTATTGGCCTCTATAGGCAGGTTTTATGTGTGTAAAATTAATGCTGCCACAACTTTAAAGCACTTCGTAGGAGAATTGTACACTTCCTATACTTTAATTTATCCTAACTTCATTGCTTCTTCAGTGCGGGTATCGCCATGTCATGTAAAACCATTGCGCTCCCAGAAAGTTGTGTATATCAGCTGTGGGGAAGAGCACACTGCAGTCCTAACAAAGGTAATCTCAACTAAATAATAGTGGGAAAACCTAGCTTGTTCCGATGGAGGCTAATATCCCTTCTTCTTCTTGTAGACTGGGGGACTCTTTACATTTGGAGCTGGAGAACACGGACAGCTGGGTCATGACTCTCTTCACAATGAGATCAATCCAAGGCGTGTGCTGGAACTAATGGGCAGTGAAGTATCCCAAATCGCATGTGGAAGGTGAGGTAACAGAATCCGAGAGAATGCTCCCTGGGCCACTCTGCCTCCATGTCCACAGTGCTTACAGCCATGCCAGCAATACTCGCTCTTGTGCAATAGTGCAGTAGCGAGTATCACTGTCGGGCATAGTTTGCCTGAATATGTATGTGTGGCAGCATATATGAGTGCAATTAGTTATTCAAAAAAAGAAAGAACTTTATTGATCCATGTAGCCAATTCAGGCAACGTTTCGACCACACATCGGCCTTTATCAAGCCATCTAACCAGGCAAAGAGTCCATGCTGACAAAGAGTCCTTTTCAGCATGGACTCTTTGCCTGGTCAGATGGCTTGATAAAGGCCGATGTGTGGCCGAAACGTTGCCTGAATTGGCTACATGGATCAATAAAGTTCTTTCTTTTTTATAGTAGTGCTGTTTTTTGCAGCTATTTAACATTGACAGTTGATTCAGAGGTTTTGTTCACATCTGTATCATGCTTTCTGTTTATAACCAATACCATGATAACTGTGCCGGATCTATAACTGAATGAATAATCTGTTGGGTTCCATTGTTGCTTCCGTAGCTTTGATAGGAAGAATAGTAGCGCTGTTGTTCATACCAAATCTAACACAATCGGTATAATTTGTAAAGTTTGACATTAAAAAGACTTGGGTATACTAATAGATCATAGACTGAACATGAGTCAACAATGTGATGCAGCAACCAAAAAAGGCAAACGCAATTCTGGGACATATTAGGAAAAGCATAGAGTCTAGATCACGTGAGGTCATTATGCCCCTTTACTCTCCCTTATTAAGACCTCATCTGGAATACTGTGTCCAGTTCTGGGTACCCCACTTTAAAAAAGACATAGACAAACTGGAGCAAGTTCAGAGAAGAGTTACCAAGATGGTGAGCAGTCTGCAAATCATGTCCTATGAGGAATGGTTAAAGGATCTAGGAATGTTTAGCTTGCAAAAAAGAAGGCCAAGAGGAGACCTAATAGCTGTCTACAAATATCTGAAGGGCTGTCACAGTGTAGAGGGATCAGCCCTATTCTTATTTGTACAAGAAAAGACTAGAAGCAATGGGATGAAACTGAAAGGGAGGAGACACAAATTAGATATTAGACAGTGAGGTGGATCAATGAGTGGAACAGGTTACCATAGGAGGTGGTGAGTTCTCCTTCAATGGAAGTGTTCAAACAAAGGCTGGACAGACATCTGTCTGGGATGAGTTAGTGAATCCTGCATTGAGCAGGGGGTTGGACCCAATGACCCTTGAGGTCCCTTCCAACTCTACAATTAAATAATTAAAGAAATTGCTAAAATGGAATGCCGCAAAACTAAAAGGCACATTTAAATGAAATGTTTTTGCATTGAGAGAAAAAAATGTTTCTTTTCTTGCTTCTGAGGATAGCCTATTAACGTTGTTATTTCTATTCGTTTTTTGCCTCCAGACAGCACACTATCGCCTTTGTGCCTTCTTCAGGTGCCCTCTATGCATTTGGATGTGGAGAATACGGACAACTGGGTACTGGATTGACGAGTAATGTAATTTGTCCTACAGCAGTAAAAGGAAGATGGAGCCCTTATAATGTACACATTCCACCTACAGCTGGTTAGTACATAATGGGAACTGTTCTCACTTATATATACAATAAGGGAAGTTATTGCCGTGGTACATACATGTATGTATGTCTAGCTACATACACAAACACGTGTAATAATTATATATGCTATATGACTAATATTGGCATGTGTTATTCTGTTTGTCTCTCATAGTTCCTAACGGGCATTTTTTTCTGTTTTCCCTTTCTTCAATGTTCATGTCTGAAGAGCTTATGAACAGAGCCTTACTTGTAACATATACACTCTTTGTCAAAAAAAAAATCACGCACCTAGAAGAAGTTGTCATTTTGCTGCAAAACTCTGCATGCAGTTACATCTCAGGCAGATATACAAGTGATTATAGTCGTGGTGTGATTAGATGAACAGTGTTGCCACCTGAGGCCCTAACAGTGGTTCCACCCTTGGCCTATAAAAGGCTCTCAGAGACTCCTTGTTTGTAGAGCTTGTTGACCACTAGAGTCCTCTACAACGCAATTGGGATTTCGCACAGCTAACAGAGTCTGATAGGGGCGCATTATTGGGATGCGAGAAGCTGAATAGTTGTATTGGTAAATTGTCTGCCATTTTGGACAGTCGGACCAGACTGTTGGGAGGTGTTGGGACCAGTGGATGCATGAGGGCACACAAGGTGACCGGCGCTCAGGATGGCCTCAACAGACCACCAGTAGAGAGGAGCATCTAATCGTTCGACAAGCACGAGCAGCTCCAGCTCTTTTGTTGTCCGCAATCCACAGACAAGTGGCACAATCGTTACACCCCTGTGTCTGTCTGAGCCATTTATAATCACTTTGCTGAAGGACATACCGTGTACGGCCTCTGACACCCACCATTTGCAGTAGTGTCGTGAACAATGAAACTGGACTCTACACAGTGGAACCAGGTTGTCTTCAGCGACGGATCCAGGTTTAGTTTGGGCATTGGCAATGGCTGTGTTCATGTCTGGAGACCTCGGTGTGAGCATCTCAATCCTGCCTTTACTGTGGCACACTGCCCCCACTGCTAGTGTGATGGTCTGGAGGAGCCATCGCATACAACAGTCAGTCACCCCTAGTAGTGGTATGAGGGACAATGACAGCTCAGCGATACGTTCAGGACATCCTGCAGCCACATGTGTTGTCTCTCTTGGCGGCTTCGAAGAAGCATTTTCCAGCAGGATAATGCTCAGCCGCACACATACAAGGATGTCACAGGAATGTCCCCACAACATTACCACACTTCTGTGGTCTGCGCGGTCGCCAATTACGAGTTTGATCTTGAGGCTCAGTTACAATAAATGTGTACCGCTATGCTGCAGGACACCATACAGAACCTTTATGCCTCTATCCCCATCCATATCGCATCTTGTATCCAAACTAGAGGCGGTACAACAGGGCACTAGATCCTCCATACCCACTGTATCACATCTTGCATTCAAGCTAGAGGCGGCCCATTAAAGTACTAGAGCCTCAATGCCTGTCTATATCACATCTTGTATCCAAGCTAGAGGTGGTACAACAGGGCACTAGAGCCTCCATGCCCGCCTGTATCACATCTTGTATCCAAGCTAGAGGCCGGCCTAACAGGATACTAGAGCCTTCATGTCCACCTGTATCACATCTTGTATCCAAGCTAGAGACAGTACAACAGGGTACTAGAGCCTCCATGCCCACCCGTATTGCATCTTGTATCCAAGCTAGAGACAGTACAACAGGGTACTAGAGCCTCCATGCCCACCCGTATTGCATCTTGTATCCAAGCTAGAGACAGTACAACAGGGTACTAGAGCCTCCATGCCCGCCTGTATCACATCTTGTATCCAAGCTAGAGGGCGGCCCAACAGGGTACTAGAGCCTCCATGTCCACCTGTATCACATCTTGTATCCAAGCTAGAGACAGTACAACAGGGTACTAGAGCCTCCATGCCCACCCGTATCGCATCTTGTATCCATGCTATAGGTGGTATAACCGGGAACTACAGCCTCCATGCCCACCCGTATCACATCTTGTATCCAACCTAGAGGCGGTACAACAGGGTACTAGAGCCACCATGCCGGCCTGTATCACATCTTGTATCCAAGCTAGAGGCGGTACAACAGGGTACTAGAGCCACCATGCCGGCCTGTATCACATCTTGTATCCAAGCTAGAGGCGGTACAACAGGGTACTAGAGCCTCCATGTCGGCCTGTATCCTATCTTGTATCCAAGCTAGAGGCGGTACAACAGGGTACTAGAGCCTCCATGCCGGCCTGTACCACATCTTGTATCCAAGCTAGAGGCGGTACAACAGGGTACTAGAGCCCCCATGCCGGCCTGTATCACATCTTACATCCAAGCTGCAGGCGGTACAACAGGGTACTAGAGCCTCCATGTCCACCTGTATCCCATCTTGTATCCAAGCTAGAGGCGGTACAACAGGATACCAGAGTCTCTATGCTGGCCCGTATCACATCTTGTATCCACGCTAGAGGCGGTACAACAGGGTACTAGAGCCTCTATGACCATCCGTATCATATCTTGTATCCAAGCTAGAGGCGGTACAACAGGGTACTAGAGCCTCCCTCCAAGTGCTCAGGCTCTCTACAATAAATGATCCTTTTGCTCAGAGAAAGTTTCACTCCTTTCCGACAACTTCTTCTCGGTGCTGGATTTTTGACATGTGACAATGAGTGTATTTCATTATGTGAATGCGTTTCTGGCCTCTGTGTCAGGAGAGCTCCTGGTGTGCATGCACAACGTAATGATAGACACCTATTTCCCAACAGAAGTGTTCTGGCTCCCACCCCGGTGTCTGCGACAGCATTGGGTTTTATTTTTTTAAAGCATATAGAAAAGCGAAACAGACTGCGCCTTCCTATTTAGTGGTCCATCACAGAAATGTATTTCTTTTTTTTAATACATTGAGCTCACAAGACCGCCATCTTTCCTCCAGCAGACTTCCAGACCAGAATGTTAGTAAACTGGTACTTGCAGTGCTTCTTTGCACAAAACACATGGCAAGCTTCACACTGTTGTTAAGCATCAGTCTACATGCAGAAAGAAACGTTTCCTACTATCTAAAATGGATCATGTATTTTAACTCCGGCCTATTGCCTCAGCATATCTCAACCTCCATGAACTCATACCCATTCAGGATGTCAATCTAGTGGCCGTCCACCCATCAGATTCATGGCTCTCGCTCTCTATGGTGGTCTGCAATGAGCCCCCCAGGGCCACGGAACTCTGCAACACAGGAGCATTGTTCTTCTGTAGACATGCAGACTCAGGTGTTTGCTGATTAACTCTTTTATCACATAACCTGCCAAAATGCCCCCTACTGGCCATGTTCAGTACTGCCATGCTAATTATATGTATAGTAATTTTGATGAATTGTAAACAGAGCTTCACTTTAGGTTTTCTCAGATAAACCTGTATACACTGTTTTATCCGTCAGTAACCCAGTGGTTCTCCCTAAACAGATCTATCGTTGTTCAGCATCATCAAACACGTTTTTTCTGGATTTAATAAAACATTTGTGATTTGTTCAAAGCCGGAGGTAAGTTATGACTTTCAGTACCTTCCCTGCTGTTGTGGTATGTAGCAGAAGGCTGGATTCACATGAGCCGATATCGGCCGCATTTTCATGCCTAGCCGATATATGCTGCCCCTCTGATGCATCAGTGCACCTGGGCATATTTGCGGTGTAAAAGTGCTCAGCCGGCCGAGATAATGCTTCTCAGCCAGGCGCTTTTACGCTGCCTGCGGCTGCATTGACTTCTATTGGAGCCTATAACAGCTGCCTGAGAATGGAGGTGAGGGGTGGGAGGGAATTTAGCAGCATGCATGACTGCTAAACTTCTACCTCCTTCCCTCCACCTCTCCGCCCCTTGCTGGCTGTTTGCAATGGAAGGGGCAGGATGGGGGCAGAGCTAGTTGCTAAGCTGTATGTTCATTTTTTATCATTGTGGTGTTTTCCATTATCTAAGTTATTGTCTAAGTTAATTTTCTTTTATGTAACTTTTTGTTATTGTCAGAACTCCATTTTCCTGATAAAGAAAATTGGGGGCCAGAGCCTGTACACGTTTCCTGTACTTTAATTGACCTGGACTGAGTGTTAATACCTGCACTATGCCACGTGGGAGAAGTGCTGTGCTTTATTAGGGTGGAGGTGATTGGTGGAGGTTCCAGTGACTAGACCACTACTAATCACAATGTTTTAGCATAAAAATCTTAGTAAAACTCCATCAATCCCTTTTTATATTTGCTCAAAATGAGCTATATGAAGACACTCTCACAATAATTACATCACCTGTGCAGTAATATGGATATCTTGATACTCTGACCTGTAAGGGGTTATGAAGACTGGAGTTTGAGAAACAAGCTGCAAATGGGCATAGGCGCAATTTCGCATGCCTTAGCGTAACTTGTTTGTGCTATGCACAAGGATGTTTTTGCGCATGTATCGGCGTATTTTATTGTACTTTTTCTGCCTGCCGGGCATGTTCATTTACGCGCAGCATACAAACATACTGATTTAAAATGGCTAATTAGTTTGTGATGTGTTCTTGTTCTTCTAACACAATTACACAATATTTCATGCATTATTTTTTTTTTGCGCAACTGAAAATGCACGCACAAAATACGTGGATGTGAACGAGTCCAATAAAAATCAATGGGTCCTAATCTCTGCATATTGTGTGTCGAAATATGTCCGTGTGAAGGAGTCTTAAATTACAGGAAGAATATTTGCAGCATAGTATCATACTCCATGCAATAACAAGAGGTAATCTCTTAAGCTATCTTGACTGGCAGTAGCGCCACCCATGAAAACATGAACAGTGGCTAACTAGTCCTTTCAAAAGGGGTTTTCCAAAATATCTAAAAATGAGTAAAGAGGGCGGGGATTGGTTAAAAACAACAAATTGAGTTATACTTGGTGCTTTGTTCCTTTATCATCACTCCCATCACCACTTTGTTTAGATTGGCTGCAGCGTGACATTCCGTATTCTCATGTGACTACGGCAGGGAATCACTGGGCTCAGTGGTATACAGCTTGAGACTGCTGAGGCCAGTGATTGGCTGCAGTGGTCACGTGTGTACATGGAACATGGATAACGTAAAAACAGACCAGCGATGAGGACAAACGTGGCAGCACTGGACTGGTGGGGGTTCGGAGTGGTGAGTATAACTTTGCTGTTTCTTTTTATTAATTTCCTGTACTCTCCCTATTTTTGGAAAAACCCTTCCTTCGTAAACTTTTACCTTGCTCTGATTGGCTGTTGAGTAGGGAGGACTGATTTACCTATCTCTAGTTTTACGACGTAGGACAGTATCTGGGAAGAGTACATATTGTTCTTGTTTTAGATGATGGATACTGGACATAAATGTGTTGCCCTTGTGAGAGCAGAAAATGTTAAGGAACCAACCGTAAAAAAAAAGGATGCTCTAAGTCTACCATCAGGGCTATGGGCACTTTCTTATTTTTGAAGGGCATTTATTGGAGGGGTGGTTATCTATGAGGGCATGCTCTCTGTAGTTTCTGCCAGTATGAAAGTTAGGGCTTATTAGCAAAATGAGGAATATATGCACGATGTAGCAGCTTAGGAAGGCTCTATACTATCATCCCATCCTACTATAGCTGACTATCTAAGAGAACTAAACCGGGATACGATTTTTGAACCTCTCCTAATTGAACATTGTGCACTCTTAGCTATTGCACTCCTATTTGCTAAACTGCGGGAGTGAAAATTGGTTTTGCTAGTGACAGGAGCTTACAATTTCTATTAGTGCCCTCCCCTCTAAGAAATATATGTATCTCCATGTGCCGACCAACACACTCTCATTGAATTACAGCTCAGTGCTGATCACACTGGCTGATGGAGTATATATACGCCTCTTTTATCTTGGGCAGCATACTGTGTCCTGGATAATTTCACAGACACTCACTTCCTGATCCTGATGATCCGTGGGATCCACAGGGAAACACGTTGAAGTTCCAAGTCTTATAAAGTGACTCCATCATATGTATGATTATTGGGGTCCCGTTAATTTCCAAATCACAACATAGCACTACGCACTAATGATCCTACGATTGGTACGATCATTACTATTTGGTTATTCTTAAACCTGCTGCAATAACTAAAGGCAACTGACATATTATCCAGCCTATTGCATCAGGATATATTTCGGATTGAGTATCCATGCTGTACATCAATAGGACACTTTAAGATCCAATATACACTTAACAGGGATAAATCAAACGCCGACCGTATCAGATTATAAGATCAAGGTCGTTCTGATATACCCTGTATTGATGCACGAAGAGGAATGGCTATCTAGAGCATCTTATATCCATTACTATACTGAAGATAGTATCCTAGCAGCCTATTGAAGGATACTTGTGTCCGGTTGGCATCTCGTATATCACTAATCATGGTTGCCAACTAAATTCAGTGTGCTACCCATATGTTTGTTTGTTTTGTGTACTTTTGTGTTCGGTGTGCCCTATAGTGGTATATGTTTTTAAGTGAAAATCAATAAATATTATTATTTTAGAATCAGTCTAAACAGTGAAGGGCTTAATACATAATTATTAGACTACTGCCCCTGTGAATGAAGTACATATAATATATTCAATCGACATATCTTGGAATTCTTCTCCGCAGTTATTCTCCCAATCGCAGCTTCTCTGTGTTTTTCATATCTCGCCAGCATATCACCCCATACAGGTCTCTGTATTATATTACATCAGTGTTATCCTGAGTCATCCTCCTGACTGATTATCCTAATGATAGGAGTTTCAGCTAACGTTTGCTTCCTGTAAATGATGTTTAATACTCTGTTAATGTCATTGTCCTCTTCCAGAGCCCTGAGCCTGCAGACGATTTCCGCTCCTGCAAAAAACAGAATTATACCAGTCTGATAAACAATGATACCATTGATTCATGGAGGCAGAAAGTGATTGATAATAGTAATTCAAACACTATCAAGTATGTGGTTTTTACTAAAATATTCAGTATTAATATATGATTTCTATGATGAAATAATCAAACTGCTAATAAAGTCCACTACATGTTTAGCGGAAGTGTCCACTCTCTCTTGTCAGGTCTGTCATGTGATTTACTTGTATTCCCCATAAAATAACAATATTGGTGCAGTTTTTCTGTTATTCCTACTGCAAATGTATAAAAAAAAACACCTAAATTTGACATTCCACTTGTCAATAGCGCGTGTCTGAATCTGTCCAGTCATACACTATTAGCAAGGGGAAGGGTAATGCCCAGTTGCCAACTTATAAATTCATTTCCAGATGAGAAGAACGAAACAAGGCGGTGTTCTGGGAAAAGATGTTCCGCATTTGGTATTTTTTGGGAATGCAAGTATTTACTAAAAACAGACATGTCGGAAATGCTGACTGGTACTCTTCAATTTAGAGTTGCCTAGGAACATAGATGACTTTGTCTCATACACTAGTAAAAAGGAAGAGATGATGTAATGCAGGTTACACTGTTGGGGAAACATATTTAGACCTGCCTTTTATACACTTTGATACATTAGTCTTATAATCATTTCACACGGGCCAATTGTCAGGCTCAAGTGTTCCTCTGAAAGCCTGCTCTACTGACAATGAGACCATGTAAAAGAGCCAATAATCAGCTGACAGATGAGCAAACGCTTGTTGATTGGAGGGTCATCTCCGCTGCCCTTGGAGATTAATACACGTATTAGTGATCATTTGTCCCCATAAGCCAATTCTTGGCCCATGTAAAAGAAAATGCTTATTAATTGGTGCTCATTAAATCGGGCTGAGAATTCCATTGTCTCTTGGACTTAATAGCAATAAATTAATCAAGGGCTGCATGCCTCTTCATAAATTTAGGGTATGTCTGGCCAGTCCTTATGGTAAATTCATAGTAAATCTGTTGGGCCATGGGAGGGGACACACTATTTTCTAAACCCCACTTACTTCTAGAAAGTGACAAACTGGGTGCAAAAAGAGTAAAAAAAAAAAAGTCAGACATTTTGGTGAATCTATAGGTTGCGCAGAATTTAGTGAGTTTTTAACACTAGAATTCTGCTGCAAGTAGCTCATACGTTTCCCCCTGTATATGTGATGCCATCTTATTAATTTGGGAGTGTCACTTAGTGAATAGAGATGAGCGAGCATACTCGCTAAGGGCAATTACTCGATCGAGCATTGCCCTTAGCGAGTACCTGCCCGCTCGGAAGAAAAGATTCGGCGGCGGGCGGGGAGCGGCTGGGGAGAGCGGGGAGGAACGGAGGGGAGATCTCTTCCCCCCCCCCCCCCCCCCCCCCCCCCGCTCCCCCTGCTCACTGCCGCAACTCACCTCTCACCCGCGAACCCTTTCTTCCGAGCAGGGAGATACTCGCTAAGGACAATGCTCGATCGAGTAATTGTCCTTAGCGAGTATGCTCGCTCATCTCTATTAGTGAACTAATTGTTTCTAACCCAACATGTGTACATAATTTGTGGGTGTTTTGGGAAACCTTTTGCATGTGCATAATGCTGAATATGCTTTTCTGTGTAATACACAGTAATCTTTAATTATGCAGGCGTTTGCAGTATATTCATCAATAAAGAATACCAGAAGAGCAACTTGTTGTTCAACTTATCATAATTTGTAGGTTTTCTTTTGTGTTCAACTTTCCAAAAATGTTAGGAGTTCTTGGAAGGTACTAGTTTTCCTTATGGAGATTCAGGTGGTATAGGAAAGCCTTTTAGGCAATGTTCCTTGGGTAAGTATGCAAATGAGCTTCTCCAGGATGAAACTGTCTCTTTAGTACTACCTATTGGTAGCTACCCTATAAGGCGAAGTACAACCCATTAAAGAGTCTTGAAACCTGACTAGACATCTCAGCTAAACCAGAGACCCCCAATTATAGGCAGCTTGCTTCAGATTGTTTGTTCCTCATCAGCATACAGCAGGCTTGGTTTGGCAGGATGAGATGCCTTTAGAAGAAGCTCTTGGAAGGTGCTGAATCTGCTTCACCCAGCCAACCAAGACCTTAGTGTTCAGTCTTTAGAAGTGAAAAATATGCTGTCTGCAAGTGGGTGCATCTGGTTTGGTTGGTATCTGTAGTCTTCCTAAAAGATACTTTCATGTCTCAGACCTAGCCTTACAGGATATCTAGCAATAAGTGGCGCTATACAGACAGTATTCTTCCTTCATTCTCTATTATTGTATAAAAAAATACTATGACGAGAGCCCATTGACTAATGTGTACTCCCCCATATATGTAACAGCGGCATCCTTCAAACACTGTCCTCCTCAGCTTGCTGGAATGGGAGTTTCCTGGATGAAAAGTAAGCAATGATTCACCATTTAGTGATATTAATTAATTTAATCTCATTACATAATTGTATTTTATAATTCTCAAGTTCATTGCATTTGTCTTTATGAACATAAAAGTCTGTACGAGTGATATAGCAAAGAGCAGAAGGAAAATATGTCTCATCAAGGTTTCCTCTTTCTACATGTATATATCCTACCAGAGGCACAAACAATATACAATTCCTTTAGGCCTCATGTCCACGGGGAAAATCAGGCCTGCTGCGGATTCTTCATGGAGAATCCGTAGCGGGTCCCTCCTGCCCTGCGGACATGAGACCAAAGAATAAGAATAAGCTCGCCTCTCCGGACGCTGCGGTTCTTCCTTCTTTCCCTGCCGGATCTTCTTTCTTCGACCCGGCGGATGTGCTCGGCAGCCAGGAGCGCGCTGGGCACATCCGCCGGGCCAAAGAAAGACGATCCAGCCGGGAGGGAAGGGAGACCTGCAGCGTCCAGGACAGGTGAGTTTTAATTATGGTACGGGTGTTCCGCGAATCCGGATGGCTTCCATAGGCGTCAATAGAAGCCTGCGGGAGCCGTCCCCGCACTAAAATGGAGCATGTCCGGGTTTTTTCCCGCACGGGGATCTGCGCCTGAAGAAAAAAATGACATTTGCAGGTATTTAACTACCTGCGGGTGTCCAATGCATCCCTATGGGGCGCGGATCCACGTGTGGGAAAAACGCTGCGGATTTTAAATATTAATTTATCTGTGGACATGAGGCCTTAATCTGACATCAGTGGTGCCTAAAGCCTGGTTTAGACACAAAGATTATCCCTCAAAAAATCTTTTGAGTGATTTTTGAGCGATAATCGTTGTGTTCTTTGCTGGACCGCTTGTCTTCTGCATCCAGCGGTTCTCTGCTTGGAGCGCCCAGCTGTTATACAACCGAGCGCTCCAAGCGGGATATGGAGAACACAGCTGGACAGCTGTGTTCTTCATTCCCAGCCTGTCATCAGGGAGCGGGATACAACTGAAACAATAGTATCTACTGTATCCCGCTGTGAATTCCTGATAACTGATCGCTGATCTTTCCGCATGCTGAAAGATCACCGAAAGCTTAATGAAACCTGCGCGATGTCAGTGCAGTTAGACACAACGATTATCACTCAAAAAATGGCTTTGAGCGATTTTTGAGCGAAAATCGTTTAGTCTAAAAGGGCCTTTACAAGCAAAAGATGAATTAAAAATAAAAACACAAATCTGTTGGTTTTTTCGGAAGGAGTCTCCTACCTGGTCATCTTTTCTCAATCTTCTGCCTCAGGTGGTGTAATAGTCCAGAGTATGTGACAGTTTTGTGCCAGACAGCTGTCATTTCTGTACTGTTGGATGCTGAATTAAAGTAAGGTTACATTACTGGCCAAATTAATAGCATACTTTTGTGAAAAGTGAATTACAATAAAAATGCACTTTTTAAATTAGCAAAATTCTATATACAAGCTACATCCAAAATTAAGGATGAGCGAGTATACTCGCTAAGCACTACTCGTCCGAGTAATGTGCCTTAGACGAGTATCTCCCTGCTCGTCCCTAAAGATTCGGGGATCGCTGCAGCTGACAGGTGAGTCGCGGCGGGGAGCAGGGGGAAGCGGGCGGGAGAGAGAGATCTCCCCTCCGTTCCTCTCCGCAGCGGCCCCCGAATCTTTAAGGACGAGCAGGGAGATACTCGTCTAAGGCACATTACTCGGACAAGTAGTGCCTTAGCGAGTATACTCGCTCATCCTTATCAAAAATATATTAAAACTTTGTGTGGCCCCCTTTTGGTTTTTAACAGCGCTTACACCCTGTCTGGCATTTCTCAAGTTATTTTTGTAATCATGTCCCTTTATTTCAGGATCATAGAACCAGACTTTCAATAGTCTCTCAAATAGTTTAGCTTTGTTACTGTGTTTCCCCGAAAATAAGACACTGTCTTGTATTAATTTTTGCCCCAAAAGAGGCACAGTGTCTTGTTTTGGGGGGCCTTATACTCACCTGGTCTGTGGCATCCAGATGCCTCGCGATGGTCTCTATTGCGCTGCGGCAAACTGCAGTGTCCTCCCCGTCTGCCGTCTCCGCTTCTTTCTCGTGATGGGGCTTTGAATACCCCGCCTCCAGCAAAGTAAACGCTGTGATTGGCTTATCGAGCGCCAGCAGCCAATCACAGCCGGCGCTCGATGAGTCAATCACAGCCACTCAGTGATGTCATTCACTGAGTGGCTGTGATTGGCTCATCAAGCGCCAGCTGTGATTGGCTGCTGGCGCTCGATTAGCCAATCACAGCGCTCTCTTTGCTGGAGGTGGGGTATTCAAAGCCCTATCACCAGAAAGAAGCTAAGATGGCAGACGGGGAGGACACTGCAGTTTGCCGCAGCACTGCCAGACACCATCGGGATGGCGCGGACCAGGTGAGTATTAATTTTTTTTAATGCAGGTTAGCGAGGTCTCATTTTCGGGGGAAGCCTTATATTTCAAGCCTCCCCTGAAAACTGGGGAAGGTCTTATTATTGGGCTAGGTCCTATTTTTGGGGAAACATCATAGTTACAGTCCCTTCTGCATTAATTTTGTTTTTAGGGCTGAGCAAGCATTCTCTTTTGGGTTCATGTACATCGAAGGTCCTTGAGCCCGGATTCATTAAGCACATGTATCACTGTTTTTACCGTGTGGCAAGAAGCTCCATCCTGCATAAAAATGCAGCTCCCATTCGGAAACCACTTATTGATCTGACTGGATACTGGAACTGATCCATCATTCTTTTTACTGTTTAGGCCAAGTAAGGCGTTTAGCCTTCATCTGTGGAGTCAAAAGCTGCTTTTTCCTGGGTCCATAAGCTTGATAACCTGCATTGCATATTTACCTCAGTCCTATAGCTGAACTCAACACCAATTTTTTCCGTTTGTAGCTTCAAAAATTTAAAACATGCCTTCCGAATTTTCAAGCACAGTTTTCAGTCAGGACCAAGGCTGGTGTGTTTTTTTTATTTATTTATTTTTTTAAAATTTTTTTTCTTGTTATTTTTGTTTTGTTTTTGTTTTCATCCTCCTGGCCCCTTTTTGTTCACTGAGAATTCCTGGCCCAAATCTAGTCTTTTTTTTTTTTTTTTTTAATCCAGGACACCAGTTGATTTTACAAATAATTTCCTACCTATTTCAGACTGGGTTATTGAAGAATTTTGAAGCAGCGCTTTAGTTTTGTCCCGTTTGCAAGGTAAATTATCTCACTTTCTGCCCATTTTTGCAAAAGCTCTAACAACTCGTCAACAATGTTGTACAGTAGACTACCAGACAAGCCTCAACGCAGAGGCAAATCCAGTGTATGCGCAGTCGTGTCTTACCAGCAAGATTCCATGGACAGACTGTACAGTAAGTAACAACACCTGCCATAGAACCCATAGCATTCTAACTAATAGATCTTTTCTTTAAAAACACAACTAAAACCTAGTGGGCCTCATTTATCAAAACCCTCTAATAGAAAAACTCTTTCTCTAACCCATAACAACCAATCAGAGCTCAGCTGTCATTTCGGAACCTGCTGCGATTGGTTGCTTATGGGCTATAGACAGTACTTTCAGACAGCTACAATAAATGAGGCCCGCTGTACATTAATACAGAATTTTTAAGAATGATGCTATTAATTTGGCCAGTACTGTCCCCCCTTATAATAATGCCGAGCAGATTAACCTTTCCTCAACCACTGTATGTATAATCTGTCTAGAAACGCTGACCCTACCATTTATAACACCATTTCTACAACAAAGGCCGCCTACAGACGAGCGGGTCGGATCCGGCGGCGAGAATTCTCGCCGCAGGACCCGACCCGAGCGCCTGCAGAGACGAGCGCGTACTCGTCCGCGCCCGGCGGCCCCGGCTCTTTCATGTGCTGGCTGCCGGCAGCCGGCGCATGCGCAGACCGGAGCCGGCGGCTGCGTGAGTGATGTTTCTGTGCGAGGCTCTGCGAGCCCCGCACAAAAATAGGACATGCCGCGGTTTGTTTGCCGTGCGAGATTTCGCGCGGCCAAACCGCGGCCGTCTGCATATTGTAATGCACTCCTATGCAGGCTTTGAGCGGCGGAAATCCCGCCGCGGGATTTCCGCCCATGTGCAGGCGGCCAAATACTGTAGTAATCCACTAATCCATATATGTAGACGTTATTTAGTTGAATGCATCTGTCTAAGGATTGTCTCCATTTCTGCTTTGTGAAGCAACATGTGCTGTTCAATACTTACAGAAACGATGAGCATTTTAAGACGAGCCCCAAGATTCCCGGACTTGACATGCTATCTATTAAAGTACTGTTTGAGACGCTGATGAACTCCCACCATTCCAGATTATTAGAACAGGTAAAATCCCAGTTATACAGTTAACCATTTCAGGCATTTGTGCAGCTGACTGAGCTTTTATCTTCCAATATTTAGAGTATGAGCCACCCATTACTAGGATATAGGGGCCTGCAACGCCACAAACGTTTTTTGTCTTTTAACGGCTGGTCAGAGTCCCAGTTTATAAACCCCTACATTGCTGACTTCACATATATCAATAGGCTATCGGATGATAGTTGAAGTAGAATTTGTATCTACAAAACCTTGGAAGATGGAGTTTAGACGTGAATATTACCAGTTTTCTTATCCCTCCTACCTTAGGTTTAGTTCACACTGGCTCTCGTCTTATAATGGGGCCATGACCTCTGTAAATTGATACCGGCTGACGCCATGTACTCTAGTTCATTGAGGTACCAGTGAGAATAGTGCTGTAGACTGCCCTATTCTTGTTGATAATAATACTGGAAATGGGAACTGAAGGGGTGTCTAATGCAACTGTGAACAGAGCCTTACGTCATCTTCATTCTTATTTGTGTTTTTTGTCAGATTCTAAAGGGCTTTGAAAGTTTTCTGATACCACAGTTGTCCAGCTCTCCACCAGATGTAGAAGCGATGCGGATTTACCTCATACTCCCAGAATTCCCTCTGCTCCAGGACTCCAAATACTATATAACACTGACTCTCCCGTTAGCCATGGCTATTCTACGGCTGGACACTAATCCAAGCAAAGTGCTGGGTAAATTGTCATTTATTTCACAGTACATGATTAATGGTATTTTTCTGAGCAATCTGTCTTATTTAGTGATATATTTTTTTAATTGTCCATATGCCCCCATTGTCCACTGTAAAGTAATATGGGGGATGATTATTTTTCATTAGTCCATTATCAATAGTGCGTTCTTTTTCTTCAGACAACTGGTGGTCTCAGGTCTGTCCAAACTACTTCTTCAGATTAATTGACTTGTATAAAGGGGCGGTGGTCTACCTGCTGAATGGCCGCAAGACCCTGCTGATCCCGGTGCTGTTTACAAGCTACATCACTGCTGCTCTCAAACTTCTGGAAAAGCTGCACAAGGTGATTATAATAACTGATGAAATAGAGGACCATACATATGAGGAAATATGCATCCCTGTCTAGCAGGTGGTAAGGATTATACATACCCATGTCGGTGGACCTATCCTACAGCTCTTAAAGGGGTATTCCAAGACTCCAGTATTGATGACCCTTTTTTTAGGTTAGATATTTTCTGATCAGTGGGGTCCAGCACCAGCCCCTCCTGCAGATCAGCTGTTTGCAAGAGTTGCAGTTCACTGAACTAGCACAGCTCCGTACATTGCAATGACCCGAAATGGTACTGTACGATCTGTACCATGGGACTAAGCTTGCAGGACCATTGATGGCCATTACACAATGTACGGAGCTGTGCTAGTTCTAATGAACCACTGCCCCTGCAAACAGCTGGTTGACAAGTCAGACACCTACTGATCTGATGATAATGGCTACCTATCATAAGGATGTATAATCTATACAAAACCTGAAACACCCATTTAAATTTAAGTAGTGCTATATGTCAAAACCGCAAGAACTACTAAACCTAACTACTGGCTACTGGTCTTCAGTGTAACTCACCTCAGGGTTATATTCTTATTTATCTCTAGGTAAATGTGAAGGCTCAGCATGTGGAGCATGATAAGTTCTATATTCCTGAGATATCCAGCCTGGTGGACATACAAGAAGATTACCTCATGTGGTTTCTCAACCAGACAGGACTGGTACGTAGTATTTTTGCTTTGTGTAACTTCTAGAAGGGTTTTCAGAAATCCGCAAATAAAGGCTATTCTTTTTAATTTGCCATTGTAAATATATGCCCATGAGTTTAAAGCTCCTGCAATCAAGCAGAAATACTAATGGCTGGGAGCACTCAGTTCCAAACCGTGTTCCCCCTTCCACATTGCAATCAATAGCAATTACAGCTTGTAAAGCTGGTGGTAGCAAGGGAGCCTTCCCTCTGTCGCTCATCGGCACTTTGTGATGTGATTGCAGCCGGAAGCCTGACAAAGGCTTCTGTGTCTGTCATATCACTAAGCCTATCAGACCCTGCTTCCAGTATAGTCTGATAGGCTGACATCATAGGCATCGTACACTGCACTACATTCTCAAGGCTCCTTGGGGGACTAAAAAATAGCATCAGAAAAGTTCAATAAAGTTAAATTCATGAAAAATATATACAGACCGTGTTTGAGCAGATGGATCACCTAGAATGGTTGCTAATATTTCTACTACCATGGCCAGCATCCAGCTGACATGTTATCTGCTCTGTAGACAACAATTCTGTAACTCTTTGATTCTCTTCATATTTATAATGCAATTTATTCTTTTATATACAAAAAATGACAAGAAAGGAAATGACCTTTTTATTTCCTTTTTTTTTCTCTGCTTGTAGAAAGTTCTCCCTTCAATTATGCAGGTAATTTTTTGTTTTTCTATTGGGTGATATGTTTTCTGTTATACAATTTTTTTTTTTCAATTTGATTATTAAAACTAGGTGGAGGCTTTAGTTTAGGTAAGGAGGCTTTAGTTTAGGTAAGATGTAAATAAGGTTCTTTTCAGATTTCACTCTGCTCGGTACTTCCAGGGGTTTCATTATAAATGCTGCAGCACATTCTGATTCAACGACGGAACCCTTTCTAGTCAGTGGATTCCATCAGGCGTTGCCGAGTTCCTGTGAGGAATGTGAACCGAGCCGAAGCAGCAAGATCCCACCTTGTTTATTCTACTTAGATATGATCCTTGATGGAGATGACAGATCCGTTATGATCTATTTCATGGATCTGTCATCATCTATTCGTCTATAGCAGATCAGTCAGACTTGTGTTCTGTTTATCCTATTGGACAGATTAGCACAGCCAGCTGGACTGTTCTATCAAAAGCAGTGGAAACGCGATGGAAAAGAATACATATCACTCCGATCGGCTAACACACTCAGACTAAACACCCCTGTAATATGAACCTCACATGCTCAGCTCCAGGACTTCACCAGAGCAGCACCCATCCTCTGGAACGCTCTACCCCAAGGCATCCGGAATATTCCCGATGCACTAAATTTCAGACGTGCCTTAAAACGCACCTCTTCAGGGAAGCATACCAAATCCCCTGCCCCTCCCTATGGCTCCTCACATCTTCCACCCTGCCTATTGCATACAACCTCTACCCCTGCACCTCCTTACCGCCCCACCCCGTTTGCCTTCTAATAACTGATTTCCACATGAAATCCCCTATTGCCTGTGTTCCCCATGTCTTGCTCCTCCCCCCCTTGTACCTCCCGTACCACCCCCACCCCATTTGTTTTAAACTGATTGTACCTCACATTGTTATTGCTGTATTGTTTGTATTTATCCCATGCCTAAAAGTGCTGCGGAATAAGTTGGCGCTGTACAAATAAAGATTATTATTATTATTACATATGATCAGAACTTGAGCCATTTAAATTGTGTACTGTGACCCTGGTACAAGGCATTTATGGGGTGCGTTATGCTGATTATAAGTAATTAGCAATCTGCCTGTCTTACTATGTGTTAGGAGTGTAAGCACTGATTTTGTTTCTTTATTCTCTGTCAGGATTCAGTGACATTCTGTTCTTATCCATTTGTGTTTGATGCTCAAGCCAAGACCAAAATGTTACAGACTGATGCGGAGCTACAAATGCAGGTACACGAAGGTGCATTATACTTGTTGCAATGTAAAGTCTATGGTTATTTTATGCAACACCCTAATTTGGCCATGTTTGTCAATTTGTTAGATTTGACTATTGGTGATTATGGACACTAGACAGACAATGTCTGACTGATGTTTAAAATGTGAATGATTCTTGATTCGGTATATAGAAGGCTACATATTGGCGGGACACCTCTATATAGACAAAACCGTGCTAATCCATAGGAACCAATGGGAGTCTAGCACTTCTAAAGGCACTTAAAAATGGGCTACCCAACTGTCTGCCCTCCTATTATTTAGTTTCACTAAACTTTTCATACCTCTGTCCCCTCCATAAATCTGTTTATAGGTGGCAATAAGTGGAGCCAGCCTGCAAAATGTCTTCATGCTGCTGTCTCTGGAGCCAATGCTGGTCAAAAATCCTTATCTGGTCCTGCATGTGAGGAGAACGAGCCTGGTGTCCGATGCTTTGAGAGAGCTCAGTATTCACTCTGATGTAGACTTGAAAAAGCCTCTTAAGGTATGGAAAGATGGAAGTAAGGATTATTGAATATCTCTGGATTTGACTCGCCTTATCAGATTCTAGCTCTTAGAAACATCTTCACACTTAAAAGAGGATTGGGGATCATGGAAGTGAAGATACCCTATTCAATGTGAAATACCATAATAATAATAATCTTGTATAGCACCAACTTATTCCGCAGCGCCTTCAAGGCACATTGGGAACACAAACCATACTAAAATTTCAAAAATTGGTATACAATTATTTGCAGACGGTGGTGGGGGTGATACAGAAGGTACAGGGGTAGGCGGTGGAGCAAGGGGGAACACAGCAATGCGACGATAACATATAATATACAGTTTTTGGGACACAAACAGGGTGGGGGTCATACAGGAGGTGCAGGACAGGAAGTGTACTTGATAGGCAAAAGTAGAAAGCCATAGGGAGGGGCAGGGGGCATATTATGGGGATGGGGGATGAGGGACTAGATCAGGAGGTTTGGTATGCCTCTATGAAGAGGTGCATCTTTAATGCGCGTCTGAAGTTCCGTGTGTCGGGGATTGTCCTGATATTGTGGGGTAGAGCGTTCCAGAAATTTGGTGCTGCTCTAGAGAGGTCCTGGAGGTGAGCATGTGAGGTTTGTATCACAGGGGTGTTTAGTTTGAGTATGTTAGCAGAGCGGGGTGCGTGGGTGATGTATAGACAGGAGGGAAGAGATGTATGGTGGCGCGGCACCATGGAGAGATTTGTGGGTGAGGGTGATAAGTTTGAATTGAGTTCTGTAGTGGATAAGCAGCCAGTGTAGTGACTGGCATAGTGCAGAGGCATCTGAGAAGCGGGCGGATAGGAAGATGAGTCTAGCTGTTGCATTTAGTATGGATTAGAGAGGGGAGAGTCCGATTAGTTAAAGATCACATCAGCCATCTTGAACAGCCAAATCCAGGGCCTTTACCAGTGGAATAGAGGGACAGCAGAGTAGATCAACTACAGCTAATATACCCCCTCCAGTCCCAAGACAGAAATTCGAGGGTTGCTTCAAATACATTATTATCCAAATATTCAAAAACACTGGAATAATCGGTACATCTCAGACTAAAGTAACAAGAGATTGTTGATACACTATTATTCTATGATACACACTGGTATCGTCAGAGTTGGAAGGGACCTCCAGGGTCATCGGGTCTAACTCCCTGCTCAGTGTAGGATTCACTAAATCATCCCAGACAGTTTGAAGACTTCCATTGAAGGAGACCTCACCACCTACTGTGGTAACCTGTTCCACTCATTGATCCCCCTCATTGTAATATCTAATTTGTGTCTCCTCCCTTTCAGTTTCATCCCATTGCTTCTAGTCTTTTCTTGTGCAGATGAGAATAGGGCTGATCCCTCTGCACTGTGACAGCCCTTCAGATATTTGTAGACAGCTATTAAGCCTCTCAGCCTTCTTGTTTGTAAGCTAAACATTCCCAGTGTACAATGAGCATGTGGGGTGGTGGTACTAAGAAGATAAAGTTTATCCAACAATGCCATAACCAGGTCTGCTAATGGGATCAAGTATTTGGTCCCCATCAGCACTCTCTTAATTTGTACTTGCTATCGCAACACAAATAATTGTAGGTTATGAGAAAGGGCTGACTTGCTTAATGAAAATTAGCAGAATGCAAAGTAAGTGCCTGTGTACCTACCTCACACATAATGGAGGGGTTTAGCGGTACCACATCGTTTGTAACTACATAAATTCTGTTATCCACTTTAGATCTTCAAAAATAATTTACATGCCTCCAGGATCCTGTAAGTAATCGGGAACTTTCTGGGCGAGGGACTGCAGCAAATAAACACACACATTTTTGCCCAGACAGCCGATGCATCAACAATGGGCCCTATCAGTCAGGGCACAACTCCCTGGAAACTTTTGATAATGCATACAGGATAGGTACCACAGTACATCAACCTGTGTTGTATTCGGGCTCCAAGATGAAATCCTTCTTGAAACAACATATTTCATTCCTGTGCAAAAAAAAATTGATCAGATTAGAGCTCCGCTTACAATATGTAGCTCTATCTGTATGCATACAGGACACTTGAGTCACTCTATCACTAGTTGTGCATTTCTTTTGTTCTTATTTGCGCACGGATTCTTTTTACAATATGTCATTATTTATATCTTTGATGATTGGATATAATTTGGTGTACTTCATCATTACGGGAGTATCCCTATGACACATGCATCATGTGACTTTCTATTCATTTTTTCCCTGTGTGTCAATATGGCTTTAAAGGAATCGTCAGTCTGTTGTTCTTTAGCCACGATTAAGAGCACGGTCTGCGTTTCCTTGGATGTCCTGTGCAACGGTTATTATAACGATCCAATGAAGTTCTACCTTCTCACATCTGTCACCCGTGAGCTGGATTGCACTTTCCCTCTTAGCCGATGTTCCCTATGACACCACATGGTGACGTGGTATTGTTACATTCCTTTGTTCCAGGTGATATTTGACGGGGAAGAGGCAGTGGATGATGGTGGAGTCACTAAAGAATTCTTTCTCTTACTTCTTAAAGAACTTCTGAACCCCATTTATGGGATGTTTACCGTGTATCCCGATTCCAATCTCCTCTGGTTCTCCGATATAGTAAGTGACAAAGTGTGACATCTTATGTATTATCCTACTTAAAGGAAAGCTTCACCACTGCCAGGAGCATCTTCGCCGTGCTGCTGTCTGTTGATGTCTGTATGAGTTCTTGGCTACTAAAATAGTGTAACTAAAGTGCAGTAATTTGTCCACTTTTGGTGTTAAAACTGATAAATTGTAGCATGACTAATGATATTTCTGTCTCTATGTAGGACATTTTAATTTAACCCCCTCACAACCACCATATGAAAATTTATGCCATGCAGTAATAAAGGATGTATGGAACGGGCTCGGGAGCCAAGTTTGCTCCATACCTCACAGCAATCAGCGGTTTCCAACAATTGCTCAAAGCTCACCATGCATTTGAACAGTCAACAGTAGGGTGTGTGCTGATGGTCTAGAATGGCAGCCCATGCCTACTGAAGGCTCCCAAGGCAGCAATGCATAGATACCTATCAAACCCTGCCTATGGAAGGGCTCGATAGGCAACATTATCATTGTGCAATAATACAAGTACTGCATTATATTGTACAAGCGATCAAATAATTGAAAGTTCAAGTCCCATATGGAGACTAATTTTGTTTAGTCTTTTAACAGTAAAAAAAAAATTTTTAAAACATTAAGTTTTAAAAAATAAAACCCGCTTCACTTTTTCCCCATTAAAAAAGGCATAAACAGTTAAAAACAAAAACAAGCCCAGATATTTGTTATTCCCGTGTGCGTAAAAGTCTGAAGTATTAATATATCACATTGTTTATCCTGCACAGTGAAGGCCTTAAAAAAAACAAAACGTGAAGCCAGAATTGTTAACCCGACCCTCAAAACAGTTGAAGAAAAAGTGATCAAAAAGACAAAAATTTCCCAAAATGGTACTAATAAAACTACAGCTCATCCTGCAAAAAATAAGCCCGAAATAGAAAAAACATTAAAGGGGTTCTGTCCTATACTTACCTATTCCTCCACCATCAGGGCTCATGTCCACGGGGAAAATATGATTTAAGATCCGCAGCGGATCTCCCGCGCGCGGATCCGCACCCCATAGGGATGCATTGACCACCCGCGGGTAGATAAATACCCGCGGATGGTCAATAAAAGAGATTTTAAAAAAAATGGAGCATGAAAAAATCTGGACCATGCTCCATTTTCATGCGGGTCTCCCGCGGGGACGGCTCCCGCGGGCTTCTATTGAAGCCTATGGAAGCCGTCCGGATCCGCGGGAGACCAAAAATAGGAATTTAAAAGAATTACTCACCCGGAGCGGGCGCTGAAGGTCTTCTCTTCCTCACGGCCGCATCTCCCTTGCTTCGGCTCGGCGGATGTGCCCGGCGCATGCGCGCGGCACGTCGACGACGTGCCGCCGGCGTGAGGAATTCATCCGCCGGCCGAAAATGAAGATCCGGCCGTGAGGAAGAGCAGAGCGTCCCCGCCCGCTACGGATAGGTAAATGCTTTTAAATTGCTATTTTCAGCGCCCATGTCCGCGGGGCAGGAGGGACCCGCTGCAGATTCTCCATGGAGAATCTGCAGCGGATCTGATTTTCCCCGTGGACATGAGGCCTCAGTCTTCTTACCAGATCTTCACCTCCCTGATCTTCTCCTGGCTCCTCCAGTCCCCCGGGTCACCTCGCCACAAGCCAGCCGGATCCTCTTCTTGTTATGTAGCGTCCATCCACCAGAGTTTACTTCCTGCAGGGCAGTGAACGGTACGTAATTAGTGACGTAGCGTTCACTGCCTACCAGGGAATGCCGGACCCTCAGCAGCCAGCTTTAACGCGCAGGCCAGACCATTGTCTCACCGCGAGATTTCTTATAGCATTGGGAATGAAACAGTATTTCTCAGGCATTCTTGTGTCCGTCACTTACTCGTTCTTACTAGTTCTTGTATCTATGGGTACTTTCTCAGATTTGTATGCTCTTTAGTGTTTTGTAGAGCACAACTGGTTCCATCTGATTGGCATTATGTGTGGGTTGGCCATCTATAACTTCACCGTGGTTGACCTTCACTTTCCTTTGGTGCTATATAAGAAGCTTCTGAATGTGCCAGCCACTTTAGAAGACCTCAAGGAGCTGTCGCCTACAGAAGGAAGGTGCGTGCTTCACATCTTTTCATGTTGACTATCTACTGGACTTGCACATTAATACTATAGAGACCCCCTATTAAACCTTAAAATGGGAATATACAAATTTAGTTCTTCACACTTTTATTTTGTAGTACATTTGCCAAAAACGTACAGATCCGTTTATTGGCTTCCTATAAGTTCAACCTAAATGGTGCTTATGATAGGGAAACTAGATTGTGGGTCCCACTGGGGAAAGATGTGAGTGATTACTAGAATGTCAGTAGAATATGTTGGCATGAAATAAGAAGCTAAACTAAACTTGTATGTTAGGGAAGGGTATATACATGGTGGAGCGCGGTAATTTGCTAATTTGGGACAGAAATAAAAAAATAATGAACTTGTAAAAACTTTATTTTATATTTTATTTACATTGAACAGTAGTGGAATTTACAAATTATTTGGTTTTAAATATTGTATCTGGCAAATGTTGACCTTCGCTATCCACACACTGCTGCATACGTTTTCTGAAGTTCTCATGCACTCTTTCAAGCATGTCGACTGGTATTCTGGCAATCTCAGCGTCAATATTGTTCCTTAGGTCTTCCAGGGTGTTGGGACGGTTGCAATACACCTTAGACTTCAGGTAACCCCAAAGGAAAAAAATCGCATGGGGCTAAGTCTGGTGAGCGTGCCGGCCAGTTAAGATCACCCCTCAGAGAGATAAGCCGTTCAGGAAACGTTTGCCTCAAAAAATTCATGGTAACTCTCGCTGTGTGTGCAGTGGCACCATCTTGTTGAAACCATGTATCCTCTAATTGCATTGCCTCGAGTGCTGGCTGGAAAAAATCCTGCAGCACAGTTAAGTAACGTTCGGAATTCACAGTTGCCGGAAAAAAGTAAGGGCCAATGATGCCTACCCGTGATAAGGCGCACCACACAGTGACGCTGTCCGAATGCAGAGGTCTCTGGTGAACTTCTCTGGGGTTTGTATCGCTCCAGTACCGCATGTTTTGTTTGTTTACACACCCACTGAGGTGAAAATGTGCCTCATCAGAAAAGAACACAATTGCGTCACGAGGTATGGTTGCAAGCATGTCTTCACAAGATGTTCGTCGTGTAACATAATCCCGTGCTGACAATTGTTGGACCACGCACATTTTATACGGGTGAAAATTCAGTTCACTATGAAGAATCCGGTGGAGAGAACGTCTTGAAATGCCAAGAGCAAGTGCTTGCTTCCGAGCAGAGCGTTTCGGAGATTGCAATACTGCTGCTCTAACTCGTTCGATGTTTTGTGGTGTAACACTTCTCGCAGGTCCTCTTCGTACAGATGACACATTCCCTGCTGTTCTGAATGCATTTACCCAATTTACAACTGATTGCCGTCCAGGAACACGTCCGCGTGGGGGAACAGCGAATCGCAAACGAAAAGCACGTTGCATTGCAATGATCGAGTGGTTATTTGAAAAATACGCTTCAACACAAAATGAACGCTCCTCACGTGTCCACTGCATGATGGCAACTGAAAAGCAGCTGCAGACAAACTTCCCGTCAGCCACTATAAGCAACGCCCACTCTCCCCTCTCTTCGACCAACAGCGCTGCCACAACCTGCAACTCAAAAAAGCAACACCCTGGAAGACCTAAGGAACAATATTGACGCTGAGATTGCCAGTCGACATGCTTGAAAGAGTGCATGAGAACTTCAGAAAACGTATGCAGCAGTGTGTGGATAGCGAAGGTCAACATTTGCCAGATACAATATTTAAAACCAAATAATTTGTAAATTCCACTACTGTTCAATGTAAATAAAATATAAAATAAAGTTTTTACAAGTTCATTATTTTTTTATTTCCGTCCCAAATTAGCAAATTACCGCGCTCCACCCTGTATAATGAGCAGCGTTCTAATGCATCTTCCCTGATGTACTCACTTGTGAGTGGAAGCAAATTGGTTATTGGATGGGATGACCTGATGGAACTTCTCTCCTGATCAGTGTTGGTGCGCGGTGTATGCCCCTTCTGTTGCGGGTATAGAGGGCATGGCACAGTGCACTGCCAATCTCATGATTACCCTTCACTTCTCACTATTTGCAGACTGCAGCAATCCTAGATAAGTTGAAAAATCTATTTATTTGCTGCCGTAGAGGACAAGATGACCCACTGCATGTATTGGGGGAGGAATTTGTCCTGACACTCTACTTTTCCTACCTAGCACGTATCCACTTTTGTAATGTAGGCAAATCTGTTGCTCACATTTTGTGTGAGATCTTGAATTTAGGAAGTCATTAAGAACTGGTATTTTACATGTAAATAAGTTTGTTCTAACTTCTTTCACTAACCCTACAGTCTTTATAGAACTCATCTTGCTTAGTGTCCTTTGCTTCCTACTTTTTTTTATAACTGCATCATTGACCCCTGGTGGACAATCTCTCAATATGATCCTTTTGGGCTTTTTTTTTTTTTTTTTTTTAGAAAGGAAGGAATTGCTTGACCAACTACTACCGTAAATCCGCCATCCCCATGTTTTTAATCACCAGAGCCCCTTCTATTATATATATTTTTATTATTTCTTTATATCGCCATACAAAACTGCATTTTCAATGTAATTTAGTGCATCTGTAGCAGATTGTGAAATACTCTAAGGGCTTATTTATACGGGCAAAAACCGTGTGTTGTGAGACGCACAAATATGAGCTCTGTTTTTTTTTTAATGGATTTATTCACATGGGCACATTTTTTTCCCCCCGCAGCAATAAAAATGACTGCATGTTCTGTCTTCGGGGCGTTCCCACGGAATGCCTTGTCCATTATTTTCAATGGGACCTTAAATGACATTGGTACTGGTGCAATATGTCTCCATCAGCATTATGGGTGGAGACCTAGAGTGACGGATAACTTCTTGGTAACTCCCCCAAAGTTCCAGATTGGCTAGAAGAGATATCCACAGCAGAGAGATGTGCGGTCTGCGGAGACAATGACATCTGGGTCAGAAGCAGATGGGATCGTAGCAGCAAGGACACTTACAGCGGTTCCGCGAGCGCAGAATATCAGCTCTTTGAGCAGCCGCTGCTGTGGCAAAGAGAGATTTGCGGCTGGCGGAGATGGGATGGTGGCGAGGACAGTCACAGCGGCTTTGACATGGGAGGCCACCGGGGGAAGCATTGAGAAATTATCCTCAGGCGAAAATCTTAGGCTCCTGTGGAGAGTGACAGCAGAGATTGGAAGTAGAGCTGCAATGCGAGGCAGCTGTGGACAGTAACAGCGCGGTGGAAAGATAAGATGGAAGTCCGCTGGCCTAAGTCACAGTGCACACATGAAATGGGAGGCAGCCGGGGACCAATCTGCACCTGTGGGCGTCAACAGCATCTCAACCTGCCAAAGCCATGTCTCCACCCATACTTCTGGTGGAGACATAATGCACCAGTACCAAGGACCTCGTAAAGCACTTGAGTCGGAGGATCGCAATTTCACAGAAGTGATGCGAGTTTTGAATTAAAACTCCTCACATTGGTGTGAAGATGCACGTTGGCAATAACGGGACGAGTTTCTCTGCCTGATATCGCACTCTCTCATGTGAAAATAGTCTGTTTTGTCCTAGTAAATACTTGCACTAGCAAAGCTTCATTGGAAAATGAGCAACTTAAAATCCTGAATGACCATCGTTCAGTGTAAACAGCAGCCGTTCAGTAGTGAACGGCCACTGCTTACAGTGAATAGAGAGGGGCGGGGGAGAGCAGAGAGAGAAATCTCCTCCAGCCGCCCGGAACCCCCTGCTGGCCACTCTCTGAGCGAGCCAGCGATACTTGCTCCTGTGTAACAGCACAGAAGCGAGTGTATGCGGGAAAGAATGTCGAACACCGTTTGCCCGACACTCATCCCGTGTAAATGGGCCTTAAGACCCATCAGCTCTGTAATCCTGGGGGCTGCCAACAATCATGTGATTGCTGGGCCCACTTGAGGGAACGGCACTGCTTCCTCTATTCACTATATAGCTCTTGTTGAGACTGAAGCTGTTATAACCCACTTAAGACTTTTCTTTGGGGTCCGCAGCGGGCTTTGACAGCCGAGCACTCGACCTGCTCCTGTTAGATTAGAGAAGCTCTATACACGTGCTGTACAATTACAGCAATGTGGGTTTAAAGCCCAGGACCAAGCGCCAATCCTAATCGGTTTAAAGAGAATTTCTACCACAAACATAAGCACGGTCACATATTTGTAAATTAGTACAAAGTTGCTTTTTTTCTGTAAAGAAATATTTTAACTTTTTTGTTCAATTTGTTGCAGCCTTTTTTTATGGAAGTGACAATGGGATCCACCTCCATATTGTTTGTCACTCTTGAATTTGGATCTCATTAGCTTTTTTTTTTACTCCGCACACTGGCTAACTTCTAAACTGGTGGTCAGTTTGTGATTACTTCAGCAATGATGGCCATATGACAACAGCCTCTAAGTAGAGATTGTGGCAGCGATGAAATTGAAAAGTCCAATTTTTCTGTAAGCACATCTGCTCATTCTGCTTTGTCTACTGCTGTAGCGTCTGATGTATGCTTGGTTTTAATTTTTGGGTGGACGTCCGTAAAACTCCGGTCCTACTGGCACCATCCTAATTTTTTACCATCCAGCTGCACTATTTTTGGTTGTTAGAAGTAATGCAAACCTTTGGAAATGTTACCAGTGTGAACAGATAATGAAGATGTTCATTACTAAGGGAATGCCATCCATAGAAAGAAATGATATAAGTCAGAGGAGATGGTCTTGGTCTCACTATCAGTCTGCAGGAATTTTCTGTATAGGGATAATATCTTGCCTTTTTGCTAAGTGATTGGCTCAAGCCATGGGGCTTAGCCAAGGGGTTGGACTTGGTGATCTTTTTTACCTTACTGCAGAAGGAGGGAGGCTCCTGCTGCAGCGAATCACAGGGTTGTTAGCAGGAAGGACTCTTGCCAGATCTCCTGGGACACACCAGATTTCTTTTGTGTTCTTTTAGGTATTGCAATATGATAAAAATACGATCAAAGAAAAGGAGAAGATTTAGGAAGGATCTGTTTTTTGGTTGTTTTTTTTTTAATTGTTGCTTTTTAAGATTTTTATTTACTTTTAGGGGATATACTAAATAATTTAGTTTTGGTAACCTACAACCAGAAATGCATTATAACTAGAGATGAGCGAACGTACTCGTCCGAGCTTGATGCTCGGGCGAATATTAGGGTGTTCGGGATGCTCGTTACTCGTAACGAGTACCACGCGGTGTTCGGGTTACTTTCACTTTCTTCCCTGAGAAATTTGCGCGCTTTTCTGGCCAATTGAAAGACAGGGAAGGCATTACAACTTCCTCCAGTGTTGTTCCAGCCCTATACCACCCCCCTGCTGTGAGTGGCTGGCGAGATTAGGTGTCACCCGAGTATAAAAGTCGGCCCCTCCCGCGGCTGGCCACACATGCCTTGTGAGTTAGCTGAGGGACAGTGGTATCGTGCTGGAGCTGCTGTAGGGAGAGCGTTAGGAGTTAGTGTAGGCTTCAAGAACCCCAAAGGTCCTTCTTAGGGCCACATCTACCTGTGTGCAGGCTGCTGCTAGCAGTGGGTTTTTGTTTTTTTTCCTCAAAATCGGCAGTGCAGAGCATTGCACCCGGCATTAGGGACAGAAGTGGTGCTTAGGCAGGGAGAGTGTTAGGAGTGAGTGTAGCCTTCAAGAACCTCAACGGTCCTTTCTAGGGCCAAATTTAACCGTGTGCAGTACTGTGCTGGCTGCTGTTAGCAGTGTTGCATATTTTTTTTTTTCTAAAAATCGTCTGTGCAGTAGCACTCCATTGATACTACAGGGACAGAATTGTGTAGGCAGGGCCACAACACAGTTATTGTTCATTGAATATACGCAGTGGGGCCTTTCCTTTGCAAAAAAGGGAAAAAATTATATTTGGCCTGCCTGTGTCAGTCCTAAGGTCTCCGTGTACGTGTGTGCTGCGTGGAGAACGTACAAAAATCAGACGCAACCAGCTACGGTTTACTGCAGGCTTGCGCCATTTTCTTTCCTGACTGGCAAATACCTGCTCTGCCAGAGTTAATAACTCTGCTACACTAAAGTTGTGTGACACTTTTTCTGGGCCACACCACAGTTATTGAACGTATTGTTCATTGAATATACGCAGTGGGGCCTTTCCTTTGCAAAAAAGGGAAAAAATTATATTTGGCCTGCCTGTGTCAGTCCTAAGGTCTCCGTGTACGTGTGTGCTGCGTGGAGAACGTACAAAAATCAGACGCAACCAGCTACGGTTTACTGCAGGCTTGCGCCATTTTCTTTCCTGACTGGCAAATACCTGCTCTGCCAGAGTTAATAACTCTGCTACACTAAAGTTGTGTGACACTTTTTCTGGGCCACACCACAGTTATTAAACGTATTGTTCATTGAATATACGCAGTGGGGCCTTTCCTTTGCAAAAAAGGGAAAAAATTATATTTGACCTGCAGGCTTGCGCCAATTTATTTCCTGCCTGTGAAATCAAATCACTGGTAATACAGCATGCTGAGGGGTAGGGGTAGGCCTAGAGGACGCGGCCGAGGACGCGGAGGGCCAAGTGAGGGTGTGGGCACAGGCCGAGCTCCTGATCCAGGTGTGTCGCAGCCGACTGCTGCGCGATTAGGAGAGAGGCACGTTTCTGGCGTCCCCACATTCATCGCCCAATTAATGGGTCCACGCGGGAGACCTTTATTAGAAAATGAGCAGTGTGAGCAGGTCCTGTCCTGGATGGCAGAAAGTGCTTCGAGCAACCTATCGTCCAGCCACAGTTCTGCGCCGTCCACTGCTGCAAATCCGAATCCTCTGTCTGCTGCTCCTCCTTCCTCCCAGCCTCCTCACTCCACTACAATGACACATGCTCAGGAGCGGGAAGACTCCCAGGAACTGTTCTCGGGCCCCTGCTCAGATTGGGCAGCAGTGGTTCCTCTCCCACCAGAGGAGTTTATCGTCACTGATGCACAACCATTGGAAAGTTCCCGGGGTCCGGGGGATGAGGCTGGGGACTTCCGCCAACTGTCTCAAGAACTTTCTGTGGGTGAGGAGGACGATAACGATGAGACACAGTTGTCTTGCAGTGAGGTAGTAGTAAGGGCAGTAAGTCCGAGGGAGCAGCGCACAGAGGATTCGGAGGAAGAGCAGCAGGACGATGAGGTGACTGACCCAACCTGGTGTGCAACGCCTACACAGGACAGGTCTTCAGAGGGGGAGGCACGGGCAGCAGCAGGGCAGGTTGCAAGAGGCAGTGCGGTGGCCAGGGGTAGAGGCAGGGCCAGACCGAATAATCCACCAACTGTTTCCCAAAGCGCACCCTCGCGCCATGCCACCCTGCAGAGGCCGAGGTGCTCTAAGGTCTGGCAGTTTTTCACAGAGACGCCTGACGACCGACGAACAGTGGTGTGCAACCTTTGTCGCGCCAAGATCAGTCGGGGAGCCACCACCAACAGCCTCACCACCACCAGCATGCGCAGACATATGATGGCCAAGCACCCCACAAGGTGGGACGAAGGCCGTTCACCGCCTCCGGTTTGCACCGCTGCCTCTCCCCCTGTGCCCCAACCTGCCACTGAGATACAACCCCCCTCTCAGGACACAGGCACTACCGTCTCATGGCCTGCACCCACACCCTCACCTCCGCTGTCCTCGGCCCCATCCACCAATGTCTCGCACCGCACAGTCCAGCCGTCGCTAGCGCAAGTGTTGGAGCGCAAGCGCAAGTACGCCGCCACGCACCCGCACGCTCAATCGTTAACCGTCCACATAGCCAAATTTATCAGCCTTGAGATGCTGCCGTATAGGGTTGTGGAAACGGAGGCTTTCAAAGCTATGATGGCGGCGGCGGCCCCGCGCTACTCAGTTCCCAGTCACCACTACTTTTCCCGATGTGCCGTCCCAGCCCTGCACGACCACGTCTCCCGCAACATTGTACGCGCCCTCACCAATGCGGTTAGTGGCAAGGTCCACTTAACTACGGACACGTGGACAAGCACAGGCGGGCAGGGCCACTACATCTCCCTGACGGCACATTGGGTGAATTTAGTTGAGGCTGGGACAGAGTCAGAGCCTGGGACCGCTCACGTCCTACCCACCCCCAGAATTGCGGGCCCCAGCTCGGTGGTGGTATGTTCGGCGGTGTATGCTTCTTCCACTAAAGCACCCTCCTCCTCCTCCTCCTCCTCCTCCTCCTCCTCCTCCTCCTCCTCCTCAACCTCTGTCTCGCAATCTAGATGTGTCAGCAGCAGCAGGACGTCGCCAGCAGTCGGTGTCGCGCGGCGTGGCAGCACAGCAGTGGGCAAGCGTCAGCAGGCCGTGCTGAAACTACTCAGCTTAGGAGATAGGAGGCACACGGCCCACGAACTGCTGCAGGATCTGACAGAGCAGACCGACCGCTGGCTTGCGCCGCTGAGCCTCCAACCGGGCATGGTCGTGTGTGACAACGGCCGTAACCTGGTGGCGGCTCTGCAGCTCGGCAGCCTCACGCACGTGCCATGCCTGGCCCACATCTTTAATTTGGTGGTTCAGCGCTTTCTGAAAAGCTACCCACGCTTGTCAGACCTGCTCGTAAAGGTGCGCCGGCTCTGCGCACATTTCCGCAAGTCCCACACGGACGCTGCCACCCTGCGCACCCTGCAACATCGCTTTAATCTGCCAGTGCACCGACTGCTGTGCGACGTGCCCACACGGTGGAACTCTACGCTCCACATGTTGGCCAGGCTCTATGAGCAGCGTAGAGCTATCGTGGAATACCAACTCCAACATGGGCGGCGCAGTGGGAGTCAGCCTCCTCAATTCTTTTCAGAAGAGTGGGCATGGTTGGCAGACATCTGCCAGGTCCTTGGAAACTTTGAGCAGTCTACCCAGGTGGTGAGCGGCGATGCTGCAATCATTAGCGTCACCATTCCTCTGCTATGCATCTTGAGAAGTTCCCTGCAAACCATAAAGGCAGCCGCTTTGCGCTCGGAAACGGAGGCGGGGGAAGACAGTATGTCGCTGGATAGTCAGAGCACCCTCCTGTCTTTATCTCAGCGCATTCAGGAGGAGGAGGAGGAGGAGCATGAGGAGGATGAGGAGGAGGGGGAAGAGACAGCTTGGCCCACTGCTGACGGTGCCCCTGCTGCTTGCCTGTCATCCTTTCAGCGTGTATGGCCTGAGGAGGAGGAGGAGGATCCTGAAAGTGATCTTCCTAGTGAAGACAGCCATGTGTTTTGCGTACGGGTACCCTGGCACACATGGCTGACTTCATGTTAGGATGCCTTTCTCGTGACCCTCGCGTTGCACGCATTCTGGCCACTACGGATTACTGGGTGTACACACTGCTCGACCCACGCTATAAGGAGAACCTTCCCAGTCTCATTCCCGAAGAGGAAAGGGGTTCGAGACTGTTGCTATACCACAGGACCCTGGCGGACAAGCTGATGGTAAAATTCCCATCCGACAGCGCTAGTGGCAGAAGGCGCAGTTCCGAGGGCCAGGTAGCAGGGGAGGTGCGGAGATCGAGCAGCATGTACAGCCCAGGCAGTGCAACAGTCTTTAAGGGCCTGGACAGCTTTATGGCTCCCCACCAAGACTGTGTCACCGCTCCCCAGTCAAGGCTGAGTCGGCGGGAGCACTGTAAAAGGATGGTGAGGGAGTACGTAGCGGATCGCACGACCGTCCTCCGTGACGCCTCTGCCACCTACAACTACTGGGTGTCGAAGCTGGACACGTGGCCTGAACTAGCGCTGTATGCCCTGGAGGTGCTTGCTTGTCCTGCGGCTAGCGTCTTGTCGGAGAGGGTGTTTAGTGCGGCTGGGGGAATCATCACAGATAAGCGTACCCGCCTGTCAACCGACAGTGCCGACAGGCTAACACTCATCAAGATGAACAAAGCCTGGATTTCCCCAGACTTCTCTTCTCCACCAGCGGACAGCAGCGATACGTAAGCAATACGTAGGCTGCACCCGCGGATGGAAGCTACGTTCTCTCTCGCCATCCAAAACGGGGACATTTCTGCTTCATCAATCTGTGTCTAATATTCCTCCTCCTCCTCCTCCTGCTCCTCCTCCTGAAACCTCACGTAATCACGCTGAACGGGCAATTTTTCTTAGGGCCACAAGGCTCACTCATCTAATTTTTCTAAACAATTTTTATATGTTTCAATGCTCTTAAAAGCGTTGGAACTTTAACTTGAAACACTTTTTCGTTAAACTGGGCTGCCTCCAGGCCTAGTTACCACTTAAGCCACATTAACCAAAGCGATTAATGGGTTTCACCTGCCATCTTGGTTGGGCATGGCCAATTTTTACTGAGGTACATTAGTACTGTTGGTACACCAATTTTTTGGGGCCCTCACCTACAGTGTAATCATAGCAATTTGTATGTTCTTCGCCTGCACTCATGGTACAGAAGTGTGTGTGGGGTTGGCCTACACTTTAGCTACATAAATGTAACTTGGGCCTTGGCTATACTGCAGCTACTGAAATGGAACTAAGACTGCGCTCCCACTATACTGCTACTTCGGAATTGTTACTGGGGCCTGTCTTGAGTGCTACTATTGCTGACATGGAACGAAGACTGCGCTCCCGCTATACTGCTGCTTCGGAATTGTTACTGGGGCCTGTCTTGAGTGCTACTATTGCTGACATGGAACGAAGACTGCACTCCCGCTATACTGCTGCTTCGGAATTGTTACTGGGGCCTGTCTTGAGTGCTACTATTGCTGACATGGAACGAAGACTGCACTCCCGCTATACTGCTGCTTCGGAATTGTTACTGGGGCCTGTCTTGAGTGCTACTATTGCTGACATGGAACGAAGACTGCGCTCCTCCTATAATGCTGCTAGTGATATGTTAGTGGGGCCTGTCCTAATGCTACGGCTGAAATGTTACGAATTCTGGGCTCTGCCTATACCGCTGCTAATGGTATGTCTCTGGGGTGTGGAAAAAGAGGCTTCCCAAAGACATGATGGCGGCGAGGCCATTTCCCACCAACGCGGTTACTGTTAAGGTGCATATAACCACGGACACGTGGAGAGGACACGTAGTGCCTCAAAAACATCCCCCTCCTCCTCCAACAGGGAAAACATTCTTGGCAAATGCCTTTGCATTGGTTCGTCTGGTGGCAGTCCAAGAATTTCACCTTTACCGACACTACAAGAGAGCCCCCCCACCATCCCCCCGCCACGGCCCACTTAATCCTGGCCACATTCCGAAAACCAACAAAATAAAACCGCGCTACTAGGTCCGCAGTCACCACCACATTACCACCAACGCGGTTACTGTTAAGGTACATATTACCAGTCTGACTGGGGCATGCAGACACCTTGACAGAATGAATAGTGTGTGGCACATAGGTTCCCCATTGCTATGCCCACGTGTGCAGCTCCTGATGGCGGTGGCACAGGATTCTATTTCTCATTGCTTCTGTACAGCATTGTGGGCTATCGCCCCACCACTTTTAAAGAGGGTCGCTGCCTAGCCGTGCCAACCCTCTGCAGTGTGTGCCTGCGGTTCCTCCTCATGGCAGACGCACTTATAAATAGACATGAGGGTGGTGTGGCATGAGGGCAGCTGAAGGCTGCGCAGGGACAGTTTGTTGTGCGCTGTGGACACTGCGTCGTGCGGGGGGGGGGGGTTGGGCAGCATGTAACCCAGGAGAAGTGGCAGCGGAGTGTCATCCAGGCAGTGATTGTGCTTTGTTGTAGGTAGTGTGGTGCTTAGCAAAGGTATGCCATGCTAATGAGGGCTTTTCAGAAGTAAAAGTTGTTGGGAGGGGGGGGGCCCACTCTTGCCGGTATTGTGGCTTAATAGTGGGACCTGTGAACTTGAGATGCAGCCCAACATGTAGCCCCTCGCCTGCCCTATCCGTTGCTGTGTCGTTCCCATCACTTTCTTGAATTGCCCAGATTTTCACACATGAAAACCTTAGCGAGCATCGGCGATATACAAAAATGCTCGGGTCGCCCATTGACTTCAATGGGGTTCATTATTCGAAACGAACCCTCGAGTATCGCGATAATTTCGTCCCGAATAACGAGCACCCGAGCATTTTGGTGCTCGCTCATCTCTAATTATAACCCCTGATGTTCATTAAACTGATGAGTGATTTTCTACTTTTTTTTTACTTTTACTTCTAGGAGTCTTCAAGAACTCTTAGATTATGCTGGAGAAGATGTTGAGGACACGTTCTGCCTTAATTTTACAGTAAGTAGACACAATTGTAGCGCGCTATGTCTGCATTGTATTCATTGGATTGTACAGATGCCAGCTCTAATTTTTAATTTGACAGGATGTTATAGATACTGTTGTAATTTACCATAATACTTTTACATCTACATTCTAGATTACCAGCAGTTTTTAACCCTACTAGGACACAACACTTTTTTCTTGTTTTTTTTTTTACCTTCCCACTTTCAAAACAATTATGACTCTTATTTCACCGTAGCTGTCGGAGGCTGTTTTTCTTGTGGGACGAGTTATACTTCACAATGGTACTAGTTAACATATCATATAATGATCATCTGCTGCAGAGTGGAGTGGAGTGGAGTGAAGTGAAGTGAACGCATTTTCACCATCATTAGTGGGCAACTGTTTTTGCGGCTTGCACACTCCTGCAAAATGAAACAACGTTATCCTGTAAATTAGTAAAATTATGTAGATACTAGAGATGAGTGAGTACCAAAATGCTCGTTATTCAAGCCAAGATTTTTGTAATATTCAAGAGTTCTGTTCGAGTAACGAACCCCATTGAAGTCAATGGGAGACTCGAGCATTTTTGCAATGGACCCGCCATGTACAGAGTGGGGTTTTTTTGTTAGTTTTTTTTCCTTTCAGCGGGGAGGGACCAAAAAATTTTCTTGAACATGGCGTGGTGCTTGTTCGAGTAACGAGCACCATCAAGTATGCTACTACTCGAACAAGCATCAAGCTCGGACATCTCTAGCAGATACCAATTTTTTTTTCATTTGCTATACTACTTTTATATAAAAAAAAAAATTCTGACAAAATCTTCTGACTGCCATAACTTTATCTTTCTGTCAGTGGGGTTGTATGAGGGTTTGCGTTTATTGGGACAACCTGTGGCTTCTACAGGTACCATTTATTGTACATATGACTTTTAATCACTTTTCATTGCATTTTTTTTTTTTTTTTTTGCTCACCTTGTCTCCAAGAAAAATGTAATTCTGGCGTTGATTATTCTGTTTCATTTTTCTGGTGACGTTCATTTTTGCCACACCTAGGCCGGGATCAGACGGCCATCATCTGCTGCGTTTCACCCATGAGTTGCGCAAGCGGCACACAGCAAGTACACAATGACGTTGCATACTTGCTGCGTGCCGCCAGTGGCCATCTTGGCATGTATGCGCTGGATGGACACACTACACTCCAGTCATACTCCATAAATTTCATGTTTATAGATGAATGGTGACTGTGATAAGACTACAGGAGGGCCAACTCCATGTTCCTGCGGTTCTGAAATGAAATCTAAGTAAATATGGATAGGATGTTTGGGAGCCATCACATTTTTGGCCATTTGCTACATGTTACATTACCTTAATGTTTGCTGTAAATTCCTTTGGTGGCGGCTGAACTATAAAAAGGGTTCAGCTATACAAAGACCCCTATGCAGAAAATAGTCCCCCTTTCTGTCATATTACCATGAGCATTTTCAGTTGTAACAATCTCTTGTGTGTATGTCGCTCTTACTTGTGAATGTGTATCTGTTTGCAGATCTGTAGGGAAAGTTATGGACTAACAGAACTGAAACCCTTGGTGCCTGGAGGAGACCAGATAACTGTGACGAAGGAGAACAGGTGTGTCTACTGATCTGTGCATGGCCGTGCCATACTTCAGATGCAGTGGGCTCTAAAAAGCCCAATTACTGATGTCAAACCATTAGGCCGCCTGCACAAAAAGCGATTTTAACTTATTAATTTTTTTTCCTGCCCACGAGCGAAAATCAATTGCAATTTTTCTCCTTTGGGGGAAATTTCACAGCATGCTCTATTTCTAGGTGAATTCCTTGCGAACGGCCTCCACTGAAGTCAATGGAAGCCGTCCGACCCATGGCCCTTACTCAGTCATCATTGCGGAAAGGCCGCGGGATTCGTGTCATTGCCTAGTGACAGTGCGGCATAATCTGTACTGCGCATATGCGCTAGCGCAACGGCCGGTACATCTGCAGTACAGAATAAAGAAGAATCCGGACAGTAACGCGTGGTCACTGGCCAGGCACAGGGTTGGATCCCGCATGCGGAATGCGACCCGATCGTGTGCAGGCGGCCTTAATTTTTTAACATTTTTTTGTAAGTGAACTGCACATAAAGCTTTGCAGGCTGGCCCAAGAGAAACATTTTGTAGCCAACTGTACCTTTTATCCAGTTGGTGCTTACAGCTTAGAATAGATTACAAAGAGCTGATTAGTACTTTGGAGAGGGTCTCAGATGGTCACCTGCAGCTACTACATAGATCCACACACACAGTGCCCACAGTAGTAAGTGACCCCCCACAGTGGCCGCAGTAGTAACCCCCCACCACCACCACCACAGTGGTCCCAGTAGAAATAGTGACCTCCTTATTGGCCTTGGACTTGGCAGCTTTTCACTCACCCAGCCTGCAGGTCTGTGACCGCTGACCTTAGCATTGCACTGTATGCAGGTTGGTGCACACAGATGCTGGGGGGGGAAAGGTCAGCGGTCAGACTGAACTGCCATGCTGGACTGGAGCAGTAGGCTGGGTGAGCGGAACGCAATAAAATGAGGCGATGGGCCTTGTGTTTTACACGTGTGCTCTAAAGGAACTACCATATTTTGCAAGGTTTTTTTCTCTACATGTCCTAGAACTCCAAATCTACTCATGAAAGGTGACAAGTCCTGTATTTTCATAGCCACGGTACTGTAGTACTACTCAATGTAAATTTTGAGTTATGGAATCCTTTGCTATCAAGTGAATAGAGATGGAGTGATGAAAATCAAAAAAATATCAAACAAAAGCACCTTGTCGTCGGAGTAAAGTCAACCACAGAGAAGACCTTTCACATACTTCTCTGTAAGAGATTCCCAGAATATTAGATGGCATTTATAACCTTGTTGAATATTTTATATATTTTGATTCAACTTTTTATTTTGTAGGAGAGAATTTGTTGATGCTTATGTTGAGTATGTCTTCAACCAGTCAGTACAAGAATGGTACGAAGCGTTCTCCACGGGATTTCTAAATGTTTGTGGTGGAAAGGTGTTGGAGCTCTTTCAACCATCTGAACTCCGAGCCATGGTCGTTGGCAGTACTAACTATAACTGGCAGGAGCTGGAGGAGGTGAGGACTATGACTAGAACCATGATGTAGTCAGACCATATGTCCAAGTTTCAAAGTGATATCCAGTCCCAGGACAAAGCTTGTAGTCTTTCAAGATAGCCATCTTGTCAAGTCTTAGACTACCCAATGCACATTGAGAACTGGTGGTGCATAGGTAGTCCATGACATCAACCCCTTAGGAACACTGTCTATTTTGGCCATAAGGACACAACGATTTTTGGGGGGATTTTCATCTTCGCTTTTCAAAACCCATAACATTTTTTATCGGGGGTTAAACACTGCTCTGATTGGCTAGTACTGCTGACATGAGCAGCTATGATCAATCTGAAAGCAGCATAGTGTCTGACTACAGATGCGCAGCATGCATCAAGTACTGACTGGCGCACTGCAGCCATCTTGGAAGACCACAGAGGTTATATGGGAAGAAGCAGATCAGCGGTGAATTGAGAAGAAAGTTTGTCCCCAGGATCAGAGGATCGCTTTAACTAAAGGACGTGTAATGGTAGCCTTCCGCATTACATAATTGTTGGCTGTATCCTTGTTTGGCTAAGAGTTATTTTTCCCCATTTCACCTAAATTCTGTGTGCTCGTCCGAGCGCACATGTTTATTTCAATCCAGAGAAAGGGAATAAAGTGTAACACACCTCTGGTGCCGACTCCCATTGTAAACAAGGATCAAGCATATTGGAATGCAATATGCATGATCCCTTTTCCCCTGACATCGGCCATCGGGGTAGAGTCTAGAGGTCTCCATATGCATTAGATTATCAGAAGATGACGTTGGTCATTAGGAGGTAACGCAATGCAATTTCTATGTAAAATCCTATACTTCTAAGATTATGGCTTGCTTTTATTTCCATCTTCCATACTATATAGTAAAGACAGCTAGTCAAGCCAAACTTGTCTGTGTATGGTCATCTCCTGTATCTGCAACAAGCATACCTGATTAACGAGACCTTACTTGGATCTTTCATAGAGCGCACTCTACAAGGGGGAATACTCCGCTGTGCACCCTACTGTGAGGATGTTCTGGGAGACCTTCCATGAATTCCCACTAGAAAAGAAGAAGAGGTTTTTATGTAAGTTTGTGTATTTTGTAGATTCCTTTGGAAAAGCCAGAAGGGTAAGTCAGCAGTCAGACTGCCAGTAAACGTATGTCATATCTTCCCAGTGCCCTAAATTATGCCCCCACGTACTTTAATGGTGTGAATTACTTCAGCTTAAAGTTCAGCTATTTACTATCCAGATGTCTGCCTCTTAATTTAGAAGCAGAAGGCATCAGATCTTGATGGTGAGGCTGCTTGATCCCTCAGTCACCTTGGCTGACTCTTGCATTTTCCCCTCCGCTCTCTACTTGTCAGGGTACGTTGCTTCGGGTTGTCGCACTCCAGAGCCAGAGAACTGCTAAACTTGTGTGAGAAGCTTATGTTCTTACATATTGCTCATCGTGGATCACAGGTCCTTATGTAGCTGCTCTCGGATGCAGTTAGGAAAAAAATTGTTTATGAGAGAGTCTTGCCAAACCTACACCTCACTTTTACTATATAGCCAATGAGACATATCCTGGTGTATTCCTGTTAGTCACTGGAAGTCTGCATGAAAACAATGAGGCAGACTTGGCAACGTCTGATACCAGATTATTAGACTTCCATGATAGCTGGCTTAAACGTTTGTATATTTAATGGAAATGTTAAGTGCCCACATCTCAATAACAAGTATACCCTCCTGTGACAACTGCTCTTTGTCATCCACTCAGTTGTCTTCTCCAACCCTTTGTTTAAGGCCCTTTCATATAGATCATTGGCCCCTGTGAATACACACGATATGCCACCGGTAATTGTGTGTCTTGTGCAAACCGGCAGCACATCTACCCTATTCATTCTCTATAGGTACAACCACTTGTAGTAATGAGCATTGGTCCCCATGCGATCAGTAATCTGCTAGTGTACACATTGTCAATGACTGCCTATTGACATGCCATTGCCTCAGTGTTTATTTCCATCAACAGAATTATCCGTCTATGTAAAACCACCCTTTTGCCCCTCTGACACGGAACGATTCTTGTTTGCACGAGCGTGTGACGTCACCACTAGTTCTTCGTGTAGAATGTTTAGACAGGCAAATCACTGCTGAGTATCGCCCACTTCTCACTCAGTGCTCCCATTCCTATGTGACACAATGAGCGGGGTGCATTTAGACATCGCGAAAAGTAAGCGCACCAGTGATGATGCAGGCTGAAACTGAGCGACTAACTAAAAGCGAACAAAAAGCACAGGATGACTCGTGATTAGACGTAACTATTATCGCGCACTTTTGTTTGAGTGAATTTTGAGCAACAATCGTTACGTGTAAACAGGACTTTACTATAAGGACTCTGGACTTTAAGGGGATCCGGAATAAAAAGACTGTATTTAGTGTTTGCTGTAGCACAAACTAGAAGCAGTCCCCTAAACATCTGTTTATTAAGGCCCATTTACACGGGCCGATGATCACTCAAAGATCGCTCAAATGACGGTTTGAGTGACAGCTTTGAGCGATCATTTTGTATAAACTTTTAAGGGCCCATTTAGACACAACGATTATTGCTCGAAATTCGCTCAAAAGCCATCTTTTGAGCGATAATCATTGTGTCTAACTGCACTGGCATTGTGCAGTTTTCATTACCCTGTCGCTCGTCGTCCTTCAGCGTGCTGAAAGACGACGATGAGCCTTATCAGGGATTCACAGCAGGATACAGCTGATACTATTGTTTCAACTGTATTCCGCTCCCTGATGACAGGCTGGGTATGAAGAATACATTGGTCCAGCTCTGTTCTCCATACTCGGTACAGAGCGCTCGGCTGTATAACAGCCGGGTGTCTGTGCAGAAAACATCTGGATCTGGATATAGAAGACAAGCGGGGTGTCCCCGCTTGTCTTCTGCATCCTCCGCTCCGAGCGCTCGGCTGCATAACAGCCGAGCGCTCGGAGCGGGGAAAGCTGGATGCAGAAGACAAGCGGGGACACCCTGCTTGTCTTCTGTATACTCCGCTTCAAGCGTTCAGCTGTATAACAGCCGGGCGCTTAGAGCGGGGAAACAGCTGTATGCAGAAGACAAGTGGGGACACCCCGCTTGTCTTCTGCATCCTCCGCTGGCAGGGTGATTGCTCATCTTGAGCGATCATCTTTCACTGTAAATGACACAACGATGATCGCTCAAAAGTCGCTTGAGCGACATCTTTTGAGCAATTATCATTGTGTCTAAATGGGCCTTAAGTAGCTACTCAGCTATCTAAGAGCAATTAAGTGTGCAAATGTAGCCTTAGCTTGATGCAGTTAATAGCCGGAGGGCTATTATCTGCATTCAGATCCTTTGTTCTCCAGCGGGAAACAATGCTATCAGCACTCCCCGTGGAGAACTGCTGATAAGGCTGAAGGACGATTTTTAGTTTGGACTGAATTTAACGACCAGCTAGCAGTGCCCGATGGCCGCGCACATTTAGACGCAACAATTATCGCTAAAACAATCGCCTTTTAGTGATCATCGGCTCGTGTAAATGGGCCTTTATGTGTAAAGGTCCATTTACACACATATCTTTTAAAAGATTGAAAGATTAGCGATCGTTTTGCATAAACGTACTAATAGGCACTAATTGCTCTTAGCACTTATCAGCTTCATATACATGCAAATGAGCTTCTGGTAGCTGTTACAGAACTCAGCAGTAGGTCTGAGCTCTATAATTAGCTGTATTGGTCAGCCGGGCTCCCCTTGGAGAATTCAGCACCATGGACAGTAAACACAGTGTGCAGTCCTGCTTATCAGCTGTTCTGCTGGTGGGGCTGAGAGCTGAGAACAGCTGTAACAATGTTATCAGATCTCCACTGGCAGAGCACAGCTTGCGGTTCTGCTTATCAGCTGTTCTGCTGAAGGACGGTTTTCAAGCAGAACTGAAAACCCGTCATTCAGTAGAAAACTAAAAAATGGGCACATTAAGGGCCCTTTTAGACACAACGATTATCTCTCGAAGTTCGTTCAAAAGCCATCATTTAAGCGATAATCTTTGCGTCTATCTTGCGCCTGTTGTGTAGTTTTCGTTAAAGATTCGCTTATCGTTCGTCTTTCAGTCCGCTTAAAATCCATCGTTCGGCCGTTTGCTTTTCGTTTCGTCAAAATGACATCATTCAGTCGTTCAGTGATTTTCGGGCAGTTTTCAATACGAACATTACACAACGATAATACAACGACTGAAAAGCCCAACATTTTCCAACGATTTTCGTTAGGAAAAAAAACTTTGTCTTAAAAAGCAAAACCATCGCTCACTTTTATCGTTATAGCGAATTTCGCGCGATTAATCTATGTGTCTAAATGGGGCTTTAGACAGGTGGGATGTCTGTTTTGTGTATGTGATGTCTGCATGTTATGTCGTGCTAAGAAGTACCACGAGGATCTGTGTTTGCTCCAAATTTCTGTATTTTGCAATTATAAAGGGTTAACCTACATCTCATGGTGCTACGGATTTCTTGGCCCATATCGTCCTTTTGTAGTTTGCTTTATAGGGCTGTTTCATGTTTATCAGATTTTCTTCATAATTGTCGAGTGCATTAAGAATGTATTTACCGGTTTTATTTTCAATGTTGTAATCAATCATCTGGACCCTTTAGGCGGGCTTCACACGGTTTCATACTTGCGCAATGGGTGTTGAGTTTTTGTGCACATGTGTGCAGATTTTACTGCATTTTTTGCCCACACATGCCCTGTGTTTATTTGTGCAATTTGCATGAAAATAGGACATGCTGCAGTTTTTGGGGGGGTTTTTGCGCGACCAACATGCGCATGCAAAACACAAGGCCGCCCATGTGACTGAACCCATTGAAATGAATGCGTTCTACTCACTTTGTATTGCGTGCACAAATTTTGAACTAGTAATATGCAGCCCATTCGTGTGAATAAACCCTTAGGTCGGCTTCACACGGGCGAAAAAAATCGCACAAGATTTGTGCATTGGGGGATGGCACAAATATGAACCCCGTTCTAAAGAATGGGGTCCTACACATGAGTGATGTTTTTCCGCATTGCACTGTGTTGTAGGAAACAAATCGCGGCATGTTCTCTCTTTCTGCGTGATCTTGCATTGCATCTTTCATTGTTTTCCACAGGGACAACAGCAGAATCGCACTGCCTGCTAGGTACATGCCATGCGAGGTCTCCTATTGAAAACAATGTGAGAAATTCAGTGCGAAGGATTGCTACTTTCCCAAAGTGATGCAAGGTGGTTTTGACATAAAACCGCCGTACATCCGCAGAGAGATTGCATGTTGGCGAGTGCAGCATCACGGTTCGATATCGCAGTCGCTCCTATGAAGTTAGCCTTAGACGAGTCCTGCAGACTGAGAGCGCACCGTGCGTTTAGCTCTGGAAACAAAATTGAATTTCTTAGAAAGCCTTTCCTAAGGAGAAACCTCTCCTTCCTGTGCATGCCAGTATTCTATACGGTATATATGCCTCCCTAGTAACACGTTCTCCTCTACTTCACTTCAACCATTATGGAAACTTGTCAACATTATTATTAATTTTTCTTCTGTTTCTTTCAAAAAAAGCTCCATCTAATGAAAATTCTGCTGTCATTTCAGTGTTTCTCACCGGCAGTGACCGCATTCCTATCTACGGCATGTCCAGCTTGCACATAATCATCCAGTCTATATCCAGCCGGGAGGACTACCTGCCTGTAGCTCACACATGCTACAACCTTTTGGACTTACCCAAATATAGCAGTAAAGAAATCCTCAGGAAGAGACTCACCCAAGCCATAGACCATTACGAGGGCTTCAGCCTAGTATGAGACGGCCCTGACTTTCCATGCTTCCCTCTTGTCTATTTGCACTTTATCTCTAATGGGCTTATTTAATGTAAAATACACTCAATATTGTATACATAAAAATACTTCTGTTTCTATTTTTATAAAGGAACCAAGTTAAATAAAAGTTATAAAAGTTCTATGCGGACGTCATAACATATTGCTTTTAATATGTGTTATGGTATCTGCTGTTTTATTTGCAGTTTTTATCCTTTGCATTCAACTCCCTTTGAGCTTCTTTGATGTGGATAATGTTATATCTTTTGGTTAGCAGTGTTATCAATAAAAGGGAATTTCTCAGGCAGACGATCCTCTGGTCGTCTGATCCAACTATTCCATAGCTTCGGAATCGTCTTCAGACCATTCAAGGCCCTCTTGGGTATAATGGGTTCATAAGTTTGAAGTTCTTGAACCCCGTACCCCTGTATATAAGTAACTTACACAAACCTCCCTTAGTTCCAGCTGTGTGAAATCAATACATGGCAATGATTCCATTCTAATGGCGCCAAATTATAATATTTTTAGTTTACGTAATTACATTTTTGGTACAAAAACAGACCAAAAATGGCCATTACTGCGCTGCCATCTACCACCTGGGCCTGTGCCAAGTCTCTATCACCCTGGGCACAAGTCATAGCAGTGGGCAGTTTTCTCTCTAATAGCCCTGCAGAGACTCTCCTACTTGCATAGCTGGATAAGTGCATCTCTGCAGTAATGCTTTGCATCTTAATTTTTCCAACCTGGTAGAAATTATTCACTAAGATCTCAAGCAGCTGAATGAAACAAAAAAACTGTTTTGCATAGTTGTTTTTAATTAATAAAAAAAAAATATTTTAAAGGTGTTTGTCTAATTATTGTAATAGCCAGTGCTTGACCAACTCCATCCTGTACCCAGAAAATAAGTTCTGACTGTACGCATACTGAATTGTTAGTCTGAGACCTTATTCACACGAGCGTATATCGGCTGCTGGTTTCACGGCCAGCCGAAATACACTACCGTCGTATGCATTGGATTCCAATACATCAGATCATACAAGTGTATTCCAGCGGCATAAAAGTGCCCAGGCGGCAAATGTAGCGCCGAGCAGCGTCCTGGAACACATCAGCCACTGCATAGGCTCCTATGAAAGCCAATAACAGCGGCCCGAGAAGGGAGTTTAGCAGTGTGACTGCTATACTCCCGCCCCCTTCTCTCCTCTGGCTGTTTGCAATGGAGCTTAGCTCCGCCCCCTCCATTGCTGGATGCAGAAAAGGAGCCGGCTAGCTCCGCTCCCGCCCAGCACACTCCCATTGCAAACAGCCAGAGGGAAGGAGAGAGGAGGTGAGTCGGGGAGGCAACAGCATCACGGCCTCGGCATATATGCGCCGGTCCCGTGGCGTCTGAACGGGCGCACAAACATTAGATTTGTGTGCCGTTCACACGTTTTTACGGCACCGGCAGGTGCATATTAAAACGCCTACGCTCGTGGGAAAGAGCCCTGGGGCTGCACTTCCACAGAGCAGAATTTCTGTGCAGACTCTCCGCAAGGAAATTCTGCTGCATTTACAATAGCAGCAAAGTGGACGAAATTTTGAAAATCTCGACCACAAGCTGCGGAAATAATCAGCACAAAACCCGCGCAGAGAGTGACATGTGGAGCAGAGTTCAAATCCACGACATGTCAATCATTTACCGCAAAGGAATTTTTGCTAAAACCCGCACCAAATGGTGTGAGGTTGGATGCAGGCATTCCACGTCTGATCTGCAGTGGGATGTCTGCTGCAGACATTCCGCTGGAAATCATCTTGTGGGAGTGCAGCTTAAATCTGTGGCAGGAAGAGTGAAAACACCATCTTAAAAGGGATTCTGTCACCAGAATTATACATTTTAAGCCCCTTAAGGAGTAGGGTGTTTCGGTCCTAAAGGACCAGATACTTTCTGTAGTTTTACTGCCTTATTTTATTTTTTACCAAATTTTATTTTGCTGTGTTTTTTCCATGATATAAAGGGCTATTTTTTCACAGAATTTTTTTTCTCAGATTTTTTGTTTTATTAGCATTAAAAGACTAAAAAAAAATTTTTTAATTCATAGCTGTTTAATTTAGCATAAATATACTAATTTTGAAAACAAAGTACAAAAATGGGCTCCTCAATTTGTTTTGTACGTTTTGATATATAATTTGTATAATCTCTGATTACAGGGCTCATATGGCTAATATATATATATTAAATTATAGAATAAAAATGAACAAAATTTATACTTTTTACTTTTGTTCAAAAACATTTTGTGACATAGGTGACCATAATATAGCTGTATCAGAAAATGTGATTTAACAGCACATACCTTTTATCCATGGACCTTGAAAGACATCAAAAGGCATACACCCCTGTCAGACATTTTTAAATAAATCAATCAACATAATGAGAACACAAAATAAAACCGTTGAACTTAGAGTAGGGGAAGGTGGCAACGTTTGGGCCTCGAAGGAGGTTGGGTAAGGTGAACCACCTCTGCTGAGTAGGGCTGTGAGAAGCCTAGACTGCCATTGGTAATTCCCCAGGAGCATCCAAGGCGTCTTGGAGCAAGCCCAAAAATAGCTGTAATTACGCAGTGACCGACCCCAAGGACAGCCACTATTCCAATTTGAAAGATTACCTAAATTCCAAACAAGACTGCCACACCGCATAAAATGCATTAAGAGCTAAATCATCTTCTCTCATCTCTACATAATGTACCAGTGTGTTGATTGCCTCCACCATTGAACTCTTGTTGGGGGACATATTAGATCTCTACAATCTATGGATAATATGCTTAATGGCCTGGACAAAGAGTCATAACAGACCCCTCTTCATCTTAGTAATAGACCCAGGAAACATAGACAGCAAAGCCATCTTGAAGGTGAGAATAACGGAAGCGCCACATATGCTGTTGTAAAGGGCCGAGATATCCAACCACAATGCTGCTACCAGAGGGCATTCCCACCATATATGGCTTATACTATCTCTGCCCCAAGAGCATCTCCAACACATGGGGGAGGTCTGAACGAACATTTTATGTAAGCACTCTGGTGTCCTGGATACTAGATAAAATCTTAAAGTTAAGTTCCTGGAGTCTAGAATGCACTGTTTGTGTATTAAAGTGCTAGCTTTTGTCACTGCTCCCAGGGAAGGTGTTGACCCAACTCCCTCGCTCCAAGATATTCCTGGGGAGTGTTCCAACCTCCTGAGGCAGCAGCATCTTCTATAAGCTCGATATTGGATGTATCCAGGGAGATGCATATTACTTTGAAGGGCGTAAGATGTTTGATTATACCTATACTGGGTGTCAGAGAGTCCAAGGCCCCCCGCAACTGGAAGTAGTTCAACTAGGCTCCCGGGTCCCCTCAAAGAACTCCACCAGAGGCCTCAACCCAACAGAGCTGAGAACATCCCTCAGACGTGGGATGGGTTCCGAATGCATAGTGTGGGAAATTAGCTCGGCAGAGTGCTGATCGGCGGCAGTCAAAGGCGGAAACCAACGGAAAAAGTCCAATAGCAGGCTTGAGCTGCGTTTTGTTTTTGCTCGTATAAAAAAGTAAAGTCCAGCCTTAGCTTTAGGCAAACAAAATTATAGTCCAACATACAGCTATCAGACCCTCCCGGCCTGCTCAGGTCACAGTTTGCGGGTGCAGCGCACAGCAGGGCTTCTATCTCCAACCCGGTCACACACGCTGCCAGGGTCAGGTCCTCCCAGACAGACACCTCCGCTAGGGGTTGAGGTGAGGGGCGTCTCCCTGTCCACCTCTGGCCTATTCAGCCACACACTCGGGCTAACAGCCTTGCAGCTCCACTGAGCTGTCTACCTGCCCCTCAGCCAGACACTCTCTGTCCTTCCTTGGTAGGAACTGGCTTTTTATCTTGTTCTTGCTCCACCCCTTGGTTAACCCTTGCAATAGAGATCCTGTCTCTGGCCCTCTACAGGCCCTCCTGTGTACTGCATTACTACAATAGACAGAAGATGTGTACTATATTCGAAGGCCCTAAATTGGGGGTTAGCCAGCAGAAGGGTGAGGGGACTAGTAAAGGGGACAGATTAAGGGATTTACTAATACAACCCCCCGGAATCTAAAACACCCCCTGGGCTCAGTGATATACGTATTCTATTTTAACCCAAAGCTTGGCCGCTCAGTGTTTGAGCAAGTTCCATACGCAGTTTGCAATTAATAGCTTTATAATATAGGGAGAAATCAGGAAGACTGAGTCCCCCTGAATTCTTAACCTGTGCGAGGATATTGTAATTTAATCTGGGCCTGAGACCCCTGTAAATAAACTTAGTTATTAGGGCGTGAATACGAAGGAAGTATATATTGGGTAGTCTAATTGGTAGGGCTTGGCATAAGTAGAGAAATTTGGGAATTTTCTAGACTGCAATCGGAATGGATATCTGCATTGGTACTGGATATCATTTTCCCTTAATTGAGTGCTATGTAGTCTGCAAGAGGAGGAGTGAATTCTGAACTGATTTCACCCCCACAACTCAAGGGGTGAAATCTCCTGATGATCCATATCATTTTGTCTGGATTTTGACAGACTCCTGCCGCTGCAGAAAATCCACAGCAAATCTGCTGCGTTTGAACATACCCTTACAGCCAATTCACATAGTACACATTTTCTGTCCATATTTCATGGACCGCACACGGACCCATTATAGTCTATGATGATATTCACGGGTAAATTTTCTAATGGACCGATGGTCAATAAGAATGATATCGCAGCTTGTACTATTCATGTTCGTATCCCAAACCAGAACAGGACATGCAATGGTCCGCTGCCTGCAGGGTTCAGACAGCACATGGCCATGTGTCTGTGTGCTGTTTGATGCGAGTTGTACTTGGAGAAGGTGGAAGGATTCCGCTAAGTAGCACGCATTAAGCGTAAATATCTAAGGTTTCTATCAAAAATCCCTCCAATGGCAACTTTGGCTATAAATAAGATGCATTATGAAAGGACACCTTTCACTGCTTGCTTTGCTCTTCGTTTGCAGGATCCATAGGAATTCATTGGTACTGCTGCTGCTGTGTCCGACACTGTGACCAGGAAGACTCCCTCTCCTCCCAGACGCTGCGGGGCACTATACGGCAGGAGCCTGGTTGCCTCATCGTCTGCGTGCACTTGGCAGCACCCCAGCATGCTGTACAAAAAACAGGCCATCATAGCGGGAAAATAAAGTTATCATCAGTCTTTAAAGATGGCAGCAGAAAGCAATTAATTTCAACTGATGTTTCTTTAAAGTATTACATGCACACACGCCATAATTGCTCTGCCCTACAGAATAAAGTTATGTCATTTTTACCAAACTACAAATACATTAGAAACTCCCAAAATGACAAAACGGAAGTTTTTTAACATTTACCAACTGAGGTGAAATAGAAAAAAAGCAGTAACATATTCTATGATGCATTTAATGGTACCATTAAAAAAAATATAACTTGTCCTACAAAAAACGGGTCCTCACATGGCTATGTAGACCAAACAATAGTTACAATATTTTTTTTTAAGTTAATATAAAAAAAAAATTTTAATTAAAAATAATGGCAGCGGTAGAACAAGGTAGAGATGAGCAAGCACCAAAATGCTCGGGTGCTCGTTACTCAGGACGAAATTATCGCGATGCTCAAGGGTTCGGTTCGAATAACGAACCCCATTGAAGTCAATGGGCGACCCGAGCATTTTTGTATATCGCCGATGCTCGCTAAGGTTTTCATTTGTGAAAATCTGGGCAATTCAAGAAAGTGATGGGAACGACACAGCAACGGATAGGGCAGGCGAGGGGCTACATGTTGGGCTGCATCTCAAGTTCCCAGGTCCCAGTATTAAGCCACAATAGCGGCAAGAGTGCCCCCCCCCCCTCCCAACAATTTTTACTTCTGAAAAGCCCTCATTAGCAATGCATACCTTAGCTAAGCACCACACTACCTCCAACAAAGCACAATCACTGCCTGCATGACACTCCGCTGCCACTTCTCCTGGGTTACATGCTGCCCAACCCCCCCCCCCCCCTGCACGACCCAGTGTCCACAGCGCACACCAAATTGTCCCTGCGCAGCCTTCAGCTGCCCTCATGCCACGCCACACTCATGTCTATTTATAAGTGCGTCTGCCATGAGGAGGAACCGCAGGCACACACTGCAGAGGGTTGGCACGGCTAGGCAGCGACCCTCTTTAAAAGGCGATAGCCCACAATGCTGTACAGAAGCAATGAGAAATCCAATCCTGTGCCACCTCCATCTGGAGCTGCACACGTGGGCATAGCAATGGGGAACCTATGTGCCACACACTTTTCATTCTGTCAAGGTGTCTACATGCCCCAGTCAGACCGCGTTTTTTTATAAATAGTCACAGGCAGGTACAACTCCGCAATGGGAATTCCGTGTGCACCCACGGCATGGGTGGCTCCCTGGAACCCACCGGCGGTACATAAATATATCCCATTGCAGTGCCCATCACAGCTGAGGTAATGTCGTGCTTAATGCAGGTGGGCTTCGCCCCACACTGCATGCCCCAGTCAGACTGGGGTTCTTTAGAAGTGGACACATGCAGTTACAACTCCGTGTGGACCGACAGCATGGGTGGGTGCCAGGAAGCCACCGGCGGTACATAAATATATCCCATTGCAGTGCCCAACACAGCTGATGTAACGTCAGCTGTAATGCAGGTGGGCTAAAAATTAATTTGATTACACTGTAGGCGAGGGCCCCCAAAAATTGGTGTACCAACAGTACTAATGTACCTCAGAAAAATTGCCCATGCCCAACCAAGAGGGCAGGTGAAACCCATTAATCGCTTTGGTTAATGTGGCTTAATTGGTAACTAGGCCTGGAGGCAGCCCAGTTAAAATAAAAATTGGTTCAGGTGAAAGTTTCAACGCTTTAATGAGCATTGAAACGTATAAAAATTGTTTACAAAAATTATATGACTGAGCCTTGTGGGCCTAAGAAAAATTGCCCGTTCGGCGTGATTACGTCAGGTTTCAGGAGGAGGAGGAGGAGGAATATTATACACAGATTGATGAAGCTAAAAGGTCCACGTGTTTGATGGTGATAGAGAACAATGCTTCCATCCGCGGGTGCAGCCTACGTATTGTTTAGGTATCGCTGCTGTCCGCTGGTGGAGAAGAGAAGTCTGGGGAAATCCAGGCTTTGTTCATCTTGATGAGTGTAAGCCTGTCGGCACTGTCGGTTGACAGGCGGGTACGCTTATCTGTGATGATTCCCCCAGCCGCACTAAACACCCTCTCTGACAAGACGCTAGCCACAGGACAAGCAAGCACCTCCAGGGCATACGGCGTGAGTTCAGGCCACGTGTCCAGCTTCGACACCCAGTAGTTGTAGGGGGCAGAGGCGTCACGGAGGACGGTCGTGCGATCGGCTACGTACTCCCTCACCATCCTTTTACAGTGCTCCCGCCGACTCAGCCTTGACTGGGGAGCGGTGACACAGTCTTGCTGGGGAGCCAGAAAGCTGTCAAAGGCCTTAGTGTTCCCCTGCCTGTGCTGTACATGCTGCCTGATCTCCGCGTCTCCCCTGCTACCTGGCCCTCGGAACTGCGCCTTCGGCCACTAGTGCTGTCGGATGGGAATTTTACCATCAGTTTGTCTGCCAGGGTTCTGTGGTATAGCATCACTCTTGAACCCCTTTCCTCTTCGGGTATGAGAGTGGAAAGGTTCTCCTTATACCGTGGGTCGAGCAGTGTGTACACCCAGTAATCCGTAGTGGCCAGAATGCGTGTAATGCGAGGGTCACGAGAAAGGCATCCTAACATGAAGTCAGCCATGTGTGCCAGGGTACCTGTACGCAACACATGGCTGTCCTCACTAGGAAGATCACTTTCAGGATCCTCCTCCTCCTCTTCCTCCTCAGGCCATACACGCTGAAAGGATGACAGGCAAGCAGCATGTGTACCCTCAGCAGTGGGCCAAGCTGTCTCTTCCCCCTCCTCCTCATCCTCATCCTCCTCATGCTCCTCCTCCTCCTCAACGCGCTGAGATATAGACAGGAGGGTGCTCTGACTATCCAGCGACATACTGTCTTCCCCCGGCTCTGTTTCCGAGCGCAAAGCGTCTGCCTTTATGCTTTGCAGGGAACTTCTCAAGAGGCATAGCAGAGGAATAGTGACGCTAATGATTGCAGCATCGCTGCTCACCATCTGGGTAGACTCCTCAAAGTTTCCAAGGACCTGGCAGATGTCTGCCAACCAGGCCCACTCTTCTGTAAAGAATTGAGGAGGCTGACTCCCACTGCGCCGCCCATGTTGGAGTTGGTATTCCACTATAGCTCTACGCTGCTCATAGAGCCTGGCCAACATGTGGAGCGTAGAGTTCCACCATGTGGGCACGTCGCACAGCAGTCGGTGCACTGGCAGATGAACCCGATGTTGCAGGGTGCGCAGGGTGGCAGCGTCCGTGTGGGACTTGCGGAAATGTGCGCAGAGCCGGCGCATCTTTCCGAGCAGGTCTGACAAGCGTGGGTAGCTTTTCAGAAAGCGCTGAACCACCAAATTAAAGACGTGGGCCAGGCATGGCACGTGCGTGAGGCTGCCGAGCTGCAGAGCCGCCACCAGATTACGGCCGTTGTCACACACGACCATGCCTGGTTGGAGGCTCAGCGGCGCAAGCCAGCGGTCGGTCTGCTCTGTCAGACCCTGCAGCAGTTCGTGGGCCGTGTGCCTCTTATCTCCTAAGCTGAGTAGTTTCAGCACGGCCTGCTGACGCTTGCCCACCGCTGTGCTGCCACGACGCGCGACACCGACTGCTAGCGACTTGCTGCTGCTGACACATCTTGATTGCGAGACAGAGGTTGCGGAGGAGGGTGGTTTAGTGGAGGAAGCATACACCGCCGCAGATACCACCACCGAGCTGGGGCCCACAATTCTGGGGGTGGGTAGGACGTGAGCGGTCCCAGGCTCTGACTCTGTCCCAACCTGCACTAAATTCACCCAATGTGCCGTCAGGGAGATATAGTGGCCCTGCCCGCCTGTGCTTGTCCACGTGTCCGTTGTTAAGTGGACCTTGTCAGTAACCGCGTTGGTGAGGGCGCGTACAATGTTGCGGGAGACGTGGTCGTGCAGGGCTGGGACAGCACATCGGAAAAAGTAGTGGCGACTGGGAACTGAGTAGCGCGGGGCCGCCGCCGCCGCCATCATACTTTTGAAAGATTCCGTTTCCACAACCCTATACGGCAGCATCTCCAGGCTGATAAATTTGGCTATGTGCACGTTTAACGCTTGAGCGTGTGGGTGCGTGGCGGCATACTTGCGCTTCCGCTCCAACACTTGCGCTAGCGACGGCTGGACGATGCGCTGACAGACATTGCTGGATGGGGCCGAGGACAGCGGAGGTGAGGGTGTGGGTGCAGACCAGGAGCCGGTAGTGCCTGTGTCCTCAGAGGGGGGTTGGATCTCAGTGGCAGGTTGGGGCACAGGGGGAGAGGCAGCGGTACATACCGGAGGCGGTGAACGGCCTTCGTCCCACCTTGTGGGGTGCTTGGCCATCATATGTCTGTGCATGCTGCTGGTGGTGAGGCTGGTGGTGGTGGCTCCCCGGCTGATCTTGGCGCGACAAAGGTTGCACACCACTGTTCATCGGTCGTCTGCACTCTCAGTGAAAAACTGCCAGACCTTTGAGCACCTTGGCCTCTGCAGGGTGGCATGGCGTGAGGGGGCGCTTTAGGAAACAGTTGGTGGATTATTCGGTCTGGCCCTGCCTCTACCCCTGGACACCGCACTGCCTCTTGCAACCTGCCCTGCTGCTGCCCTTGCCTCCCCCTCTGAAGACCTGTCCTCAGTAGGCGTAGCAAACCAGGTGGGGTCAGTCACCTCATCGTCCTGCTGCTCTTCCTCCGAATCCTCTGTGCGCTCCTCCCTCGGACTTACTGCCCTTACTACTACCTCACTGATAGACAACTGTGTCTAATCGTCATCGGCCTCCTCACCCACTGAAAGGTCTTGAGACAGTTGCCGGAAGTCCCCAGCCTCATCCCCCGGACCCCGGGAACTTTCCAAAGGTTGGGCATCAGTCACGATAAACTCCTCTGGTGGGAGAGGAACCATTGCTGCCCAATCTGAGCAGGGGCCCGAGAACAGTTCCTGGGAGTCTGCCCGCTCCTCAGAATGTGTCATTGTAATGGAGTGAGGAGGCTGGGAGGAAGGAGGAGCAGTAGCCAGAGGATTCAGAGTTGCAGCAGTGGACAACGCAGAACTCTGGGTGGACGATAGATTGCTGGATGCACTTTCTGCCATCCACGACAGGACCTACTCACACTGCTCATTTTCTAATAAAGGTCTACCGCGTGGACCCATTAATTGTGCGATGAATGTGGGGATGCCAGAAACGTGCCTCTCTCCTAATCCCGCAGCAGTCGGCTGCGATACACCTGGATCAGGAGCTCGGCCTGTGCCCACACCCTGACTTGGGCCTCCGCGTCCTCGCCCGCATCCACGTCCTCTAGGCCTACCCCTACCCCTCAGCATGGTGTATTACCAGTAGTGCAGAAACAGAACGCTGTAATTAAATGTGCCACTTATTGGCCTGTGGTTGGAGGCTGACTTCGCTTACGGAACGCCAGGAAATAATTTTGCGCAAGCCTGCTGTAACACTTAGCTGGCTGTGTATGAATTAGGAGGACTACTACACCCAGCAGAGACCCAGAACACTGAGGACAGTCACAGGCAGCCCAAATAGATTTTTTTCCACAAATGTTTTTGCAAAGGCCCACTGCCTATATTCAATAAATATATCTTCTGTCCCTGCCTCACAATATATGTCTTCTGTCCCTGCCTAACCACCACTTCTGGCCCTGGAGTATTACTGCAGGGCGCAATGCTCTGCACGGCCGATATACCAAAAAAAAAAAAATGTGCAACACTGCAAAAAGCAGCCTCCACACTACTGCACACGGTTAGATGTGGCCCTAAGAAGGACCGTTGGGGTTCTTGAAGCCTAATATACTCCTAACGCTCTCCCTATAGCAACTCCACCAAGACAGCACTTTCCCTCCTCTATGTCAGAGCGCATCTGTGGCGAGCCGCGGGAGGGGCCGATTTTAATACTCGGGTGACACCTAATCTCGCCAGCCACTCACTGCAGGGGGGTGGTATAGGGCTTGAACGTTGCAGGGGGAAGTTGTAATGCCTTCCCTGTCTTTCTATTGGCCAGAAAAGCGCGCTAACGTCTCAGAGATGAAAGTGAAAGTAACTCGAACATCGCGTGGTACTCGTCACGAGTAACGAGCATCTCGAACACCCTAATACTCGAACGAGTATCAAGCTCGGACGAGTACGTTCGCTCATCTCTAGAACAAGGTCAATTTCCTAATATCATAGTTCTACTATACATATATGGATCTATAAGAGATCTAAGTATTGTATTAGGGAGTTTGACCTGTGATGATCTTCACTAAAGCTCCATTTACACGGGACGAATATCAGGCAAACACATGTACTCGCTCCCGTGAGCGAGTGTCGTTGGCTCACAGCGGGGAGGCTGGAGATTTCACTCCGCGCTCTCCCCCGCCCCTCTCCATTCACTTAACACAGTGGCCGTTCAGTACTGAACAGCTGCTATTTACACTGAATGATCATCGTTAATCGTTTAGGCTGCATAAACGATGAGCGATGATTCTGAACGATGAGCGTTCAGTGTAAATAGCCTTTCAGTATTGTACAGCTTCTGTTAAAGTGAATGGAGAGGGGCGGGAGAGAGATCTCCTTTAGCTGCCCCGGCTCCCTACTGAGCGAGCCAGCGATACTCGCTCCTGTGTAACAGCATGGGAGCGAGTATGCACAGGGATGAGTGTCGGACATCGTTTGCCCAACATTCGTCCTATGTAAATGGGGTTTAAATCTGTGTGCTAGGGGTCTTGTCTTATCAGCACCTGTAATAACCCTGTCACAATCGCAGGATATACGACCACTATATCAGTTTTGTTCTGATCTCTGGGACCCCACTGATTTTAAAATGGGGTGAAGCAGTGGCACCTCATAGTGGCGGATAACGTGGACCAAAGGGCTAAGCCCTATTCACACAACCCCCCCCCCCCCTCCGGTAGAATATTCTAGGTCCTAGAAGCTCATTTAGTGTTTACAGACTGGCTACAGTGGTCACTTAATCGATGAAACAATCACTGACCTTAGCGATCATGTCTGTATAACCCTGTCACAATCGCAGGATATACGACCACTATATCAGTTTTGTTCTGATCTCTGGGACCCCACTGATTTTAAAATGGGGTGAAGCAGTGGCACCTCATAGTGGCGGATAACGTGGACCAAAGGGCTAAGCCCTATTCACACAACCCCCCCCCCTCCCCTGGTAGAATATTCTAGGTCCTAGAAGCTCATTTAGTGTTTACAGACTGGCTACAGTGGTCACTTAATCGATGAAACAATCACTGACCTTAGCGATCATGTCTGTATAAGGCCTCTTTCACACAAACTACAAAATCTCGCTATAAGATCATTACTAGAAAACATATATGTGAAGCCCATGTTTTCTGATGGGTTCTTTCACATAAGAGCTCCACATATGCACGTTTTGTAGCGAGATTTTGTAGCCCGTGTGAAAGAGGCCTAAATGGCACATGACTGCTGAAGCCAATGCCCATCCTGCTAAAACTGCCTTTTGTTTTTTACAAAGTGAAGCATAAAAAAGTTAGAAGTTATTGCGCAATAATGTGTTAATTTTTTTACACTATCAGGGCGCCTACCCACTTGCGTTGCCGATTTTCGCGCGTGAAAAGCGCGTCGTTTTCGCGTGTTTTTTGTGCGTTTTCCGCGGCGTTTTTTGCGCGTTTTCCGCGGCGTTTTTTGCAGCCCTCCATTGACAATCATGGGTGCATTAAGAGAAAAATAAGGACACATATGCAACTGACAGTTCCTATGTGAAAAAACCCCACGAAACGGAAAAAAACCCCCAGATGGACAAGAACACATTCTATACTAATTGCTCTTGAGAAAAAACGCAAAACATCGCAGGAAAAAAAAAAAATCGCAAGTGGGTAGGCACCCTAAAAGTGATGAATTCCCCTCTATGTGGCAGGAGATTAGTATATTCAATTTTATAAGATTTTCAGATATTGTAAAATGCTTCCTTCAAGTCTCAATCACAGAAGGTTACGCAGCAGCTTGGGAAAGCCAAGTAAAAGTCTAAATTCTTAAGGCAATATCAGCTTTTTTTTTTTCGTAACAATTTTTTTTAAAAGCTTTCCAGTCACCGCTGACCCGGCTCAGAGGCTTATCACAGGATAACAAATATATCAAATGCCTGCAGTGTTGTTATTCCGGTTTATCTCATTATACTTCAGGGATTTGCACTAATTAATAAGCAGTCTGAAACAGGAACATACTTTAGTAGTAAACACATAAAGGTCAACTTATCTCAGTGTCCCAAACAGCTTTCATATGACACAATGATTGAGATCACAGCCATGATGGTGTAGGCACTCCTAAAAATCTGCTCATTAGTGGCGATGGAACAAGTATTACAATGGAGGGGATTGTAAAGATTCTGTAAATAAACCAAAGACTTCAAGTTTTCTGTAAGTCTCTCCTGTTTCATAAGGGGCATTAAAATGTTTAGACTGTGTTTAGTAGGTATGTGCAGCGTATTCCGCACCACATAAGTTAATGGTGCCCCTATCCATAAATCCCTATATGCCTGATGGAGATCAAAAGAATGTCCTGCCTGATATATGTAGGTAAACTGGAAGTGGAATCACTTGACCAATGGTTCAGTGGTTACTAGAAGCTACCCGGAAACTGTGCCGGGGTATGCTGATAGCGCCAAATATTCCAAGGTGAGGGGAGCGATGTAATACTAAAATCAATTCCTGGTCAAAACCGGCACCTATGGTGAGGATATTGACATGGGTGCTGCGGTTCATTGAGATCACACATTAGATTTCAGTGAACAAAAAAGATCCAAGTTGAAAATCTTTCCGGATATAAATTGTGTAATTCATTGAGAATAAAATGACATCAATGGAAACCAAAATCATCAACTGATTGAGATTTGCATTCCAAATCACCCAGAAAATCAATTTGCATGAATTTCATCTCAGCAACTCATAAATGTGCCTCAGCAGTGTATATGGCCCCCATGTGTATGTATGCACTCCTGGCAACATTTTGGTATACTCTTGATGAGATGGTGGATGATGTCCTGGGGGGGGGGGGGGGGGGGGGGGGGGTCCTTGCAGACCTGAATCAAGAAATCAGTGATCTCCAGGACAGTTTGTGGTGCTACCTGGTGGCATCAAATGTACTGATACAGAATGTCCAAGAGAGGTTCTCAATTGGATTTGGTTCTAGGGAACTCTAGGCACAAGAGGCAGGACATTGTTCTACACCAGGAGGAACACAGGGCCAACTGGCTGACCGGATATCACCCCGGTACCTAACAGCAGTCAGAGAAATGTTAGCCATCACATGAAAGTGTATGCAACCCTCTACGGATATGCCGCCCCTGACCATCACTGACCCCTGCCAAACTGGTCACGTTGGATGATTTTGCAAGGAGCATAACATTCACCAATGTATTTCCAGACTCTTTCAGGTTTGTAATGTGCTTAGTGTGACCCGCTGTTATTTGCAAAGAGGACGGGGTGCCAATGTCATACCTGCCAACTTTAGTATTCTCTGATAAATGCCAATGGAGTGGCATGATGCTGGGCTGTGGGCAAAGATCACACGACCAGACTTGGGCCCTTCATGGAGTTTCTAATAGTTTGGTGAGAAACCCCAATAGCCTGCGTGAGGTTGTTTTGTAGGGGTCTGGTCAATAAAAAAAAATAAAAAAAAAAAGCAGATGAGGGTTCTGATGCCATTCTCCAGCCCTGTCCAGCTCTACTCATGCAACGGCCCATGCCCTGATATTTGCTACATGCTCTTGAGACTGAGCTGGGAGATACAGCAAACCCTGCAACAGCATGTATAGTTGTGCTACCCTGGAGGAGCCGGAAAACCTGTGAAACCTGATTGGGCTGTAAGTTCTACCTCATGTGACCAGCGGTGAAAAGGACACATGCAAAACTAGATATTAACCAGTCAGGCAGGATAAGGAGAGAGGAATTGTCTATGGCCACCGCCTGTAAAGCCAATCCCTTTTTGAATGTGTCTTGCTGTTGCCTCTCCTGTACTCCTGTTGTCACTTTCATTTGCAGAAGAGCAGGTGAAATTGATTCACAATCACTTATGTTTCTGAACTGGGCAGACTGATATGTCTGAAGGGATTTTATCAACATTTTCTACATACTGACCCCAGGAGCACACCTAGGGACTACCACAATTTCCATATCAAAGCATAATTTTGCAAATCATTTTTAAAAATCTCCCATGCTGTATGGCTAATCCCATAGTCCAGTCCGGTGGGCAGGCCTGGACAAACCCTTTTGCCCAGAGTCTTTTGAATAAACCCGCCACCCTAGCTGCTGAGTACTCACATGTGCGCCAGAAGGTTGTGGACTGGCGCATGCGCAGATGAAAACAATGAATCTGTCCATAGAAGGGATACATCATCTGCGCATGACCCGGGCTGCAACCTTCTGGCGTAAACATGGATGATGTGAATATTTAGCAGCCAGGGTGGGCAGACTTATTCAAAAGATTCCGGCCAGAAAAGTTGGTCCATGCCCACCCACCAGACTGCGGGAATGACCATTCAGCAGGGGCGTTAAACTCATCAGTCTTATGGCTGCCTTGAATTGTAATTGTAAGTCAGTATAGTAAGGTTTTGTTCACACCTGCATATTCACGCACCATTTCAATGGGCTCAACTGCATTTTTTTTTTGTGTGTGAAAATACGCGGTTTTTGGGCAAACACATTTAGCAGTCAAAAAAGATGGACGCAAGCACTTTTTCTTGGCACAAATACGCTGTGTATTTGCGCAACCAAAATGTGATTGTGCCCGTGTAAACGAGAACAAATTGTGACTGCCAAGGAGGCCACACTAGTAATAGTGTCTCCTATATTGGTCCCAGTAGTAATAGCGAGCACCCTATTGGCCTAGGATAGTGCAGCATCCCTACATACAGGCATTTCACTCACACAGTCTGGAGGGCGGGAGAGGTCAGATGTTGGAAACAAATGGCACCTATTAGACCACATGGACAGATCAGTTCTTGATTGGCATTCAGTTTTCGAGTTCCCATGACTAACAGGAAAATGGAATGCCACAACATATGAATGAAGAGGTCAGATTCATAAATGTTTTTTTTCCTGGTTTTAGCATCTACTCCCGACTTTGGTCTTTGAGGGGAAAAACAAAACAAAACAAAAAAAACACATCCCAAAAAGACGAAGCCTTTATGTGTGAATCCAGACCAGTTATGACAGCGAGTCTAAACAGTTGGGAAGAGGGGGAAGAAGCAACACTTCTGGGTTCTATGGAGTCATGTGGTTTAGGGCACTGTTTTCCCCTCCATGATTCTATCAGCTTTGAAGTGCAGGTAAAAACGATTAGATTAAGTGACAAATTCCCCAAGTTTGTTGCATTAAAAAATAGCTTTTATTTTTTTATACAAAATACAAAAATGTACACTTTGTTTTCCTTCTGATGCACATACAAAAGGACACGTCTATCCATTCCATACAAAACAGCTTGAAAATACTATGAGCATGGAACCTGTAGATCCAGAACAGACATAGTTAAGAGCATTGTACAATTGTGCAATATATAGAATAGTCGATGACTCGCTTATTATTCTGAATGAAGCTTTAAAAATCACCATTTGCTGCCATTTGGATTTGCAAAAATTTGTCTGCTGATTGTAGTTTGTATATGTAAGACCAAGCGCATTACATGTATATTACAAAGTATATATATATATATATATATATATATATATATATATATATATATATATATATATATATATATACACACATATATACATATATATATATACATACAGAGTCCATTCTGTCCGAACAGCAGATGAAATAGTAGTAGCACAAGTGTGGGAGGCCGGCACATCTTTGAGTAATGCAATCCCCTATTTAGAAACCTCTTTGCCGCCGGACTGGAGTCATCATCCATATTTTACCACTAACATCATGACACCAGTGGTCACGTGTCGGGGATTCTTCACCTCTGGCATTCATGAATCACAACCAATAAGACCTTAAATGCTACAAATTAAGAGAAAACCATGTAGAGCATTGGGGATACAGATTATCCCGAGTATATAACGTGGCTGCTCACATCCACCAGGTGGCGTTACTGGACACTCTTAGGAGAAAACCGTATACAACGTCAAAATTATTATTTACCGGCACACATGGGATTGGAAGAAATCTATTGATTCTACATGGTTTATTCTGCCGCAACACACAATGGCGCCATCCTCAGATGACAGCTCAGCTGAAACACGTGCCGGGATGGACAGCGTCCCTCTGCTGTTTACTTTTATATGGGTTACACAGGGTGAGCTCTGGAAAAGGAGCCCGATACCACACTTTTACGAAAGTTGTCTAAAAAATATATATAGTTGTTACCACAGCAACCAATCACAGCACAGCTTTTATTTTACCTTCGCTGTATAAGAAATGAAAGCTGCACTGTAATTGGTTGACTTGATATGGACAACAATGACAGTTTTTCTTTTAGACAGCTTTCATAGGAGTGGAATGATGGGCTACATTTCCATGGCCACCTTGGATATTTACATGTGGACTATATTGACAATAGTCATGCACTTTACTAATACTGTATAGCATGTGGGTTAGCCTGGTGTCACACGGGCGTAAGCACATTTGGAGGGGAAAAAAAACCGAATCAGTTTATTCCAGTTTATCTGCTTCAAAGATGGAAAACAGAAACTGTAATCCAAAACTGAGCTAAAAGCAAGTGTGAACCAGCCCTTATCTGTACTGTGTATACTGATTTATCAGACGGGGACCCATGTTTTGCTGCGATACGCATTTGTAAGCATGTTTGATGTACAGTATCAAATAAAGACTACCATTTGTTCTGCAATATTACTTGTAGGTTGTGTATGGAGTATGTAAGCCTAAATTTAAACTGACCTTGAGAAAATCCATCTACTAGCCAAGAGCTTAAAAAAGGGACTATTTTTAGGTCCAAATTTCTGTGCCAAGTCTTTCTTAATATATCTTTATAGTACTTGGAGCTGCCTTTTTCTGATACATAAAGCTCCAAATCCCCTGCATAGACAGAAATTTAAAAGCCAACATGCTGGTTACCTGCTGCCACCACTAGAGGGAGTGCAAGAGCTTAACGCATACAGTGCTATTTCTTTGTTCAATGTATAGGTTTATGTCTAAGCAGGGGATTCGGAATTCTGAAAATCTAAAGAAACAAAAACGGACATTCCTTTTAAGCTGAATTTACATTGTGATTTATCATTTAGCTGTAACTAACCAATAGCAGTAAGAAGGGACATAAGGGTCAGATCCAGTGGTCTAAAAAATAATCCCACTAATACATAGTGACCGCTACAGAAACTATTGCAACATGAAATAGAGAGAGGGACTGTTGCAACATGAACAATTTTTGCACATAATTGCTCCCTGCATATATCTGCATGTTAACGGTCATCTCAGATTACCCTAATAATGAATCATCATGACATCACCCCAAGCACAGCCATCAATTAGATGGCTGTATTACATCTGTATGTGACATGTATTTACTGCCAAAAAAGGTACGGATTCCTGCAAGCCAATGTATTTGTATTTTGAAGCTAAATATACGGTCCCACATGAAGCCATAATATGGCCATATGGATAGAGCCTAGTTTAGGTGTGGTCCATAAATGCAGGTGTACATCCTGGTACTTCAACCCTAGTTTTAGCGAACGTGCATGCACATATACGGTGCATTAATGCCAGGCACAGGAGCCTCAGCGCTAATGATTTTGTCATTTGCAGTCGATTTGGAAGTTATGTTCTTTCTCATTACTAGATTCTACAAAAAGCATTATCCACGCCGCACTGAATGAACTTGAATGTGTATTATTGATTCATGCTCTACCGGCCGCTGTGACATTTACTGTAATTTCATTGAATTCTATTGTTAAATATTAACCGGATGTCAATATAATGTTTATTCATTTATTCATTCACAAAACAATGCCAAAGGAAGAAAACAAATAGAAATGCAATCATCAAATAGACTTCTGCAATTATTGCTACTTTTTCGGTTTAGTTAGAGCTCTGCAGGAACAACAACTAAAAGTCTTTTTCCATAGACTTGGCTACAGTAACAACATCCCTGGGGACTCATTTCTTTTATGATGAAGATCTACAACAGCACCGACGCTAAATTGTGGATGTTACTATTACTCGTGGTAATAAAATGGTTCTCCAAATCCCCTCCTCATCGTAATGGTGGTCCCATACTTTATACTTCACAGGAGAATGGAAGGATTTTAGAACGGCTACATTTTCAACATGTTATAAAATGTCCCTGTGTAATATCCAGCACATCTGAGCGTTACAAGCTATTGATAATTACCAATACAGGGTGCCATTCGCAACATAAATCCCCCCCATAGTGCCAAAAGTGTTGGTTGTTTAGGCATTTTCACCAAAATTGTGGGGCAATAAAGCTGGAAATTTTGATGCTTCCACATTTCTGCAGACAAGGTCAACTTTTTTTCGTTTTTATTCTATGCCTGTCACTTTTTGGAAAGTTGGCCGGATTTAGTATAGGGGGCAAGGCTTCTCTTGGCTCGAGATTTACTATAGTTTACACCAGAAACTGGTGTTAATTATCGAGCAAATCTACACCAGCTTTTCTAGAGCACGGACTGGCCAAAGATGTGCCAAATATATTAAGAGCCGTGCGCCTCATTACACTTGGTGCACACTGTTACTAGAGACAGGCTTAAGACCACCAGTGTTTAGTCAATTGCCTCCTTGTGTTGCCACATTTAGGCCTTAGTCAGACGGGCGTTTTTTCGCGCGATTTGCGCATATATAGAACCAATGGTTCGCTATGGTATCGGTCACATGTCCGCTTTTTATGCGGATATGCGAAAAATTATAGGACACGACGATTCGCAGATCGCGCCTATCTGCGTTTTATGTGCGCACCAAAATAATTTTTTTCGCCGGTCAGTCTAAGTTTCATGCGCATTTTGATGCTCACGGCGATTTTTCTCCGGTCAGACGGGCGTTTTGCTGCGACGATTAACGCGGCTAGGTGCAGATTTTTTTCCGCGATTTTTCGCCGCCGGTCACGCGATTTGCGCATGCGATGCGCAAATCGCGCGAAAAAACGCCCGTCTGACTAAGGCCTTAAGGAGTATTTCAAACCATGTTCATAAACTACTGTCGCCTCTATAATATTGACACTCATACGGAGATGAAGGTCTGGAAATAGGAGTCGACTAGATATAAGTTGGGGCACTGCCAGGTACAAGTTTTAGGTTTTAATTATTTTTTTTAAATCATTTTTAAATTTGGTGTAATTTCAGGAAAACTGCAGGATACTTTGGAGAGTATTTATTATTCAATTTATGCCAGGTTTGTCGTATAAATTTTGGCACACACCCTATATGCAGTAAAATTTACAACTTTTCTCTACACAGTGGTGAGAAAAGTGCCCAGAGTAAAGCTTGAGAAGGCATGGCCAACAGTCTGAAAAAAAATGTATCAAGTTTAAAGCCAGAAAATGGAACAAAGTTTGGTGCAAATCCACTTCTGCACATAGCAGAGGCATACCTGACTCCATAACAGAATGCACGAAGAGGCCTATGCTTCTCCATAAGATTCCTCTATTTTACTCCAATGGCCTTCAGTTTAAGATTGACATATGAAATGCCAATCTCTTCCCCTTCGTGTTCCCCTGACAGACATTCACCTGGAACACGTAAATGTAAAGTGATTTGGACATGACAGAATTATGCTACATTCACGCTGCGTTCAGCCGTTACGTTTTGCGCAATACTTTGAAAAGTATACCCTAGATGTATGTAACTGTAGGCCTATATGGTTGCATAATATCAGCCATATACTCGTAGTGAAGAGAACATGTACTACATGGTAGGTTTATTGCATAGCGTTGCATTGACAAGTACTATCAATTTAACTTTTCAATATAGTTGAAACAAAGGTATAACCGACACACTAGTCAAATGTAAGATACTCGACATAAATTTGGTGAACATTTGATCTATATACGTTAGGCTCTTTTTCCCATCACCTTTCAGCTCCTAACCTTGATATATATGCTGAACATAAGCACTCAAGACCCTATGCATCCAGTGTACGCCAAAGTGTGTCCTTTGGGCATATGCCAGGCCAGTATACATCAGCATGGCTGTTTTTCCAATATAATGAAAGGGTGGTTTCACAACTACGTTAGCGATTCCGCTTTCTACTCTATTCAGGGTGCAGGAAAAGGGAATCCCCGAAGTCAAACTTATCCATCTCTGAACCGAACAGCGGACTGACCCTATTAACTATAATGGGGTCTGTCCGCTTTCTGCCCCAGCAGCACTTTTCAGCTGCATCTGTGACAAAGCCTTAGACTGCAAATTCCAACGCAGATGCAAAACCGGCCAAAGCACATTTTGTTTTTCGATACAAAAGGGACACAATGAAAAAATGTATACTGTCATGTATGTATATGTGAAGGTATGCATCAGGGCATACTTCGGGAGAACTTCCTAGCAAATCTGCCAAAACATGGTGCTCAAGAATGAAGGGGATTTAGTTTTTGATACAGTAAAGACTTATAAATTCTTACATTCTCATGTGACGCATCAAAGGCGATGGTCTCCACCTTGGTCCAAGCTTTAGAAAAATCCTTATTTTAGAACACCTTTTATTAACAAACTAGCTCCTCTTATTACTGAATCTACCTGTGTGTTAGTCCACCGGCCTGATAACAGTAGAGCTCTGCAGATTGTCCTTCGAGAGGCGCATAAGTGTAATTATGGTTTTTGGATTATAATATGAAGTCAGACAGTAATATGCGTACTTAACAATGGGACCTTAAAACATGCAAATAGTAACATTTGGTAGCTTTTACACCATTCTTCTTATCACAATGCCTTTCATATAGCAAAATTAAGTGCAAATTTCTTTAGAAACACTATTAGTTTGATGCATAAGCAGAACAATTCGTTCTTAGTAAAAGACTTGATATTCAGCGTTTTTACGATTGTCTGGCACTAGGCTCGTATATTATCTACACTCGTACACACCCTAAACGCTAACACACACACAGTGATAAAACCTACCTGAGACTTCCTGCTTTGTTTTTTAAACTCCACCCAAATATTTCGCTGTGCCCAATAAAACGAATCTATTCCCTCGACCCAATCCAATAGTATCTACATGCCTCGGATGAGAAATTCAAGAATAGAATACAATATATTTGGTATGTCAGAGATTACGTCATCAATTTAATGCAAACACAAAATTGACATTGTATAGACATGAAGGTTACTTTTCTTAGGCCTCCTTCACATGAGCATATGCACATTTACGCATGTATTGGCATGACTTTTTTTGCACTGAACAAGGCTTTTTTGCATGTGCATTGGCGTATTTTACTGTGCTTCTTGCGCCTGTAGGGCATGATCAATTGCATGCAACAAAGATGTACTGACTTAAATGGCCAATTAGTCCGGGTTCCAGATGTGTTCTTCTCCCAGTGGAATTACGCAGCGTATTATGCATCTCCTTGCATATTGCGTGTGCATTGGTGCACCAACCCCCCCTCCCCGAATGACTTGCATCGGGGCTTTTGGTGTTCAAACATGATTGAGATGTACACGCAAAATACGGAAATGTGAACAAAATTTGCTCTATTCTCTGCATATTGTGCAAATTGATTCTAAATGTGCAAATATGCCCGTGTGAAGGACCCCTAAAGATCACAGCTGCCACCCTTCCTGCCTCTCACATGTTCTTGAAACGCACAAAGGTAGAGACTGCTGCAAACCATTCCACCAGCTCCCTAGACTATGCGAGTAGTTACCATAGAGGCCAAATGGCTAAGAAATTGGGAGAATTATTTTCAAGCTAGACACAAAATACTATATTGCATGTTAATTCTGATGAATTTAGACAGAATGCTAAAAACATTGTTTCTACATCTCTGATTTTGCAAGTGTCTTCAACCCCTAAACATGTCGTCTACAGTTTAGTTAAAGCAATAAGTGCCATTTTTACTAACCAAAATTATAATTGCAAAACCATTTTCTCCACAGGACACTGCGAAGGTTACCATATAAATTAGTATATAAAGCAGCCCTATTATTAGGAACATATACAATATGTAGCGGGTGCCAGACAGATTTCTAAAACAATGGTACAATCTTGGTAGACCGTCGCCTCCGTTAAAACTGCCCTCGAGTCAATGGCCAATACAATGAACTGTCACCACTGGGCTTTTGCAGGCTAAAAACAAGTTTTTTGACTAATAATCCTGATAACTCTTTATGGCCTTTTTCAGACGGCCGTAGCTTTGGTCTGTGTATAGTTTATGGCGTTACACACAAGCACTTTTTCACACAGATTGATGGTCTATATGGAAAAAGTGCTACATGGCCTATTCTTGTCCATATAACATACAATAGGACATGTAATTGTCACGGTCCCCCCAAGCCAGAGAGTAAATGGTGTGTTGTGCGATGAGAGCTGCGTCTGAGAGTTTTGGGTACAACTTGCATAGGGCTGTCTGAATGAGGCCTAAATTTTGCATCATAATGATTTTAGATTAGCAAGACATTTCCATTAGTTTATAAATCTAATTTTCACTCTTAACATAGAATTTTGTAGTGAGAGATGAAATAAAACTATCACACTCCATGTGAAATTTCTCAAAAATAAATATTTTCCCAAATGGATGCATCAAACATTTTAATTACATATTTTCAATATTTTTTTTCTTCAAAACTAAAAGCATTTATTGATGAACCTCTGACCTGTGTAGTGACATCAGGTAACATTCATCAAAACTATCTGAAAGAAAAACCTGTCTGCTGCCCACTGCAACCAATCAGATTTCAGCTTTCATTTCTCAAAGTGCTCTGGTAAAAAGTAAGCTGGGCTGTGATTGGCTGACATGAGCTACAAAGCCTGTTTTTCTTTTAGACAGTTTTGATAAATGAGGACCATTGGAGCTTATATACTTTTCAAAATATAGTAGTTTTTTGTAGCTAAATTTTGATGGAAACTACGTCAAATAATAGGTGGTCTAAACTTAGACTCTACCATCTGAAAAATTTGATGATGAATCAGGAGCACTTTAAGACTGTAACCTTTAGACATTATTAGTATATAAGCCCCATTTTTGGGTCTACTTGTAGGTTAAGAGTTGCTTTAAGCAGGACGACTGTTGGGTGCACAAGCGCTCGACAGTCATCCCAATGACTTATCTCTACTGTGCTTTCACACAGTTCAGTGAATAGAGGTGGAACGTGGCCAGAGATCTGTTCCAGCCGCTCAAGTCAATTCACTATAAACAGGCAGTTGTTCAAAGATGAACAGAGAGAAAACTCATAAGTTCCTTTGTTTCAGTGAACTGAAACCACTACCAGTGAACAGCTACCACTGAGAGATCTCTCATTCAGTACCCTGTTGGGTCCTGTGTTTACATGAGACAGCTAAATCTGAAGATCGATTTTTTTGGCTGATAGTTATCCTGTTTGAAGATATGTTCATTACCTTTTCTTGCAGTGTTATTACTTAGGGTGGCTTTAAACAATGGAGAAAAAGTAATTTTAGAAGTGGTGTAGCTCCTTTATATATTGTGTCTCTGCTCATTCACTTACTAGAGGAAATACAGAAATCATTGCCTTTTGGCACAATGTACCGAGCTGAACCCAATTTTGTAAATTTTGTAAAAACAACCTTTAGTGGGATACTTACAGCCATTATACACATGATTACGTCAAAGCACAAAGGCATAAATGGGATTTCCACTTGCCAATACATAAATAGGCTATGACACTCAGATTGTATATAGAGGTCGGTTATTCTTGCGCAAATCCGTTCAGCTGCCAAAAGCTCGTATGGAGTGGCATTATTGTTAAATACAGTCCACAGAGTTAACAGTAAGCATGGCGGAACTGTCTGATGGACAAACCCGTTGACATGTTACAAAAATTGCTGGATTAAATGTGCTGTAACAATGTGCTTTCAAGCTGGTAGATTGAGTCCTAGGAACAAAACTAACATTACTCTCCATCAGTTGGAGGAAAACGAGCCCTGATTGTTTGGGTAAACAAAGCGAAATGTAACTGGACAGGGAGACAAAGCCATAGTGAGAATATATACTGAAGAATCACAGGAATTTGGTAAAAACATGTAGTCTTACTGGAGATATTGGTAGCATTATAAATTACAGTCATAGTATAAAGAAGAAAGTGCATGCTGCAGAAAAGAATAAAAGGGGCAGATCTTATACATTTGTAGCCCCAAAGACAAATCAAATCAATTAAGTCATCCATTAGCGAATAATTATGCTAAGAAAAAAAACAGTTCAGTAAAAACTGTCCACCGACACAATTTGCACAAGCTTGTTAAGCTGAGGCTACTTGTCTGAATATGTTCCAGAGTACTCAAGTTTATTTTTTAGATATGCTCTGGCAAAGATCTTCTTCCAAGAGGGTTTAATGCAATATTGTTCATCCAGATGCCACAAACCATGCCAAGTGTCACCGATGAATCGCCAAGTAGTGTTGAAATGAGGTAATAACTTGTCCTAGATATGTGTTTTAGTATCCGTACTTGGAACGCACACCCAAAACAAGGTTCGTAATATAAAGTAATGGAGGAGAAAACCCAGGATTATATCAGTGTCTCCACTATGAGTTTGAGAACCACATAATCACCTCTAGAAGATCACGGACCAAAGCAGGTGTGTAGTTCGGAGGGTAACAAAAATGGACCCATAGCGCCCATCGTATTTTGGGTCATGTCTTGTGACTCCAGTTACAATTTTAACCTTTATTCGTACCTTAGATTTTTGAGTGTACCAAAACTAGAGGAAGAAACTCCCTGTTAGATGCAGTCAAGCAATAAAAGTTGATTTCTAAAGCCACCCCGTGCCACCAGACACTGACCCCCGGCATGCCGTTGAATATCACACACGTTTCAGATGGTACGTTCCTCTTGACGGTCTACCCCTTCTCAGTTTAGTGAAGTCTATCATGATAAACTTAAACGTCACACCGGCTGCGACGTGCCTCGCTTGCTGATTAAGACCTCCAATAGCCGAAGTTTAGCCTTCATGTGCTTGTATTCACTGTACTCTTCTGCCATAGGACTGCGGTCTTCTTTTTGGACATTTCTAGCGTGGCAAAAAGAAAAGTAATGATTTATCTAGATTCAGAATTAATCATAAGGACATATTCTACTGAGCTAAATCAAGCTAACATTAAATAATACCACTGAAAAAAAATATTTGAAGCCTAAAATACCAACACCACTGTTACATTTGTATCATCCATGTATGCAATGCCGACCCTAAAGCGCATCATGCTGAAATAATTTGCAAAGTCTTAATGTCGAGAGGGAGACTCAATCTCCAATCTTTGCCTGTTTAATACATTGCAGCCGAAATTGCCATGTGGCCCTAGCAAAATCCCTTAAAGACCAGAGTGTTTTGGCCCTAAAGGACCAGACACTTTTTAGTGATTTTACCCATGTGGTGGTTTTATGGCTCCATTTCTCTTTCCTGGCCTGCTAAAATTATTTCTGCTGCATTTGTTGTCACATTTTAGGGCTATTTATTAATACCTTTTTTCCCACTGACTTTTTTCCCCATTTTTTAATTTTATTAGGGGTAATGTGTACAAAAAGTGTAAAAAAAAAAAAGTTTTACATTTCTAGTTCATTTTTAAATTATAGTTACGTTAAGAAAAGTACAGGAATGGGTTTGCCATTTTCATATATGATTAGTATGATCTCAGATTACCGGGCAGGTATGGTGACTGTTTATGTTGGGTCGTGTTCATACATACATACATTTTTTTTAATTTCTCACTTTTCCACTGTGACTGGAGAATCAATAGGAGCCCCAGTTACACTAGGGGGATGTTTTCCTATGTGACAGTTAGTCACTGTCAGAGCTGCTTATAGGTCTGACATGCAAGAGGTTGCTGGCGACCACGTGATTGCCGGGTCCCGTGCAGGAAACAGCACTGTCACTTCCTGCTTTCTCTACATAGCACTCACAGGGGGCTATATAGCTTGCATAGGAGAAGGCAGAAGTGGTTAAAAAACCCTTTCAGTATGCAGTGTCTGGGGTGAATAAGTGATTGCCCCAGGTCGCACTCCTGGCATCCGTTGGCCAGGCAGTGAAATGTAGTATTACCGTGCGGCTACTCAGATGAATGGCTATTCTGTAATTCAAGGATAGCTTAGGCCTCCTTCCCACAGGCGACACCACATCGCTGCGAGAAAATGGCAGCGATATCGCATCGTTGCACCATGCGATATCGCTGCGATTTTCTCGCAGCAATACTGCGAGTTTGTAGCGCTACAAAGTTGCATGTGACGCTACAAAATCACGCGACCTTGTAGCATCTGCTACTGTCAAAGTTGCATCGCATCGCATGCAAACCGTGTTTTCGTGCGATGCAATGCAACAGAGAGGAAAGCTCCATAGAGAAACATGGGCTACAAAACCTCGCATGTCGCGGTCATATCGCCGGGCCTGTGAGGTTTGTGTGTCGTTTTGTAGCATGCTACAAAACATCTCATGTGTGAAGGAACCCATAGGAAACCATGGGCTTCTCATACATGCGATTTGTAGCATCATAGCAATGCTACAAAATCGCGCGACTTTGTCGCCTGTGTGAAGGAGGCCTTAAAGTCAGCCAGAGAGGGAGCCACTTTTACAGAGCGACTCTGTGTTCTGGTTCATAGAGGGGGATCTGAAATGGGGGTCCCGCTCTATGACGTTCATAGAACATGTGACCAAGAGTTGTGTTCGTGGCACAACCCCTTTAATATTAACAGTCTACACAAGAAGTAAATCCAATATATTATCAGATTATGAATTATAACATACAGGACACCCTGTATGCTATATTTGTATTTAACAAGATAACAACTAAAGCAACACCCTAAGGGCATATTCACACGACTAGTTTCACATGCGAATTCCGTCAAATAGCAATATGGATAGAACTTGCGCATATTTAGAACGCATTGATTTCATTGTGTTAATTCACACGCGCAATGCTGCAAGACTGAAAAATCACAGCAGGTCCTATTCTTGGCCGATTCCTCGCAAGGAGTCGTCCATTATTTCCTACGGGATCTTAAAAAAAAAAAAAAGGCATTGTACTCGAATACCAAACAATTTGCATGCAAGTCACATTTTTACCATTGAAAACTATTGGAAGCACTTATGATTTTTTCATGCGTGATAATCGAAACTACATAGATGCGAGGCAATGCATTTTTTAAGCAAAAAACCATTGTGCTCACATCCAGAATCACAAGTTTAGAAGTGCAATATGGGCCCGAGTTTCTCAGACAGATATCACACTTGCCTGTTTGAATGCACCACTCATACAACATTCACTCACCTTCCGTTTTGTCTAAAAAAATTATCTTCAAAGTCTCGGAGTTTTTTCCGGATTCTCTTTTTTTCTTCCCTTGCTTCCTGGAGCTGCTCTAGAAGTTCTGACCTGATATAAATAGAAATGAAATTGGGTTATTCATATGTCTGCAGCTATAACTTTAAAGTAAATGACTCTGGCAGTTGACTTTCATATCAGAAACTCTGATGGTAATCTCAACAGAGCCCATCACAAAGGAGGCATGATGGCTATGATGGATTAATTTATCAGACAGACGAAAATGCAAATGGAGGATAGATTTATATTTGAGATATATATATATATATATATAAAAAAAAAATATATATATATAAAAAAAAAAAAAAAAAAAAATTATATAATATATATATATATATATATATATATATATATATAAATAAAAAAAAAAAATTATATATATATATATATATATATATATATATATATATATATATATATATATATATATATATATATATATATATATATATATATATATATATATATATCAACCTGCCCACAGTGCTATGTACAGCACCATCTGCTTCCTGCAGCAAAACAGTTATAAGTTGAACAACCTGCTTTAAGGAGTTCAAGGGGATGTCCTCTCACCAAAAAATTGTGTAATTACATGATTTGAAGTAACTCACCAATAAGACTCTGCTTTAATTCGATAGTCAACAGATATGGTCAGCAGCACTCACCAAGCCCGATATAGTCGGTAGGAATATCGGGAATATATAAAGTGGGTGCACGCCTCAAAGAACTGAATCCCAAATTCCAAACATAATCCCAATAGTTACATGTGAAGGCAGCACTCCAGACAGCAGACTAATGTAGTCAACAGACCTTTACTTCAGCTCATAGCATGAGCCCAGCAGCGACGTTTCAACCACAAGGGTCTTTGTCAAGCTTGTGGTCAAAACGTCGCTACTGGGCTCATGCTATGAGCTGAAATAAAGGTCTGTTGACTACATTACTCTGCTGTCTGGAGTGCTGCCTTCACATGCAACTATTAAGAGTCTGCTTTAAAATTTGGTCCATTCCACAACCCCCTTCTACATATGTAGCAAAATTTAACTTACCTTATGAAACTGGCGTAGAACTTTTTCTTGCCTTTTTGATAGCTTTTCTTAAGATAACTTTCTGCAACAAGTTATCAGTGTTCTGTTAAACTTTGCTACAGAACCAAACACACTGATTTTGCACAGTGCTGTTGAGTTCAATGCAGCGGACATTGTGGAGAGGTTTTCAGCCAGTCCGAAGTCTGGAAAATTAAACTAACAGCGAGACCACTAGTGGTAAGCTCATTTGATGCAGAAGCACGTACCCTCTTTTACTTTTTCTGTCAATGTGGAACACCATATGTTGTCATGCCTAATATTGGCAACTGGTGTGCAATGCCAATTACAATTACAATTACAAGGGAAACTATGTTCCTTCTAGGAGATCAGACTAGCAAGAGAGTAAAATGTGATCAGCAGATGCAATGTAATCCCATTACAAGAAGCAGTGAGTTGTTGATGTCATGTAACCAGGGGACGGAGCGGGCCTTGTAGCCAAATTCTGATACAGACTCCTATAGGTGAGTTACTTTAAAGGGGTTCTGACACAAATAATGTTTTTATGCTTTAGCAGCCATTGTTCCCTGGTGTGCCTAATGGACGCAGGGTACCCAGGGTTTAATGGCTGCTAAAACATAAAAACCTCATACTTACCTTTTCTTCTGTTGTTGTTGACATCGGGGGGTCATCTCCCGGCAGGCGCTGTTCCTCCTCTTCTGTCTGCACAAGCCGAGCCGCTCCAGGATCGCGTGCATGTGCAGTGGAGAGGTGCCCTCTGACAGGAGTCAGGATGGGCTGCGTCTCCACTGCGCATGCGCAGCACTCGGGTTCAGCAGGACGGACGGGCCACCCACAGCAAGCACTGCTTGTGACGTGCTTGCTGTGAGCGACCCGTCCGTTCACCTCGGAAGTGCCTGACGGACGATATTTTGACCGCTCCTGCTCTGCTTTAAAGGCACAGAAGAAGATGCCGGCTGGAGGGGACATGCCTGGCGATCGGGCCAGGCCAGGCAAGGTGAGTACAATTTTCTTTTTTGATGTCAGAACCCCTTTAATCTTTCCCATACAAAACATTTAAACTTTTTTCTTGTGAGTGGACAACCCCTTTCAGAAAAATACAATATCTTGTGTGTCATTTCAAAGAATAGTCTTCTTTTTAACAATTTTCAAAAGCCAACATACACAGAAGCAGAATGCAGGTTGCCAAGCCCAAGGTCTTGAGTACTCTTTGATGTGGTCTTATCATCCACTGGAGAAACAAATCCATCAGCTTCATCTTCAAGTTGGTCCAAAAAGCTTCGTACAGTAAAACCTGGCTTCATGGTTACGGTGAAGTCAGTGTTTACGTTGGCATCATCTTCTGAACCTTCCTCTTCCTCCTGCACACACAACAGCGGGTCACGTTATTTCATTTCACAGAAAGACTAAGATGGGAGTAGAGTAAGGTCTTGAAGGAGTGCAACAGGATACAAAAGGTAAATTAGATTAGTATATGTCAACAAAACATCAGCACAAAGTTAGTAAAAACACAAAAAAAATGATTCCTTACATGCTAACTTGCCCTGCTACTTTTTTTTTTCTCATCCCCGCACCAACAAATTTTTACAATTTCAGCCACTGAATCCCAATGACAAAATGAAAATAGATTTGCAAATAGTCAAACAACACAAGAGATTCACTCTTCTCTATCTATTAATCTCGCCAGAGCTGGCCAAAAACTAGAATGTCAAGCCCCTGCTATTGCAAGGAATGAACGCTCTGCCAAAAGGACAAGTAAATTGGTACTACCATAAAAAAGGCCTAGAAACATAAGAGGCCATGTGGTTTAAAGCCTTGGGTCTTTAATCTTAATATGACCAAAGACACCATCTGCATGCGTTTGTGTGGATTTACTCCAAGTTCTCTTCTTTTTCATATAGATAGGTCCATTGGCTTCCTAAGAAATCATCACCCATATCTGCACTCTAGGGCCAGTCTGTACGTTGCTGCAGAATATTTTGTTTCTCCATAAGAAATAAATCCACTTGAGTTATTTTTGTTCAACTGTCTGAGGAGACTTGCAAAATTCTATTGATCTACAGTAAATATTGCATTTCTCATCACCCATGGTATGTAACCTTAAATTATGCTCAGCAGCTTGCTATAAGTGGAATTACTTAAGAAGGATGGGAACGGTTTTCTGTTACATGAAGGCATTTTTTCATGGATGAATTCCTGTACTCAGAAGTGGTCATTCATCAAGGAGCAGGAATACAGTGTAGGCAGAATCTGGATTATTGCGTTTATACTGTGGATTACACAGATGCAAGTGTGCAGGTACAGGGGTGTTACAATGCTATGGGCCTCTACTGTGCAATGGTCCCAAATACTGATTTAGAAACCTGGAGAAGTACAGTACAAATAATATTTAGCTATTGCACGAGGATCTCTAGCAAGTAATAGAAGAGCTGGAGTAACAATCAAGGATGTAAAAAGAAGAAAAAAGTTCCATAAGTAGTATGGACAGCCTCATGTTCTATGTGACATAAGAAGCATAAGGCTCTGTTCAAAGTTTAAAAAAAAAAAAAAAAGTTTTCTTAAATTAGGCGTGACCAGCCAAAACTCAGTAAGGCTGGGGTCACACAGGGCGGATTTGCCGCGGATTGCCGATGCATATCCGCACTGCGGCAAAACCGCTGCGTTTGCAGTGCAATGCAGCACAAATGAGATTTGCCAAAAAGCTGTTCTCACAGGACGGATTTTTTCCGCACAGCCGCAGTGCGGAAATGCAACTGCGTCGCGGTTTTAAAAGATGCAGCATGTTCATTCTTTGGTCCTTTCCGCAGCGCTTTTTTGTCCATAGACCTCTATGGACGCAGCCAAAACCGCACCAAATACATATCAAAAGTAAAAAAGCACGAAAATCCGCAAGCCCAAAATAACCTTTGATGCGGTTTTGCCGCAGAAGCAGTTCTTCTGCGTCAAAACCGCAACGGAAAAACCGCAACAAATACGCCCTGTGTGACCCTAGCCTAATAGTAGTTGAATCATTAGAGCCAGGGAACTTTCAAAATCTGTCAACTGAATGATCCTAAGTAAATGCACGGCAAGTCTACAAAAAGATTAAACTACCAGATATTTTAGCCACTGGATAGAACATTTAATGAAATTAAAATTAGATTGGTTCCCTTTATTATACTGGTCTTGGATTCTAGTATATGGCCTATACTTTAGTTTGTTGTGTCAGCTATGAAATGAATGTTAGATATGTGGCTTATGAAACAAAGAGCTATTTAATATACAATAACCTTTTAAATGAAAGTTGTCTTTTATGATGGGGTAGCATATTCTTGTATGTGTCATGTGCCATATAGGACAGCATCCTACAATCATCACTAAGCACAGTATAGAGTGCGCACACAACATTCTTAATATCAAAGATTGGGAATAAAATGTCCTCAAGAGATGTTCTTATTTTCTGTATTTTTTTGGGTAATTGACAGAGGACTTCCCTAAATTGGCCAGACGACTAAAATATCATCAGAAAACTCTAAATAACTTTGAGGAATCTGCAGCAGAGATTTGAAAACCGGAAAGGTTTTCCTCCTCACCAAAGCATATATTGTAACATCATAGGTTAGGCCAAAAAGTGACATTGTCCATCAAGTTTAACCTATTTCCCCCCAGTGTTGATCCAGAGGAAGGCAAAAAAAAACCAAACCAATGAGGCAGAAGCCAATTTTCCCAATTTAGGGGAAAAAATTCCTTCCTGACGTGGACATACTGTAGATATTTAAGATAGTAAATACGTTCATTCTTCTCTCCTCTAAAGCCATATGATATTTGATGTAGTGAGCAAATCATATTTTTTTTAGCAAACATCAATACAAGACCAACAAGGAAAGTAGAAAGCAAAAAGTCACAGGAAAATAAAAAAACAAGCTGAGAAAATCATCTAGAACTTTGAAAACACAAAAGCCGACGCAATCAAGAGTCATGAGCAACGTATGAAAGCATGGCTAAAGCAGCTACTGAATTTTGAGAAGCACTGCAAGGAATCAAAGCACTAGTTACAGAAACACAATCAGTATAAAAGGTGGTTGATTTGCTTTGTTGGGTTTCAATGCAAATTTAGCAGTCACTGTCATTAGCAGCTGAAGTTTTCTCTTTACCTCCTTGAAGAAGGATGCTGTTTCACCCTCGATTATTGGCTGCAGCAAAGGGCTTCTCCGCTTGCTCGAGGGGGATCCCTGTGATGAGTGTTAACAAGTAAGTTATACTGCGATGCCCTCTCTCTGAACACATCCCATGCGCAACAGCTATTGTGTTTACTACGTTTCTCTTCATTGGTATTAGGTAGTTGACTTTTATTTAGTTTGACATATAAGGAGTACATGGCTAAAAAGTACGAAATTCAGAATGACCGAATGTGAAAGATGATCCCAATGTGTGCCATAAAATAAAATCATACCTAAGATAATTGACAATATTCATTTTTTAAAAGAAGTTTCCACTCCCCTTCAAATTTATCTATACATTCCTAGTCGCCCAGTTTAACAAATGTCTAATTATTTAATTCAAAAACTATAACAATATGAAATAATTAGGTATGTCCTCCTCTCAATCTCTGCTTCTGATGTGATAAGCTGGCCACATTCTGGCCTACAGGGTCCCCCCAACTCTCCTACTGACGGCAGATGATGTGGAGAAAAGGTTTGGGCAGTCAGATTTTAACCCTTTCTAATCCAGCGTTGGCCCTCATCCAACATTAAGATTTCCCTGCATAGCTCCGACGTTGGACGAGGTCATAAACTTGTTTCTAACACGAGGCAGGACAGCGCTCCTATGTCAGAGGCTGATCTGCATATATATGTTACAGTATGCAGGATTGCGCTGTCCAACATACTGTTAAGAAACGTGTCTGAACTCATCTGACATCGAAGCTATGAAGGGAAATCTTAATGCTGGGTGAGAGTAGACATTGGATTGGAAATTGTTAATTGCTAATAAGATCATCATGACCGTTCATTTTTGTGTGTTTCTGTTGAGTAATTCTAAGGAATCCACAGCGTACTTTCCCACCCAAAATTAATCAGAGCTTGGGAGTGAACCAGGGGCAGGGAAATTGGATTGGAAAGGGTTAACATTCCCAATTCTTTTTTTTCCTATCGGACAGATAAGCCACAGCCAGGTATCTCTCTTTCAATTCAGAAGATAGGCACTCTCAGCTGAGGTGATCATGCATGTACATGGGGGAGTTAGAAGTGATAGCTATTGGCCAAAGGGATGTTCAACCAACAACTATTTACAGAATATGGCCAGCTTAACACTATACAAGAGCTACGATTATCTTATCTTACAGCAAACACACATCATCACTGTAACTAAACCCTCAACCTCTACCCAATATACAACCTATTTTAGTTTGGTCAGCCTCATACTTTAGTTAGCCTACATGCGAAGTATACCGTAAACTATGTTCTGCCACTAGTTAACAAATGGGCATAAACAAACAGGTAAATATATACTTTATGCAAATATGACATTCAAGAGATAAAAGAAATTATACGAATATGAGAAAGCAGTCTCCACAGTAAATGTAGACCCTAAACTATCCAGCTGTTAGTTTAGATTACAGTGAACATTGGAGGAAACAGTGCCCCCATAGGACAAGTATTTACAGGGTTTATTGACATATATACTGAGGTCCATCTAGGACAATCATCAGAGACGTTAAAAATTCTATAATAGGGCTTCTCAACTATGAGGTTTAATTTACAGCAGTGGTCATTTGGAAAGGACCCTGGTGCAATCACATTCTCTATTATTACAACCCCAGACAATTATGCTTTACTGTGCAATAACAAAAAAATCCCAATTATTGTCAGGTTGACTTTAGACCAAGCATTGGTGCTCAGCTATAATTCCCACATCTAGGAGCTAAATCACTAATAAGATACAAGGCCAGTTTCACACAGTGCAGTTTGTTGCAGTGTTTTTCTTGGCCAAGCTTTAAAGGGGCACAACTTAAAATGGCACCTCTGGCGAAAACACATTTTTTTCCCTTTCCTTACCCTCTACCGAATTGCCTTCACACTCTGGAGGTCTTCTCTTTGTATTGCAGTTACTTCTATGCAGTGCAGCCCCTTGTCTGATGCTTATCCAGCACCAACCTTGAGGATGAGATTTTTTATTTTGTCTCACATCTATCCCATGATGCATCAGCACAGCGCTAGCTAAAGAATTATCATTACCTTCTATAATCACCTAAATAAGATACAGACCATAGGTATACAGTGAGGAGGATGAGCTGTAGAGACGAGCGAGCACCAAAATGCTCGAGTGCTCGTTACGCGAGTCGAACTTTCAGTGATGCTCGAGAGTTCGTTTCGAGTAACGAACCCCATTGAAGTCAATGGGCGACTCGAGCATTTGTGTATATGACTGGTGCTCCGCTAAGGTTTTCATTTGTGAAAATCTTAGCAAATCACCAAAGTCATGTAAAAAGACACAGAAATGGAAAGGGCAGGCGAAGAGCAACATGCAGGGCTGCATTTCGGGCTCCGAGGTCTCACTCTTAAGCCACGATAGTGGCAAGAGTGAGACCCCCCCCCCCCCCCCCTCCCGCACTGTCAGCATAATGATCGTTCTCCTCTGCCACAGCTGTAACAGCTGTGGCAGAGAAGAACGATGTTAGCCCATTGAATTCAATAGAGCTGGCAATACAGCCGGCTCCATTGAAAGCAATGGGCTGCCGGCGAGCGCGGGATGAATTTTCGGGAAGGGCTTAAAAATATAAGCCCTTCCCTGAAATTCATTCAGAAATGTGTAAAAAGTAAAAAAAAAATGTCATTCAGCTGAGAGCTGCCCCTGATTGGTCCCTGCGCTCAGCCAATCAGAGGCAGCACTCGCTCATCCATTCATGAATGGGTGAGTGAGAGCTGCCTCTGATTGGTGAGGCTGTGACCAATCAGAGGCAGCTCATTCAGCAGGCGGTGATTTTAAATCCCCGGCTGCTGAATACTACTATATATTTATTTATTTATTTATTTTTTTTTTTACACACATTTCTGGATGAATTTCAGGGAAGGGCTTATATTTTTAAGCCCTTCCCGAAAATTCATCCCGCGCTCGCCGGCAGCCCATTGCTTTCAATGGAGCCGGCTGTATTGCCGGCTCCATTGAATTCAATGGTCAGTGCTCGTTTAATCGAGACGCGCACCGCGTGGTGCTTGTCTCGAGTAACGAGCATCTCGAGCACCCTAATACTCAAACGAGCATCAAGCTCGGACGAGTATGCTCGCTCATCTCTAATGAGCTATGATCTCTCTATTATACCTGTGTGACAGCAGCTAAGTGATCACTCTGTAATTAGAGTGTCTGTGCTTGTAACAGCATCACAAACTGAGCAACTCACTTTGAGCACACATAACCCTAAGAAAATCTCAGCTAGTCATAATGGAGATCACATGACCATCTGAGGAAAACGAAGAAGGGTGTTTCAGATAGAAAGAAATGACTCACCAAAGTAACACTAGCTCACTATACTAGGGGGATAGCTGCATAATGAATGCATTTTAAACATCACTGGAGTGGCCTTTTAAAGGATGGAAAAGCATAAAAAGGAAAGACATCTAGTATTTAGTTTATATTCATTCTTTTAGAACTAAAAAGTTGTTTAAAAAAAAAAACTACACTGTGTGAATTGCAGGCTACAAGGGTTCTCGAACATAGTTGTTTTATGACTGGATATACCAATCTGGCTACACATGGTCTCACAAGACAATGTAGCTGGGCAAGGATTCCACAAAATGACTGAGTCAACATTTTACTACACTCTTGGCGTGATTAGAGGAGTGGCCTAGCTACCTGAGGCCCTAAAATTGGTTCCATCAGAGGCTACTTGTGTGTAGTGAACCTCCTTTTCCACTTTTCTAGAGCTTGTTCACCACTAGACTCCTCTATGATACAATCAAAGTGATTTTGTCTAGTTAACAGACTTTGATAGAGGCACATTATTGGAATGTGAAAAGCTAGATGGTCGTATTGATGAATTGCTTGCCATCTGGGCCGTTCTGATCAGACTGTTAGATGCAGGGACTAGTGGACGCGTGAGGGTACGCATCCAAGGTGACCGGGCTCAGGATGCCCTTGGCAGACCACCAGTGGAAAAGAGTATCTGATTGTCCGACAAACACGAGCAGCTCCAATTGATTGGTTGTCCGCTGTTTAGAGAGATGTGGCACCATCGTTATCGGCCTTTGTGTCTGCCAGAACAATTTCCAGGTACTTTGCTGAAGGACATATTGTCTCATGGCTCCCATTACATCTACTGTCTTTGACACCTACCCTCCATCACCTCAGCGATGTCATGAACAACTAAAATGGACTGCTACCAAATGGAACCGGGTTGTCTTTAATGACGAATCCAGGTTTAGTTTGGACACCGACTATGTCCGTGTCTGGAGACCTAGGGGTGAGCACCTCAATCCTGTCTTTGAAGTATGGCATACTTCTTTCACTGCTGGTGTGATGGTCTGGGGGACCACAGCATAGGTCACCTGTAGTAGTGGAATGAGAGACAATCAGAGTTCAGCGATATGTTCAGGATATCCTGCAGCCACGTGTTGTTTCTCATTGCAGGACCTCCCAGCAGGATGTCTCTAGAACATTGTCACGCTTCTGTGGCCTACCTGGTCGCCAGTTTTGTTGTCAATAAAAAACGGATGGGATCATCTTTGATGGCAACTTCGGCAGCCTATGAGCTTGCATGATCAAGAATGCTGCAGGATGCCATACGGAAACTGTATGCCTCCATGCCTGCTTGTATCGCATTTTATGTCCAAGCTAGAGGTGGTACAGCAGGGTAATAGAGCCTCCATCTCCAACTGTATCACACCTGGTATCCAAGCTAGAAGCGGTACAACAGGGTACTAGAGCCTCCATGCGCACCTGTGTCACATCTTGTATCCAACCTAGAGGGGTACAACAATGTAATAGAGCCTTCATGCCAGCCCGTATAACAGCTTGTATCCAAGCTAGAGGCAGTACAACAGGGTACTAGAGCCTCCATGCTCATCTGTATCATATCTTGTATCCAAGCTAGAGGCAGTACAACAGGGTACTAGAGCCTCCATGCCCATCCGTATCATATCTTGTATCCAAGCTAGAGGCGGTACAACAGGGTACTTCAGCCTCCCTTCAAGTGGTCAGTTTTCAGCAATAAACTATCTTTTTACTCCAATATTGTAATCACTTACTTATATCTGCGTTACAATCACATCTATAAAAGTTTCATTTGCTTCCAACCCCTCCTAGGTGATTTTTTTTATTTTTTTCAACGAGTGTATATTGTGAGCAAGACCTACTGGATACTGTAAGGCTGGATTCTCACGAGAGGGAAATCTTGCAGCTTAACTGCACCGAAAAGCTGTGAGATTTCCGTGGGAGAGCTGCAGCTTAAAAACCTGAGGCAGTTCGCCACGGGTTTTGGTGCGGTTTGGCCGCTGGCATTCTATCCCCATAGAGAGGAGTGCGGCCGCAATGGAAAGAAAAATGCTGCGGCTGTCAATTCCGCACCACATCGCCTTTGACGCCCCGTATGGATGGGATTTTTGCTGTATGAGCCAGAAGAGCTCAGCACATACATCAAACATATCCATAGTTTGCATTTCCCCAACCGACCAGCTGAGGCCAAAAGAATGTCTTTTTTGGCCTCCATTGGGACAGTATATTTCCGTATACGGTTTTATTTTCTCCTACTGTGTAGAATAGCACAGTAGACTTCACTATTCCAGACGAAGGTATCCAGTAATCAATGTATTTTTAATAATGGGAGCCGCCTATGAAGGAACCGGGACAAAATCCTCTTGTCCCGATTCCTCTAACAAACACTGCAAAACTACAAAGAGTTTTGGGTGCATATTATCAGTGTACGTGAAAACAAGCCATGTGGTGACATAATGAGGATAGTAGGCTTATCTCACAAGGCATAAACCTGGTGCAAGGTGTGTATTTTTGCCAACTTGTAAAATCACAAATCTTGCAAGCCTACTAATAGATATTCCTTACAGCATGGTTAAGAACATTATGGGTTGACAGAAGTGAGAGACTCATACTGTACTAGATTAAATATAAAATAACGTGCAAGAAAAAGAATGAACTTTACCCCACATTCATAAAACACTTCACAAGCTAGCACTAACAGCCTAAGGCAATAAAACAATGTCTGGCATTGTTTCCCCAAATTTCTATAGCCTAAATGACTAGATGTGGAGAGTAGTAGAGGGTTCACAACAGCTGAAGAGCAAGGCAGCAGAGAAGAGATTGTTTTATACCGGCAAGTTCATCACTTCACAATTAACCCTTTCCAATCCATTTATTTTTTCTCACCCATTCTCCCTAGCTCCAAATAAATTGGAGCTGGGAGAATGGGTGAGAAAAAATACATTTTCCCTGCACCCTCCTGATCTGACAGAGTTCAGGAGGGTGCAGGGAGGGACCTGCTTACCTGACCGGCGTCTTGTGCATTCTCCTTCTGCCTCCCGGCTCGGCGATCATGTGACCGCTGGGGTCAGGTGACACCTGGCGGTCACATGATCGCCGGGTCGGGAGACAGAAGGAGAATGCACAAGACGCTGGTCAGGTAAGCAGGTCCTTGCACGGTGCAGGCTCCCGGCTCGGCGTTCATGTGACCGCCGGGGGTCAGGTAACACCGGCGGTCACATGATCGCCGGCCGGAATCTATGCATTGCATAGCGCTAATTGAGCGCTATGTAATGTATAAAGAAGTGGGCAGAAAGGGTTAAAAACCCTTTCTGCCTTCTCCTCGGGGGTCCTCGATGACGACCAGTAAAGGAGTGCATCTGCACCCGATGTGCCTGACGATCGGGTGCAGATCCACTCCTGCACTGCAGTGTCGGGCCTGCCCCGACATCGGAGCTGTGGAGGAAAATGATGATGTCGGGGCAGGCCCGACATTGGACTGGAAAGGGTTAACCCATTAAGGACAAAGCACCGTAAATTTATGGCACTTGGTCCTGGACTTTAATCCCATCAGTTATTAAAAACATGGCATGGGATTAAAGTTCCTGTTCCTGCAATGTAGGAGAAGCAGGTCAGGTCCTTGGCTGCTAGTCACAGCCGAGGACCTGGAGGAGAAGGTGAGAAACATTTTTTAACTGCTTTTGCCTTCTCTCTAAAAAGCTACATAGTACTCAATAAGCACAACATAATGCCACTTTTGCTATTTGAACAGGCCATCACGTGACCGCTGGGTGCTGCCAGCCACGGCAGAAATACAGGGTCTTAGTAGTCACTGGCAGAGCTGGTCTGGGTCTGCTGTCACTACAGGGGAATGTTTTCCCCTCTAACTGGGGCTCCTATGGATGCCCAAGTTACAATGAAAAAGTGTGAAATCCTAAAAAATAAATAAATAAATAGTATGAATGACCCCTAGAATTCTTATATGATGTCATGGGGAATCTAGATGTTAAAAAAAAATAGCAAAAACAAGAAAAAAAAAAATTTTTACAGAGCAAAATAAAAATATATATACAGTATATAAAAGAGCAAATAACCAACTTCACCACAAACCTAAACAGTCACCAAATGCACCATGCAATCGGAGACTATACAAATTATATATTGTATCTAAATTATTTATTTTAGCGTATATATATAAAACTATAAACGGGAAAAAAATCCTATTTATTTTTTTAAAGCATTTTACCCCTAACTAAACTAAAAAAAGAAAATGGAAAAAACTATTTAGTGAAAAAAATATATATAAAAGAATATCCATACACCGGTAAATGTCACAGAAAAAAAACAAAACAAAAAAACACAACTAATTAGCTACCGTATATACCGGCGTATAAGGCGACGGGGCGTATAAGACGACCCCCCAACTGTCACCTTATACGCCGGTAATATAGTGTAAAAAAAAAAATCATTACTCACCTCCCCCGGTGTTCTGTCGCGCTCCAGCAGGATGTCGCTCGCTCCTCGTCCCCGGCGCAGCATTGCTTTCTGAATGCGGGGCTTGGAATCCCCGCCTCCAGAAAGCTAATACACACGCCGTCAGCCAGTTACAGCCATTCAATGACAGCATTGAATGGCTGTGATTGGCTGAAGGCGCACGAGGAGCGAGCGACATCCTGCCGGAGCGCGTCAGAACGCCGGGGGAGGTGAGTAATGATTTTTTTTTTTTACACTTTTTTTTTGTATTACCGGCGTATAAGACGACCCCCGACTTCAGAGCAGATTTTTCGGGGTTCAAAAGTCGTCTTATACGCCGGTATATACGGTACTTAAGAGCTTATTAGTGTGTAAATGAAGGCTCCTGCTGTATACAGAAGACAGCTGGAGCGCTGTCTTCTGTATACAGCTGCTGTGTTCTTGGAGCTCTCAGCTGGTATCTTGCTGAGCACTCCGAGCGGGGTATGCAGAACACGGCTGGTGCGCTGTCTTCTGCATACTCCTACTGTGTTCATGGAGCACTCCGAGCGGGGTATGCAGAACACAGCTGGAGCGTAGTCTTCTGCATACTCCAGCTGTGTTCTCCGAGCGGGATATCAGCTGAAATAATAGTATCAGCAGTATCTCACTGAGAACTCAACGTGTGGTCCTGATCAGACTTATCATTGTCTTTTAGCTAGCTGAAAGACAACGATGAGCAGATCGTTAACGAAAACTGCACAATGGCCGCGCCTTTACACACAGCGATTATCGCTCAAAAGATGGCTTTTGAGCGAGGATGGCACTTTAGAGGCACTCTAGATGGGATGTCAGTAGCTGCTCTCTGCTTAGGTGTTAATTGCCTGAATTTTCTCTATGAGAAAAAAAAACTTATTACACATCTTTCAGTGTACATTAAAAATATGAAAAACTATTTTAGAAATTTTCTATAATGTTATACAATCACCTGAAATAACAGGCCCAATGCCTGAGGCTGCACTACTGACAGCTTCTGATGACATGTCCACTTCTAATTTCTGTCAAGTACAGTTTCACCATGTGAACGTTATGAATGATTGTTTGGACAATATGTTCACACACACATTTGCCACTATTTATTCAAAATAGGATGTAGATATTGAGTTGATTCCATACAAGATCTTCAGAGCACTGAAGGTTGTCATACGTATTAGATATCTATTCTTCCTAACCTCTTCAAACACATGCACACTTGGACAGAAGGACAAAAAGGACTGGGCATGTTGAATTTCAAAATGCCTGACCATTCTTTTCCTAAAAGTCTACCGTGGGGTATCAGAAGAAGGAAGAATTGGGACACCACCAACTCTTCCTTCTTCTGATGCCCCATGTTAGACTTTTAGGAAAAGAACGGTGGGCATTTTGAATTTAGATTATTGTCTAATCTCGCTGACATCAAGATGTTCAGATGATTTTCATTTAATGTGTATGGCCAACTTAAGGCTTTGGGCCTATGGGTGATCAAGATACAAGCTTTTAAGCCAACTTCGGTCTCGAAAGCTTCAATCTCTGATCTTCTCCATTACCCTATAAAAAATGAAATGCATCACATATCTACATTTCCCTTCTCTTTGGATGACTAACACATGGCTACACTTCACTACAGAATGAATATATTATATATATTCATAAGAAATATTTGAAAAAATTTTTGTAATGTTAAGAGCATGCGCTATATTCTTCTGGTGGTTCTCTTTTAAGGTATACACAAAAAGTTCTGTAAACGGTCTTAAATGTTACTCCCGGAACTGTTTCCATGCTGTGATTGCATTTACTATCCAGTTATTCCGCATTCCTCCAACTAATAAACTGTTTGTGACTACAGTCCTTCTTTCTCTGCGGAGTGTAAATTCCGGTGAAGTCCACTTTCCCATGGCAGTGACAGCAGCTCAAAATTAATGCTTTGAACAAGGCGATAAATGACTAGTGTCAGCAGCTCCATAAATAAGACATGCAAACAGGAAGCTTGACTTACAATGACGGGTATAGTGTTCGCTCGATAGAGGATCTGCTTAAACAGTCTGTATCGATCATATAGGGGTTTCATCACGTGTCTCTCGCCCTTCGTCACCTGCAGAATACAAACACAGGGGAAGGTTTATTAAACTGTCTAAAGGGAAAACGGTTTGTTGCTGATTGCAACCAATCACAACACAGCTTGTATTTTTCAAGAGTTGAAAGTGAAATGAAAGCTGTGCTGTGATTGGTTGCTATGGGCAACACAGTTAGTGGGTTTTTTTGTTTTGTTTTTTTAGACAGTTTCATAAATCTCCCACACAGACTGAAAAGTTAGTAAGAGCAATTGAGGCCTTTACCAAAGCCACGATCGGCCATAAAAAAAGAGAAACCACTAGGCTTTTGCTAGCCCTCAGATCTTTAGCAAATTTTGTGTATAAATGTGACAAGAACCTAAAAGGGAATCTGTCAGGTCAAGCATGCTGTCCAAACTGCAGGAAGCGCATTACAGAGCAGGAGAAGCTGAGGGGATTGATATGTAGTTTTATGGGGAAAGATTCACAATAAATTGTATTTTATCCATTTATATCTCTACTCATTCTGAGCTGAACAGTCCAGTGGGCGGTCCTATCAGTGATTGACAGCCTTCTCTGTATGTAAAGTAATCACTGCTAGCTCCGCCCACTCGACTGTTCCGCTTAGAATGAGCAGTGATAAATGAATAAAATCAAAGTTCTGCTGAACTTTTCCACACAAAACTATATATCAATCTGCTCAGTTCCTCCTGCTCTATAACATTATGCCTGCAGAATGGACTGCATTTTCTCCCCTTTAATTTGCCCTGTTGCACAGTCTGTCTGCAAAGGAAAATGTGAAGAGGGCATATTATTTTGGGTATAATTTGCAGGAGAGCAAAGTCCAAAGTCTGCCCTGGAGCCCTCTAGTTTTGCCACTGTGTGTCATAAATTCTACCTTAGGCCAATCCACACAAATTTCCAGAGGATACATGGCTAGTGACACGCAGTGTATAAATTATTAAAGGTTTTTAAGTCTCCTGCAGCTTCTTTTAATTTTCCATAAAAGCACAAGCTTTGATAAATGATGGGTTCTAAATTAATAGGCTTACAATACTTTATACTCTTTGGCCTCCTAGGTTTTGGCTCAACTGGGTTTAATAAAAAAAGGCACTCAGTACTTTTCCACATACTACCATTGCCAAGACAGGAGAAGGAACAGAACTACTGCATTTTAATTAAAGTTTTAGCGCGAGGTGATTGAATTCCTTTTATATGCCTGCTTAAGAAGTCATTGTCTTTAGGCTTTGGTACTTTACCTAAGGCCATTGGTAAGATCACCAGAAAGTGATAAAAATGGAATAAGGGGTTGCATATAAAAACAAACACTTCTGCAGCCCTACATAGAAGGAAAACCCTGTAAATCAACAGCTCCACCCCAAACAGTGTTGCCACAAAAATGTTGGGCAAAACACATTGAGGAAGGGTCACAGACTGACAAGCCTCCGCTTCTGGAAGACCACCTGCAGGTCTTTATCAGAAGGACTGTTAAGGTGGCATTTGGCACTTCTGAACTCTGAGTCTGCACAAGGGCACCTGGTAGAACATTGTAGCAAATCTTGAACCAAAACCTTGAAATCAAAAGAAGCAACAAAATAATGCTTAAACAGGCTAAAAAATAGACAGGGAAATTTACTACGCTCTGCATTTCCAAGGTCTGGTTTGATTTTCCTGCTCATGGTGCACCTAATACATGAAGAGGCACATGTCTCTTCATCTATTGAGTGCATCCACAGAAACTCCATGCGCCTTCAGAGAAATGTACGTCAGTTTTTGATGTAAACTACACATAAATCTGTTGGTCAAGGGCGGCCATGCGACTTCTTGATAAGCCCCACCCACTTATCAAAAAAGCAGTGGGGCAGACGAAGACAGAAGAGGTGCAAATGTTTTTTGCAAATACCTTCTTCCACAAAAAATTTGCAACTTTTTTAGACCAGAAACAGGCATAAAAACTTTTGTAAATGTGCCCCAAAGTGTACTCTCACGAAAAGGATAATGTTCCTAATTCTGTGACTTGGCAAGAGTATATATATTTCTTATATGTTAGATACTCTCATAAGTGCATTTGGCAGTGTAAGAATAAGACATCTTGGCTGTGTTTATTAATATGCTAATAAAAGTATTCCAGTGATCTAATGTATAGCTTAAAACTTCAGTTTTCAATAAATTGCATATGACCACGACACAGAATAGTTGCATTATACAGATTTTCATACATACATGTTGTTATAACCTTGGAGAAGACAACCAAATCACGAGGGTAGTAAGAAAGTGGTGCTGGAGTTTTATGTGCATTCCAACTATGTAAACTATTCTTCATCCCTATTTCAACTGAATAAGGCTACATTCACACGAACGTGACTCTCGCATTTTGTGCATTGTGAGACACAACTTGCGCGAATATGAACTCCATTCTTTTTAATGGAGTCATACGCATGAGTGATCATTTTCACGCACAGCGCTGCTGCGAGGTAAAAAAAAAAAAATGTTGCACCATTTCAAGTAAAATACATTTAATCACATGATCGGCAGTAAATTAATGGCTCAAAAAAAAAAAAGAAAAGCCTACTTACTGGTCTGCCATGAATACTTTCATAGTATAGTAAAGCTTTTTGAAGCGACACTTTCTCTGCTGCAATCTGATCTCTGGACATATCCTGCAAACAGGCACATATGGTTATAATATGTAAAGCACATGATTGCACGCAAATTGACTGGCTTCAACTGGGGTGCTATTGTTGTCATGTAGTTAAGGCAATTCTCAACTGACTGGAGAAAAACATGAAAAAATACAATGTCTGCCCCAAAATGCTACAAGAAAAACAATAAAATGCACATATAGCCATACAATATATATAGCCTCACACTTGATATACATATGTACAATGTATATCAAGTGTGAGGGTATATATTCTCTGCACATGTATATAATAAATGCTTTTCTCGTCCGTATCATTGGGGGCCACAGCCTAGACCATGGGATATAGCCACTGCCCTAGGAGGCGACACTAAGCAAAAAAGTGTTAGCTCCTCCCCACCTGGCTATATCCCCCCTGCAGGCACTCAGCTAATTAGTCTTTAGCTTAGTGTCTGCTAGGAGGCAGACGTGGCTATTCGCGGGAATCCGGGGAGTCGGGGCTTTTCCCTGGCTCTACTGGCCTCCCGGGGGAGACGCAGGCAGGGGGTGTCTCCACCACTACTGCGGCGTCTCACCCAGAGAAGAAAAAGGGGCCCGACCATGCAATGCGCATCTGAGTCGGTTACCCGCCAGCCATAGGGCTCCCCCTCCCTGGAGTAGCGCACTGTCTGACGGTGACGCGTAGGGGGCAGCACTGCTGGAGTGGTCGACGCAAGGCAGGCTGTGGCTCCCAGGAAGACACCCCCCTTGGGACTATGGACGGCGCAGCAAGTATTCCGGCGCAGACAGCGCATACCTTAAGGAGCATCAGGACGCCGGCGGCGGCAACGGCGGTGGCAGCGGCAGCGGCGATGACAGCGGCAATGACAGCGGCGATGGCAGCGGCGATGGCAGCAGCAAAGGCGGCGGCAGCGGCAGCTCTCCCGCCCAGGGATAGAAGCTTGCGTGTTGCAGGACGCCGGGGCGCTGGCCGGCAGGCCACTTCCGGGCACGGCGCTCCGGGGGGCGGAGCGCCGTCGTCACGGCCGGAAAGCGTCACTTCCGGGTCGCGGGGACGCTTCCGGGCCAGGCCACGCCCCCTCCGACCGGGATGAGTTAAAAAGTCCGCATGGACAGAGAAATGGCCGCGCTCCTGGGCACTTCAGTTGCTACACCTCTGAGCCCAGCACCTGCAGCTCTCTGAAGCACACAGCAGCCTTCCAGCCTTCCAGCCGTGCAGCCCTGCAGCCCTGCAGTTTTTCCTCGGCAGTTTCCTTCTGCAACGGAGAAAGCACCCGGACAGCAGCAGCACCTCCTGTCTCGGGCACCAGCAGCAGGAATAACTCCGCAGCAGTCCCTGCCACAGCACCTGCCGGGTCACCAACGCCGCGAGATCGTATGGTACACCAGCGTCGACTTCCGACAGCATCCAAGCGTCAGGACCAGAGGCTCCAGCTGGACCGGGGGAACCGCAGAAACAGATGCTAGACCGGGTAAGCCCTGCCCAAGGCAGCACTTTGCGGTGTTCTCCCCTTGCCCTCCCCGTCCCCCCTGCAGGCATTCCTGTAACGGTACTTAGCTTACCCGCTACCTGGGAATTGTTTTCTGTTGCCATGTCTGACCCTAGATCAGAGGGTTCCAGCCCGGCCGAGGGGAGGGTGAAGCGTGGCGCTTGCACTATCTGCAGCGTTAAGTTCGCTTGCGGTCAAGTCGACCCCCGCTGCGCTAGAAGTGCCGCGGTGCGTGCAGCTCCAGGGACCCCGGTGCCCCCCGCCGCCCCTGTGGAGCCAGGGCCCGAACCCCAACGGGCAAGGTCCCTGGCTGCTGCCGTTTCTGGCTGGGCCACATTCTCTGCGGCGATTTTTCGCCGGTTAGAGTCCAGCTCAGACACGTCCTCCTCGGAATATGCACGAGGGAGGGCACGCAAGAGGAGGAGGTCCCGTAGCAGCGTGGACACTCCCCATAGATCGCGCCATACCGGGAGGTCGTCTAGACCCTCAAAGTCCAGACTATCTAGGGACTATCATGGCCATCATGGGTCCAGGGAGTCCGTGCATACTAATCATAGATCAAGGCATTCTTCACGGTCCCGGTATTCTGCGAGACCAGCCCGGGCTCGCCATGAGTCCCCTCGAGCATCTTGCTCATGGGCGCCCCGGGATACGGCGCAAGCGGCAGGCAAGGGCAGTGGGTCTGAATACTACGACCACTCTGCAGGCTCGTCAGTTTCGGAACTAGACGAGGAACAGGTGTCGCCTAGCCAGCCTAATATACGGCCTGGTAATATCCATAAGAGAAACCCTCCAAGTAATGGAAGAAACAGTGGAGACGCCTCCTTCCGCGGTGTCATGTAGACAGCGACAGGTCTTCCCAGACCATCCGGATTTTTCGGAGGTCCTTAACAGGGAATGGCAGAACCCGGATAAGAAATTTAGGCAATCCGGGAAGACTCGGAAAAGTACATATCCATTCCCAGGGGGCCTGAAAAAGGGTTGGGCGGTACCTCCGGTAGTTGACCCGCCAGTGTCGCGACTGTCTAGAAGTTCAGCACTGCCAACAGCCGAGGTAGCAATGCTGGCTAATCCTCAAGACAGGAAGCTGGATGAGTGGGCAAAAACCGTGTTTTAAGCCACAGGCACCGCCTTACAGCCGATGTTTGCGGCCGCATGGTCGGCAAGGCATCCATAGCCTGGGCCAAGCAGCTACGGAGAGACACTGTAGCAGGCTCTCCACCAAATGGGTTGCTCAAACCAACAGACAACGTCATACAGGCAAACAAATTTGTATGCGCAGCAGAACTAGATGCAGCCAAGTTCGTCGCCCGGGCGTCCGCTGCATCGGTTGCGGCAAGGAGAACTCTCTGGCTGAAAAAGCTGGTCAGCAGATACAGCATCCAAGATGGCCCTAACGAAATTGCCATTCGAAGGAAACAGGCTGTTTGGACCTAAACTGGATGACATGATAAAGGACGCTACAGACGGCAAGAGCACGTCGTTACCACAAATGCCGGCAAGAAAGGAGAAGGTTCCACTAAAAAAGGAAACCATTTGTTGTAGATCCTTTCGGCGTTTTTCATCCCGCCCAGGGTCGGGGCAGTGGTCCTAGTCTACAAGAACCCCGACGGACGCAAGAGGGGCCCCTCTTTCAAAAACAAGGCAAACTTGGCGATCCCGACCCGGAACATCTAAAACAGCGGGATCAGAGAGCGCGGCATGAGATGCTGCCCCCACCCAGTGTCACCACGGGGGGGGGGGCAGGCTCTTCCAATTTCGGGAGACATAGGGGAGGCGCATGAGCAACAAGTGGGTGCAGGAAATTGTGACATCCGGTTACGCAATCGAAGTCACGACTCTCCCACGGAATGCATTCTGCAGGTCCGGAGTGCCTACCACCCCGGAAGGAGTAGCCAACCGACAGCAGGCAGGGCGGAACCTTCTGGCACAGGGGGTTGTGAAACCGGTACCGGGGGCACAAGAGAGGCAAGGGTTCTATTCGAATCTTTTTTCTTGTACCCAAAAAGGACGGCAGAGTGAGGCCGGTACTGGATTCAAGGAGGTTGAACCAATTCATCAGAACAAAACATTTCCGGATGGAGCCAATCAAGTCCGTGATAACCTCCATGCAACCAGGCGAATTGCGGTCATCAATAGATATCAAGGACGCTTATCTCCATATCCCGATTCGGGAAACACATCAAAAATTCCTTCGTTTCGAAACACAGGGAAGGCATTTTCAGTTTACGGCACTGCCATTCGGCCTGTCTACCTCTCCAAGGGTCTTTACGAAGGTACTAGCAGCAGTGATGGCGCCGCTCCAGGCGGAAGGTATATCAGCCATTCCATACCTGGACGATATACTAATAAAGGCACCGTTGGGGGACGGCAACATCAAAAGTTTACACGTCACGATGAAGATTCTAGAGGAATTCGGCTGGATAGTGAACCGCGAAAAATCATGCCGAATACCGACGCAACACTTGGAGTATTGGGCATGATATTCGATGCCAGCCAGCACCGGGTCCGACTACCTCAAGCAAAGGTAGACAAGCTCCGGCAGGGGGTCCGGTCCCTAATATAGGGGAAACCGTTAACCCTCAGAATGGCTACCCTGGGCCAGATGGGGCAGCATTCGAGGCGGTTCCGTTTGCCCAGTCCCAGTCAAGGAAACTACAACACTTGATATCGGCACGCTGGAATAGGGTCCGGATGACCCTGGAACAGCGAATCCAGATGACCCCTCAACTCCAAAAGTCACTGAAGTGGTGTCGGGGACCTGGGAGACTTCAGGCGGGATGGCCTTTGAGCCCAAGTCGCTGGACAGTAGTGACGACGGACGCCAGCCTTTCAGGTTGGGGCGGAACACTAGGGGACCAGTCGGTTCAAGGAGTGTGGTCTCAAAAAGAGACAAGGCTACAGATTAACATCCTAGAGTTGCGGGCCATCTACCTGACTCTCCGACACTTCGGGCCCAATCTCAAGAGAAAGAAGGTACGCGTTCAAACGGACAGCACCACAGCGGTGGCCTATGTCAACCGACAAGGAGGAACAAGGAGCGTGTCGGTAATGAGCAAGGTAACAGGCATACTAGCGTGGGCGGAGAAGCATCTGAGCTCGATGTCCGCAGTCTACATTGCCCGGAATAGAAATAAACTGGGTGGCGGATTACCTAAGACAAGAAACAGTGGATCCCGGCGAATGGGGGCTGCACCCAGAAGTATTTCGGACGATATGCCGGAAGTAGGGCTCGCCAGACGTGGACCTCAGGGCGTCCCGACTAAATTACTAGCGACACTCATTTATGTCCCGAGCGCGGGATCCACGAGCAGCGGCAGCGGAGGCGCTGACCATTTCGTGGGAGGAGTACAAGCTCCTATACGTATTTCCACCCATTCCTCTCATACCGAGGATCCTAGGGAACATCAAGCAGGAAGGATGATCAGCAATATTAATAGCACCAGACTGGCCAAGAAGAAGCTGGTACGCGACCATCATAGAAATGCGGCTCGACACACCGTGGCATCCTCCAGAGCAAAGAGACCTGCTATCCCAGGGGCCTTTTTTTCTACACCCAAATTCCAAGTCTCTACATTTGACGGCTTGGCCGTTGAGACCGAGGTGTGGAGGAGGAAGGACTATTCGGAGAAGGTTAGCCAGACTATGATACGGGCCGGAAAACCAGCCTCATCTGCAATTTATTGTAGAGTCTGAGAAGCGCTCCTTCACCTGTGTGAGGAGGGGCGGGTACAACCGATACAATTGTCGGTGGCCGGAATTCTTGCATCCCTACAATCAGGCCTCGAGGTAGGATTGAGGGTAGGCTCGTTAAGGGGACAGGTGTCGGCATTAACGGTACTGTTCCAAAAACCAATCGCAAAGAGGATGGCAGTACGTACATTCCTGCAGGGAGTCGTCCATACGACACCCCTGTTTAAACCCCCGGTCCAAACTTGGGACCTTAATCTCGTGTTGGACACTATGACGGGCCAGCCGTTTGAGCCGCTGAAGGAGATTCATATGAGACTACTGGCCTGGAAGGTGGTATTCCTCGTCGCCATTACGTCAATCCGTAGGTTCTCGGAGCTGGCGGCTTTGTCTCTACAGGCGCCAGATAGGACCGTCCACCCGGACAAAGTAGTGCTGAGGCCATCACCCGAGTTACTACCAAAGGTGGTATCTCTGTTGTCAGACTAATGAAGAAAATTGTCTTGCCTTCTTTTCGTCCAGATCCAGTACAAAAAAAAAAAAAAATATATATATAATAATAAATGCTGCACCACCTTGGTCGTGGTAAGGGTGCTAGGATCTATGTGAAAAGAACAAAGACGTTTCGTAGGACCGACACCCTCTTCGCTAGTCCGAAGGGGACCCGAAGGGGCTTGGCAGCCTCAAAAGTCATCCTATCCAAATGGATAAGGTCCCTGATAACAGAGAAGTATCGCACCTCAGGGCGCTTGCCGCCATGTCGGGTTACGGCCCGCTCCACACGGGCGGTAGGGGCTTACCGGGCAGTCCGTCACGGAGCCTCAGCCCTTCAGGAGGGTAAGGCAGCCACCTGGACTTCCTTACATATGTTCTAAAAATTTTATAAGGTCCACACAGCTGCATCATCCGACGCCGCTCTTGGCCGGAAGAGCTTGCAGACGGCGGTCGTTGACCGCACAGCCGAACTCTGAATGCCCACCCAATATATTGTTTTCGGGACTGCTTGTGGACGTCCCATGGTCTAGGCTGTGGCCCCCAATGATACGGACGAGAAACAGATATTTTTGGTATAACTTACCGTAAAATCTCTTTCTCGTCGCGTTCATTGGGGGCCACAGCACCCACCCCTTATTTATTTAGGCGGTTGCTGGAACTTTCTGTTCTTCGGTCATGGTTCGGCAGAAAATTGTGCCAAAGAGGTTGTTTTTGGTATGTATAAAAACATAATATGTATAATCGTACTCCCACTGGCTTCCTACTGCTTGCAGACAGACTAATTAGCTGAGTGCCTGCAGGGGGGATATAGCCAGGTGGGGAGGAGCTAACACTTTTTTGCTTAGTGTCGCCTCCTAGGGCAGTGGCTATATCCCATGGTCTAGGCTGTGGCCCCCAATGAACGCGACGAGAAAGAGATTTTACGGTAAGTTATACCAAAAATATCTGTTTCTCTTACCTTAATATCTTCTGGTCTGTCGACCTCAGATCTTTTCTCCTGCAACTTCTTTTGGATGGTTTCCATTGTGGTTTCTATAGAGGGTTTAGCTGCTTTCTCTGCCTCCTTTCTGTCTTCTTCTCGCTCAAGCTGAGACCCAAAACTTTTCGGAAGTGTATTACTCCTCTGTCGCATTTGAGGGACTAGATCTTCCTCAGAAATCTTAATTTTTGATTCTAGATATAAAAAGTAAAAATTATTAATATATATTTTTTAAGAACACATTTCTTTTCCCCCCAAAGCACAAACAGAAGCAGAGGCACATATAAGGGTGGCATCTGACAGGTAAAGACACTCTGTGCACCCAAGCAAGTCCACCTTGGATGCAAGTGTATTTGTGTACTTAGGACATAAAAACAATTGTATTTAGCAGAGAGTTGTGTCGGGAAGAAATTATCATGATATCTGGACCGTATAGAGAAGAAAGGAAAGAAGGACTCCAATCAGAGAAGATGTCACTTGCAAGTTATCAAATGTCAATGTGAAGGACTGTGGCTATTCAGTATTGTAATCACTTGTATGGTCTAAGAGTGAAGAAGAGGTAACAACATTCTTGTTTGTGAAACTCCTCCTCCTAGAATACCCTTTTTGTTGTTTAGGTTATTTTGGGGGGGGGGGGGGGGGGAGTAGTTTCATCAAGCCCAAATTTATTTGGCAATTGGTTTGCCTGACCTTGTAATGCATCTCTAAAATGGGCTTGATGCTGCTACTGTATTTATGTTAAATGCTTGGTTCTGGTGCTGTCTTTATATACGGAGGCAATTTCTAGTGCAGTACTTTTGTTGTGGGGTAGGAAGCTGAAAGATTTTCCTCTGCACGAGACACAACTCTTCCTCCTTTAATGTACACAATCTTAATAGTCTGCATCTGTCTATAGGTACATAACTAAATGTACCTGTAGGTTTGTAAGTGTAGTATGAGTGTAATGTAGTGTGCGTTTGCGTGTGTGAGGGGGGGGGGGGGGGGTCTGCCTATATTCATGATGTGGGACACAGTACATTATGAATGTGTGTCACACAAGTCTAGATAATTTATAGGAAATGACTGCTACATACAATATTGTTTATTTACATACTACATTAATATACAGTGTATTTTGATTATAGAAGTAGGAATAATTTTCCACAGCATGATAAATCATGGCGACCCTGCATGTGGCCATGATTCAAAAATTTGAATTTCGCCCCAGCACTCACATCACTCCTCATCTGCCTCCATGTTATTAGAAGTACAAGAGGATGGCTAACAGCACTGACCACTGAGTTGCATAGATAGGAAGTGGGAACCTGCTGGTGGGACCATCGCAAGATAAATGAACACTAACTTTTCACACAACTTGTGCTCACTTAACAGCCTATGTTTGTGTCATTAATTTTGTAATATACTTGCCTTAAAATGGTTTTGTTTTTGCACTGAAAATCAAGTCTGAAGTGCCTGCCATTAGGGGTCACCCTTTCAGAACTTTTGCAATCCACTGCCTGTCATTAGGGACTTGGCTTCTGTAGTAACAGGAACATGTGACCACTGCTAGTTACTACAAGTAATACAGGGGTGGGCAGAGAGATGCTGCCTTGCAGCTGATTGGAGCAGGGCTATGCAAAGCTGCATAGAAGAGGAAGTCCCAGCCAGTATAGACTAGCAGAATGCTAGCTGGCTTATTCAGTACACATACCCCACATGTAACTAAATTGCAAACAGCAATAGTAACAGAAAAATTGGAAAATCTACATGAAAAACTGAATTGATTACGGCTCAAATTAGGTGCAAACACCAGCAAAGCAGCAGCCAATGAAGTCCTTGGTTGCTTTTTAAAATTTTTTAAAAACTCAGCTATGCTTGAAGTTTTAAAGTGCAACTTTGGGCAAGAGATACTGCAGCAATTCAGAACAGAAAACAATCTGCTGCACTGTAACAGAAATCGCTTACAGAGTGTACTATACTTTACAAGACATACAGAATGGTAACAGATGAAATACTCTTGGTGTAGATAAATTTAGTTTTTTTTTTACATAAATCTGTACATATTTGACTGGCACATAACACAGTAGTAAAGTTTCAATAAATAGGTTGTAAATGAAATTTCAGGCGTAGAAACCGCTGATGAAACCCCCTCATCAGTTGGCCAAAAAGAACATACATGTTACTGTAGAGATACCAACGTACTGCTTTGGCGTCTTCTACTGTATAATGATGCAGTTTCACCATTTAGCATCTTATAATTACCTTTAAGCTGCTTCCGGAACTTTGTCAGTTCATTCAACCATTTCAGAACTTCAGGATTTGTGGCCTTGTCTCGATGGGACGGCTGAGAAAAAAAATAATAAAAACGACTTATTGTCTGTATGTGAAAGGATTCCCAAGTTTCTCAGACTGTAAAATTATATGTTGTAGTATGTGTTACAGTCAATTAAGAAGTTCCCAGAAAAGCTCTTACTCTGTATTTACGGTCTTCTTCAAACTTCTCCTCAAACTTGCGGATCTTTTTTTTGAGGCTCTGAATCTTGCGTGTAATCTGAGCTGGCGTTAGATCCTCGTCTCGGTCATCCTCATGCGAGCCCAATGAGGAGCTCCTTCTCCTGCTAACAGAGCAGCAAAGTATTACCAGTCACATACAGGTTTAACCTGAGAAGACTGGTTTATCCTAGTAAAAAATCAGGTCAATCTACACAGACAAGCAGGACAACAAGGAAAATAATCTTCTAAGGAACCGAGGAATTAGTCTGTGCTTAGTGGTATCAAAAGTGACTGCATCGTGCACATTTTTATCGCTTTTTTGTTCTTGCTTTATCTATTGTTTATACTGGAATATGTAGGCATGATACCAATAACAAGATTAAATCTGCAGTGAACATCCACCACACACTAGTTTTTACATATAGAATATTTCCACTAGATGTCAATGACATTTTCAAACTCCCTTAATTTCTAAAACTGTGTGAATACGTTTAGATATATGCCATACTTATCATAACTTCATGAATACAATCATCACAGCTATAAAATATGCATTAGTAGTAATCACCAATGCTTTCCAAAAGTTGCAAAGTGTGGAATGCATAAGTGTATACTACAAAACAAATACATACATACATACATACATACATACATAAATATACCACTACATGGGAGGTCAGCTCCAAATACACAGAGGTTGGGGTGGAAGCCTTAACGCCGACCTCCTTATAGTGGCCGCCACTTGTAACTGCAGGCACAGTTCAGTTTGATTTCAATTAGAGCCATGCCTGCAGTTACAAGCTCCGGCCACTAGACAAAGGTCGGTGCAGAGGCTTCCGCGTTCTGTGTTATTGCGGTGCTGACAGCATGTCCCCGCTCAGCTGATTGGTCGGGGTCCTGAGTTACAGACCCTAGCAGATCAACTATTGATGACCTATCCTGATGATAGGTCATCAATAGTATTTCCCTGGAAAACCCCTTTAATTCTAAAGCATATACCTGCTGTATATTCTAAAAAATTGTGCTATTCCAAGATTGTGGCAAAACTTTTGGGGAAGTTCCCTGCTTTTTTTTAGCATGATACTTTGCCTAGTTTGGTGGGACACGTTAGAATGGTCTACACAGAGCCCTGATCACACCATTGAGGCAAACTATGAACCATATCTTACTGTTCAAAATTTGAAATACACCTGAGAGCACCAAATGAAAACAAATACTATACCAACTTCATAACAACAACCATGGTTTTGGAAAGGCATGCTCAACAAGCACATTCAAACATCCCTATAATATTTTTTTTGTCCCTTTGTGATTAAAATACCATTAAAAAAAATTTGAAAAAGAAGAAAGAAAGTGACACCTCATGAATGAATGTGAATTCGGAGGAGATGGAGGCACTTCTGTGTCATCCAGGTATTGCTGACTATGTCCATAAGCATAAAAACGAGGAGATAACATAGGGTCACTGTCTGCTTCAAGAAGGTGCCGGATCAGACGACCTGCCTGGGGGGACAGGCGAGCTTCATCCGAGTCTGCACCCTCACGATCCCATGAGGCGAGGACTGGAGCAGGTTCTGTAAACGCCAGAAAGTGACCATTAAAGGGCAACATCAACAATAATAATAAATAGATACACTTAAATATATAAATATAGAAGATAGCTTGTTGCTTTATTACACATATGGTTACTCTTTAGTAACACTATAGCCAAGATGCAGAGTATAAATCATAGATGGCGCAGAGGTGTAAATAAATACAAGTAATAAATCTTTTTTCATAAAAACCTGCATTATCTGCCCAGCCTCTCCGGCTCTATAACCTTCTGAAGATTAGGCACCATGTACTACATGACAGGCTCCCTTCAAAGAAACAGTCGAGTCATGAGCTCAGAAATAACTCGTAAGTCAGTACCTACAAGGGAGGACTACCTGCTATATATCTTCCTCAGATCTTGCTAAATGACAGTTTTCTAGCTCAGCTCATTAGATACAGTTGCAATCTGTGACTACAGTTTATCTACAGTGTCTATACGAAGTCTGAGATAGTTTAACCCATTAACACTCCATGATGCACGGTTACGTTATGGAGGTTCGGGGTTTGTATGGAAGGGGATCGGGGCCAATACCACTGCATACAATGCAGGTGTTGGCTGTTTCTAAGAGCCAGCACCTGCTCACAAAAGCTGCGATCAACACTCCTGATGCCCTTTAAATGCTCCCAAACGATCCCACACAATGAAATCGCAGGGGGTCCTTCAGTTGCCATGGCAGCAGAGGGCCTTCTGAAAGCCCCCCGGGCTGCCATGGCAGATTGTCTATCAAGCCATCCCTGTCAGATTGCAGTATGATGTAATGCTATGTTATTACATTGTACTACAGGAGCTATTAAACTTTCGCAAGTGTATGTCACCTATGGGAACTAAGGGGAAAAAAAAATATGAACTCCAAAATACTACCAATAGAAACTACAGGGCATCCAGCAAAAACTGAGCCCTCGGATAACTATGTCGACGGAAAAACTGAAAACGTTATGGCTGTCAGAAGATGGTAGAAGAACATAAAATATAATTGGAAAAAAGTAAAATTATTTTTTAAAAGTCCAGTTAAAAAAAATAAAAAAAATATATATATTAAAATATAAATATATTATAATAAAAAAAAAAATATTATATATTTGGGTATCATAGTAATTGCACTGACACATACAATAAAGTTATTGTGTCATGCAGTGTGTATGCTGTAAATACAAGATGCCTCCCTCTAAGATGGCGGAATTGCGCTTCTCTACTCCACTTAGTTTTTTAAAAGTTTTCAGTACATTATATGGTGCATTAAATACTACCATTGAAAAATACAACTTGTCCTGCAAAAAACAAGCCCTCAGGCAGCGACGTTTATGGATAAATAAAAAGTTATTTTTTTAAACTGGGAGGAAAAACTGAAAATTAAAATAAAAAGGGGGTGGTCCTTAAGGGGTTAGGACATACCCCCTGACTCATCACTCAGACCCCATGTACACCTCCTGACTCATCACTGGTTCAAGCTATTGCTCTGTCCCTGCTCCTGCAGCTCTTATCTTCTCAGATTTGCGGTTTAGAAAGGCTCACGATTGCAGAACAATTGAAAATTACTTTCTTATTGGAAGTTTAGTAGTCTGTAAGTTCAATAGCACCAAAGTAGAGTGAGTCTGAATAAATGGCAGAATCATCAGGTGTGTAAAAAACGCATCTCTCACAAGTTTAGTTGCTGTTCTAAAGAATATATATCAATAAGCATACTGGCCAAAAGTAGCTAAAGAACTTTTATGACATCTAAAAAACTTAAAGTCAAGCCTTTTAAAATGGCAACATATCAACTTAAAAAAAAAAAAAAAAAAAAAGAACTTTCCTATCTTCAGAATCACTTGACCCAGATGCATGTGAAGTTTCCACCTTGACTAATCTGATTTGCGTGCTACTGCTTAGTATGGCTGGATTAAACCAGGGCTTTGATCATGCACGCTCTATTAAATGGGCAGTGCTAAATGAAGGAAAATGATTACCTTTATGTAAACGGCTTTCAGAAATATTACTATTATTTCCTAGTGTCTAGTTTTCTCTATTATCAGGTTTTAAAAAAAAGTCTGCAATAACTAATAATTTGTTCCTTATTGTATAATTCATGTCTATATACATAAAAAAGCTGTCAATTGCTGGTGTGGGTTGCTGGAAAACATTCCATATGTATTTAATATATCCACATATTGTAGATGTTTTATTACACGTCACAATTTTTCTAAATCATAGACCAGTATAAGATGCCCACTGACATAATTATGACTGCTGTATGTACTAGAAACAATTCCAAACACAACTTTACTATGCAGGTGAGTAGGACAAGTTGGAAATAACATTTCTGTAAAGACAAATAATAGCTATTATGTATGAGCAACCAATTTTCACTAACACAAAATTATAGTTTTCTTGCACATCTGATTATTATGTGCATTTACATTGGGAGAGAATTGCTACAAATTGTGACAAAATTGTCATGCAAGAGGCTCTTCACAATATACCTTTTGAACTTTTAAATGTCTTTCTGTCATCTACTATTCAGGAATGACAGTGTGAAAAACAAACACATAGCCCTTCCTATTAAGTAACAGAACCTAGACTATAAACAGGAAATTAAGGAAATGTGTATGTTCCTTTCACAATAGACACAGCACTTAATAATCAATGCCTTGTCAAGCTGAACTGCAGGACAAGAGGGAAATGAATCATTTATGAGCTTTCAATCTGTGCATTAGATTCCCCGTCTTTCTTTGCTCTTGGAGAAGGGACACACCTCTACCCAAGCAATAGGGAAAGTGCGACTCTCCACAACACACATTGACATCTCATTGCAGCATCATGAACGCTCCTTAAGGACTCCTTATGGGGTTTTTTTTAATATGCTGTTGACCTGCTCTTAGGTCCTCTCTGGGATATATGGGTTGTGGTTACAAATAGTCAAATGCATCATACAGGGTGAGGCGTGAATGTATGCAAAGAAAGCCCCCATTACCTTTGTAAAACGATCCTTTCAGACTGAATGATTATCGTTCAAACGAGCAAAACTGAACAATAATTGTTCAGTCTAAACACAAGCCAATGACTGTACGACTAACGAGAATTGTTCACTTTTCGTTCGTCGTTCTTTCTCTGCAGGCATAAAACCCATCGTTGGCTGGTTCACTTATCATTCAGTTTAAGCAGCAATCGTTCAGTACTTCTCATTAGCTTGTATAGTGAATGTTTAAGACTGAACGATTCATATGCCCGTCTAAAGAGGCTGCACGAAAACGAACGTGCTAGCGGGGATGTTACTCACTCGTTCAAACAAGAATCGACTCGTCTAAGAGTACCCTTAGGTTGGCTGCACACAAACGAGTCCATATGCGGGCACCCTCAGCAGAATCCGGCTCTGACCTTGGCGGGTGACCATGCGTAGTAGTCATTTCTGTAATGTGGATGACCGCAGACACTCGCCATCAGCGATGCACAGTACAGATTTTTCAAAAAAATGTTTTTCCGGCGCCGTTGCTAGGCAATGACGTAGGTGTCCGCAGCCTATCTGCAAAGTCAATTGCGGATGGGCTGCGGGTGAGATGGCTTTCATGGACTTCAATGAAGGCCATCTGTGCGGATTCCACATGCTGCAATTTTAAATCAGCTTGCGGAAATCGCAATTACTATCTGCTCATCTGAGTGGACATGCAAAACGTTTATCTTTTCAATAGGCACAGATTACCGCGTATCATCTGTGCGGGTGACCATTGCGGATTCCGCAATTGAGATCCGGTCGTGTGAAGCAGGCCTTAGTATAAAAAAACAAAAAGTAGTAAGCAGGGTAGGGGTTGGAACATATCTGTTAATTGCAGATTTTCAACATGCACTGTTGTGGATCCACATAGGGTCGCTATTGTGACCCAGCCTTTAAGTTAGGGGGCCTCTCAAGGCCCCCCATACCTGTTATTTCATTGTTCGGCTGAACAATTAGTGCACAGTAACATCTGTTTCACACGCTGCTTGTTGCTCGACTTCTCCAGCTGCAGCGCTACATATTCTCATGCGTGGCCCTCGCTTGGTTCGGTCAGAGCATAGCACAATTCCTTTTTTTCATATACATTTTTTTTCTATTTCACATAACTAACTTGTGCAGAAAAAGAAGACTTTAAATGGGTCTCCCTGCTATTCTGCTTAAAAGGAGGGGCTGTTAATGTACACCCACATAAGTTTAATTACATTCTGTCAGCCTCAGCCAGTTAATGAGAAGAAAATAAAAAAAGACTGTGCGACTGTTCTACCATCTGCACAAATATGCTAAGTAGGATGACAAGGATGCAGTCACAGGCATTAGGAGGACATGGAAAATAAAAAAAAAATAAAAAAAAACACACAAAAAAAACAAAGTCACATGCATCAAAAATGAGAAGGAGCTAGTAAATTTGATGTGCCAGCTACGGATCATTTTGATAGCGTAGAGAAACATTTCATCAAATGCTCATCAACGTCAAAAATACGCTAAAAAGTATATACTGTCATTTGTTGTTTTCTGGCTAGAAGTACCATATTTTTTCAGAATGTGAATATGATGGATTCATTCAATTTGTAGCCTAGGCACAAAAAAAGTGAAGGCATTATTTTGCAACATGGAGATGTGTTTCGCCCCAGAGTATTTATTTGCCATGGTAACCTTGTGCACTAGTGACTGAGAAAACAATTGGAAATAAAGTGGAAATCTTCCAAGTCTAAAGAGATTAGCATGACTGGAGTAAAACTTCTATTGGCTTGAGTGGATATGGCATCGTGTATGGAGTGTCATCGGATGGCAGACAAATGACATGGCAGCGGCCGTCCCATGTGTGGTGAAAGGATAGCAAACAATGGTAATGTAAAATACACTTTTTTGGGGTAGAGAGAACAGACACCGGAGATGGGAGCAGGCCTGGTTTATTGAAATCTTCCCTTCAGTAGCAGTTGGTAATGTTCTACATCTTGTGATAACAGAGGACATCAGATGCTGTGTTTATAAAGACGAACAGTAAATGCAGCTCGCCATCTGCTGCCTGTATGCGTTCCATTTACAATTTAGGATATTGTCAGCAGAATATGCCTCTTATGTAGGAGCAGAACTCAAGCCACGCTCAAGAAGTTGAAACAGCTAGTGAAAAATTAAAGCAACCAGATGATGCCATGTTACATTCAAGTAAAAATTCCATAAAAGTATCAAAAAACGTTCACCCCGAATATTCAATTCTAGAATCTCATTGCTTTTTTTTTTATGAATCTGAGGGGCGGGGGCAGCTGAACTGGTGGGACAGATTTCTTTTTTCAGCTTTGTATACTATGTTATTGTGTTTAGTTAAAGTCAGACAAAGAGGTATATATTACCCCAATGTGTACTACGTACTGACGTCAGCTTCCTACTTTCATTAGAGACATTTTGGAGAACTGATCACATAAAAGGTAGGCAAGAATTCAGGTGTATATTTCTTGCTCCATCTTAAAATAGCTTTTAAAGTGTATTATAACCCATAAGATATGTGCATTCCAAATATCCTCTTATTCCCTGCGATGTAACCAAAGAAATGATCAAATACTCTAAGGGCTCTTTCTGTGGGGAACTTCCCGCACGGGGAACATGCAGCAGTAAGCAATACATTACATACTTGCTGCATGCTGACAATCCCCCATACACTATCTTGTCACATATGCGTGCGTAATATGCACCAAGATAGTGCACATTGCAATCTTTTGCGCATGCTGTGTGCAAGTAATGTAAAGAGTTTGTTAATGCATATTATGCATGTGCAATATGCAGTAGAGAGTGAGATAGAATATACAAGTATGGGCTAACAGAATACTGTACGAAATGTGCCTTAGTGTGAAAAACAGATGATCATCAACTCGTTAACCCTTTACAACCTTAGTAAGGCACTCTCTCTCCTGCTACTACACGTCAAACATCTGTTATAGTACGCTGTTAGCACATGTCGAGGGACGGCTGGTACCCCATATGATGCTCAGTTATATAAGTGACCTGTAACATCCAAAATACATATATTTCTGACCATGTATTCAAGCGAAACTTTAAAGCAATAGTGATACAGATTACAGCAACATAATGTGCGTGGGCGAAGCCTGGTGACAACTGTCATCCTCATGATGAGCAGGCGCCGAGAAAAACCATATCTTTCTATAAACTAGGTGTCTGTTGTGTCCGAATCTTCAGATGCAGAACCTGACTTTATAAAAGTCAAGCTCCACAGCATTTTATATTAAACTATATGTAGTATGAAAACTATGTGATTGTCTAGATTTCTAACGCACATGCAATTTCCCTAATTAGGGTTTATGCATTTTCATACTGTTAAGATGTCAATAACCTTATTGTACAAGTCATTCTCAGATCATAAAGAACGCAAGCAGTAAACTATGCAACAGGCGGTCTAATAGTCATTTTGTACACCTCTAGCTTTAACGCTGCAACAATTTATTTTGTTGCACCAAATTATATAACAGTTACTGGTAAAAAAAAAAACACAACATTGTAGGAATCTATTTGATTTTAGATGTATAGCTAGGTTAGCATTATGTACTGAATTGCCGGGTGATAGTGAATGACGATATATGCAGAAACTCCTAGGAATTTCCAAATGTGCAGTTCTAACCTATTTCTTGCCTCATGCTCCGTCCGCTATTAAATAAGCTTATTATGTAGGTAAATAAAAACTTAAAAAGTTAAAATTTGGGAAATCTTTTCCCTTCCCATACATGCACCTTACCTTCCCAGTTGTTGTCATCACAAAGAGAGGTGAGGTCCAGGCGAGGTACCTCTGGGACAAAGCCCTCTTGACCAACATCAACCTCAAGGTTTCTTTGTGGCCGGATTTCAGAGTTATTATTTTGCTGCTCTTGAATCTTCATTTTCACAGTCTAAATAAGCAAAAAAATAAATAAATAAAAGCCCCTCAGAAGACCGTCTTTATTAATAAAAATGAGCGCCACATTCCGTGCGGCAGCAAACATCTCACAATGCACATGAGGGGAGCCCAACATCCACAGCTCAGTCTTTCTCCTTGCACCACGGTGAATCCATGCTCTGTGACCCTTGCATGCTAATTGGTCAAATGGTCTGTCTGAAAAAAAATACAACGCCCCTCTGTGTGCCCTGAACTTTCCCTCTCAGCTGCCTCGTTCCTCAAACCATTTGCTTATTCCGCAGAGTTACTGTTATTTGTACGAAATCTCAAGATTGGTCTTTGAGGAATTACCACTCCCTTTTGTTGACAGCAGCAATGACAAGACAAAAAAAAAAAATCAACACGTACAAAAATGTTCTTGCTGTTGCTAGGCTGATGCAGCAACAAGCACTTGCTGGACTCCCTCAGGCTAGAAGACCGTGCAGAAGACGAAGCAAGGAAAACAAGCGCAAGATTCCGCCCCCCCCCCCCTCCCTTCTCTGTAGGTGCTGCTAATCAGGTTCTACCAACTTAATTATGTTCTGGTGGCAATGACTTCTCTGGTCCTGCACATATCTCCTAGCAGGGTTGTATGAGGAGGAGGGTGCATGCTCATTCTATTTATAGGGGAGCTTCGGGTATTGAGACAGCACTGAGCTCATACAGCCAGCATTGGAGTTTGGCAACTCAGCTGGAAACAATACAAGTGTTGGGCTGGAGCCAAAATCGCACAAAGATTGTACACTGGATAGCATGAGAGAGAAGAGTGTCGGATCACTTGGAAAACCTCTCAAGGATACAGTACAGCTGACTTTAACCCAATAAAAGCCACAACTTGCATGCATTTAAACATTGCTTGCTTTGATAACCGTTCCGAAATCAATAGCAAATCCTAATCAGTTGTATAACTTTTGTTTAGGCTTTTAAAGGGGCAATTAATTACACTTTTAAAAGGTTTCTTTTAAAAACAAATTAAATGCAAACAAGAAAATTCTATTTGGAAACCGTTATAATACGCTGCAGTATATATAATGCAGAAATAATATTAGCTACCACCTGCTATGGGCTAGTATGTAGATCACGGCATCAACATTATGAGCTATACTTTGTAGACTTTATACAACAAATAACCGACTTTAAAGAAGAGCCTATAGAAGAACCCTACTAGGAATAAAGTAGAGAGTGATCTAGCACCTACTAAACGCCAAGACATAACTGTTATGTGTGTGGTAGGGTCTGATCATTAAAGGGGTTGTCCTGCGCCGAAACGGGTTTTTTTTTTTTTTTTAAACCCCCCCCCCGTTCGGCGTGAGACAACCCCGATGCAGGGGTTAAAAAAGAACACCGGAGAGTGCTTACCTGAATCCCCGCGCTCCGGTGACTTCTTACTTACCTGCTGAAGATGGCCGCCGGGATCTTCTCTCTTGGTGGACCGCAGGGCTTCTGTGCGGTCCATTGCCGATTCCAGCCTCCTGATTGGCTGGAATCGGCACGTGACGGGGCGGAGCTACACGGAGCCGGCATCCTGCACGAGCGGCCCCATTGAGAAAAGAAGAAGACCCGGACTGCGCAAGCGCGGCTAATTTGGCCATTAGACGCCGGAAATTAGTCGGCTCCATGGAAACGAGGACGCTAGCAACGGAGCAGGTAAGTGAAAAACTTTTTATAACTTCTGTATGGCTCATAATTAATGCACAATGTACATTACAAAGTGCATTAATATGGCCATACAGAAGTGTATAGACCCACTTGCTGCCGCGGGACAACCCCTTTAATAAAAAAAATGATATCCAGTAAAAATTAGAATATAAATTAATTATTATACCTGATCGCAGGAAGTAGAATCCCCAAGGATATACATGTCTAGCCTGAAACTAATGTTAAGTATTTCAGGAGCGTCGAAATTAAACATGTTTCTTTTATGCAATGTGCCAATCAGGCGACATTTGTCGCTAGTTGTAGGTTTACAAGCTCTCCGAGCAACAAGATTATACAGCACGTTGGAATTCAAAGGAATTTCACTTTTACTTGACCCTTTAAACCCACCTAATACGATTTTGGTGCCGCTGCGGATGTCTTTTGTATGCATTTTCAATAAAATCTCCTTTTCCCCCTCTCAATGCTCTTTACTCCTATTAGATTCAGAGGTTTTCACGAAAACCCACATACAATCTACTTTGCAGATTGTAATTAAGGAAAAAAAACCTAGATGATCTCTACTTATACTTTCCAAATAACGTAGCAAAAACACAGTGCCGCGATTGCTATGGAATCAAATCTTACTAAATCCCAAGCAGGACAGATTATACTAAGAGAGATTCTTCATCTAAAATCACACATTATTTCTGAATGTAACAGTCTTGCATATTGCTTCTTGCTGCTTACTTTGGCTCCTTCTCCTTATAAGGCTGGGTCCACACGGGGTTGATTTGCCGCAGAATTTCCGCTGCATTGACAGAAGCAGCAAAGTGGATGACATTTTAAAAATCTCGTCCACAAGTTGTGCAAAAAGAAAAAAAACCTGTGCAGAAATTGACATGTGGTGTGGAGTTTATCAATTTTATTGCCATTTCTGCTGTGGAATTCACCTCTTCTTAAGGGGGCAAATTCTGCACAAAAATACGCGATAAAACCCGCATTAAATTTTGAGACAGACTTTCCTCTGCTGCAGTATGTTCGCTGCAGACATTCAGCAGCAAATCATTCCCGTGTGGACCCAGCCTAGTGCAAAAAACACCAATGTTGATTGTCAGATCTATGGGAAAATTCTGAAAATTTAACGGAGACCCCAGACTCAGGAGCAAAGAAAAAAGTTGCACATCCATTTAATTTTATTCTATTTCAATTCCTCACTTAGCTTTTTTCACTCATTTTTAAACCATTGTTTTTTTCTTTACTAACATGTATGATAGTGTGTCTCCAGCGAGACTGAGGAAGAGGCACGTTTGCCTCGAAACGTTTTGCATTTATATTAAAAAAAAGGTGTGCCCGCCTTAAGAACGCTGTGCATAAATTTGTTGGCTTCCATTTTAAGAAAATAAATTTTCCCTCAAAACCTTAAAGCTTACATACGTCTGTCCGAACAGGTCGCGCAATATGTCAGTGTTTTTTCTCATTTCCTCTCCTTGGCCGTAGTGAATGGGAACATCTGCCCTGGTCTGATTCACAACTACATAGGTTATGACTAGCTGATAGGTGGTTTAAGAAAGCTGGGGCCAAGGTCTCACTTCATGCTTACAAGTGGGATCTTGTAGGTTGACACTTAGCATTTTAATGGAGTTCTCCTTTAAAGCCAATCTTTAGCATGGATCTGACACATACTGGTCAACAGTAGTACTGTAAATTCACAAACTCTTAGCAGCTGGTACAGAGCAAATGAAAGAACATCAATAATTATGTGAATTGGTTTAGTACCCACATAAAACAGTATTTTATATCGCATATAACTGTGCTGACAGAAATACTTTAGACAGAAATGCTAAAAATGTAAGCGACAATCCAGTGACACATACCCCATGCAGGGTTCAACAAAGGCTACACAAACACTCTCCAGCCATAGCTGGCAGCAGAATCTTGAATACAATAGCAGTCAATGCCTTGTCTGTTGAGTATTGACGTAGCAAGGGCTTCATAAATCTAATCAAGAGGTGGCAATGTAAGGTTTGCTCATTTCAGAGATACCACATGGCTCTGTCTTATCCACCATATAAGTGCTGTTAAAGTATCGCCTCATTGTATGGGTGCATCCAGTCATTTTTTGTATTTTTTTTTGTATTTTTTTTCCCACAGTTTATAAAAAAAATAGTGTTTTAGCTAAAATTGCAACAGAAAATTAAAAAAAAAATAAAAATGCAAAAGCAGTAGCATGTGTAAATAAAGCCTAGTAGCACTTGGGAAAGGATAACCACTTTCGATTCAGTATGGAGTCTTACAAAAACAAAAAAAAAACACATGCTAGACAAAACTGAACTGTAACTGACTGTACTAAGACAAGAATACTGTGTCAAAATCTTACCGGTGGAAGTCGCAAACTTTCCTTGTCCTGTTCATTCTCTTTGCTACAATGTATCACAAAAAAAAACAACAGAATTTACAAACAATGAGCATATGCCAAGAACAGTTTTAAAAATCACCACAAGTATATGTTCAGCTTCAAGGCCCAATGTCCACAGTTCAAGCTGCCCATAGGGAAGCATGGGGCATCCGCACTTTATTTAACACTTGCGGATTTGATTTGCGAATGCCACATGCAGAAAAAAAAAAAAAAATCACAGCATGCCCCATTTTACTGCGGATTCCATGCGGATGGGCTCCATTGATCTCTATGGAAGCGATCCATCCGCAATTCAATTCTGGATTTGTAGGCAGATACCTCACTGGTTGCTTGAAGACCAAGCAGGGGGGAAGCAGACACTTTGGGCTTGTGATTTTTTTTTCGGCGCAGACTATCCGCAGTGCATCCACATACATCTGGACAAAAAAAGTAAATAAAATTTTCAAAGCATTTAAAAATAATTTTTGCGCTGGCACAGGTCTTCCGTGCGTGCCTTGGACATGAGACCTAAATATATCTTTACAGTTTACATTAAGCCACCTGCGGACGGGCAGGTTGGATTCCGCATGCGGAATCCGGCCCGAGAAGCAGCAGCATCCACTCGTACCTGCATTTCTTTTACTTTATCCGTATTGCGGACGGTCCGCACGGCTCGTCATCGGACATGCGCAGTACAGTTTTTTTCTAAACTCCTATGATAACTGAATCTGCAATCTTTCCGCAATGTCAATTGCGGAAGGGCCATAGATCAGACGGCTTCCACTGACTTCAATGGAAGCCATCCAGGCAGAATCCGCGCAAAAATGGAGCATGCTGCAATTTTTCCTTCGCGAGCAGAAACCGCAATGGGTTTCCGCTCGTGTGCAAGAAGAATCACTTTTCTATAGCATGCTATGGGCAGTATTTGCTGCGTAATCCGGAGGCAGATTCCGCAATTCAAATCCACCTGTGTGCAGGCTGCCTAAGATACATGTATAATAGAGATGAGCGAGCACCAAAATGCTCGAGTGCTCATTACTCGAGTCGAACTTTCAGTGATGCTCGAGAGTTCGTTTCGAGTAACGAACCCCATTGAAGTCAATGGGCGACTCGAGCATTTTTGTATATGACTGGTGCTCCGCTAAGGTCTTCATTTGTGAAAATCTTAGCAAATCACCAAAGTCATGTAAAAAACACAGAAATGGATAGGGCAGGCGAGGAGCAACATGCAGGGCTGCATTTCGGGCTCCGAGGTCTCACTATTAAGCCACAATAGTGGCAAGAGTGAGACCCCCCCCGTCAGCATAACGATCGTTCTCCTCTGCCACAGCTGTAACAGCTGTGGCAGAGAAGAACGATGTTAGCCCATTGAATTCAATGGAGCCGGCAATACAGCCGGCTCCATTGAAAGCAATGGGCTGCTGGCGAGCGCGGGATGAATTTTCGGGAAGGGCTTAAAAATATAAGCCCTTACCTGAAAATCATCCTAAAATGTGTAAAAAAAATAAAAATTTTACTCACCTTTCCGCTGCAGCCGGAGTTCAGCCGCATCTGGCTGGCAGTTCTCCTGAACTGCTGTTAGTATTCAGCAGCCGGGGATTTAAAATGCCCGCCTGCTAAATGAGCTGCCTCTGATTGGTCACAGCCTCACCAATCAGAGGCAGCTCTCACTCACACCCATTCATGAATTCATGAATGGGTGAGTGAGTGCTGCCTCTGATTGGCTCAGCGCAGGGACCAATCAGGGGCAGTTCTCAGCTGAATGACAGCTGAGAGCTGCCCCTGATTGGTCCCTGCGCTGAGCCAATCAGAGGCAGCACTCACTCACCCATTCATGAATGGGTGTGAGTGAGAGCTGCCTCTGATTGGTGAGGCTGTGACCAATCAGAGGCAGCTCATTCAGGAGAACTGCCGTCCAGACGCGGCTGAACTCCGGCTGCAGCGAAAAGGTGAGTAAAAATTTTTTTATTTTTTTTTTATTTTTTTTTACACGTTTTAGGATGATTTTCAGGTAAGGGCTTATATTTTTAAGCCCTTCCTGAAAATTCATCCCGCGCTTGCCGGCAGCCCATTGCTTTTAATGGAGCCAGCTGTATTGCCGGCTCCATTGAATTCAATGGTCATTGCTCGTTTAATCGAGACGAGTACCGCGTGGTGCTCGTCTCGAGTAACGAGCATCTCGAGCACCCTAATACTCGGACGAGTATGCTCGCTCATCTCTAATGTATAATCATTAACAAAAAGGTGAGCAACTTTGTAAATGCATTGCCTTAGCTAGGTTTCACCGATTCGGAATTACAGCCTGTACTAAAAGGCCAAAGTTGCATTTACAATTTTGCCACTTGCTATTGGAAACAGTTGACAAGTTTGATGACTGGCAAACAACTAACTGAATGGCTGAGCCCCTATATTTAATTTAAAAAGTGTTATTAATGAACATTAAAAAAAAAGAAAAAGACAAAAACAGCTTAGCCAGCAGTACCAACATAAAGGATATATTCACATTCCCTGCTACTCGAATTGCTCAAGCACCCATTCCCCAATGCTCTTCACTTCCAGGTGCAAGGAGCCAGCGATGACATCACTAACAGGTCCTTGTAACTCCTGCAGCCAATCACCAGTCAACTTCATCCGTGATTGGCTGCAGAGAACATATGACCTGAGATTGGGATGTAATTTCTGTACACCTGGAAGTGAACACCTGTGGGAATCAGGAGTTACAGGAGAGCAAGGAAGGTGAGCATATCTTCTTTCATATTGATACTATAAGTTGAACTGTTCACATCTTACATAGACCACTTCTATAGTCCTCTAGGTTCCCGGTTTCAGCTGCCAAGAGGAGCAAACAGGCAGCAAAGACAGCCAAAGCAGCACAGCACAGTGCAGCAGTCCCCTCGTTTTGGTGATCAGCCGGGGGCTCATCAGCCAGACCCATACTGATCAAAACTTTTGACATTTCAGTTACACTTTATGCTCTCTTCTACAAATTGTGGTTTTATTGATTTCCAAAGAGCATACAGCAGTACAGGTTAAGGTAAGGTCATCCATATAATTTAAGCAAACAATGTGCATATTGACCTCATGGGCAAATCCGGTCAATAAGATAAAAACTACAGTGATAAGTAAAAAAACTAATTCTAGTTTACTCAATATTCAGTCCTGAACAGAACAATTCAGAATTTCTGTTTTTCTTCTTGGCAACTAAATTGTTCATACAAAAAAAAAACTGACTTTTCCTACCTTCCCTCTGACAAAACTTCCATGCCACTGAACTCCTGTCTGTCCACACTCCTGGAGGTGGCAAAGTTTTCTGTGCTCTGGAATACAAATAATGGTAATGAGCTGCACAAATAAAATACAGAGAAACTAGACATTTATGTGAAAGTTCTTCAGATTTCACTACAAGTAAGAGTAAAATGAAATATATATAGCAGCAAAGGTCATAGTAAAGTAAGACTTGAGACTTCAGCTGAAAATACCGGAAGAAAAACGCTGCATGGATAACAGCCATCATGTGACCCGGAACCACATGCAGCGGACCTCAGTGATTTCTCTCTGCTCTCGGCTACACATGGTAGCCGGGAGCAGAGAGATTTTAAATCTCCCGAGCCGCAAGCCCTTGTGTGCATGTGCAGAAGACAACATCTGGTCTTGGAAGGACCAGAATACCACGGGACATCACGCAGAACTGGGGTGAGTATTTTCAGCTCCCCTCATGGATCTGATCCGTGAGGGGAGCTGAAACAAACTTTATTTAACTTTTTTTCTAACCTTTCCGTGGGCCCAGGGACCAGTCACTGCGGTCCCTGGTGACATCTCCAGCCTCCCAAACCTCCTGCGACAATTCTGTCTTCTGCGCATGCACCACCATTTTTTCCATTGGCACACATGTGCAGAACACGGCAGCAGGTCCTTTCTGGGCCAGAGCGCTGTGGGACATTGCGGAGGCTGGGGTAAGTAGTTTCAGCTCCCCTCGTGGATCCGATCCATGAGGGGAGCTGAAACTTTAATTTTTTTTCACTTTATATTTACATTCATGTGATCGCCATTATCCATTGGATAGCGTCGATCGCGTGACCAGGGGTTGCTCCCCGCGACCTCCCATGACAGCTTGAGGTTGCCGGCTACATCTGGAAGCTGACAGCATAGAGCAGTCATGTCCACAGCCCACGTGCCTTAAATCCCCAGAGTGAGCATGTTTTTATGGCCCTGAGGATTGAAGCCCACATAAAAAAGTAATGGCCTTCACTAAGGGTTAAATATTCTCCAGCCCCTGTGCTGCTGCTCTATGTGGTTTTATGGTGTTAGCCGCTGCAGCAGAGATGTGCAGTTGCTCACAAGACCGCTGAGGATACTGATTGACTATAGCGATCACATGAACAATGAATGGTCCACACCCATTGCAGCCCTTTTCAGCATTGGACCACAGCGATGACGCTGCAGCTGGGGAATATTTAAAGGCTTTTTTATTTTAGCAACTTATCTGCTCCTCGCAATTTTTTTTTTAATGCTGGAATCTTTTTTTTTTTAATTTAAACTAAATAAATAATGTCAGAATTCTGTACTGATAGGTTAAATGCCTTCGTACTACCATAAACTGAAAAGTTGTTTTCTCCTTGATTGATATAAAACATTTTGTAAGAATAATTGTTTTGTTACAATTATCTAAAGAGATTTTTCGATTCACACAATTGACCTGCCTACAAGACAATATGTCGCCTACCACCGTGCTGTCCTGATTGTCATTGAGCTCTGACAGCTTGCTGCTGGATTTCTGTCTCTTTGGTTTACTTCTCTCCTCTATGTATCCAGAACAGTTCTCCTGAAGCTTCTCCACTTCCTGCATCAAACCACAATCCTCTAGGCTCCCACACCCAGAAGGGATGTTTTCTTTGTTAATCATCTCCCTAAAAAAAGCCAAAAAGGAAAGTGAAACATCAATGAGCAGAAATACAGGTTATGCTATTCAACACAAATCATATAAGAATGATGAGCAATAATCACTAAATGCTGGGTAGCTTTTGAGGGAGGACAAACTGCAACAATGCAAGAAAGTCTTCAATTCCATGGAGCCCTTTGAAGACCAGAGCTCCAAAAGAAAGAGGACAGTGGAGTGGAAAAACTTTGCTACCAGTTTTGCCCAATCTTATGCCCCTTTTAGACAGACCAAGATTCTCATTTGCCCGAGCGACCGAGCTGGTGACGGCATCACCGACTCATCCGTGCTACAGCAGCCTTTTAAAATAATTTTCTGAATGATAATTCATTCCATGTAACCACAGCATTAGACAGAACACCCTTAATCCCAAATCAGTGAGTCATGACCAGCAGTTTCTGCAGGTGCTGTGGAAGTTTTCATGGAGCCTCCCAGTGTTGACCATAGATTCGGTATAATGAGTAGTAAAATGGAAGAGAGGCGATTCACCTAATAATCCTTAAATGTATCTGTTGACATAAGAAGCAACCTTTTACACCAGGGGTGTACAACCTGCCGCCCATGGTGCCATTCTGTGTGGCTCCCAACCATTTGGATACAAAAGGAATGGTCTTTGTGGCTATTAGGGGGCCACTCCTAGGGAAGCGGAGTGGCACATAGCTCAGAAACCGGAATAGGCAAGTACTGGGTCGTCCATATATCAGTAGAAAGGAGGTCCCTTGAAAAGTACTTGTATATACATGCAGCTCTCTCCACTGTAGTTTGAGTTTTGGATTGCTAGGCTATTACCACAATATCAATCATCCACAATGGAGAAAACCACAGGTATGTAATGATTGTGGAAGAAGTGGGCAGTCATTCTCCCGAAAGGTGCAGATTCTACATCCAGGACTCTCACCTACAAGAAATTTATACCATATACTTTTAGTATATGCCATAAATGTGTCAGACAGGAATACACCTTTAAGTTTTATTGTGCCTATTGGGAGTGGTTAAATATGGCAATGTGGCTTTCAGACCAGAAGAGACTGTGCACCCTTGCTTTATACTATTCATCCATGAAACATTACTTCCTTTATATATGCACATCAGTATATTAAAAAGGAAGTTTCACTGAAAATTACCACCGTAAACCAAATCCTAACCAAAGACGAAGGATGTAAAAACACTTCTAACCACACAATTTTTTTTTCCTACACAGCCACTTCATGTCCCTGAAAGTGCAATATTTGTGCAGCTCGTGCAGAATGCAGATTAGTTTAACATGGCAATGGGCATTGATTTGTAGTACTTGTCCGGGTTCTCTCCCCTCCACTGGCTGAACACATGCCCCATGGCTCTCGATTGAACTCGAGACCCTGTACATAAAACTCACTGCTATAATCGGTGTATGCAAATGACATCTGCAGGACATGTTACCGCGTATGCGCAAATTACAGAAGTGTGGCACATGTGCTGCGCGTCGTTAAATTCCCCCCTAAGTAATCACACGTGGGAAAACATTAGAATTATTCATAATATTTTCCTTATTTACCTTATAATGTACAACAAGTAAAGACTGAAATCTGGTAAATAAAGCCTTTAGGGTGGATAGGGTTATATAAGTAACTAGGTCGGCATTTCCCACAACCAGCATACAATTGCTAACCGCTTATAGCCTATTCCAGCTTAAATGAAGAGACTGCCTCGAAATGTGTTTTTATGCTGGTTCTTGAACTTTTTTTTTTACAATAAAGAATATAGTTTACACTCCTATTGCTATTATGTCTTGAGAGCTGCGCCAGGCACCAGACTTTAACCATTCACCATACGTTGCATGACCCGATATTCACAGGTTGCACGTGCACGTTCATCACCAATAAATCACGGCCGCCTGACCTCCACAGGTCCATCTTTCTCTTTTTTCACACTTGTGAATATGTATTGCAAGTGTAGAACAAGCAACATTTACGGATACCGATAATTTTTATTTGCTGATGACTAATTCTGAGCAGTGATAAACAACATATTGCTGATCTCATTGGGCATTTAGAGGAGGCAATATTCCTAACAATTAGTTGTTAAATGTAAACACAGTTCCAAGAGGCGGTGGTAAGGTAACACCAGCCCTTTCCAGAGGAAAGGTGCTGTAAATAAAACGCTTGGTGTGATACACAACCGGTTCCTTACATGTCTCTGGGCTTTTTCCGGCTCTCATCCTGCTCTTTCAGATGTCTCCTCCTCTGTCTTGCAGACAGGCTTGTGGTAGGGGATGATGTACCAGACTCTGATTCCTCTGAACTTTGACTTCCAGGGCCAAGCACGTCAAAGAGATGTTGCTCCACAGCAGTCCTGATTGTTCTTTCCAAGAGTCTGAAGAAGAGCAGAGAGGATGCTGTAGAAGGAGCAAACCTAGAGCTAAAGCCTTCTGTAGCACTAAAAATATTTCCCCTTGGCTGTATCCAAGGCCTTTCATTCAGAGAACCGAACACTGTCTAAGGTGCTCAGCAGAAATCCCAGTTTTATGGATTATAGACATCTTCTAAATACAGAGGTCAATGGGGCTACCAAAAGAGTGAACCTCACACCAAAAACCTAATAATATTAATGTAGAGGTGCAGGTATTCTGTAAACAGAGTGTAAAACTTGTTTTGCAGAGAAGCTTAAGTTACCCATAAACATAAGTAAAAGTCAGCCGTAATACCCAATTTTGGCCAAATATTTGCTACTTTGTACAAGCCCACTGTATTTGGCCACTTTAGTCTGTCATGTTGCTGGTGGGATTGTTCATATGACTGATCCCGCAGATTATTAATCTGGTGCGTTCATGTGGATGGTCATTTCAGGTGTGTGACCAGCTTAGACTATGACCAATTGCTAACCCATGAAGTAATGGGCAGTCATTGAGGAGCTTGTGAAGATATTTTTCCATCCATCAAATTTCTAGAAGTGTATATGCACACAATTAGGAAATTTAATTAGAAAAGGGTCATTAAAAAATTAGCAAACAAAAAGAAAAATGAGCAGGCAAATATAAAATACCCAATACTTTAACCTACTGAAGATGCACTGTATGAAGAATTGAATTGCATGGTCTAGTCATTGCATAGAGCACACAGCTACACAGAGACCCACAGACCCTGCTGTTCTGCTTAGCTTTTCATCACACAGACAGACACAGAGCTTAATGACTTACTCTCTACCAGCAGGGACGGTGCTGACTTGGGCCACGTGACCACTGCAGAAAGAAGACAAGAAGAATAAAGTTGCATTAAGTGACACAGTTCTGTCAAGCTCAACACTTAGAAGAGTCGTGAAGAGGAAGGCGCCTTGTTTGCTTCCCCTATTCCAGGTGGTTTGCATCATCTCCAAAAGTGGATTAAAACGTGATCCTCTGTCAAGATCTAATCCCCCAACACACAGGCACCATGCAAACTGCTTTTATATTGAAGTCATCCCCATGTTAACATAATGAGATTGACTCCAGGACGGTAAACGAGCCTCTCACTACTAAACAAAGTAGGAGTGCATTTTATTAATCTGGTCATTGAAAGAAGGCGGGCAGAATGTATCCTTCAACCTGGCTGCTAACGGCTGTACCTTATACACTAAGTGTGTAATGGGATGGAGAAAACAAGCAAGCATACAATTAGAACAGCTATAGAGTGATATATGCACATCAAGTATACGGTATATGTATTTGTTGTCCGTTTTTTGATTTATGAATAGATGCCATTAAAGAGTTTGAATGCTGACAAAGAAAAATTCATAATGCACAACTAATTGCTCTATTAGGCAGGTTTCACATCGGTGCTGGAGGTCCCGGCCGGAGGTCCCGTCGCAGATCTGGCCGAAGATACCCAAAGAAAAAGCGCTGCATGCAGGTGGACCCCATTACAGTCAATAGGGTCCGTTCTGCACTGTTTGGTTCCATCCAGACACAGAACCATTCGGCCGTGGGGATTCCCCTTTCCTGCTCCCAGGATGGAGCAAGAATGCGGAACCCCGAGCGCAGGTGTGAAACCACCTTTACTCTAATTTTTTCAATATTTTTAAAAATCAAAGAAATAAAATATGTTTATTATGTCACAATAAAACCATGAAATGATAAAGACCTTGTTACATAAGGTAATAAATAAACACAAAGAGAACACAACACATGGATTAGCTACGTTCCTAGCCAAGTTACATTTCGAGGGAGAGTTGTGTCTAATCGCTGGAGACATTCTAAAGCCCCATTTACATGCAAAGATGATCGCCCCAAAATTCGTTCAAAAGATAGGGAGAATAACAGTTTCAGCGATCATTTTGCATAAGCTGCTAATAACCTGCTAATGGGTATTACTGCCCATTACCTTCATTCGCATGTACATTAGTTTCTGGAGCTGTATGCAGTGAACAGCAGGTGGTCTGTTCTCTGCATACAGTTCCTTTGTTCTGCCGCAGGGCTGCAAGCTGAATACAATGCAATGAAAGCTCCCCATGGAGAACACAGCATATGGTCCCTATCATCAGCTCTACGGCTGAACAATGGATTTTATGCTCACCTAAAAATCATCGTTCAGCCGAAGAGTGAAAGATGGGAGCATTTACACACAATTATTACTCTAATGATGGCTTTTGAGTGATAATCGTTGCATGTAAATGGGGCTTAAGAGTTCTGTTCCCTCAGGTAAATCCCATGTAACATCAATACGATTATAAAAAGGGCCATTCCAGCAATAACACATTTTTCCATCCTTGCTCCCCTCCACATAATTGCCTATCACACTCTGGATGTCTTCTCTGTATATTGCAGCCACTTCCTTGCAATGCAGCCTCCTGTCTGATACTTATCAGGCACCATCTTGATACTGAGATTTTTTTACTTTCAATCTCAATTCAATCCCATGAGGCATCAGCACAGCTATTTCTACCTGCTACATTTTAATAATCATTACCTTCTATATTCAGCTATATAAGCTACAGAACATAAGCATATAGTCAGACAGGTGAGCTGTGATCTCCTCTATTATACCTGTGTAACAGTAGCAGTGTGGTTATCATCAGTAACTGTAATAGAAGTGTCTGTGTCCCCCTCTAGGTAGTTTCTGTGATAGACTATGCAATTGACTAGTTTTAGACAGTTTAACACCGAGCAGGCCAGAACTGAGATAACATGACTATCTGACGAAAGACAAGCCAGGAGTTTCAGATAGAAAAGAATAACTAAGGTAATACTAGCTCACTTATACATACTGGAGGCATAGCTACATCATGAATGGAAAGAAAAAATTTTAAAAAAAATCACCGGAGTGGCCCTTTAAAGTTGATCTCAATTGACCACATACTAAATAGTCATTAGCTCCAAATATATATCTAAAAATATGCAAGTCAGGCTTACCGAACTCTGGACTTCCTGCATAACACACCCAATAAAGCAAGCAGAGACTATACAGTACAATTTTATTACTTTAACGATGCATCAAGTTAATTATTTATTACATGTAATTAACTGCTTGAGGAAAACACACAAAAATGTAAGTTAAAGCTGCTGGGCCCCAATGCAAAACTCTTAACAGGGCCCTCCATATCTGGAGAAAAGAGATCCTTATGAGCCCCCTAAGGCCTCATCCTCTGTGCCCACTATAGTAACGCCCCTGTAGATAAGGAGGTTACTTACAATATGACATACTTCAAGCATTGCTATAATTATATATAAATCCCACAGGTCAACTGCATGGCTTAATAGAGCCCTACATAAAATATGCTAACACCACACCCCATCACTAGATTACCACTCAGGGTCACATCAAAATGGGAAAGAAAATGTTTATGGGTTCTCCCTCTATGAAATGGGCTTTCTAGTTTTATACAAATGCGGGGATGGAGCAAAACTGCGGCCATGGGCTGACAGAATGGCAGGAGTCCTACATTGCCCAAGCTTTATTTTACTGCATTTAGCCTTCCATCAGATATAGTGCATCGCCTGTTTGCAGAGAGTTCGGTATAATCAGTAAGGGGGGCAAAGAGCAACAGTGGTGTAGATGGGGAAGGTGCTGGTGGTGGGGGGGAACAATCAATATAGGCCACCATTAATATATACGTTTGGATTAGTACATGGGCCGTAGATGAAAACTGGAAGGATCGTCTAGTATAAACAGGCATTCGCTCACTTATGAGCGACTGGCTGTTTACTGTGAATGGAGGCAGGTGGGCCGCACCGATCTCCAGCTCGCTCCGCCTCCATTTACCAGCAATCGTTCCTGTGTAAAAGCTCACGAACGATTATCACTGGGATGACCTGTTGGGCTTCTGCGCCTGACAAGTCGTCCCATGTAAAAGCATCCTTACCCCCAGTTTGCTCCAGGATAGTCAGCTGTATACATACACTGTACAAAGACATTATTATACATTATATATACACACACACACACACACACACGTGTATACAGTGCATTAGGTTGACTATATAAATTTCATAGGATAAATGGCTTACACCGCACGTTTTTCGTTCCAGTTTATTTACAATGTTGTGCATGTGAAGCAGAGACAAAGAGCGATTGTAATTTGGTTAATCTTATTAATGGTTTAATTTTGCCACAATAAAATAAGGAGATTTACCTTACGGTTTATGGGTTGTTTTTATGCTGCAGTGTTGTGGCAGGATCTAGAAAATGGTTTATAAGAGGCAATATTCACAATGTATAAAGCACGTATCTGTTCTGCTGCATTTACACTGGAGGGTAGGTAAAATACCACTTGCAACCAGCAATTTTTAGTCTTAAAGGTGCAGTCTAGTTGTAAACTGTTGACAGCCTATCCTCCGGTTGGCCCATTAATATTAAATCAGTGCAGATTGATCACCCCGAATCTCCGCTACTTAGCTGGTAGCCTGTCCAGTGTACCCATGCACCAAGTTGTTTTCTGCAGAAAGCAGACAGTTCCATTCCTGCTGCAGTGGCCACGTTTGGTATGACAGGCAAAGTTCCCATTGAAGTGAATGGGTATAATATTAAGCCTGGCCACTGCAGTGAGACTGGAGCTGTCCGCTTTCCGCAGAAATCGGTTCAGTACACTGTCCCAGAGAACGACTGATCAGTGATGGTCTCCGCTAACTGACTTGTGCCAATTTACTATTATTGGCCTAACCAAAGGATAGGCTATCAATAGTTTAAAACTTTAAAAAGTGGGTTGTGTATCTTGGCACAACCATTTGAGAATGTGGGGCTCTAAGCAATCAGCTGATCACCCAAAGTCCTGCTCTTGGCACCCCTGCAAACAGCCAATTTTGCTGGGGTAAGCCACAGCCAACCTGACATGTAGAATTACAGAACAGCCATTCACATGAGTGGTTGCCCTAAAATTACTGAGTGTCTTTCCCTTCTGGGACACAGAAGGGAGTCATCCCAATCAGCATCCCCCACTGTATGACATTCGTATACCCTAAGAGGGCATATTACCAGTGGTTGCCACCTTGCGATAGCACATTTAAAAGAACCCCCTTCAGCAGGTTATGGTTTTGAGATAATACATTGAAACTCTTTGAGACGACCTCTCAAAATAGCATTGCAATATGGTCTTCTATGGGGGTGGTCTTCTCAATGAAAATGGCCAGCAAACATGCAGAAATATATAATAAAACTAAATTCTGTCATAGGATATCTGTCTGGGTTAACAGGGTGGTCTTCTCAAAGAGGTGGTTTTTTGAAGAGGTTTCACTGTTATATTGTAAAGAGTAAAGAGCTAAATAAAGCGTTTTATTTTCTTAGCATCCAGTTTCACTGGTCGTTAGGAACCTTTAATTAGTTGAGGAGAAATCTAAAACACTAGCCTAGATGCCATTGGCGATGACCGTTCTTGCTCTCCACTCCACCCACCATAATAAACACCACTGCAAAAATACTAAGAAATTAAAAAGGACCCAAAATGTAAAAAAATCTACGAGATTCTCCAACTGGCCATACGCAAGGCTGAACCCACTGATTTTATTAGAACCGAAGGCCGATCTTATGCCTACAGTCTTCTCCGGTTCATTCTCCAACAAAACATATTTAGAATGAAGAGAGAAGGATCAAGTATGTTGCATTTCTACACGCCCAATCCTTTCCTCCTGCAGGATAGGAGCCGTTGACAGATCGTCCGGCAGCGGTGTGTACCCTTCTCCTTATTGAAAAACGGTATTGCAGAGTCAGGTGAAATAACTGTTGGCTAAACTATTACATGTTTATAGCCAGTTTTTGCCCCCCACAGCAGAAATGCAAATCCAAAAGACATTAAACTGTAACCTGATGTCAATAAATGCGGTGGGATAAGCCAGAAGAAATCTAATATCCAACTTCTGTTGCCACGTTGAGAGAATTTGCCCATCTCCGAAAAGCTCTATAGATGGAGCTTGTAGAATTCTTGGGACTCGTCTTTGACAAATGCCATTTACTGTCGGTAAAGCATGTGAGGCCTTTCTGACAAGCCAGACAGCTGTCCTATGCAACTTATAACTTATGCAATAAGATCTTACACCATGGAGGAGTACAAACCGCAACACATAAGTAATACTATAAGTTTTCAATTCTTTAGCTTCCACTCCTTGCATTGGCTAAAAGATCCATCACAAAGAGCTCCAAACCAATGTTGAATATGGCTAAACATCACAAATACAATGGTTTACTCACTTGGATATAACGCATCACTGCCATATCTTTATCAATATTGTAACAATAATTTATTCTAAAAGACACAGCTAAAATCAGATCTAAAACTCATTGATGGTTCCTTATGGATTTATGAGGTTACTGTTACAATAACCTTCAACAAGTTAAATATTTTCCAAATTGTTATTCATTCTGGGACCAAATAGTCATTACACCTAATGAGGTACATTAATATAACTGCAGAGCCCATTCCTGATTAATAATTCACTATTAACACCACTGTACAGAGTACTGTATACGGCTTAATGGAGAACTCAATTCTGTGAATTCTGTAACTTAGCTGTGCTCTCCTAACCTCCAAGCGTTTCCAAATTGGTGACTTTTAGACGGGATATCCGGTTTAGAAAACCTATTTTCTAATAACCTACTAGAGAACTCTGATTTAGGTTACTTGTACAAGCAAAAGCTGCAGAAAAAGGGCATTTCTTGAACTGGCATGTACATTACAGGTCCTGTCATTACTTCCGACAGGTCGGTCTTAGTCAACACTCATCTTTTCTTAAAAGGGTATCAGTCACATTTTCTCCATTTACCAATAGTAACTGGGAAATGCAGACAAAACAACGCAGCCCACTGGCAATGGATTAACATCTTGCTTCTTAAGGGAAATGGAATCATCAATCAATTGACTGCTCCCCAACAACCACCGACCATGTACGACATATGTTGGGTGTCGTCAGTGCATGGAACGAGCTTAGGAGCAGAGCCTGCTTTAGATATGGCAGGTGTCAGCCATTTTTGACAGCCGACAACAGCTGCCCACAACAGCTGCGATTGAAGACAACTTAGATCACGTCTGTTAACCCTTTAAAAGTTGCTGTCAATACTGAGATGTACCGAATGCTCCCAGCCACATCCTTCCCTCCCCCCAGCAATGAGATCACAGGGTGCCATCTGGGTGTCACAGCAGACACGTCTTGATAGAATGCTAGTCATAAGGAATACTATAGCATTACATTATACTGCATTGCAAGTTCAGGTTCCCTATCAGGACTAAGAAAAAAAAAGTTTAAAAAATTATTATTAATTTTAAAAAATGTTAAAAAAGTTGAAAAATCCCGCGGCTCTTCTGTCATTGCATCTAAAATCCAGATTAAAATTTTGAAAAGCAGTATCTGTAAAAGTCCAATTTATTAAAATGAACTTTGGGGGGAAAAAAACCCAAAAACACCCGCAATGCCAAAATTGCGATTTCTAGGTAACCCGGTCTCCAAAAGAGATTACTCCTAAATGATATCAATAAAGACTACAGATCATCTCACAAAGCCCTCACACAACCCCAGCGATGTCAACATATAAAAAAGGTATGGGAGCCAGATGAAGACAAAAAGCTATTTTTTAAAATTCTGAGGTTGTCTTCACACTTGCGAGATCACTGTGTTTTTTTTTTAACGCAAACGTCAATTGGACTTACTAATGTTAAAAATGCATCACACAAAAATCGCTAGTTTGTGCTTTGTGATTTTTGTGTGACATGTTTTAACATTAAAAAGTCCTATTGACATTTGCGTTAAAAAAGCGAAGAGATATCGCAATCGCAAGTGTGAAGGCACCCTAAACGTACTTTCTAAACGTACTTTTAAATTTATCACTACGTAAAAAATATAGAAATTTTGTATCGCTGTACTTGTACTAACCTACAAAATAAAGATAATGTCATTTTACTACCAAAGACTATCCGGGCAATCCAGGACTCACTAAACTTCAGGCGTGCTCTAAAAACGCACCTCTTAAATGGAGGCATACTGCATTCCCTAAACAAACTCCTCAGTACGCCGCCTGATAACATGCTACCTGACCTAGTGACTACAATAGGTCATACCAATTCTGACATCACAGGGCTAAATGTCTGACCACTGTCTATGTGTATATCACCCCTTACTCTCCACCTCACCATACCATGCACATCTCCAGCCCTTTCCCTTCTGTATCACCCCATTACTTGTAGTATGTAAGCTAGTTGGAGCAGGACCCGCACCCCTATTATTATCAACTGATTACTATGTAACCGTGGTTCTGTAATTTTTGTACTTTTGTCTTTCTGTATTCCCCCTGCGCTGCGGAATATGTTGGCGCTATACAAATAAAGATGCACCGTGAATGTTGTAAAAACGCCCCACATAGCGCAAATGCATTTTATTTCATTTCACCCCTAATTTTAGACTGGTGTAGAACACACTATATGGTACTTTAAATGGTACCATTGAAAAATACAACCTGCCGAGCAAAAAAAACAATCCCTCATGTAGGTCACTAGAAACATAAGAAAGCAATATTTGAAAGTGGAGAGGAATAAATGAAAATGGAAAAAACAAAACAAAAAAGGACTGCAGCAGGAAGGGGTTTATTTTCCTTGTGGGAAGCCTAACAAATTCTGCTGGGTTCTCCAACAGATTATGGCCGGTACCTACCGTACGATTCCTAGCAGTTTGCATCAGGGACTCCTAGCAAGGGACTTGTCCAAAGCTGTCTGCATGGAGCGCAAGACTTCTATATCTTCCTCCGGAAGCAATGTATCAGGGTATGTATGCAAGCGCGTGCATGGACAACTACAAAAAATGTGCTTGTTAAATATTAGTATTGTTGCTATAATTAAGTTATTAAATCCTTGGAGTTCTGAAGAATTCTTCAGGAAACGAGCTTGCTAAGCAGCGCCAAATAATTACCGGCCTGCTAGACAAAGAGCCAGTATTGTCCATTGTATCAGATCAATACTCGTCTTTAGATAAGCTCTGGGAAAGCTCCCTCCGTTTTTTTTATATATGTAGATCAACAAAATTGTTCACATTTGCTGTATAAAAGTGACTGAACGATCGGTATTGAAAAACGAACGATTAGTCAACGAGGCAACGATGATTTGTATGCCACATAAAATGATTGACTTATTGTTGTGTTACACTGAACGATTGTTCATGTTTGTTTGTTTGAACTAGTAACTTGTAAATGGGCAGATTCCGTTATAAAATTTTTTTTAAAAGGATCCTATAATCTTCGTAACGAAACCACAAAACAACAAAAACAACCGGGGCATGGCCATACAAGAATGATAAATGGGAGCCAGATCATCCACAGCAATCATTAACCAACAGTGTGAAGTCGCCAACTATGAGAAGGCCAAGAACAAACTGTGCTTGAAAAACCTGATTGTCAGCAGCGTACAATAATAAGAGAATGTAAACTCAACCGGAGAACTACTACTTCACTTATCGACAAGGTAAATAGAATCCGAGGTTCAACACTACATGCCAGCTTTTAGTTACGTAATCAGCCCCAGTACTGCAAGTGCATTGAAGAACAGAAGTAAGGCCAGGCTCACATGAACGGGTTAGATTCTACATGCCTGCAGCGGATTCTACATGCCTGCAGCGGGGACCCTGCGTACAGCCTTTACCTGTATTGCATATGATCGCACAGGCTCGTTGTCTGTCATGCTTTTCAATGCCTGTGTTTTACCGCAGATGCCGATCGCAGAACCTGCAATTCAAATCCGGTTGTGTGAGACTAGCCTAAAGGGGATTCTGACCGGTTTATCTAGTGGTGGGCAGCTTCTAAGGCCGGGCGTATGATTACTGTGTATTACGCGTGCGATACTCAGTAATTCACAGGCAATTATTTACATACATTGCCGTATGCAGTTTTGCTCACATTAGCGTGACAGAATTCTGTAATACGAGAGCAAAAAGAACGTAGCTTGTTCTATTTTGCAGCGCATATACATGCGTGAGAGCCTATTTCTCTTTATAGGCGTGTACATACACACCGTTGCGAAGCGATGGCACAGGAAATATAAACAAAAAAACAAACAAGCGGACTGTGTATGACAGCGTGCGGGAGATTCGCTGTCGTATACGTGGTAATCGGCTGGGTCACCAGGAGCTCCACAGCAGTAAAGCCATGCAGCGCTTTACGCTTCCAGCTATGCAAGTCTAGCCTGACAGTACGTGAGTAAGGGCTTATTCAGACAAACGTACTTGAATTGCGTATTATGTGGATGATGTGTTCGCGTTTAATGTGCGGTACATCGTAGCAATTCAAATCCATTGATTTTTGCATGTCCCACTCAAACTAGCACGTTCTATTATCCATGTACAGCCCTATTGTTTTTCACGGGTGCGTATAAAACGCCGTACATATGCAAAACATTGAGTATGTGCAGTGTGTAATATGCAATGCCGTGAGAGTGGGGAATTTAAAAAGAAAACAAAATAATAACAGAAAAAAACCTGAAACTAATCATACCGCGAGTCATGCACAGTGCACGAATCACTGCCCTACCAGCCATCTGGTGGTCTGGAGGTGATGTAAACTGAGCCTATAGTTCTAGATAGGAGATATCTAACCAAAATGTAAAATCCTAGTCAAATAGTAAACTAGTAATATATAGACATTGCCGTTTTTAGAATATCAGTCCAGCTCGTAGCTCCCAGATGCAAACAATGGATGCCTAGGACATGGCCCATTCAAATACAGACTTCCCAACCCACTTAGGGTGTCTCCTAGATGACTTTTTACAGCCATACCACACATTATATACCACACAAACGCCAAGTAATGACCGCAGCTCTCGTCTTCTGCGCACGTTTCCATTTGTTGGTTTCCCCAAATGTAGCACAAATGCAAGCGGAATATACAGTTATCTTTCCTATGCACCATATATCAACTTTAAACCAGTTTTAAGGAACGAGCTAATATATATAAAAAAACAGAACAAAAGAAAAAAAAAACACAAGGAAACCCACCAGTCCTTATTCTAAGTGCAGCAGATGAGGATTTCTGTGCTACATTAATATTAAGCTAGGTTCACATCTGCACTGGAATCTCCATTCAGAGGATCCGGCACAAAATACCGGAAGAAATAGCGCTGCATGCAGTTCTTTGTCTACCCATAAAATGCAGAGCAGCTGAACGGATATCTAACGGACCCCATTATAGTCATAAAACAAATCCGTTCAGCCAAGAGATTCTCCTTTCCTGCTCCCCGAACAAAGCAGGAAACTGGAATCCCTTCCACAGATGTCAAAGCAGCCTTACTTGTACATGCTAGAAACCGCAGAAACGCCGGTCTACACAGAGCACGAATCACTTACGGTAATCATTTACTTACTATATTGACTGTCAATAGCGCACAAGGAGTGTGACAATGTCAACGACAGGACAGCAAGTCACACCTGTCACTATTGAAGTGTTCGGTGAGGTTCAGTGAACATCATCCTCTTGAAATATCATCTTCCGAGAGAACAACATTAACAAAATATGTGTATCGCATTTCTATGTACCTTCAACAACTTCAGCAGAGAATAAGAGATTTAATAAGACATAAGAGACTTGTGATGACATTTATAGGCAGTTCTAGAGGAAGGCATTTTATGACATCAGGCCGGTGGCTGGACACATATCCTATGTCTCATACTCAAGCAGATGGATGGCTGAAGAATCATATCTACATTTAGTTATTAAGATATTCACATAGCTACACGTATTCCTATGGAACATAGCCGTTATCTCAGCCTCCTGCCAGTCACAGTCCATAGTGGTTGGCCAAACGGCTGTCCGGCTAACAGTTATTTCTACCAACGCTTGGTTCAGCTGAGCGTTCATTTGTTCTCCATGGGAAGAACAGAAAAAGTCCCTGCTGGACAGCTCTGGCCCTCTATATGTGGGTAAAAAGGATCAGGAGTTGAGGTTTAATGTACCAATCCATTCTTTCCATTCACTTTGTTTATGGCAGCCTCCTGACTTTTCACCAATAAATGTACGAAAATCACCTGTTCCAACTGAATTCGGATGACCATCATTTAATGTGTATGATAAAGTCCCCATGACTGACGTCACATCATGACGTTTTCATGTCAGAATGTTTTTGCCATTGCCTTCCCCAGTCATCTTTTACACCCCACCAGTTTATCAACCTCGGAAGGCTGAGTCAACCTTGCGGCGGCTCCCAAACCAAGCGGGGATTGAACCTGCAACCTTCAGACCGCTACCTAAACCAAGCAGGAATTAAACCACCAACCTTCAGGTCAAGAGCTGACTGCATTTCTGCTGCCCTAACACTCTGTGCCACAAAGAGCTCTAATGTGTATGAGGACCTTTAAAAATGGCAGGAGCAACACTGTTGGTGGGGAGTCTAGAGTCTGAACCCAACCAAAGCCAACATCTAAATACAAATTTGTTCGATGCCCTTATATTTGCATAGGATTCCTCTATTTCCCTCCTATAGAATACACACATCTTAATTCGACTTCCAATGAAACCACAGTTGCCCTGGTGTGTAAGATGGGGAAATTAGTTGGTTTCCACTGAATACAGTCTGTGCAATACAATGGCAATAAATAAAAGGGATATGGAAATTAAGGCACATACAGTACTTCACATATCAATCAACAACAGTGGCTATAGAAAAACAGCAAGCCTACCTCATAAAGAAAGGTGACATGGGCCGTTCATCTTCCTGAGAGCTGAAGAAAGAAAAAATAAAAGGCACGTTAGTACGTTTCACACAGATCTATGCAGGATGAATAGAGGAGACTCGGCATTTAACGATGTTCAGTTGCCAAAATTCAAAATTAACTAGTCACATCCCAGGAGGATTTGCACGTTACAAGTAACAGCTTACAAACAAAAGCATTCAAAAACAAAACAAAAAAAAGTAGCAGCATACAAGAGTCGGGTACTCTTCAAGCCCAGAATGCCACCTGCTGGTAGAGGAGCGCGGCCGGCATCTGGAAGACGTGAACACAGGGCACGTACACTTCTTCCCACTGGGGTGTGGCAGGGCAAGTGTATCGCACTAAAATGTGTCATTATGTCAGTAAGTGTTTACTTAAATGTCACATTTAAAGGAATACTAACATAACAAATTTAACATTATTCAAAATCCTACGGTATGAGAAACGGTGACACGTGGCTAGGGTAGTTGTACGATTTTTTATGATCTACTTGGTTCATATCAGTAAATATGCAGACCCATAGCAACACAGCCTTTTTTATTGGAGTCACTTCTGTAGACTTCTATACAAACAAAACGATCCTCACATGTCCGGACATGACACCTTATGTAAGAGAACAAGCTGACGTAACAAGTGCTGATTCACTGCCATTCAAGAGGCATCATAATCATAACGGTATGTATGTAAAGTGCAAGGAAACTGAGTAAATACATTACAGCAGTTCGAAAATGATCTCATTACATAACACTAAGGCTGCCCTCACATCGGGGGTTCCGTATTCCTGCTCCGTTCGGGAACCAGGAGAGGAGAATCCCCTGGGCGAATGGGTATGTCTTATGACTGAACCGAACAGCATCGAACAGACCCTATTGCCTAGAATAGGGTCAGTTTGGTTTTTGCTCAGCCGCCTGGCATTTTACTGGAAGAAAAAGTGCTGCATGTAGCGCCATTTCTTTCAGTATTTTGTGCCGGATCTGCAATGGAGCCGCCGAATGGAGGTTCCAGCGCAGATGTAATCTTAACCTAAAAAGTGATTTAAAAAAATACACACACATATACATACATACATACAGGCACGTATCCTTAAATTTAGATTTTCGCATGCTATCACTAGACTGGTGGAAGCAAGTTCCTTGCTTCTCTTGTGGTCTTATTGCAGATATTTCCTATAGAAGGCCCCAAACAACCACAGTTGGGCTTCTTTCACGCCTGCGTTAGGCTGGGTTCACACAGGCAGGTTGGATTTCCACATGTGGTAGGCGGGCGTCAGATTTTGGCTGTGAGCACGGCCAATCACCTTGTGTTCCTGAAAAAACTGTATTGTGAATGACCGCGGAGCTTGCTGTCAGTCATACACAGTAGTTTTTTTTTACCATTTGTAATGTTAATTGCGTATGGGCTGTGGGCTGCAGGTCGGATGCCCTCCATTGGCATCAATGGAGGCCATCTACGTGGATTCCACGGCAACATAGAGCACACAGCTATTTTTCTTTCACTCGTGGAATATGCAATTTGGATCTCTGAACAAAAAAAAAAAAAAAATGAAAATGCATTCCTTTCAATGCCTGCGTTTTACCACATGTCACCCACACGGACGGCGATCGCGAAATCTGCTTGTGTGAGCTTGGCCTTAGGGCTCAGTTCAGGGTTTCCTGAACTGAGCCCTAACGTAGGTGTGAAAGCGGCCTTTACTTCCGTTCAGGATGAAGGACTAGACTGAACAATCGTAGTAACCAACTGCTCACTTGGATTTCGGTGGCTCCTGAACACTCTCTCTACTATGAAAGACTACTTCTGAGCGGCAAATACTACGACCCGAGTACACTTCTCGTAATCCAGCGTCTCACAGCTCTGTGTCCAAGCTGTGCACTGTGTTGCAGCACAGCAATTTATTCTAGCGGGCAGTCCTTGAGTCTAAAAGGAGACGTGCATCTGCCAGGGTCACTGAGCGCTGGAATGTAACCGAGAAGGCGAACAGTATACAAGTGTTTACTGTACACACTACAAGCTGTCCGCTCCCAACTTGTTGAGTCAGCCATGCCAGTGTGTAAGTTTTTTGCTCCCCCCCCCCTTTCATCTTACAGCACAAAAAAAATATTAAAACCTGATGAAGAACTAATTTAAGCCAATGCAAAACTAATCTTATGTTGCGCATCAGTTGTCCAAAATATTTAGGTTAAAGTTAATTTGACAGGATCTGATTTTATCACTTTTGGTCAAAACTTGAACTACCCTCAGTGTCCAACATGTCCGACTCGTAACCTGTAGATACACTGGATAATTAGTGACAACTGTTTTGTTATTTGTACTATATCAAGTCTTGACAGATAAAAACAAATGCCCATCCTTTATCAAGCTAGCTAGGGTCAATGTACTTGGCATTGTTTAAGCATTTCGCTGGAGGGAAGGAACATACTGAACAATGTGTACAGCCTCCACCCATACTAGTTATCCACAACCACATCTTCCCCGGCAAACAATGGATACTAAGTCAGTGAAAGATTTATGCTTTTTGGCATATTTTCCAAGACTCCAAAGTATTAAAGACTTTCTAAAAATTAAAAAAAACTATTAGAACTATTTTAAGTGTGCCAAATGTCTACAGCTACAACCCCCTACTGTCCTGTTAATTACATTTTAGGGGTTCAGATATTGCACCTCCGTATGTTTCCCTAGAATCTTGAAGGTGGTCTACCAAGATGTTCCATTCAATGTACTTAAGTGTGCTATGACAAAAACTACACCATACCACATGTGGAATATTAGACCCCTTCACACATTCACTTTGAACCAAAAGGGATTTAGAGTTTGCCACCAATTGTTGAGAAGTTTAAGCCCTGTTTATGCGGAACGATTGTCATTCAGAAAAGCGTTCTAACCAGCAAAACTTAACGATAAGTGGTCAAAACGTGGTCAAGCAACTAAACGCTAAATGAAAATCGTCACTCATTGTTCAGTCTTCTCGTGCGGTCTAAACACTGATCATTCAATGTTACACATAGGAATATACAATTAACTTGAGGACAGCACCAGAGAAGGGGATTATAGGATATGTATAGAATAAATCGGACTCGCCTGGTGTGAGCAGCCCATCAATAGACAAGCCGCCACACCGCTGATCCTTGTTCGCCTATAGATACATCTATGGTAGTCTACGCCGCCAGTGAATCCCTATCAATGACCAAAGTGACCCGGAGATTGTCTAGGGAATGTCCAAGGCATGTCTGTGCTTCGACCGCAGAATCAAGGTAATAACAGATTACAGAAAAAATCCTGTGTTCCGAAGTGTGTGGTTACATACAAAAGTAAAACATATAGAGGTTAAATTTACTTTGTTGAGGGGTTCGTGTTGACCAACGAACCTCCTCAAAAATGCAGGGTAGCCTTCACAATAAATGCATGTTCCATCCAGTTTTCTTTAAGGAGAGTAGATGCTCTTCCCTTCTTTATTGCAAACACATTGGAAACTGCAACACGTTTCGGAGCTCTCTAGAACATGCCTGTCTCTTTAATCAAGCACAAACTGTAAACATAGGAATGTGAAACATTGAACGACTGCAGTTTAAACAGGCTGCCCGAAAGCAGACGAGCTGGTGAGCATGTCAATCGCTCGAGCAAACGAGAATCATGAAATTCACAGCCCCTGAAATTCATGCAATGATAAATATGGCTTCACTTCCCGAGTTCTCTACTGCAAAAAATTTGACATGCAACAAAAAAAGTCAATAAAACAATCTTTGACTAATGCACAAACTTCTCATTTACTAAGCAGTTGCCAATTTTACCTGCCCTACCTTCTTTTTGCACACCTACTGTATGTTAGCAAGAAGTGGAGGAAAGATGGAAAGGATATGACTCAGGGATCAAACTACAAAGGGTATGTCTATAGCCTTTAACCATGGAGACATATAAAAGCTATAAGTACAACACGATAGGGGATTTTTAATTAGGACTAGTCGTATTTTAGATTTTGGAAACACGGGAATACAGAAAAAAAAATGGTAGCAAAAAGTGGACGAAACCTTTAAGATTAATGAACTCTCAGAATATTTTCCTTCGGGCAATCATGGTTTCGTTAAAAATATTATATTTTAGTAGGAGTCTTCAAGCGTTTATTTTAGTAAATGCATTTTCTACAAGTTGAGGTAAAATAACAGACATATTTCTGAAATGGACAGGACATCAATGTACAGTAAAACCTCTACTAACTTTGGTTATCCGTCCGAAAGCAATACCTGAAACAGTTGCTATAAAAGGTAATCATTTCCATAGGAATCACTGTAAATTCAATTAATTTGTTCTACACATTCCAAAAAACAAAACAAACTTCATTTAATGGAGAATAAATATGGTCTTTAATACCAAAAGCAATAATAAATGAATATAAAAGACTGCTGTAAAGAATAAATGAACATTTAACAGGTTATTGAACATGTTACTGTGTGTTATCTGTGGTGTTATATAGGACTGCGGGTCACATCTACTACATCATCTGTCCTCAGTGTTAGCACTGTGTTCTCTGCGCTGTTACATTGGAGTGCAATTGTACAGTACTGTACTACTGTATTACCAGTCGCCGATGATGGAGAAGGGTGGGTTGCATTAGCAGGAGGAGGAGGTCACGTGGGTCGGCACACGCTGGTGTTATTAGAGGCAACCAATGTTACTAGAGACAAAATTTTGGCTTATTAAAAAAAAAAAAAAAAAAAGGAAGTAGAGGCCTTACTCAAAATCACCCTTAGTAGATGTCAATGCTAGTACAGGTTTTACTGTATTTAATTTAAAGGGGTTTTCCAGGATAATACCATTGATGACCCATCCTCAGGATAGGTCCTCCGCAGTTGATCAGGTGGGCTCCATCACTCAGGACCCTGTCTGATCAGCTGATAGAATGTCCGCTACCATAGGCAAAACACACAGGGTACAGAGCAGAAGTAGATAATTTTTTTTTTTTAATCAAATTTTTATTAAGGTTTTGCATTAATTAAGACATTCAGATTTCCATAGACCATACACAGAGATAGTTGTTAGCATAAAAAAAACAGCAGAGGTACCGGATTGCATTAAGAAGAGTCTGTGTCTGCCGATCCACGGTCTCTGGCATATGAATATGCTGTAACAGAAGCATTAATGAGAACGTTATATTTTCTTTAATATAATATATAACTTTTTCTCATCACTGAGGACGGGATACCCAATACTAAAGGAGGTTAGCGTCTTTTTCCCGTGTGGCGAAGGTGCGCCACTGTAACATACGTTTCCCGTGAGAGAAAAAATAAACAAGTTTAACCTCTGAACAATTATAGAAGTAGATTACTTTAACCTGTTTAGTAGCAGATGCTGGTAACTACAGGTGCAGCTCCCATTAAAATTAAAGAGAACTGTGCCTGCAATTACGGACTACGAACTACACAGGGGTCGGAGCTAACTGCTAATGCTCTGCACCCTTGCGTGTTGTGTGGCCGACAGTGGGCATCTGATCAGCATAGAACCCAGCAGATCAACTATGGATTAACTATCCTGAGGATGTGTCATCAATAGCATTTCCCTGGAAAACCGCTTTAATTAAAAATTCTTCAGAATGTATACAATTTATGCAGAAAACTATAATCATCATCTATAAAACTGTAGTCCTGCTGGAACATCAGCCTGGCTCTCGATATACAATAGAGGGGGTTTTGTAAAAAAGAAACCCGAGCAGTGCCGCACTGCTGATTTTACAAAGAATTACCGGTAAGTACTTAATACTACACAGAAGATAATGCATAATACTAGGCTTAGTGCATACGATGAAAGTAATTTGGACTGAGCTGTCTTAGACTGAGTAAATGATGCAAGATAACCTTCTAAACCACTCATTTTATGTAAAAATGTCTGCAGGACTCAAGAATGACCATCTCTATTTATCATTTATTGTGGTATATTCACTCAAATGAGTTTTGGCCAGCTTTAAACTACTATGCTAGCTGAAGGGAGATACGAAGAATAAAGAGGCTTCCAGACCAAACACTTGAATGGGTTCACATCTAAATCTTTTGCACTGACCAGCACAAACAAGAGACAATGCTGTGCGAGTTTGGGCTCTTACCTCATGCCACCCAAGCAATGGTCATCAACAGGGCAGGTCATGAGGGTGAAGGTGTTGCAAGGTTAAACAATGGTTCCAAATAGAAGGGTTTTACCCTCTTTTAAGAAAGTCATCACCTCTACTTCTCTTGCCTAAACTACACAGCTATTTGAGATATTGGGTACAGCTTCCACATGTGGAACTTAGCACCTATTGCTTCAAGCCTGAAGGAATTTTTTAGATGTCTAGAACTTGGATAGCAGATGTACTTTTATATCAGTCTCCATGCTAAATGCTCAAGATGACAGCCATATCACAGCTCTGTGCATATATTCAGAGCCAAGGGCAGTTTCTGATCTGCAAGATCATAACAACCTTTCCCAATGTGAACTTGGCACTAAATAAATGGTCTCCTCCATAAACCTGTAATATGGCTGTGTACACAGTTTTTAAGAGGTTATCTAACATTGATCCCGTATAAATAGCGCCAGGCTTGTCCATTGCTTTTAGTATTGCAACTGCACCCAAGTAGATGGGGCTGGGAAGAGAACACATGACACCAATGGATTAGCATAGGGCAGTTTCTTGAGGAAAAAAAAAAAAGCAGAATTATTCCAGTCTTGGATAACGGCTGGTGGATAATGTATTCTCATCATCGAAACCCAAGTGCAAATGAATTTGCAGAAGAAAACTCAAAACACCCTTGAATAGTTCCAATAGAAAAGACCTAGTCAGAATCCTGACCTGAATAAGACCTACACAGGGCTAAGGAGCATACTTGTCTTGGAATCATGCTGCCCATGGTTAAGGTAGCATAAAACTGGTGACAGATTCTCTTTATGTTTGAAGGCGTCAACTATTTTAACACAGGGTTAACTAATATTGGATAAGTTTTCACATCTCGCACTTGGGTGGTGGTTTCACATCTCCACTTTCCTGCTCCATTCGAGGCCAAATGGCTCAATCTCTGGACGGAATCTCGCAGAGGCTCGCACTAGAATATGGCAGGCTGCAATTTCTACCCCACTAGTGGAATATTGCAGTTGATTTCCGCTCGTGGCATGGAAATGCATTTTTCAATGCATGTCCTATGGGCTGTTTTTGCTGCGGGATCTGGAGCTCCGTGTGCATTGGACCTTACCTGATAGGAAATGTCCAGAGTGTGACAGATTATGTATATTGCAGTCACTTTCATGCAGTACAGCCTCTTCTTTGAGGCTTGTCAGGTTCCATGATGTTGAGATTTATCCTTGCTTTTTTTTTTTTTTTATACTATTGTGTGCTATCAATCTCATGATGCATCAGCAAATCATCCAAGCAGCTAGAGACTGTACCCTCTCTGCATGCAGGGAGGACACTGTGATGACTACTATTCTGTATATTCAACTAAATAAGCTGCAGACAGGGAGTCACGGAGGCTGAACTATCATCTCCTTCATTATAACCCGTGTGATAGAAGCCTCTAATCACCAGTAGTAACTGTGATAGGAATTTTTGTATTTCCCTCCAAAGAACTTGTGTGGTAGGGTCCATCACAAAAGAATTATTCAGACTGAAAACTGCCTTTTTAAGAACACAAAGCCAAGTAAATCTCAGGTGGTCAGTACGGGATCACAAAAGGCACATGAGGAGAATGATTCCAGGAGTTTTTAGGTAGAAAGGAATAAATTAGGAAAAAAAAAATATATAGATTTTAGCAGACATATATTTTAGTTAGATAATGGATAAAAAAATAATAATGAAATATATTATATATATTACTGGAGCTTCTCTTTAAGCAGCTCACTAAGGGGCAAATACTTTTCATTTCCACTGCATAATGGCTGATATATTAAAATATAGTTGAGTTTTAGGTTTTTTTACATGCTCAGTATTTTGTCATTTTTATTATTGTTGCAAGAACAAGTTTAAGCACAAAATGAGAGCACCAGAAAAAGATAATGATAGCATCTGAGAAGACTTGGTACAATTATATAATGTAGTTATGTAAGCATATCATCTTATGTCTGTCAGCAGAAACTTCAAATGCTTGATTTCCTGCCTAGGATACAGGTTCCTAAATGCAAGAACTGCACACACTTCATTCCCAGTGTATAAAGTTCAGTAGGTACAGATGACTGATGGGAGAGCAGATCATGTGCTCAGCACAATACCGACAAAAATACTGAAAAATACAAAAAAACAAAACAAAAAACAAAAACCTTTTTTTCCTGCAATAGAAAAAGAAAATCAGTTTGTGGACACTGTAGTTATGTTTTGGGCTATTTAACAGTGCATTCTTCTAACTTCTTTTTAAGGACATCTGATAATAAAGGCATGTATTTTACTGAATTTCTAAGGCGGAGTCCATTTTTTTCTGTACTGCGGATGTTCGGCATGGATCGCCGTTGGACATGTGCAGTACAGATTTTTTTTATAGATTTTTTTTTTAAACTACTGCTTTCCCCGCCTTATCGCCTAGCAATGACGCGGAATCCTCAACCTTTCTGCAATGTAATTGCGGAAGGGCCGCGGATCGGATGGCTTCTATTGACTTGAACGGAAGCCATCCATTAAAAAAGTGGAGCATGGTGCGATTTTTCCTACGCTTGCTGAAACCGCAGTTGGTTTCTGCAAGTGTGCAGGAAGAATCTATTTCCCATATCATGCTATGGGTGCTATTTGTTGAGGATCTGCAGTGTGGACCTTTCCCTGTGGATTCCATAGCAAATATCCGTCCGTGGGCAGGAGCCCTAAGGGTGTTTTCTTTCAGCTAAAAGCCGGGCAGTTGTGCGGAAAGTGATCGGATGCGATTATAGTCAACCATTCGGCAGTGTTGGGTTCCATCATAAGATGGAGCCATTTGGTCCCAGGGATTCTGCTTTCCTGCACCCCAAATGGAGGAGAAAAGCAAACTATAACTCACTAACCGTATTTAGGAACGATATCATTCCACTGATCAGCTGACTACTGGGCCGAGTTCTTGCAATCCATGGTGATCAGCTGACTGCTAAGGGAAGTTGTGGCCCCTTTTAGGAGACACTCTAGGATTTGTATTGGGCCACTCACACCTGTGATTTTTGTGCACTTCTTATTTGCGCAAAAAAAAAGAAAAACCGTGTGATTCACTATCTTAGCAGTTATTACGCATGCTTACATACCTAGATAGTGTATGGGGATTGGTGGCATGCCAACACACACATTCATGCATGCCTGGCCTAAGAGGGTTTAAATCTTTCTCTGCTGCTAAGAATTTTACAAACAGCCTTCAGTTCTCCAAATTGCCATTCCCTAAATGCATTTATGAGACTTGCGCCTGCCACCACAAGTTCGAGCAAAAATGTGAGCGTTTTCCTACCATAATTAATAGAAATGCAGTAGCCTATTTGATTAGTACAGAGAAGGGTCACGGCGCATTCACACTGTTTGCAGTATATGTCAGGAAAACTTCCCAAAATGTACCGCCAGCATGCCTGCGACACACAGTGCTTCAGAAATTGAATATTGTTGCGCGTTAACATAGTGCCCCTACACCATTTGAGGAAGTCTAACCGTAAATGGTTACGCAAATAGCGTACCGCATGCTAGATCTGTTGGACATTGTTTAGGCATATACTGGCATGCGCAGCTGAACATCTCCCATGATTAAAAAGAAAAGTATAGCACATAGTATATATTTCTTACTAGATACCTCTACATGGAAGAGAATAGTATTTAAACCGAAGGATTAGTGAACGAGCCAACAATGATTTTTATCCTGGCATAAAATGAACGATAAACGACAATCTATCATTTGATGGTTGGCTGCGTTTACACTGAACAATTATTGTTCATTTTCACTTGTATGAATAAATTTTTGAACGATAATTGTTCAATGTAAAAGTGCCTTTAGCTGTCGTTCTATAAGTGGCTGCTTTTCGGTGGCATATATAGCAAATTGAAGTTATTTTACAAAATATCAATCCTTTACTAACAAGTGGAGAACGTTTAACAAGGCCATGATCCAGTACCACGACAAATTTGTACAAATTCTTTGAGACCAGTCACCCTCCAAAGGGAAAGTGTCACAGCAGGATATTGGGTTTGCCCCGCTTACTTCTGTTGGTTGGTGGTTTTCAACTAAACAAAAGGAAGACCTGAGAGCTGAAATGTTTTTGTGATATTTTTGTAGGTTTACTCTCACATTCCAAAAACATACTGGCAGGTTAATTCGCTTCCTATGAAATTGCCACTAGTGTGAGCGATTTGTGAAAGGTAGGGAAATCAAATTGTGAGAATCCAGACTGTGTTGCTGCATATGGGGCATAATAGGTAATAAATCATTCACTTGCTGGAAAAGGGCCCCCAACTATGTTTTATTCATAGAAAGGCTTTGGTGGCTCCCCAAAGCTTCTGGGCCCAAGTGCGACCCCATCCTCTGCATCCCATATAGTTACGCCCCTGAGTACTATCCTCTATGAAGGATAGTACACATAAGGGATGCTCAACTGCATCAAACATAATAACATAGTATGGTTAGGCCCAAAAAAAAAAAAAATATGGCCATCCAGGGTTCAGCCTATTTAGCCCCCAATGTTGATGCAGATGAAGCAAAAAAAAAAAAAAAAGTGCAAAAACAATTAGTTGAAGCCAGTTTCCCCCCTATTTAAGGGGGGAAAAACCCATCCTCCTTGAAATTCAATCTAGCAATCTGAATAATTCCTGGATCACCAACCCTTCCGAAGTAATTAGGGACTATAACATGTAATATTGTACCGTTCAAGAAATATTGAAACGCTCATAGGGTTCAAATTCGACTCTTCTACAAATTGCAACATCAAAGACGACTTGAAAACATAAGTATGAAATACTATGGAAATTAGGATGAACCCTATAATTTAATATTCAGTATTATCCATAGTAAGTGCTCAGGTTGACAAATAGTATTAATATGGGTTGACAACAATCTAAGTCAGCTATCTACCAACTGCTGTGCTCGCACTAAGCACTCCCTAGTTTTCAAAAACACACAAATCTATGATCTTTGTTCCCTTTTGTCAGCAATATTCAGGTGAAGTCGTTCCAAACAAAATTGTGACCTACTATTAGTGAGCTCGAATGGAGGCTTACACGCAGCGATTTCCACTATGATCAAACTGAAACGATTGGTGTGAGTAAACTGGAAAATGATCAAAGACACTTGACCCAAATCGTAAACTGAACTGCTTAAAAATAAATGTCACACTCAAATTAATCATTATTGCTCCTATGGCATAAGGCTCAGTTCACATCTGCTCAGGGAATCGGTTTCTCTGCTCCGTTTTTGGACCAGAGAAACTGAATTAAACGGAAATTAATGAAGTTGTTTTACCCCTACTGATTCCAATGTGTTTAAAAAAACAAAAACGAAAAGTTTTCTTGTTTCTGCTCATTTATGTTTCAAGAACCTAAAAGGAGTGGAAGCAAGCAGAAGCTTATTGTTTGCTTCCTGTTTTTTTTTAAAAACCCCATTGAAATGTGGGAAAATACAGATTCTTTTTAATGCAGTTTCTCTGGTCCAAAAACGGAGCAGAAAAACAGAATTAAAGGGGTTGTCCCGCGGCAGCAAGTGGGTCTATACACTTCTGTATGGCCATATTAATGCACTTTGTAATGTACATTGTGCATTAATTATGAGCCATACAGAAGTTATAAAAAGTTTTATACTTACCTGCTCCGTTGCTGGCGTCCTCGTTCCCATGGAGCCGACTAATTTTCGCCCTCCGATGGCCAAATTAGCCGCGCTTGCGCAGTCCGGGTCTTCTGCAGTCTTCTATGGGGCCGCTCGTGTAGAATGCCGGCTCTGTGTAGCTCCGCCCCGTCACGTGCCGATTCCAGCCAATCAGGAGGCTGGAATTGGCAATGGACCGCACAGAAGCCCTGCGGTCCACGGAGACAGAGGATCCCGGCGGCCATCTTCAGCAGGTAAGTATGAAGACGCCGGACCGCCGGGATTCAGGTAAGCGCTGTGCGGGTTGTTTTTTTAACCCCTGCATCGGGGTTGTCTCGCGCCGAACGGGGGGGGGGGGGGGGGGGGGGGTTAAAAAAAACAAAAAACCCCCGTTTTGGCGCGGGACAACCCCTTTAAGACTGAAGCCCCAAGACAAATGTGAACCGAGCCTTAACAGTTATCCAAGTTTAAAGCCCCATTGTGGCAAATAGCACACCTGCGTCTATCCTACAGTGGGAGCGATATCTCAGGTTTTAATGTTGAAAAACCATTGTATGAGAATGGTGAACAGTCATCATAACGAAATATTGGCCATTTAAAACCTAAATGTGTTGATCCCTCCACACACAGCAGTCTTCCCTACCCCATATTGCTTTTCCTCGCACACTCACCTACCAGGCTTTAACTTAGACCACTCTCTCACAGGCATATTGCTGTCACGTGCACCAATTTTCTCATGCGTGACACGTGAGGCTAAGAGCCCATTGGCTTGTATTGGGCCACTTGCACAGGCATTTTTTTTTTTTTTAATGCCAAAAAAAACAAAACAAAATTGCAGCATACTCAGCCTTGACGTGTATTACGCATGCATGCACACAAAGATAGTGCATGGGGATTGGTGGCACGCAGCAAGTACACGTCATTGTGCTCTTGCTGTGTGCCACCTCACATGGTCACGTGAGACCGGCCTATGGCTCCTTTTAGACAAGCCGATTCTCATTTGAACAAGCGAGTGACGTCACTGCTGGCTTATTCGCTCTCGTGCAGCCTGTTTAGACAGGCAAACGCATCGTTGGTTCATTCAGAGGCACTTCGTTCAGTATTTCATGTTCACTGGATAAGCTAAAGACTGTCGTTTACACTCAACAATTAGCGAAGGAGCCAACAATGATTTTTAAGCTTCATACAACGGACAAATGGAAAGTGAATGATTCTCGTTAGTCATTGGCTGCGTTTAGACAGAACGCTACGCTTTCGCTCATTTGAATGCTAATTGTTCCATCTAAAGCACCCTTGTGTAGACAACACCATGTTTACATATGGTTCATGTGCAGGTAGTAAGATTGTTTTTGTTACCCCATGCAAAACAAAAATTCCCACCTACAGACATACTTTTCGCTTGTGTTAAGAATCACAGCAGGAAGAATTCTGCATAGTAATGGCTTATGTTGTGACCTGCCGCTCTCCGCACTGTACGATCCTCCCAGACAATTTTTTGCAGTACGACAGGAAGTAAACAACATGAAAAGCAAGCTAACAACTATATAGCAGTAGCACTGCAGAGCCTCACCAGGGCAGCCCCATGCACCTGCCTGCGGTATACTACTGCACTAATCTGCAGATGGTCGCAGCAGAGTAGCCGCAGACACTGCATAGAATATAAACAGGGGGAAGATTCTTCTGAAAATATTTTTTATAAATATATTATATTATATATATACACACACACATATATACACACACACACACATATATACACACACACATATATACACACACACATATATACACACACTGTATAACAGTAAATTTCACAATAAGATGTTTATATATAATAAAAAATATGTTATTGTGAAATTTACTCTTATGAATTGTATATCGTATACACACACACACACACACACACACACACCACTATATTACACAGTGAAAATATATATCCCACATATGAACAAAATACATTGCAGGATGTTAAGTCAAATAATAGAGCAATTACAGCGCGCAGCTGTCCTATTAAGGCGATACAATTCTCTACACTATTTCATAACAACGCGGTAACAATCTTAGCATTTGATGTCTTCGGGGTCATCCTCTCCTATTAATTGCCCAGGCAGAATTGTTTCATGTCAAAAAAATGATACATTGTTAAAAGGATACATACGCAAGCTAAAAGCAAAAAAAAAAAAAAAATCCTTAAACCCCTGCTATCTTTCATCCGACGTACAATATAACCGCATAATCTAGCACCTTTAATAAAAACGGTCTCTCCTGCTGCAATGAATTCCGCAGCACAAGACGGGCAGGAAAATGCATAAAAGCCTGCAGGTTTTTTTTGAGAATATTCAAGGATTTAAATATAGAGAAAGACGAAAAAACTAGAGAGGAGAAGCAATCGAATGGATACCTTTGCAGAGACATTAGTTCACAGGCCATCCCACTGAGCCAGTGCTGTGGATCCCGTCTTCTCCAGCAGCTTGCCCTGCAGTAACTGCTCAGCAGCCCAGACACCGCCTTCTCCTTGTTCCACTGAGAACAGGGCGGAACAGGAATATGGGAGAAAGGAGGGATGAGGAGGCTTTTGTCATCAAGTCAAACTTCTTTCTGAGCAGAGCTTCTCTTATCTGCTGGGATTCTGCGCCCTGTCCCCCCTCCCCTCCTGCATACATGTACAGCTGCAGCATGCAAGTCAATCAGGAAATGGAGCTGTCAGGAGGCTTTTGCTGCTCTCCCGCCTTCCTTGTAACTTGACTCCCATCAGCAGCTACACAGTCAGGGCTGTCAATCATCTCTGGGAGACCAATGGCTGTTACTGTGCACTGCAGCCTCCTCAATGAGGAAGTGCCCAGCAACAAGAGGCAGCAGAGTCATTACACAGAGTTCACTAGGCCTTGCAGTTCAGATGCTACGTTCCTGCAGGCACGTCATGTACCGCTCCCAGGCACACACTCATCCATTTACGCTCAACTGCACCCTGCAAATAGAAGAAATGGGACTTTTCCGTAGCAGTGATTATTGACAACAACAACACGCCATAAAAGATTAATATTGTAGATAAAGTCCAAGAAGCTGTGAAAAAAGGAGGGGTAGAACAACAGCCAGGTAGAGATATTATATATATAAAACACTAATATATATCTATACCGTATATCTCTCAACTTCCAGGGCAGGCTCACTATTAAATTACACGCACATAATACACGGTGAATAGAGTCAATGACAGCACATTGATTTTCACGGATGCATTCACTCTTGCATATGGACTGCGTACAATACGCACGTAAAAAAAGAACGCATGGTCTATTGTACCGCATTTTATGGGAGATAGAGCCCTATCGTTCCCTACGTGTATGTGATAAACTCTGCACACACGTAATCACATTGCATATGTGCAGCGTTTATACGCAATGTCGCTAAGTGACAGAGCGGGACGGTGTGGGAGATATGCTGTCATGCGCAGTCAAAAAAATAAATGGTTACCATAGGCGATAGGCTGGAACACACAGCTGTAAAATGCCGCATTATACACGCTCAAGTGAGGCCAGCCTCAAGGAGGACGTATGTAGAATGCTGTTGGTCAATAGTAAAAAAAAAAAAAAAAAAAAAATTAAAAATTGGGTATAGATGCGACCGTTTTAAGGCTCATGCCTACGATCGAGTTTTCACCACGTGTCACCCGTGCGTTGCACGGATGTCCAGGAGCGTGTAATTCGCGGGTATGTGCAGTGCCATTGCCAGTCTCAGCCGGCAGAGTGTATGGCTGCCGAATGTGTAACATTTTGCATGAGCCCTTAAAGAAGCACAAGATACCAGGGGATTAACTCAACCTCTCGATTTTATTGAATCCAGCATCAGTAGACACGTTTCGGAGCTCAGTGCTCCTCTTCTCTGTTAACAGGACACGTGTCCAAATGCCACCCATGTGTCTGGATTGTGTACCTAGCAAATATTAAGGAAGGGGTGCCATAATTCCTAAATGTATTGTTGGTTCCAATAAAACAGAGAAGTCGAGCTAATCCCCCGATGTCTTGTGCTTCTTTAAATTTTTTACTATTGACCAACGGATACAGATAAGGTAAGAACACAATCTGAATGTTAATACAGAAAAACTTCATTGTATGAAATAAAATATGAAATTACGGAGATAACACAAAGATAGATCATACCCATGAAGTATATTTACTTGTAAGATTAGTATAGTTGCTTTGTGTCAGGGGTTCAATTTTCCTTTTCCGTTTGGGAAGCGGGAAAAGAGAATTACCTGGCCGAACGGATCTGTCTTATGACGGAACCCAACAGCTCCAAACGGACTCTATTGACCATGATGGGGTCCATTTGGTTTCCGCTCAGCTGCTCGGCATTATACTGGAAGAAAAAGTCCTGCATGCAGCACCATTTCTTCTGGTCTTCTGTGCCAGATCTGGGATGCAACCTCCGAGGTTCCAGTGCAGTTGTGAACTCGGCCTAATTCATATTATTGACTGATCTATAAAGTGCGGGTGCATATCATCCATGTCAGAGAAATACATATATCACATACTGAAACAAGGACTGCATAAGTAACACTATGAAAGAGTACTTATACAGAACAGGGTAGGATCCCACTACGATGCGCATTTCCCTGTAGCTTTGTCAAGGGTTATGAGGTAATGAGATAAAGAGAAAGGCCGGCTGCACACGGGCAGATTTGCATTGCAGAATGCGGAGTGGTCATCCGCCTCCAGATTCCGCAGCAAATGCTGCCCATGGCATACTAGATACAATCGCTTTTTCATCTACACGAGTGGTAATCAATTGCAAATTTCTGCTCGCAGAGGAAAGATCGCAAAATGTTCCATTTCTGTGCGGATTCTGTACGGACGCCTTTCATTAAAGTCAACAGAAGCCATCCAACCCTCGGCACTTCTGCAATGATATTGCAGAAATGTAGTGGATTCTGCGTTATCGCCTAGTGATGACAGCTGGGATTTAAAACAAAAACAAACAAACAAACAAAAAAAAAAAGCAAAAAAACTGTACTACGCATGTCTGACGGCCCGCCTTGCAGACCATCGGCAGTACAGGAAAAGTAGAAGAAAAGCAGATATGCGCAGATGCCAGCTGGGCACAGGGTTGGACTCCGTTGCGAGCTCCTGCATGCAGAATCCAACCCGGTCATGTGCAGCCGGCCAATACTGAGCACAGGTGAGATATTTGCAGTTGCAAAGAGAAAAAAAACCCAAAGTAATTGGTATGACGCTTAAAGTGACATAAGCGCCAAGCAAAAAAGTAAATGAATATCATACAGGACATCAGAGATATGCGTTAAAGTGCATATTCATAGCGAGAGGACTTATGTCTATAGAGGAGATTGATTTTTTCATATAAGAACAGATAAAAAGTGATTAAGTGTACCAATGTACACAAAGTAAAAACAGGAGACCAGTGCTTCCCAAGTGACGAAAGGTACAAGTGAATAATAAATAAAGGAAGATAACTATACCAAATATGTCCCCTTGCAGTTCCTGCAGGCACGCAATGTACCGCTCCCAGGCACAGACTCATCCATTTACGCTCTACTGCACCGTTTAAACATAAGAAATGGGACTTTTCCGTAGCAGTGATTATTGACAATAACAACATGCCATAAAGATTAAGACTGTAGACCTATATAGAAGATAAAGTCCAAGAAGCAGTGAACAAAGGAGGGGTAGATAAACCGCCAGCACGAAACTGCTAGGTCTTTCCGTGAAATAATAAAATAGATCTAATAAATAATAAGAATACGCTGCCAACCTAAATCACACTTCAACTTTCAAGGAGGACAGACTGTTGGTAAATAGCTAAAACAAACTGGGTGTAGGCGCAACAGTCTAAGGCAAATATGCACTCCATTCTTTTGAATGGAGTCATATAACTGAGTGATGTTTTCATTCACAGCAATGCTGCAAGGAAAAAAAAACAAACATAGTAGGCTCCATTTTTTTCCTTTCTTGGAACACATCACCCATTGGTTTCAATGGGACCTTAAATGCATCGCATGGCTCTCACATGCTGTGGGAAACAATTCCGATCCTCTATCACTCACAAAACCGGCGCAAAAGGATTGGAGTTTCAAAGAAGCGATGCGAGGCGTTTTTGCCAGAAATTTGCCTCCCAACTACGGGTAAAATGCATATTGCGGAGCACAATATCGGGCCGGGTTTCTTGGACAAATATCGCACTTGCCCGTGTAAGTTAGCCTTAGAGAAGCACAAGGCATCAGGGGATTAGCTCAACCTCTCTAAAAGATTACAATTGGCAGATAACACTCAAAGATAGATCATACCCATGATGTATAATAATTTATAAGACTAGTATGGACTAAGTATTGCTGCTCTCACATCTGTGTTGGGGGTTCTGTTTTTTTGTTCCGTTCAGGGAGCAAGAAAGGGGAATCCTCTGGCCGAATGGAATTTATCTTAGGCCTCCTGTCCACAGGCGATATGTCACTGCGTTATCCGCGGCGATAATCCGGCCACGGGTAACGCAGTGAACGCTTTCTATAGACTTAACTATGGAAAGCGCAGCCAGTCGTCGCCTCGCTGGATTTAAATCGCAGCATGCTGCAATTCTCCGTGGTGAGCCTATCAGATAGGCTCACCGCGGAGACCTGTCATTTCTCTCCCCTGGTGGAATATTGCTAGTGATATTCCGCCTCGCCTGTAGACAGGCAGCCTTACGACGCCAGAACTGACTCCATTTGGCTATAATAAGGTTTGTTAATTTTTTGCTCTGCTGCCCAGTATTTTACTGGAAGAAAAAAGGCCTGCATGCAGCGCTATTGCTTGTGGTATTTTGTGCCGGATCTGCGATGGAACCTCCGTGCAGATATTTTATTTGTAACATACACGTTTGTAAAAGTTTTCCATAAAATCCAGGTCACCACAATATTTGACCACTGGGGTAAACACCAAATAGAAAGAAAAACGGTGGTATCCACAGCATAATCGTGCAGAAGACCAAAAATATCTTTCAGCCTTCACCAATAATTTTATTATCTTGGAAATATATTACAGTGTCGATTTTGACAGTAAAACTATAATGGAAAAAGAAATGTCTTTAAAGTCAAACTGCTAAGTATTTCACCTGGAACTTTCTAGAAGGTAGGATAATCCAACTGTGAGTAAACACTAGTCATGACTTCTGAGCAACAGCCGTTTGTGTTTTTGAGTGGACATGTTGAACAGGCGTCTGATTCCTCAAGAGATTGTGTTCTGAAATTGCTTACGGACATCTCATTCCTAAGAGGGCACAGCTCCAGGCGAGACATGCCAACATACCTGCCGCCCTCGGTCATGTACCAGGAGTGGGAACAGATCAGGACAACTACAGACTTCTGATGTAACCTCTTGACTTAGTTCATACTTTACCGACACATTTATTTCAGGAAGTGCACCAGCTCACATAATCAGTCAAGCCCTTTTAAATGGCAACTATGCAGAAGACATTAACGAGGCTGTTTCAGTCCTTAAGGACCCGACACTTTTTAGGGATTTTACCCATGTGGTGGTTTTACTGCCCCATTTTTTTTTTGTCAGCTGCCAAAATTAAACAGCACTTTTTTTTCCCATGACATATAGGGCTATTTTTGTATCTATTTTTTCACAGAACTTTTCCCCCAGTTTTTAAGTTTTATTAGGGGGTCAAAACTTAAGACCAGGTATATCACTGGAGGACAAGATGACCAGACTTAAACTCATGGATTTTGGCCATTCAATGTGAGCAGAGACGCTAGAAAAATCTATAATGCTTGGACAGATCAGTGGCAAAGGGAGACGATGGCTGATACTGGCATGGATATCACACAACTGAAAGAAGCCGTGCAAACCCGAAAAACATGGAGGGAGTTCACCTTTAGGGTTGCCGAGGGTCGTGAACAACTAAACTGCTAACAACAACAACAAGTCAAAAAGATAAAAAATGTATTTCAAAAAATAATTTATTAGTTTATTAAAATAAAGTACAGGAATGGGTTGCTCATTTCATTTGACGTTCTGATATTTAACCTGTATAGTCTTAGATTACAGGGCGCATATGCTGAGGTTTTAGGTTGGGATCGGCAATGGGTCATTTTCATATATATTATATATATATATTACACAATTTTTTTAATTTTTATTTTATTCTGTAGTTTTTTAAAACTTACTTTCGCAACTCTTTTTTTCACATATATGTCCATCGTGATGTCATACAAGACTGCTGGGGGTCATTCACATTACCTTTTTTTTTTCAAATTTCCCACCTTTCCACTGTAACTAGGGTATCGATAAGAGTAGCTTCCATAAGAGCCCCACTTACAGGGTCTGCTAGGACCCTGCAGCTCTCCTGTGGCAGGGGGCACCTGGTGATCACTGATTCAAATAGCAGAAGGGACACTTCTGCTTTGTCTATTCACTACATAGTGCTATGTAGCCTGCAAGAGAGAAGGCAGTGGTTAAAAATATTTTCCACCTTCTCCTCCAGGTCCTCTGCTGTCGCTAACAGCCGAGGACCCAACCTGTTACTGCTACATTGCAGGAGCTGAAATCAAGGTGTTCTATTCATCTATACGCTCGTGTAAAAGGGGCCGAAACGGTCGGAATTTTGCTGACGGACTTTGCTCAGGGTAAACACACATGTAGATGTGTTGATTTAACGTGTTCTTTGAAAGGCAGAATTGGTTTGGATTTTCTACTGTGGAAAACCTGCAGCATTTCTGACACACGGGAACACACCATTGTGAGCCTGACATAGGACAACCCTCACAACCCTTGGCATGAACGTAGATACAAGACGTCACACGCCTGCTGCCTCCAGTATCTGCTCCTGTGTAGAAGCTCTCAGCAGTAACATGTCAGCAGGATTCATACATGATCTTGTAAGTTGTTTCATGTGCTCAGGCTACGCGGTGCTGTCCTTACATTAGTGTGGCACCTTTAAAATCCAGAAAATTCCTGGTAGGAGCAAAGTTAAAGGTCCATTAAATTCCACTACTGATCAAAGTTAGCGCTGAGAATCATCAGTGTAATCTTTACTGCTGAGGACTATTTAAGGTTGCAAATAATTAAGGTTGTTTTTATCTCTATGTGGAGTAAAGTGCACGGAGCAAGAAAAATAGTGCACGTAGCTGATGGCAGCTGAGCGATGACACCAGTTGGTATCACTTTTGCAATCAGTAATTCTGTAACTTTTTCCGTAATTCTGCAGTGTTACTCGATTCTCCTTGCATATTTTGCGCATCCCCATTGACTACTATGCGCAGCTAAAGTATGCGGCTGTGAACAAATCCATTGAAATCAATGGATTCTATTCTCTGCGCAAATACACACACAAATGTGCCCGTGTGAAGTTAGCCAATGTCCCCATTGAAGTCACTAGGGATGCGCAAAAGCACGCAAAATACACTAGGTGCGTGAAACACTGCGTAATTGCGCAGGAAATACACACACCTGGAACTCGACTAATTTGCCATTTCAAACAGTGCATTTTTTTTGCCACGCACAAATAAACATACAAAATACGGTAAAATACGCCGATACGCATATGCTTGTGTGAAGGGGGCCCAAAGCTGGGATCACACGGGCGTAAGTGCATTTACATGCACATCTGCACAATGTGATTTGCGTATTTGTGTGCACATCTGCATGTTTTACTGTACTGAAAATCGCGTGCACTTAGGCCTCTTTCAAAAAAAAGTGTCATTTTGAGGCAGAGTAGGCACGTCAAAAATATAACATCTAAAAGAACCTATGGTTTCCTACGGGTTCTTTCAGAGTAACGCTTTTTTGACACGCTGGAAAACAAAAAAAAAAACGCACATCAAAAGTTAGCCAATAGGGCTCCCTTCATCTCCCCGGGGATGCCCTTCATTTTTCAGGCAGGCGATGGATTTCAGGGCTGCGGCATCAGTGCACTGCAAGACTTGGTCGCGGCTATTCTTCATTCACACAATTTAGCGCTCTGATAGCCGCTAAAATGACGTTCGTGTGAAAATGGCCTTATGTACACAAACCACTCCCACCCCCCCAAAAAACCCCACACAACCGTGCTCCCATTCACTATTACGAACAATTAAGGTAATTAGTTGAATATGCGCCATTTTAAAATCAAGCCCGCTGCATATTTTTTTGCACAAACAAAATGTACGCACAAAATACGCTTATATGAACAAACGCATGGAAGTCAAAACAGTGCGCAAATATGTTTGTGCGAATCCGGCCTGAGGCTTCCATCAGACAATCGTTTTTGTGGGGGCATGAACTTGGCGCCTTTTTAATGAATGCTTTTTGGGGTGTTTTCATTTTTTAAAATAAATCTATGAGTAAACAACTGAAAAACCATGGCAACCCTCGTGCACGCGGTACTTGAAAGAAAAAAAATTGTATAAGAACCCCCCCCCCCCCAAAAGGGTACTGCATCTCGCGTTTCTCATTGACCTACGGCTAACACCTGGGTGCGTTGTGTTGTCGCAAAAACAGCGAATTATGGCGCTTATTTATGGAGCCTTTTCCTCCAGATTCATAGTGTAATTTGCGCCGGAATAACAGCGTTCTATTTTTACGACATGTTTACAACTGATCTGCGCCAAGAAGGAAGAATTACTTATGGGTCTGTCAGTTTCTTTTCTTATGGATGTGGGCGTGGCCCGTGTGCCGGATTTTTGCAGCGGACGGACATAAAACAGGCGCAAAAGGGAAGCACAGAAGAGACAAAGTAAAACTTGCATATAGATAACGCGTTGGCGTATTTTATGGCGATGGCTATCTACTTGCCAACTTTTCTGCAGTCTTTCAGCCTCTGGGGTAAATTTGAAAAAAAAAAAGCCATTTCATTTTAACTCAATTGTCGTTTTTTGGGGGGCAACGAAGTGTTCTTTTTGGCACATCTCTCATCATTATGGCGCTCACATTGCTCTGGCTTTTGCAAACTCTTATTATTTTAGTGGGAAAACATTTATACGACTGAGTCCAGACGCTCGGCCATTCGCTGTGCACATCCCTTCTGCACGCACTCTGAGGTAAAGTGAGCGAAGGGCGACATGTCAGCCACAGCGCCGTAGCGGGCAGTAGAAGGCTGCAGATATGAGGGGTCCCGGCCTGCCACCAGCTGCAGGGCCTTCCCAGAATTCCTGGCGGTTTGAGAGGAGGCCTCTGTAGTGCTGCTTGGACCTTGGTCACATGACTGTGTTGTCAGGGAAACTTCTGTGTCCTCCATGTTACAGTGAGGATGGAGGAAGCAGGGACAGGCCAAAGAGGCACACAGCAGCTGAGAGGAGTCAATCCCTGTCCCGACTGGTGTGACTGCACATGGCGCCCCCTTAATAATGGAGGAGTGAGGCTCCTTGTGCAAGCTGTACACCCTTAAAGGCTCATTCACACAAGCGTATATATGCCTCATAAAATGCGTGTGTAATTCGCTGTGAATAAAACCTATTGGTTCGTTCACATGAGCACATTTCATTCCACACGAAGTGCGTGAAAAAATATGCGCGCAGATATTCGCTCTCATCCCAAAAATAACGGGCATTCATGTGAAAATCAGTCCACAACTTGCGCTTCTGCTTTTGGAATGTGACCTTATACCCAGAGTACATCGGAAATGGATATGCCACTTTTTGTTGACAGCGAAACATATAATAGCTAGAAAGTGGAGATCATGCTCTCCCTCGTGTAGTAAAGCTCTACTAGACACCTTAGCAGACCACTATCTGTATCAAAAAACGTATGCTAAATCTAACAACAACCTGAATTCCTTTAACTCTATGTGGAAACCCTGGCGACAATATGTTATCAGTTTGACATGGTTACATACTGTTTTCATCAGTTCCATACCTTAATAGATGTTTAAAAATTTTTTTATGTATGTGATGCAAATGTGAAATTTGCTTACTTCATGGCAAGTGAGAGAAAAGACATGTAAATGTGTTACATACATGTATGCTTGAAAAACCTCAAATAAAAACTATTTGGAATAAAAAAATATGCGCGCAAACAAAAAAAACCAAAACACGATTTTGAACGTTTTATACACATTTGTGTGCGCTAAGCAGGAAAACGCAGCACTATAGCGTATTTTGGCCTGTGAATATGCTGCATATTCATGACCAAAATACGCATACCCCCCATGAACGAGCCCTGAAGCCGTCCTGTATTCAGGACCTAGATCAGTCGCTTCCCCAAAAACCGCGCTCATGTATTATAAAGCAGATCGCACAATCTCTAAATATAATGGCGCACGCTGGGTGTTTTCTTTCTATATAGACGACAATATCAACCAGAGGCCGTATACAAACAGCAGCCGTCACCGCCTCCAGGGGGCACTCCAGCCAGGAAATGGAGCCACACACTACGGTTGGGGTGTTTTCTCGTAATAAGCCATTATGGCAGTGCTGTGATAAGGCGACCCAGGCACAATGTAAGCCATGGTGCCGCCAATGTAACCTATCCTCAGGTTCAAAGACATTCCAATAGGTGTGCGACGTCCTACTGACACGCACCACAGATACAAAAGGCTCAGTTTCGGCATCTGATTTTAAGGGAAAGGACTTGAACTACAGTAAATTATGTAGAAATGAACGGGGTCCCTCATTGCCTATTTTTGTCTTATAAGATATCCACCATGTGTGTATTTTCTACACATGGAATACGCAATAAAGGAAAAGATTTCTAGAGTTTATTCACATGTATTTACGCATCGTATTAGAATTGCGTAAAAAAAAAAAAATGCAGCATGTTTTATTGCCCATCGAAACCAATTGGGGGCAAGCTTGCAATAGGCAATATGCATATTTCAGTTGCGTGTTTAGGTGACTAAAATATGCATACGCCCATGGGCGGGCGTATTGGCATGGGCAATTTTTGCACGCGCAGTACGCAGCAATTAGAACCCACTGATTGCAATGAACAAGTCACAGAGACAGGGTATAGTCTATATTCATATCAAGAACGCCCTTCACAGAATAGACGAGCTAGACTAAAACTACATTTTATTGATAATTATTTAAAACAATCTAAGTGGGCTGACAGACATACACAGACTAACAAACAACTAACTTTATGGGAGCACAAAGATAGGGGTATCTCATGTTATTCCCAAGAACTGTAGATGAAGAAACCATGGGTACCACTAGACTGAAAAGTACATAGACCGCAGACGATTGTCAAGATGTATAGACCATAAAGATACTGTACTAAGAGGCTATAATAATCTTGGTTTGATTATTGGTTCTACATTAATGCACTTCTTGGTTCTAAAGTAGTACGGTTCAATGCGGTTCCCTGCCAAGCTACTGGCAGTTCATCAGGAACCTTGTTTGTATCCTACAAATAGAATGCATGAGAAATAGACCCCCAGATTATAGACAAAGTGAGAACTTTTAGGTCTGAACCAGTAGGACATGGCGCATCATCTCAAATGGCAGAATTTGTTGAAACAGATATAGTAGCACACACTGGGTAATGTCTATAGGAGGGGCACAGAGTGCAACTGGGTTAGTATAAATCAGTTTGCCTTTGGAAATGGAACTCAGAAGCAGTAATCACTTCTCTTTAAGATAGAGTCTAATAGAATCTCTCTGATCTAGCACTTTGTGTGTGACAATAGGTTTCAATCATATATAGCTGCCCCAAAGAAAGCTAATACCAGCTACTAGCCTAATGGGGATCATAAAGAAGAGGAGCGGAACAATAACCGCAAGGAAAATCTAGAGGGGCACTCTCCGCGGTGCCACCGGAGGATTATAGAGCCAGTGCGCCAGTAGACTGCTCAGAAAAGACTCCCGCTGGAAAAGATTGCTCAGTAGACTGCCCCAAAGAGTTAACTATAATGGATAAAGAAAGGACAATTCCCCGATATTTGAAATGGCCTAATACTTGGGAGAACAGTCCCCTTTTTTTTTAGCAGAGATGATGAGCTACAAAAGATAAAATAAAGCAAAAAATAAATAATAAAGAAAAATAATAAAGTCAGTGACCCTGATGGTGGGTGACAGAGATGACTGTCAGAGGATGTCAGCCATTTTTTTTATATGTCTGCAGAGACATCCCATTGGGCAGGTACCAAGAGCTCCCGACCAATGGTCTATAGGTAAAAGTGACCGTAATGTTCGGACACATCCTCTGCTATATCTCAAATGAAGGTTTTAACCAATTACCTTGTGTACATGTGCACTCCAATTCAGTTAAGACAAACAAGGCTCCTGATGAACTGCCAGTAGCTTGGCAGGGAAACGCGTTTAACCGTACTAATTTAGAACCAAGACGTGCATTAACGTAGAGCCAATAATCGAACCAAGATTATTATAGCCTCTTAGTACAGTATCTTTATTGTCTATACATCTTGACAATCGCCTGTACTCTGCGGTCTATGTACTTTTCAGTCCAGTGGTATCCACTGTTTCTTCATCTACAGTTCTTGGGAACCCCTATCTTTGTGCTCCCATAAAGTTGGTTGTTTGTCTGTGTATGTCTGTCAGTCCACTTAGATTGTTTTAAATAATTATCAATAAAATTTAGTTTTATTCTAGCTAGTCTATTCTGTGAAGGGCATCACTGATTGCAACGGGTTCATTCTCACTGTTCTTTTTTGTGCGCATTTGCGCACCAAAAGGTCCCAATGGGAGTCTATGGAGGTAGGCAAATGTGCACCTATATACGCGCGGGTATACACAAAACACTGCACATACCTGAGAACACCGAAACCTCGAGAGGCTAATTAGTCTTTTAAATCATCTTTTAAATATAAGCACAAGGGCTCATGCCCACAGTCGGGTCGGATTCCGCCTGTAAAATATCACAGTGGAATCAGACCGGGCGCCCCCCTAGATACCCCATACGCACCTCTCTGGATCTGCCGTGAGTGTCTCGCCTGGCGAGCCGGCACACATGCACAATGCAGCGCATGACGTGCTAGCCGTTGAGGCAGATTTTGCCGGTACAGAAGTATGGCGGGATGGGTGGCTGCCATTGATTGCAATACACAATGATTAGAATCCATTGATTTCAATGGGCTTGGTCACGTGTTTTTTTGTGTGTGCGCATTTCGGGTCATGCAAAAAAAAATAAAAAATTATGTTCTATTTTTGTGTGCATTGTGCAAGAAAATAGCACATTAAACCAATTATCCTTAATTGCCCATTGAAGTCACTAGGAGCATACGTGTGAGTTTTTTTTGCGTGCGCAAAAAATACATTTAAATACCCTCACGTGTTCAAAAATGCAACACCGATCGTGTATTTATGCACACATTTGCGCTGTGAAAAACGTGTGAAGCCGGACGAACTCAAGATTTTGATGTGGTATTACAGGCAGGTTTTTAAGCTACTTTAAATTCTGCATCCAAGTTCACACATGGCCTGCGCAATTTTTCAGCTTTTGACTGCTTCTTTTGGTTAAGAAATGGCACAAAACCCGCCAGCCCAAGTTAACCTGTAAGCTGATGCCCGCTGACACCATATACTGCATAATCGGAATTTGCCTATACAGCAATTTCTTAAAATACTTTAATGATTGGACTTCATCCAAATTAAAGGGCAATTGCCTGATTCGTTGACCAATAGGTTGCAGCAGTGAATTAATTGGCTGGGTTTGACATTCAGGTTTGGCGACTTTCTGAGAACAACAAAAGAGTTGATTAGTAACAATAAAATATTATTCGCTCACTGTATTATAGGGTTAAATGAAATCTGGCAGCAACTTTTCCCCTATAAAGAAAACCTGGCCACAGCTATGGGATGTGATGATACTTGTAGTTCTCCTCACAGCATTGCCAAGGTCCTCAAGTCTCTTTGTGTGTCGTATGTTAAATGAAGTGTGAACAGTTCAATAGGCGGATCTCGTATTTTGGGCGCATCTTGGCACCTCCGTGCAGCAACACATGTATGCCCCATCCGATCACGTATAACTGACAGTTTATGGCATAAGAGATATATATATATATATATATATATATATATATATATATATATATATATATATACACATATACATATACATATATATACATACACACACATACACATACATACATACATACATACACGTTAGTCCAGGGCAGTTCTGTCCCCTACTAACAAATCACGCCCCCTTTTCACTTGAACATATTTGTGCAGTGTATTATGCACAAAAAAATTGCCCACGCAATACAAAGTGAATAGAGCCCATTGATTTCAATGCTTTAATTCACAGCGTATTACATGAATTGTCCTTTTTTAATTAGTGCGATCATGGTTACGTGTTTTTTGTGTGCCTAAATGCACATGATTTGAGTGCGCAAAAAGTGCAGTATAACAAGTGCATGTGCACACAAATACACAACGCCCATTGCACAAATGTACAGCTCTGCTACAGGCATGCGTGCCCACACAGATGACTCTGCTACAGCGCACCTGGCTCAGCTACATACATATGCGCACACACACATACAGCTCAGCTACATATGTGTGCGTGCACACACATACAGCTCAGCTTAATACAAGTGGGCACACATACACACACAACTTTGCTACATACATACATGCATACAGCTTTGCTACATAGATGCACACGTACACAGAGGTCTGCTACATACATGTAATTCTATATGCACACATACACATCTGCGACTGGCATGTTAAAACACTGATTTTATTGGCACGAAATCCCCACCTACAAGAATAGTAATACATGGCCGCCTCTGGTCACATGGTTAACACATCATCTACAGTTCTGCTGCTACTGCAGGACCTTTACATCTCCAGCGGTAAGCCCAATTTAGATACCATGATAGCATTCAGAATCAGGACGCCTGCACACGACCGGGTTTAAATAACGGAATCTGCGGAGTCCTCTAGATCAGTGTTTCTCAACTCCAGTCTTCAGGGACCCCCAACAGGTCATGTTTTTAGGAAATCCTATAGTAAGAACACCTGAGGCACAGTCAATAATTACATCACCTGTGTAATACTGAGGTAATCCTAAAAACGTGACCAGTTAGGGGACCCTGAGGACTGATAATTCAGTGCACTTCTGGATCATTAAGGCAGTGGTCAGGGGTCTCTGAATCTACCAGACACCCCTGCCTCTGGACAATAAGACAGGACTCTTTGCAAGATTTTATCAAGCTGAAAACTGCGTCTAATAGTCAGAAAACTGCTGTAGTTTTTTGTTTTTTTAGAGAGTGGAGCATTACAAAAAACACAGTCTCAAGAGCCAAAAGTGTATCATCCAATCTGAACCAGAAACCAAGTCAGATGTCAGCCTCTCAACATACAGAACAATGTCCAGAACGTTACAATGTATAGGGATGTGTAGCAGGGGGTCCAACAAAGCATTAGCGGAAAAGATGCCGTTAACAACAATATAATACAGTCCCCCCTCCCCCCGTGAAACATATCCAGGAGCTCCCAAAAAGAGAATCTATGTTCATGAATAATGATCTAAAAATGTAGGCTGCTATTTCTTTTGGAGCATGGTGCAATGTCGGCTGAAATGTTACACTGCTCATGCAGAACAAACAAGAAGTCCTGCCAAGCATACATCACAAGTTTTTGCAGAGTCACTGGCTTGCCGCCACATTTGCATGTTCCTACACATTATGTCTGCAGGGATATTTCATTTATGCCATTGCTTCATTGTTTTGCTGCTGGAATGCTTTGTGCTTTACTTTTCACAAACATCCAGAAGACTGGCAATTTGTGTCTTCTTCTAGAACAGCAGCTGACGTGAATGCTACCTACAAGGTACGCTTTTAGCATGGGTTTTATTGTGCCTTCTGTATAGGCTGACTGAGAGCTTTGATAGAAGAAGTAATTTCTATTGCAGGATTGTGTACTTTCCTAAAAACGTGACAATTAGGAGGAATCAAGAACTTAAGAAATAGTAGAGCCATGCCAAAAGAACACAATTCTACAAAAGGCAATAACCTAACATAGTAACCTATAAGGCTGAAAATAAGACATGTCCTTCCAGTTCAGCCTATTATCCTGCAATGTCGATCAAGGAGACAACTAAAAGCCCAAATGACGTAGACACTTAAAAAAGCCTCCAATGCACGAGTCGCTGCTTGTGAGAAGATTGGAGTAATTATGGTTGGCATGATCTACCAGACAGCCATAGGAGCCTCCGCTGGGATGTGGTTCTTAGGCGTATTTGTGCATGTTTATGATCTCTATAGAGTTGGGGTGCAATCCCTAAAAATAATCTATGGTCGACCAAATCACCGTACCCCTGTCTGAATGAATCCTTCCTCCCCCCCCCCCCCCAAAGAGTATGACACATGGACAGACATAACTACAACTTTTTAAAGGGGTTTTCCTGCACTCAAAAAAATCTATGGTCATAGAATTGGGTAAAATAAAGCAATTGGCGAAAGGCCCATTTAGATGGAACAATTACACTGGTCTGCAAAAAAAAAAAATATTTTAGAGCTGTTTGGTTATTCCATGTAATCTTTATATTTTTCGGTACGCTGAATCCGAAAATGACCTGAGTTTTGTCATTGGACATCCCATTTCCTGACAATTCAGTTATCTATGCTAAATTAAGCAATACCTCAAAATAAATGAAAAACATAAATTTAATTTTTAATTACAAATTTTACATGAAAATCATTTTTGAACTGAAATGATCTCACTAAAACACACTAAAATCATTTCTTCTTCCCTGTGAGGCTCCTCTTGGTATATTTATGCTTGTGAGTAGCATGTGGAATGTCCCTCTGAAGCATCCAACAGTAGTCTGCCATCATTGTAATGTTCCGTTTTTCCTGGTATCTTCTTTCCATCTCTTTAATGTCCTGGTGGAATCCTTCACCTTGTTCTGCACTCACAGCTCCCAAAGTTTCAGGAAAGTAGTCAGGTGGGATTGGAGGAAATGCACTTTCAAACTCATCAAGCAACCTAAAGCTTGAAATGCTTTCAGCATTCGTCCGACAATCTTTTTGTAGTCATGATTAGGGATGAGAGAGTATACTCGCTAAGGCACTACTTGCTCGAGTAATGTGCCTTAGCCGAGTATCTCCCTGCTCGTCCCTAAAGATTCGGGGGCCGCCGCAGCTGACAGGTGAGTTGCGGCGGGGAGCAGGGGAGAGTGGGCGGGAGAGAGAGATCTCCCCTCCGTTCCTGCCCGCTCTCCCCCACAGCTCCCTGCCCCGCGGCGGCCCCCGAATCTTTCGGGATGAGCGGGGAGATACTCGGCTAAGGCACATTACTCGAGCGAGTAGTGCCTTAGCGAGTATACTCGCTCATCCCTAGTCATGATCTTTCTTATTGCCTAAAAATTTCTCTTTAAATGCAATCCACCCTTCTTCTTGAGAATCCGTCATGGTATTGACAAACCCTTCATCAGCTATAAGCCTTCTAATGTCTGGTCTGACGAGCACACCTTTCTTCAATTTTGCCTCAGGGAGGCCTGAAAACTTTGAAGCATTCTTCATCTCTTGGAGAATGGATTTCACGAATTGCTTAAATCAATCCAAATTTTATATGGAGAGGTGGTAGAAGAACTTTATGTGGAGGTACCAAAGTTTCTCGGGGGACATTTTTTTTACCGAATGCGAGCACCCTCGGCTGCCATCTCTTCTTGGTCCAGTGATTTTTTGGTCTCGACTGTCCCATAGACACAGAAAACAAGGGTATTTCCGTATATTCAGCTTGTTGCCCGAGCAGCATGCACAAGACCTTTAAATCCCCACATACTTGCCAAACACTGTCTTCATATTTAAGTTTACGAATAACCGATTCCAAGTTCTCGTAGGTTTCCTTCAAGTGTACGGAATGACCTACAGGGATGGAAGCGTAAAAAACGCAGTTGTGGAGCAAAACTGCTTTGAGGCTTCTTTTTGAAGAATCTATGAAAAGACGCCATGGTGTTGAATTGTATTGTATTTTCAATTGACCCATCAAACCTTCAAGATCAATGCAATAAACCAACTTGTCTTCCTGGGCAAAGTAAGGAACAAACTCCTTTTTACGATGTCTGAACCATGAAAAAGACACTCCTGGCAATAATAAAGTCAGAACTTGATTCGTGATCTAGTTCAGGTATGACTCCACCTTCATCGGAGCTACGCATCTCCTCCAAGGTAGCAGGGGGCTTGGGTATTGGTATATCTGTGTCATGGGGGATGGGACGAATTGCTGAGTGAAGATTGGGGTATGAAATGGAATGCTTCCATTTGGAATTAAACCCTTTCAATTCACATGAACAAAAGTAACATTCATCACTATGGTTCTTTTGCTCTCGCCATACCATAGGAATTCCATAATGGAAAGCTTTTTTCTTACCCTTGAACCAATTTCGGAGGCCCTCAACATACCGTTTGCACACTGAATGAGGCGCCCAAACTTTATCTTGAACTCCAAGTTTTAGTCCGAAGTATGCAGATTATACTTTTTTCACAAAGTCTGTAATATTCAGCTGTTGCTTTAACACTGTATATTCACCATAAACGAAACAGAAACTGTCAGGCGAAATAATTAATACACTTCCGCGGAGCCATAATGCTAACTTGGGGAAACGTGATTTGAGAATAACAAGCTAACACGAAGAGATTGTGGGAGTTACTCCCTCTCTTTCCGTTTGTCAGCGGCAACAGCAGCAGAGAGCTGGCGTCACTGGCAGCAGCGGCAGACACTGAGCGGGGAGCGAGCTGTCCGCGGCCATAGCAGCAGAGAGCCGGCATCTGGGACAGAGCTGAGAGGTGGCACAGCGGCACAGACACGTCTGCGGAAGGAGATGTGAGGGAGCAGATGGCCAGGGGAGATGCTCTGCGTCTTCGTAAGTCACAGCACAAGGGCTTAGCCAGGTCAGATGGGAGGACACAGCCTCACAGCAGGGGAATTCCTAAAACGGCTGCAGTACCACACTGTCAGCGCCGGTGCCGTCTAGCGCTTCGCCACGGGGAAAAGGATGAGGGGCGGCTGCTCCAGGGAGAGCGATTGCTGTGGCGTGCTAGGAACTTGCTCGTGGCAGCCAATCAGCTCCTGGGGGCCTCACTTCATTCACGGTGCGCCTGACCGCTCAGCCATCCACAAGCTTCAAGGGTGATAATACCATGAATGGTACATGACCGCTGTGATAAGCACTCTTATCTACAATGAATGCCACGTGACAGCTATGACCGTGGCTCCTGCACTGAACTGGGGGCCCTTTAAGGAGGAGAGTATGACTTATCTCTTTATTTTAGAACACTGCACATTTCTTTTATTGAGTCCCAGAAAGGCCCTCCCAGCCATACCAGATAAATAAAAGGGGTTTTCTATTTTTAATAGAAAGTTTTAAGCAGAGTACTCAAGTGCCACAAAATGGTAAAATGAAAAAAAAAATCTAATAAAATCACTGCATTCATTTTGTCCTATTCACACATCATTGCCCCCAGTCCCTGATCTTCTGTCTTTACAACTGGTAGAAATAAGCCCTTCAATTTGATGTCACGTGACCATGTTGACCAACCACCTCATGTCTGAGACGTTTTGTCTATCATAAAGTGGTGATCCATATCAGTTGCCCAAAAGGGACCATTGCTGATAGTTCCCTTAGACAACTGATATGTATTACTGTTCAGCTCAAAGTTTCCCAGAAGTTGTTGTAAAGTGGCTATTGACCTCCAAGGTCACATGGTGTTGTACGATTGTCACATCTTTGTGTCGGGCTGTAAATACAAACAAACAAGTTGGGAGAAGCTGGTACCAACAGTGTGAGAACAAGTTGAAGTGCAAATGTTTCTTTATTTTGCCATTCAGTGACATGTAAACAGGAAATTCCAAGCAGTTCTAAATACTTGACATATATAGTCAAGTTCTCATGACAAGATCTGTGCCAGATAAGTTTGACAGTTCCTTATTTCCTCTGTCCCTATGCAAGTAAACATCTATAAAGTAGGGGATTGACCTTTCAGGACAGGTTATTCATGAATATCAGGCTCACCTTGTCCAACTATCTGCTAACACATCTGTAAATGGGAACATACAAGTAAGCAAATTTAGGTCACCGTCTTGATTGGCATAAATATATCATTATAAACCTCTAGTCTAACACAATTAAGTGGAATTTCATCATTCATGACCCATGGCAGTGTCCTTAGAGAGCATGAATTAAAACCACAAACTATAAAAATCATGTGATAGTACTGATAACAATAAGGCTAGCTATATAGTGATGCCGTATACAGGGGAGATAACGTCAGAAACATTTCTAACTGGATGCACACATAAGGAAGCTGGAGAATTTAGGAGAACACTGCTGTGTATACCATAAGTGGGGATAATTAGCCATTTGTAAAGGCTGATTTAGACAATCGATTTTCGCTCAAAAATCGCTCAAAGCCGTCTTTCGAGCAATAATCGTTGTGTGTAACTGCATTGACAGCAGTTTTTGTTAAGCATGCTTAACGACAAAGATCAGCCTTATCAGGAATTCACAGCGGGATACAACCGATACTATGATTTCAGCTGTATCCCGCTCCTTGACGACAGGTGGGGTATGAAGAACACAGCTGTCCGAGCAGAGTACAGCTGGATGCAGAGGACAAGCGTCCCCGCCTGTCTTCTGCATCCCCTGCTTGAAGCGCTCCGCTGTATAACAGCCAGGCGCTTTGAGCAGAAAACAGCTGGATCCAGAAGAGAAGAGGCCCCGCTTGTGTTCTGCATCCCCCGCTCAGAGTGCAAAGTGTTCGCTCAACATTTGAGCGATCACCTCGCGCTGAATGCACATAACGATTATCGCTCAAAAGTCGCTTAAAAGAAATCTTTTGAGCGATAATCGATGAGTCTAAACCAGCCTTAAGTTGTGTAAAAATAGCTGATAATTACATTTAATACATATTACAATATAAACACAAAATATTATAAACAGATATATACACGCTTGTAAAAAAAATTTAAATAAAAAAAACAAAACAAAAAAAACCAAGCACCTAGAAGGAGTTGTGGGTTGGCTGCAAAACTCACATGCAGTTATATCTAAAGCCCTATTTACATGCAACGATTATCGCTCAAAATTTATTCAAACGAAGGCGTATGAGCGTTAATCGTTGTATGTAAATGTTATCATCCTTCATTTTTCGGCTGAAGGATGATTTTTAAAGGGGAACCTTAAGGCCTCATGTCCACGGGGAAAATCAGATCCGCTGCAGATTCTCCATGGCGAATCTGCAGCGGGTCCCTCCTGCCCCGCGGACATGAGCGCTGAAAATAACAATAAATAAGAATAAACTCACCTCCCATCCGCTCCGTTTCTTCTCTTCGGCGTCATCTTCTCTCGTCGCGGACGGATCTTCTTTCTTCGGCTCGGCGGATGTGCATGATGACGTCGGTGACGTGCCCCGCGCATGCGCCGGGCCGAAGCAAAATGATCCGGCCGCGACTGAGAGAAGATGGCGCCGCGCCGAAGAGAAGAACCGGAGCGTGTGAGTAAAATATGATTTTTGTCTCCCGCGGATCCGGACGGCTTCCATAGGCTTCAATAGAAGCCCGCGGGAGCCGTCCCCGCGGGAGACCCGCATGAAAATGGAGCATGGTCCAGATTTTTCCATGCTCCATTTTTTTTAAAATCCCTTTTATTGACCACCCGCGGGTATTTATCTACCCCGCGGGTGGTCAATGCATCCCTTTGGGGTGCGGATCCGCGGGCAGGAGAAGAGTTAAAATCCGCTGCAGATTTTAATTCTTATTTTGCCCGTGGACATGAGCCCTAAATCCATAATTCAGCTGGAGAGAGATTACACAGACCACACACTGTTTTATACACTGGAGCACCTGATTACATTGTATTCAGCTCACAGCCTGTGACAGCCCATGTGAGAACAAAGGAGCTGATTGCAGAGTTCAGACCACCTGCTAAGTTCTGTGAGCAGCTCCTGGAGGCTCATTTACATACACTGAAGCTAATAAAGTGCTAATAGGCATCAATGATTGCTAGAACTGTCAATCTTTCAATAATTTGAAAGATTGTCTTTGCATGTAAATGAGCTTTTAAGCAGATATGCAAATGATTAGAGTTGTGGTGTGATAAGATGATCGGTCTTATCCAAGGGTTGACTAAGTGGTTCCAACCCTTGGCCCATAGAAAGGTTCTCAGAGGTTAATTGTGTGTAGTAACCTCTTTTTCCACTTGCGTAGAGCTTGTTGACCACTAGACGCCTCTAAGACACAATCAAAAAGATTTTTGTTTATTTTGTTTATTAGAATGTGAGAAGTTGGATGGTTGTATCAACGAATTGCCCGACACCTGGGCCATTCTGACCAGATTGTGCCCTTACACATCCACTGGTCCCAACAACTCCTAAGACACGAGGTGACCAGGCTCATCACGGCCCCAACAGATCACCAGTAGAGAGGATCGTCTAATTGTCTGACAAGCACGAGCAGCTCCAACTGTTTCATTGTCCGCCATCTAGAGACAGATGGCACCATCATTACATGTCATGTGTCTGTCGGAACCCATACCAAGAGCTTGGCTGAAGGACATTTGATCTTATGGCACCCATCACATGTGCTACCTTTGACACGCACAGTCACCTTAGTTTGCAATGGTATTGTGAACGATGAAACTGGATACTACAGGAGTAGGACCCGGATTGTCTTCATTGACGAATCCAGATTTAGTTTTGGCACAGACGGCAGCCATGTTAGTGTCCGGAGATCTAGGGGTGAGCGCCTCTATCCTCCTTTGCTGTGGAGCAGCACACTGCCCCCACTACTGGTCTGCGGGGCCATCGTATAGGACAGACGGTTCTCCCTAGTAAGTGGTACGAGGGACAATGACAGCTCAGCGACATCCAGCAGCCACATGTGTTCCTCTCATGGTGGCTTCCAAGGGACATTTTCCAGCAGGATAATGCTCGGCCGCCCACACAAGGGTGTCACAGGAATGTCCTCACAACATTGTCACACTTCCATAGCCTGCTCGGTCATTAGATTTATCACCAATACAACACATATAGGACCACAAGAAGTGATCCTTTTGCTCGATATTGTAATCACTTATATTAACGTTACTATTGCGCATAGAAAGTTTCATTTGATTCTGACAACAACTTCTTCTAGGTGAGGGATTGTTTTTGACAACAAGTGTAAATATATTGAAGTATATGGCCACCGTTAGGGCTCATACTCAAGAGCGTCGCGGGATATGCCCGCGGATTTATGCCACGGGAGTACTGCAATTAAAGAAAAAAAATAATAAAAAATAAAAAAGAGAGTGCCTGCTGGTGATAGTGGATTTCTGCGGTCTTCATTAATGCTCTATACGAAGGGGTGCTGATAAGTCTTAGGCTTTGTGTTCTTTTTTTGTTTCTATGGTAACGAATGTTACATCACATGAAAGCCTTATGTGTCTAATACATGTTTTCAAAATTTTGGGTTTGTAGCTTATGGTAACAAAGATCTAGGCACGCAGGGAAACAAAATGGCAAAGTCTAAAGGTGATATTCACAGCAAATGAGAGCAGAAGAGTGATAAAATTCTTGTTTCTGCAAGGAAAGTCGGCGAAGGATATTCATGCTGATGTCGCAGACATTGGGGGATTAATGCCCTTCATATTCTACAGTTAGGAACTGGGTTGCAAAATTTAAAATGGGCAACTTCAGCACCAATGATGAGGAACGTCCTGGAAGACCGAGAGAGGTTGTTGTTCCGGAGATCGTCGATGCTGTGCACAACCTCATACTGGAGAATCAGCGAATTTCATCTAAAGGAATAGCAGACATCGTGGGGATTTCTGGTGAACGTGTTTGTGTCATTATCCATGAACATTTGAACATGAAGCGATCTGCAAAGTGGGTCCCCAAATGTTTGACAACAGATCAGAAAAGCATGCAAGTGAAAACTTCCAGGTCCATTTGTCAGCGTTTCCGGACTGATAAGAACTTCCTGGATCGACTGGTCACTATGGATGAGACCTGGATTTATTTGTATGACGCTGAAACCAAGGAGCAGTCAAAAGAGTGGAGGCACAGTGGTTCTCCTTGCCCAAAGAAGTTCAGAGTGCAAAAATCAGCCACTAAGGTGATTGCGTCTGTGTTCTGGGATAAGGAGGGCATGGTGCTAGTGGACTACCTTCAACGTGGTTCCACCATCAATGCAAGATATTACATTGAACTTTTGGACCAGTTGAAGGCAGCTCTGAAAGCCAAAAGGCAGGGCAAGCTGTCCAAAGGAATCTTGTTCCTGCAAGACGCCTCCGCTCACACTGCACAAGCGACGACGGCAATACTGGTGGAGCTAGGCTTCCAGCTGGTTGACTACCCACCTTATTCACAAGATCTAGCTCCCTCCCACTATCATCTGTTTCCAAACCCAAAGAAACAGCTCAAGGGTACCAAATTTCACACCATTTCTGATGCCTTGGCTACTACAGATGACTTGTTTGAGGCACAACCGAAATCCTTCTTTTGCAAGGCTTACAGAACTTGAAATACAGATGTAAGAAGTGTGTTGACATCAGTGGAGAGTATGTGGAATAAAGGTAAAGTTTCATCTTCCTATCTCGTTTCTTTCTGGGTAAAGCCAAAGACGTATCAGCAGCCTGTCGTATTTATTTCCCGCTGCGGAAAATCCGTGGTAGAACTCTGCATGTGAGCATTGGCAGACAGAAAGCTGTTAGGTTCAACAGAACCTAATAGCTGTGGTATTTATGCGCGGATTTCCGCCATGGAAAAACGCAGAAGAAAGCAATCAGTCTGTGGGCATTCACCCTTATACACCTAAGGGCCTACTCTAAACAGGGGGTGAAAGGAGTGCAGACGCTGTAGTTGTATTCGGACCCTGAAGCCTGAGGAGTGCAAAGGTTCCCTTTGTCCTGTCAAAAATTAGCTGATGAGGTTCAGGAGTGGAGAGATAATGGCTGAAAACAAAGCAGTCAGTCCAGCCTCATTGGTGGATCTCCTACTAAGACTAAAGGTGTGTTTAGACTAGATTAGATTAAAAAAAAAAAAAAAAAAAGAAAAAAAAGAAATGGCTAGACCATTTGAATTTGAACAATATTCTGTAAACACAGCCAACGATTAACAATAATTCATTTGCTTATCTTTCATTTCATGCAAGTATAAAAATCATCGCTGGTCCGTTCGTTAATCATTCAGTTTAAATACCAATCATCCAGTCGTTCTCATTCACTTAGACAATGAAAGTGAATGACTTTTTACTGCGGTTTTTATTGCAATCGAACTACACCGTGTGAATGGCGCCTTAGTGTCTATATACATTGACGAGTAGAAGATGCAGAAGACAAATGGTGCACAATTTCTAATGAAACCTTATTACAAAAATGACTGTCACCACAAAATGCATTGATTTAACAAAAAAAATCTGCCCCATTTCAAAGGGGTCCATAACCTTTAAAAATATGCAATATACTTTAAAACCTGTGCAGATTTTTTTCTTGCTGTCTATTTGTGGGGTCTTGTAAAAACCCCTTTCACTTGCACTATATGAGTACTTGTAGTGTTTGTCACAACTTAAAATAAGTACTACTACCGTACTTGGGATACTGAAAAGTTAAATCAGTATTGGCATGTAAATGAAGTTTAAAACTTCATTTGGTCTCTATTATCCCGTCCAAAAGTTCATGCCGATTGTCAATGCTCTCAGAAACACTTAAGCCAGGAAGAACACAGTTGGTAATAGCACTGGCAGCGACAGAATGCTCAAATGTCACTAGTGCCAAGTAGAGAGAAGAAGGATCAGACTTTGGCCCATGTACCAATTTGCTTGTCAGTGGAGATTTCCATATCAGATACATCTATATTTGTCTGTCACAGCTGAACCCTGCAGGCAAACATTTAATGTGTAGAACATGTTGTTCCAAGTTGTTGTCTTGCTGTATTGCATGGTATATGCAACTTTTCGTTCTTCTTCTGTATATACATATTATAACATTAGACCACTGCGACCATAAAAGCAGACCACAACCTGAAACAAACACTCTTTCTGTTAATAACATTGTTATTGTAGTAGCCCGGAGTTAACTGAGCCCCTCCATAATGTATGCATTCATTTGTCTCGTGCTTATGTGTTGTCAGTGTCTTTTATGTTGTATGAATACGATGTGTATTGCATAGCTGGAGCACTGAATGGGTTAACTCTCTGGTATGTGGGATGTCTGGAAAATGTATCTTGTTGTTTGTCATGTGATCGTGCTTCATATATGTGATTGCAAAATGTGTGAAAGGGTCGTTCTGTTCCGGTCTTGCTAGTGTGAGGAGCGTTTTGGAGGATCTGCAAGAGAGCCACACAGACACCTTCAGTTTTGTGTGGGTGGGAATGGAAGAGGCTGAACAGTATCCTCAGCCTTCCCTGGGCCTGCTTTACCCAGGAAATGCCAGTGGTATCCTCAACATCTGAGGAGAAGAGTGAGAGTGGGGCTACCAAACAGCGGAGTGACTGCCCGCCAAATGTGAATGCTGACCAGTAGAGAGCCGGCATGAGTGAAGGCGCTGGTACCGGGAACAGAACCTTAAAGATATTTGGACTGTAGCCTCCTCTGATATCCTGCGATTTCCTCCCTGTCGCACCATTTTGTAATTTTTGCACCATTTTCCTGCTGACGTGTGTATTTCTACTGTTGGACTGTAAATAGTTTTCAAGTCAACGAGCACTGCCGACCATTCCCGGCTCTGCTCGTAAGAGTTCCCGCTGTGTGGACCATTTATTTCATCATCTGAATTCACTGCAGAGGAAGGAGCAGTGGCGCCACCACTGAAAGGACTGTTTAAAAGGTAAACCACATATTGGGTTGCCCCTGTGAAAGTTTCCACCAGCGGTAACTTGGACAGTTACCGTGCTACCCTCAGGATGAGAGATGGTAGACCCCCATGACAAAACCCAAACTCTACCCCGCTATCCCCTCGGCTGTGGGCCCGCTCCTTGGACGTTGTACTATGTGCCTGCAAAACCAAATCTCCACAGAACGTATTGATCCTCACAGAGTAGTCTGAATTTATGCTGCTAAGTGCACCTGCATCTGGTCCCCCCCCCCCCCCCCCAACAACAGCTATAGGCAGATAAATTGTTGGCTAGCTTAAATGAGAAATCGTTCAGCCGTTCACATCCACTGTATAAGGAAACTAGCCTCTGACGGAGGAGCTTCAGCAGCTTTCCAACATCCAGAACATCTACACACTTGACCGAGCCGTACATGTGCACAGGTTGTTGGGCGAGATAGTGGATGACAGTTCGTTTAACAGCTGTCTAATGTGTATGGGCACCCGAAAACAGACTTTTACAGACAAAGATAAACTTATTTTATAACCCTGGCAGGAAACCTCAAATCAAGCCACACATCTACTAAAGAGCATCTGAAAGCAACTTACCTGTGAACGGAGTCCGAGCTGCTGGTTACTAAATGATCCATTAGATCAGATTCAGGAGAAGCTCTTCGATTCGTCGCCAGGAAGCTGGACTGAGGGACTCCAGTAGACTGTTTGGGTTCTGGCACCTCAATTTCCCGTTTTTCAGAACTTCGTTTATTGCGCTAAGAAAAAATAAGCAATCAGAAATGAATAAAACTGACACCTGTGTGTATCTAAGACCGGCTTCACACGGGCATATTGGCACACACAATATGTAGTGAATAGAACACATGGATTTCAATGTGCTCAGTCACGTAAGGGTGGTTTCACATCTACATTAGTTCCGGTTTCCTGTTCTGTTCAGGGAGCGGGAAAGTGGAATTGCCATAGCCATACAGTTCCTTCTTAGCACCGAACGGACCTCATTGACTATAATGGGGTCCATTTGCTTTTCGCTCAGCTGCCCGGCTTTTAGCTGGAAAAGAAAAAAAAAGCGCTGCAGGCAGCGCTTTTTCTTCACATATTTTGTTACGTTGCTGCGACATAACCTCTGAATGGAGATTCCAACGCAGATGTGAAACTACGCACCGTGCTCCATTTTTAAAGTTCGCAAAGACGTCAATGGGGATGCACGAATATACGCATGATACGTTAGGAGATGTGTGAAACGTATTGGGAAAAGAACACATCTTGAACTCATTGGACTAAGTAGCTATTCCAATGGCTGGGAGCATTGGCATATTTTTTTTTTGCGTGTGCAAAAAGTACAGTAAAATATGCATATGCTCGTGTGAAGCCAGCCTTAGGCTCTGTTTATATCATGTAGCCTCCTTTTAACATATAACATTAAAACAGACGCCCCCAACAAATATCATACAGAGGCATCGGACACCCGTAAGAAAAAAAAATTATATATATTTTTGGGATACCACTGAATGAAATAACAGTCCACTACGCTAGTCCTTTTTAAGTGTTATAGTGTCCCATTCCAGCCAGAAGAAGGTGAAGAGCACACTTTTTTGGCCTCTGTTAGGCCGCTTCCACCTCTGCATTGGGGGTTCCGTTTTCCGTTTGGGAAGCAGGAAATTGGAATCCCCTGACTGAATAAATCAGTCATATGACGGAACCGAATAGCGCCAAATGGACCACATTGACTATAATGGGGCAGTTTGGTTTTACTAAGCTATTTAATGTTTTACTGGATGAGAAAGCACTTTTTCTTCCTGTATTCTGTGCTGGATCTGAGACGGAAAATCTGGACAGCGCAGATGTGAAAGCTGGCGGATGCTAATGGTCATTTTCAGTGTGTTGGGAGATTTCCCAGAGCACATTCTAAACGCATATTACATACATGATGCGGACCAAGCCTTTCATATAGCTGTAAAATATAGATAAACTGCCGTATTGAAAGACGTCACTGGGAACTCTGGCCAAACAAGAAAAAAATATATAAAAAGAGCAAGCCATAATAAACAGCTTGTAAGAAGGCAAGATGAGTCATGCAGGGAAAAGGGCGACCGCAGCCTCGCATAGGAAAACAGACTGACTGTGCTTGAGCTTTTCTAAAGCCCGTATTCCACGAGACGACTGACGCCCCACCGATGATTGCTCCTATGCTTTTACACAGGAGGATCATTGCCCAGTGAATGGAGGTGAAGCGGGCCGAGACCGTTTTAGCCGGTGGCTTCCATTCACAGTAAACAGGCAGTTGTTCGACTGCCTATTGAAACTGAACAATGCAGTGGTAGACCAACGATGATTTTATGGTCTGCATGAAAGATCCATTCAGCCATTTGTCGCTGATCAGTCTTTCACTACATGTGTTCACAATGCAGAATTATCATGCAAACGGCTTGATCCATCGAGTGATTTGCATGATAACCATCCCGTACAATGCAATGGTAATCTAATGGATACAGAGCACTAAACTCGTATGTAGGAGTCCACACAAGTTGGGACCTTCAGGCTGCTCTTTCTATTTAGTAACGTCAAATTATTGCTATTAGAAATTTGTTTTTATTGCCAAGAAAATCACCTTTACTATAGATTTGAGAATGATCATAAAATCCCTCAAGTTTCATAAGTGTATTGAAGATAATAGGCATGTTTAAATTATTTAAAGGGGACCCGTCACCAATTATGAGGACAATAAACTAACTTATGGTGCTCATATAGCAGGTTCCGCGGAGTCCAGAGAGGTATTTTTTATACTTAAAGGGGTTGTCCCGCGCCGAAACGGGTTTTTTTTTTTTTCCAATAGCCCCCCCGTTCGGCGCGAGACAAACCCGATGCAGGGGTTTAAAAAAAACAAAACGGATAGTACTTACCCGAATCCCCGAGCTCCGGTGACTTCTTACTTACCTTGCGAAGATGGCCGCCGGGATCTTCACCCTCGGTGGACCGCAGGTCTTCTGTGCGGTCCATTGCCGATTCCAGCCTCCTGATTGGCTGGAATCGGCACACGTGACGGGGCGGAGCTACGAGGAGCAGCTCTCTGACACGAGCGGCCCCATTCAGAAGGGAGAAGACCGCACTGCGCAAGCGCGTCTAATCGGGCGATTAGACGCTGAAAATTAGATGGCACCATGGAGACGAGGACGCTAGCAACGGAACAGGTAAGTGAATAACTTCTCTATGGCTCATAATTAATGCACGATGTACATTACAAAGTGCATTAATATGGCCATACAGAAGTGTATACCCCAACTTTGTTTCGCGGGACAACCCCTTTAAGCTAGTTTCACACGATCGCGATATCGGCGCGAGAAAATCGAGTCTTTGTTCATGCAAAGACATTGCTACCGCTTGCAATTTTCTCACGAGAAATACGCAGGACTTTTTAAAGTTAAAAACACATTGCAAGAAAATTGCAAGCTTGTGCCTTGTGATGCGATAAAACAAAGGCTCCATAGGGAAACAAGGGTGATAAAGAGCAAAATGCAAAAGATAGGAAATGCCGCAATTTTTTTTTCTTTACGCAACATCGCCTCAGTGAAAACATTGCTAATGTGAAGGAAACCATTGAAAAGCATGGGTTTTTATAATTCTGCATTTTCACACGCTCTCACATCACATGAAAATCACACGATTTTATTGCCTATGTGAAACTGCCCTTACCCGGCTCTCAGATCCAGAGCTGTCACTCCCGAAAGTTAGCGCAGACTGTGCAGCTGGACCGCTAGCTATATATACACACTGTGCATGCGCACTCAATGCAAGACAGCGCTGAATCGGGGAACTGGGCAAATATAAAGAAATCCCTCCACAGACTGTCGTATGTGCACCATAACTTAGTGTATGGTGCTCATACCTGGTGACAGTTTCCCTTTAAGCATAGTGAGGGATTTTCAGGGATAAGCCACACTAACTATTTGTATCGGTGCTGATAAATTGCTACCCTATACCATTTAAGAGTAGTCCTATATGGAATAGGCATGAATATTACTTTGCAAGAAATGAGAAGACCATATTAAGTTAAGACTATAAGGCAAAAAGAATGCATAATTATCAATGAAATAATAAACCGTAATATTGCAGCAGATTTACTATTGAAGATTTGCCCATTTTCTGGTGCCAACTGTGCCAGAAAATTGTTTTACATGCTTTGCACCATGATGTGTTTTAGACAAGTATCATTCACGTTTTTTTTTGCCATGTCCGAAAAAGGGCCTAATGTAAAAGGACGTGGCCAAAATGTGACACAGAGCATCAAAAATTGGACCAAATTTGTGAAAAACCTGCGAAAAGTGGTGTAAAGTAAGCTAACTAATAGGTGGTATAAAGTTAGACTAACCAGCCTAAGGATGTGCCAGCTTTACCACATGGCAGAATCACTAACCATTACACAGTTTCAGTAAATCTGTCCCATTGTGTCTGGAAAAATGTAAATTAGTTTTGATCATAAGTATCATTATAGATATGACATAATTACATATAACGTAACATTTGCCAAAAGTTGAAGTTGTCTGCATATTTTGGCAACACTCTCAAACATAGTTACAAAAAAAACCATTAGAAATTAAATGTGTTAGTTATCACATCAATGGGCTATTAGTAGTATTATTATAGCTAATGGGCCACAAAGGATAAGATTATATTTAGCGGGGCCTCAAGGGATATTACTAAAGCACCAGAAATAATATTGATGCAACTGAGCAACCAGATTATACCAAGAGAGCCTCCGGGGTCTAAAAACTGCACCCCTGCAATAACTAAACATTAGAGAAAATGTCTCATGGGACTCAAGGACAGACCTTCTAAAGATCAGCTTGGCACCTGACTGCAATTAAGGCAGTAAGCCAAGAAACTGATTGTTTGAAGGACACCAAGAACAGAAGATTAGATTACTATACAGTTTGCATGTGCTTTGCATCAGAGCATAACAAGTTTGCAGGTAAAATGATGGTGATACATAATTACAATATATGATGCAAGATATGAGTCACTATTGTAAAAACTGGGCTCTCAGGCTCCAAACCAAGCTCCCCATCAACAAAGCTTACAGAATCCTACTCTAGGGTATATATGGCTAAAATTGTCAACAAATATTAGACGTTTGTGGATTTCCAATCAACATTCGGAAATAAAACCTAGCTAGGTAAGCCCTGGCAAGCAACATGTACAACAGCAAATCTGTCATAGCCCTATTCAGTGAGAGGAACTAAACACAATATGAAGTTAAACTGTCCTTGAAGAATGAAGGAGTGACGGTCTAGTAGACATGTAAAATGTCAAGGGTAGAAGCCTACAGACCACAGTCGCTCTTATTCCAGAATCCTTTACAGAACTAACTAAATGCAAGTTTTTGATTTGCTTTTACAGAAAATATCTGTAATATACAATATTGCTCTTTTTTTACCAATCTGGTATATAGCCATATTCCCAATTTTTACAGATTTCTACTGGCTTTAGATCAGTGTTTCTCAACTCCAGTCCTCAAGTACCCCCTCATCTATGAACGACTGCGTGTTTGCTCTGAATGGAGGGGAGCAGCCATAAGAGATCTCCAGCAGTCTCCATTCAGTGAGTGACTATTGCTCCTGTGTGGAAGCTGAGGAGTGACGGTCATTGAGATGGCTGTCAGCACCTGAGCGCTCAACAGTCGTCTTCTGTAAAAGGGTCCTAGGTGCTTAGAACAGCAAATGATGATGTCTGAGTGTACAGGTTGTGTATGATAAAGAGAAAGTAAGAGAATTGTGATTCGAGAAGAAAACCAAGCAGAATTAAAGGCCCTTTTAGACGGAACGATATCATTCAAAAGACTTTTAAACAAGCGAAAATGAATGATAATCCGTCAGTGTAAATGCAGCCAATGAACGAGGAATGAAAAGCAGACATAAAAATAATCGTTTGCTCATTCACTAGTCGATATTTTTAAATACCGATCGTTGAGTCACTTATACAGCAAATGTGATAGACTGAACAATTTCTTGATTGAAGTTGCTAATTCGTCTATAGAGTCCCACAGGTGTCCTTTTTTCAGCGGAATTACGCAGCATATCAAGCACATTGGTGCACCCCCCATTCAATGGGGACCTTTGGTGCTCAAATGTGCAGAAAAATAGAGCATGGTGCATTTTTTCTGCACAACCATAATACATGCACAAAATACGGAAATGTGGACGAACCCCTTGAAATCAATGGGCTCTATTCCCTATGTACTGCGCACAAATATGTCCATGTGAATCTAGCCTAAGGGCCCTTTTAGATGAGCTGATCTATCATTGAACGACGTCACCACTAGCTCGTTTGCTTTCAGCAGCCTGTTTATACAGACAGATACATTGTTAGCTCATTAAAACGAGAAATCGTTCAGTGGTTCACATTCGCTGTAGAAGTGATTGAGAACATCTGAATGATTGGTATTGAAATCGAATGATTCGTGAACGAGCCAGCGATTTGTAAGCTGCATAAAATGAACAATAAACAAAAAGCGAATGATTATCGTTTGCCGTTCATTCGTTGGCTACACTTAGACCGAATGATTATCGTTCACTTTCGCTCATTTGAACAATAACGGTTCCGTCTAAAAGCATCCAAGAGAACAAATAGTCCTGCGCTGCTGTCAGCAGCATGACAGATGCCTTGTGCTTTTCCTGCTGTTTAAACATTGTGGATCTTAAACAAAAGTGACTTACACACCGGAAACAATTAGCAAATGTAAAGCGGCCGTGGAAGCAGGATCTTAGAAAATCCATTTATTCTTAGCTGCTCACAGAAACACAATGCTGTTTTGTTGGGAGCCTGTAATGTGTACGTGCCGCATTCTACTTCCCCAGAGGACTATAATTCTGTAAACATGGGCTTTGGTTTTAATCAGTGCTTCTGTTACAAGTAGTGTGCGGCGAGTCAACAGAGCAAAACTAAGTATATATGTACCTGTGCCCATGTTGTAGAAGCTACAGATTACGGAGAACATCTTGTTCTCATGTATATCCAGAAAATCGGTAGTAGTCCTTATTAATGAAGAATGTGATGGGAAGAGCGTTTAACTTTTGACTTCTCACAAACAAGCTGCAGTTCCCGTCATTCAATTTCTTAGCATGGATTTACACAAAACTAATTTTTATCCTATTATACAGAAGATCAATCAAAATGTGCAATAACCTGGAATGGTACAAATAAGTATTTCAAAGCAGCCAAAGTACTGCACTGCATCGGATGTGTTTGGGAATGTGTATCATGTCATTAAGTGTACAAAGAGCTCCATCTTCGACACAATCGTCAACTCATCAGCTAGAAGATACACTGGAGAGATCATATTTAACACAGCGAATACCACTAAGAAAGTGGTTCTTGTAGGCGGCTTCTACTTTGTAGAAAGAACTTTTTTTAATGTTAAATGAGAGGGTTCTGCATGGTTTATAATATTGGAAAAGAAAAAAAGGAGCATAATACTCACAGTAATCAGTAATATTATTTTTCTCCTTTAACCCCTTAAGAACGAAGCACTATAAAAAGTTATGGTGCTTGGTTCATGACTTTAATTAAGGGACGATAATAGAAGTACTGCGCAGGAGTAAAACTCCTGTTCCTGCAATGTAGCAGGAGCAGGTCGGGTCCGCAGCAGGTAGTCACTCTTGCCGGCTACATAACGCTCAATGAGTGCTATGCAGGGAATAGAGAAAGCAAAAGTCCCACCTCCACTATTTGACACGGCGATCACATGACCTCTGGGTGTTTGGGAGATGTTGGTTCCTGTAACTGGGGCTTCTATGAATGCCCCAGCTACAGTGGAAAAGTGTGAAGTGAAAAAAAGAAGGTGATGTGAATGACCCCCAGAGGTGTAATCTGAAGTCAAGCGGGACATAAATATAAAAAAAAAAAAAGTTACAAAAATAAGTAAAAAAAAAAACGATTATAAATTAAATCACTCTATGGAAAAGAAAATGACCCACCACCACTGCCAACCAAAACAGTCGCCATATATAGACTATACAAGTTATATATCAAAATAAAACACTGAATCGCGCTAGATCACAGCATACTGTTAAGTATCGATAAGATCTGGAAAAACAAAAACATAAGCATTACAAAGCAATGCTGGATAGTCGACACAATGATCTTCCCAATCACAACTGATGGCTGTGAAAGTTGGAAACAGGAAAATGAACCAGAGGAAGATTGATTACTTCAAACTTCGGTGCTGGAGGAAACTCCTATGAATTCCTTGGAGCACCAAGATCACAAACAAAACAGTTTCAGACTGCATCAAACCGAATTTTTCATTGGAGGGCAAAATTACGAAACAGAGACTTTGGACACTTAATGCAAGCTAATTAATCGATAATGCTTCTAGGTCAGAGCATCAAAAGAAGACCTGGACACCAAAGAACGCGCTGGCTTGATACTATCAAAGCCAATACAATATGCAAATACTCGAACTCAAAGAAGCAGTGCAAAACAGAACCGTATGGAGAAGGCCGATCCATAAAGCATCTGATAGTCGACCCCGGCTAAACTGATAAAGATATAATTATGCCATATTTTTATCCGCATTTGAATTGTCGCATTTTACCTTCTTCCTTGGTGAAATAGAAGGAACAATTTTTTCTGGATTACTTCCTTGCCTAACTGAAACATCAGACAAAGTTTCCTGCCAAAATATGATAAAAAACAATTATCAGCTATTAGAATATAAAGCATTTTATATTTTTTAATATCCTTTTTAACCATGACAGTGCAGTGTAAATAGCAGCTGTTCAGTATTGAACGGCCACTATGTAAACTGAATAGAGAGGTGGGGGGGCTGAAATCTGCTCCTGCCGCCCTGCTGTGAGCCAGCGATACTAGCTCCCGTGCTAGTATGTGCGGGGATGAATGTCAGGCATAGTTTGCCTGACATTTGTCCGTCTAAATGGGGCTTTAGTGAGCCTGCATTGAGCAGGGGGTTGGACCCAATGACCCTGGAGGTCCCTTCCAACTCTACCATTCTATGATTCTACAAGAGGCCACCGACAAATCACTCATTTGTCAGTATTGCTCACCTAAAAATCAATGACTGTCGGGCTTTGTATACAGGAGTTGCTCAATCTTTGAAAGACTGCCTGTTAACTGTGAATGGAGGCTAGTGGACGGAGCAATAGTCACTGGGATGACTGTCGGGTAATAATGTAATCTTTGATCCCAGGTGTTAGCTGTAATACACAGCCGGCACCTGCAAATGATGCCGCAAGCCCAGATTCTTGACTTATACCATCATTGCAACATCCTATTGTATGTCGCAATACATGTGTGGCAATATTTCCTTGCAATACCTTCCCACTGTGCACATCAAGAAAAACTAGAATAGTCAACTAACCTTTCCTCTAGGAGACAGAGAAGCCACTTGAATTTCAATCAACCTCGGTGGGACAATGGGCTTCTCTGCATCGTATTCCTGTAAAAAAAGCAAAAAGGCACCAGTTTATTATAATGTTGGTTATACGGCATCTGCATATACAGTATTTAGAACACGTCTAGGGCTGCTTTCACATCTGCATCAGGGGTTCCGGTTTCCAGCTTCCCTAAGGGGAGCAGGAAAGGGGAGTCCCCTGGCGAACAGATCCATCATATGATGGAACTGAACAGCATCAAACAGACCCCATTGACTATAATGGGGTCCATTCAGTTTCCATTCAGCTGACTGCTTCTTGTACCGGATGAAAGTCCTGCTTGCAGGACTTTTTCTTCTGGCATTTTGTAACGGATCTGCAGAGGAATATCCGAAAGGAAGTTCCAGTGCAGATGTAAAATCGGCCTGACTTGAAACAAGCAGGGAAAACATTGGCGCATTTAACATAAACTAAGCTTCCTAGTACGTCTGAAAGTAACATTCTTGATTATGCGAGCGAGCGCTACTGATCACTCCAAGAATGTAAAGGCCGCAGACACCTTTGTCGTTATAGGTTATTGCAATGTATGTACTTTACTAAATCAAACATTCACAGTTTTGGCACGGCTTGTCTTTGACTAGAGGTGAGCAGACAGTTTACAGGATTCTGTGCATATGTAGAACTACCTAATTGATTTATTGACCTTATGTCACACCATCCTACATGCTCTGGGGTCACATCAGGTCAGGCTGTGTGCATGCCCATAAAGCAAGAAAGCAGAACAGACATTCCCGGAAGTTTCAGATATCCCAGGGAGTCATAGTAAGGAAGTTAGTTATTAAATTAACATGTGTAAATACTAATTAATCATTACTTAAAGGGAATTTGTCATCTATATTTCTTGTTAGGTCGGGTTCACATCTGCACCGGAAGAAATAGTGCCACATGCAGCGCTTTTTACTTCTGATAAAACGCCAGGCAGCTGAGCAGAAGTTGAACTGACCCCTTTATAGTCAATGGGGCCTGTTCGACACTGTTCGATTCAATCACAAGATGGACCTGTTTGCACAGAGGATTCCCTTTTCCTGGTCTCCAAATGGAGCAGGAAAATGGAACCCCCACCACAGATTTGAGAGCAGCCTTATTGCTCTCAATACAGAAACAAAATAGTCTTGTAGATATGATACCTTTTAATTGATAACAAAAAGGAGTGATGTTCAGCAGCAAGCTTTTGAGACTACTTAGGTTTTTCATCAGGTCTAGTATAACAAAGTATGCAACAATACACATATATACAGCATGGTGGAATTACCAAGAAGAGACCCAAGTAGTCTCTAAAGTCCTTTAAAAAGGTATAATAACTACAAGATTAGTGTGTATCTCGTAGGCCGCTTTCACATAACCAAGAAACTTGTGTGAAATTTGTGCATTGTGAGACGTGCGAATATAAACCCCATTCTTTTGAATGGAGTCATACACATGAGCGCTGCATGTCTTATGTTATTGTGTTTGGTGGAATGCTTCTCCCATTGATTTGAATGGGACCTTAAATGCTATGTGATGTGCATGCAAGTGCGATGCAAGGCTTCTCATTGAAATCAATGGGAAATATTTCCGATTCTCTATCACGTGTGAAACTCGCGCCAGAGGATCGGAATTTTACAGATGCAATGTGTTTTGGCCTGAAAATCCCCTCGCATTCGCGGGTAAATCGCATGCTTACGAGCACAATATAGGGTTTGTCCGTGCATAGGTAGCCTTAGTGAGCACAATGGATATCAAGCAGGTGAACATGAAAGATCAAATAATCTAACACTTTACGGCTGATCATTTGCTCGCTGCACATGTTTACACTTAATTATTATGCAAATCACTCAATCTAACGATTATTTGCCAGATAATCGTGCCGTGCAAAAGGGCCCCTAAGGCCCATTTAGACACACAGATGATCGCTCAAAAGATGGCTTTTGAGCGATCATTTTGCATAAACCACTACTTGGTACTAATGCCTATTCGTACCAATTAGTAGCTTGTGAGCCACCAGGAGCTGTATTCAGGGAACAGACCACCCGCTGTTCTCTGAATACATTCCTCTTGTTCTGACAACTGAGACAATGTAATCAGCTGTTATCAGCGTTTCCCAGGCAGAACACAGCGGGTGGTCCGTCCTATCAGCTGTTCTGTTGAATGATGGATTTCCTGCCAAACTGAAATCCATTGTTCGGCAGAAAACTGAAAGATGAGCACATTTACACGCAATGATTATCGCTCAAAAGATGGCGAATGGGACTTTATAGAAGAAATCTTGGGAAATTTACACAATGGACAGGAGTTGACCCATTTCTAAGATAAGCTATGAGCATCACTACTGTGAATGAAGAATCCAGTGTTATTTATACACAGGTGTCAGCTATAACTGCAGTTGTGCCTGTGAGGATAATGAGATGAATGCTGAAAGGTTCTCTCTACAAAACAGGAAGTGTCAAACTAGTATTAGACTAAAAGCTGGCTTCAGATGGACGCATTTATGAGCGCAAAACTTACACGCACAATACGCAGAGAATAGAACCAATTGAGGTCATTGGATTCGCTCAGATTTCTGCATTTTAGTGCGCACATTTCAGTTCCACAATAAAAAAAACAGAACATGTTCTATTGTTCTGCATATTTGCTCATGAAAAGTCCCTATGTAAGTCATTGGGGTGAGCAATACGCAAAGAGACTCATAAAACACCAGTAATAATCTAGTACTCAGAGGAATTAGCCATTTGAAGTTGGTGTGTGTTTGTGTCTCGCATACAAAAAACATGCTCTGTGGGCAGGAAAAGTACAGTAAAATACTACCCGCGTGCATAAAAGCCTCCCGCAAAAAAGTTATGCTAAGGCATGCACAGTTGCACTTACGCTCCTATAAAGCCTGCCTTAGCGGTCAGTGTAAAAACTGCAAGATATTAGTATTTAAACATTGATCGTAAAATAAAAAATACACCAAAAATTCTTTAAAAAAATATGTTAAATACAAATACTTAAATTTATGCAGTAGGTCATTTTCTGACGGTACATTCCCTTTAACCCCTTGAGTGGCGGGTTTCCTACCACCCTGTCGTGCCCACCAGGGCAGGTTTTTTAAAATGGTCTAATCATTGAATTTCAACTAGTTTTGCAGTGCGTCTCAAGAGCCATAACTTTTTCATTTTTCCATTGACATGGCCATATGAGGGCTTGTTTTTTGCGGGACAAGTTGTGATTTTTTAAACAGGGGGGAAGAAAAAAAGAAATGGGGAAAAAAGAAAAAAAGGGGCCATGTCATTAAGGGGTTAAATAATGTATTAACTTCCTTCTCTGGGTCATTACGACGCACACGGATACCACATGTGTGATTGTATTTTTGATTTTTTACAAAGTAAAGGGAGACAAGTGTTTTTTTTATTTTTTTAATAATTTTTTTTAATTTTTTTTTTTTACATTTTTTTTTTTTGTCCCTTTGGGGGACTTCCACAGGGACCCATTAGGACCCCTGATCACATTCCGGGGGTCCGATGGTGACAGCCCTTTACATGCTGCAGTGACAGCCCTTTACATGCTGCAGTCACATAGACTGCAGCATGTAAAGGGTTAACACAGCAGAGATCGGAGGTTTTCTCTGATCTCTGCTGTAAGAGCTGGTACCTAGCTGTCCTCTGACAGCTAACAACCAGCTCTCCCTGCCACAGAGACCATCGGCTTGCTTCTGACAAGCCGATGGTCTCTATGGCAACTTGTAAACAAAGCAGGACATTGCCGACATATCGGCAATATCTTCTGCTGGTTTTTCAAAGCCCTTGCACTGCTCTCTGTGGGTCTGTGCAGGCAGAGCACACTGTCACAGCTTGTGGCATTGTGCTCTGCAGCTCCCATAGTGATACATAGCCCGGAAATCTTCCGGGCTATGTCACTATGAGCAGTGGAGCTCGTCCCGGAAATTTTCCGGGCGTGCCACTCAAGGGGTTAATAGAATTAAACCTCCTTTTATACTTCAACTTGTCAGCCTTCAATATGAATACCGAACAGCAGAAGTATCCAGAATTATGACTCTTTTTTGCTTTGAGATCCCATCAGATCGTAGCTTAAACAAACACTAGATGTGGAAGGTTTTATCTACCAGTTCAGGCATGTAGATAACGTTATCGGGTAGGACACAAGAAAACAGTCTGTTCCGGGCCTATAAATACACAAAGGCAAAGTACCACCGTGCAGGTTCAAAACAACAGTGATCCTACTGTAGAGCTGACATTGAAAGGCACACCAGCCAGCCCCAAATCCTGACCTGAACCCCAAGAAGTGGTGTAACAGAGCAGACTAAGCTTGTACAATAGGAGTGTGCTCACACGTAGCCAGTTTGCTGGATTTTCTGTAGCTGAAAAAAGATGATCTGCACCAAAACCGCACCAAAATCTTCACCATTTGTCACAAATTTGAAATTGAAAGCATGAAATGTACTGCAGTTCTGCACCAAAAAGTGTGATGCAGAATTGCTGCAGATTTTTTCAACTGTAGAAAATCTGCAGCAAATGAGCTGCATGCGAACGCACCGTGCGAGCTGAGATGGCATCAGGAAGCAACGACTCGGTCCCTCTAAGAAACCGCCGATGAAGGGGCAGGTGGAGATGATAAATTGTAACTGGACTCTTAGATGAGCTCCATTCAATCTTGCCAAAGCTACCCCAGAATGGTTTTGGAAGCTTCCAGCCTTCCATTAGAGCAGGCAAGTCTGCTGCAACTCCAAGGAGCTGTCGGGCAGAAAAAGACAGCAGCAAGACAGAAAGCAATATGTAAGCAGTCACGCTGAAGGCCCTATTACATGCAACACAAGTATTACAAACTAAAACTGCATTGTACACCACATGCAGCTCTTTTTCTTCCACCCAAAAGTTGGGCAAGCTGGGCAGAAAGAGGACCGACTCCATTATAGTTAATCCATCCGGAGCTGTTCGGTTCCGTCCAGAGACTGGAACAGAGCAGGAAAGTGGAGTGTAGATGTGAAACCACCTTTAGGCCGGGCCCACACGAGCTGATTCCAATTGCGGAATCTGCAATGGGTGTCTGCGTTAAGGATCCACGGCAAAAGACTGCCATTGAAAAGCATGTAAATTCACTGACTTCCACTCACACTCGAATTGCGTATTCCGCGAGCGGAGGGGAAAGAAAAAAAAAAAAAGTTAAATTGCAGCATGCTCCATTTTTTCCACGCGGCCGACCTCTATTGAAGTCAATGGAAGCCGTCCGACCTGCAGCCCCTTACACAACCGTGTCAACAGCAAATACAAACATTAAAAGGAAAACTGTACTGTTCATGATCGATGGCGAGCTGCCGTGATCATCCGCACTACAGCAAAATAAGGTATGCAGGGCTGCTGGCCGGGCTCACTGACGGAATATGCTATGGGAACCCGCATGTGAAGTTCCCCCGTGTGAGCCCGGCCTTATTCTGCGTGCATGCAGTATGTATACATAGAATGTTTGTGTATACAACATGCCTGTGTCTAATAAGTGTGCATGTATACTTTTATGTAGCGAGTTAATGGGGTTTTCCGGGCCAAAACTATTCAGGATGTATTGTCAGGATAGGCCATCAATACTTGAGCAGCTTCGAACGCCAACTAATTAGCTGATCGGGCACCAGCTATCAAAACCGCAACACATAGTGTACAGAGCAGAAGCAAATCGCTCTGACCCACATAGTGGCAGGCACTTGTAACTGCAATCACTAATTTTATCGAGAGCTTAGTGTGCAATTACCAGCGTTAAATATTACAAAGAGCTAACTGCTGCCTCCCAATACCCTGTGTGTTGTGGCGCCGACAGCAGAGGACCTTGAGTGGTGGACCCCTGCCAATAAACTATTGATGACCTATCCCGAGCATAGGTCATCGATAGTATTTGCCCAGAAAGCCCCTTTAGCATGCAAGTGTATAGAAGGATAACAATTCTTCAAAAGCATCCTAAAAAACTTCTTTTTGGATGGAGGTGCACATTTTTTGAACAGCCCAGGGACTATGAATGGCTGATAGATAACCATTTCTTTTACCCTTATACCAAAAATATTACCATGAAGGTGGCTAGGAAGACAATATAGAACGATATGATAGAGTTGAGAACATTACAGTTGCATCTGTTACTAGGTGTACACGCTGCAGGCTATTTTATGAGTTTTCAAGGACTTTAACGATTATACAATTTCCCTTTTCAAAATTCTCCCTTTCGATTCAGCATTCATCAGTTATACACGCTTCAACAAATATTTGACGTATATTTGAAAACCTGCTTACCTTCACAGTAATAATTCTGGCCACGTCCTCACACAACGCATCCTTCTCTGCCGAATCACACTCAAAGAACTTTGTATAATCTTCTAACAACTTGGCCACAATTTTGTTACATATTTCCTGCTGCTTCATGCCTTCAAAGCCGGGAGATACACTGGAAAGAGACAGATATACATCATAGGGCCCGCTGTCCTCACAAGCTTTCAAGGTCGCTGCATTTTCAAGAGCAATTTTTATTCATATTGATTAAGACAGACAGTTCCTCAATATTCTTATTTAGATATTTATCAGTACAATCTAATAATCAATGCATTTATCTACCCCTCAGCTCTTAGATAGAAGGCTTTCAAAGTTATATACTTCTATCTAATGGAAGGCTTTGCTACTTTTCTCAGCCTACTGTATGTAGTATCTATGGTTAGTGTCACATAGGCATAAGCGGGCACAAAAAAATACAGTAAAATTACGCCAATAAGTGCACAAAATAGCCTTACCCAGTGCGCAAAAAGTTTGCACTGAGGCACGCGCAAATGCACATACACCTGTGTGAAGGAGCCCCAAAGGGAACCTGTTCGCAGGAAAATAGTGCCAGATCTGATGCTACCATTTAGTAGCTTTAGGTTCCAGTTTCAGAATATTTATTTATTTAAATCCTCAGCGCTACACTGTGTCAGTGCCATGAACTGGAGAACAATGTCTTCATGATATATACCAGCTACTCCCTCCTACCGCCATCTACCTGGAAATGGCAATTTCTCTCAGCTCAGTAGGGAATAGTTGCATAAGTTGCACCATAGTAGCATTAAAGACTAACTGAAGAAAAACTTTAATGCGAGTTTGATAAGTGTTCAAACTTATGGAAATTTCCATCATCTCAGAGCAGATTCTTTTGAGTGGTATGAAGATAACGGGACCTTTTCTCAGGCACATGGTTATATTACTTTCTTGCTCTGACTTTCATCATCAGACTGGTTTCTGTGTTTTAAAACAAATTGACAGTGTTAAGATACCTTTAGGGCTCATGTCCACGAGCGTTGCTGGATACACCCATGGATTTCCGCCACGGGAGTACCACAATAAAAAACAAAAAAGTGCCTGCGAGTGATCACAGATTTTTGCGGTCTCTATTAATGGAGCCCTCCCGCGGCATAAATCTGCTGTAAATAGAACATACCTCGGTTTTTTCCCCACTCGCGGAAATCCGCTGTAGAATTCCCCTGTGAGCATTGGAAGGCAGAAAGCTATTAGGTTCAATAGAACCTAATAGCTGCGGAATTCACAGGTAGATTTCCGCCACGAGAAACGTGGTACAAATCCGTGGGCATTTACCCTTATTCAGGTGATAATCATCCTGTGTCATCACTGGAAACAGCAAATTCAGATACTAATCATTTTGTGTAGGGGCATAGCTAAAGGCTCATGGGCCCGGGTGTAAAAGTTTATCTTGGAGCCCGCCAACTTCTCTTAAGCACAAGCGTAACTTGAAGCTCCTGGACCCCAATGCAAAACCTGTAACAGGGCCCCCAACTATAATGCTTTATTCATAGTACTGGGCTCCCTATATGGAGAAGTGAGGCTTTATGGGCCCCCTGAGGCTCTTGGGCCCGGGTGCAACCGCATCCACTGCATCCCCTATATTTACGCAGAACTAAAAATCAAGCAACTGTCAGCCCATGTAAACAGGAGCCGCTTAATGTTTGAGCAACTTCTGTTTACAGTCAATGGAGGTGGGTGGGCTGGAATTTTCCAGGCCGGCTCCACTCCATTCACACAGGAGCGATAGTCAGGCGGTAGTACATGATACAGCTGTGGGGTGCTTATGCACCCAACAATCATCCATTACTTACTAGGCCAACGAAAAAAAGTTTGGTACCATATCTACAAGAGGACTTGGTTTCTCTTACTGAGAACAATCTCCTTTTACTAGGCCAACTGAACGTCATCTATACACTGCCAGTCAAAAGTCTTTGGACACCATGAGTATTCAGAGTTTTAGGGTGAATACTAATAGACTAAAATGCAAGGACATTGTTTCATTAAGAAATAATATTACTGTAGGTTAGTAAATGGTTATATATCCCAAATGTAACCTTCTAAAAGTAAGTTGACAAAAGGTGATCCATTTAAATCCTGTTTCACATTGTGTCATTCTCCGTATGTTAACACACTAGAAACGCAGTGGAAATATTTGTAATCAGAATCTTAGCAACTCAAAATGAACTGTAGAAAAGAGAGAAACAAGCATTTGACAGCAAGGAGTATAAGAAATTAGCATTACTATTGATATCACATAGTCACTAGGAACCAACATGGTCACAAGGCTTTGCAGTAGGTGATGAAATGTGGACCGAGAGACAGGGGCAGTAATCAATGCGTACTACAACAAACATGGTGTTTCCATTTGTCACACTGTCTCAAAACGGAGGATACCCCGCTCCACAGATGTATACACCATTAAGATTTTCGCGAAACTGGGACCAACAAAAATCAATCACGAAATAGGAGACCATGGTTGACTACAAAAGCAGAAGAGAAGTCTATCATGCTGCTCTCAAAAGAAACAGATTTTAACTTAGGCCATGATAAGAAGGTATCTGTGAAAACTATAAAGAGGAGACATAGATCAGCTGGCCTCTTCGGTGGAGCTGCTGTTCAGAAAACATTTCTTAAAGCAGCATATAAAAAGACTACAATGGGCTCAGAAACACAAGAATTGGACAATTAGGATATTTTAAAAAGTGTTGTGCGGATGGACGAGTCCAAATTTGAGGTGTTGGGGAGCAAAAATAACAAAAGTATACTTGTGAACAAAAAGATGCTGCCCAACTCGGTTACACCAACTGTCTAACATGGTGGAGGGTCGCATTGTCCTATGGAGAAGGAGTACACTGTATAGAATCAATGAAATTCTTGACCACAAAAGGTCCACAAAATCCTCGATCACTATGCAGTTTCTACAGGAAAAAACAAACAAACGTCTTGGAATTCTTTATGCAGCAAGAACATGATCTAAAACACACCTCAAAAGCTTTGCAAGAGCTACCTGGTCTAGAAGGAAGAAGAGGGTGCCCTGAAAATAATTGTACGGCCATCACAATCATCTGATCTGCAGGAAAAACATGACCATGAAGCTGGTTTCACACGGGCGAGAAAATTGTGTGAGATTTGTGCATTGCAAGAATGGGTTCATACATATGAGCGATGTTTTCCCACATGGTACCACAATGCACCATGTTCCATCTTCCTGTGATATCGCCCATTGCCTAATGGGGGATGGCGGCAGCAGTGCCAGCCCCATTGAAAGCAATGGTAGAACTCCGCAATCCGCTGTGACAGGAGAGGCAGATGATTTCTTCATCCCCTCTGGGAAATCCCTTCAGATGCGGCCTGGCAGGGCTCCAAATGCCGACTAAAATGGTCATCAATACACCGAAGATTTAGCAAATTTTGGCAAGACTTTTCAGCTTTGTCACCATCTGCGACCAGCTCTGTCGCGTTGCTGTGCGACTATAGTGAGGAATCTCTACTCTTCTTCTAGCAGCATGCCTAGTGTACTGCACGTTAGACATACTTAGTAGAACACCCACTCCCTGAGTACAAGCTGCACCAAACAGGTTGGTGAGGCATTATCACACCTAATGCTCCATTCTGCTGCTCCTCTCCAGAGTACCCCCGAGTGCTGCTATGCAAGTTATCTGAGGAGTCGTGGTAGCAGCTCTGGTCACTGGACGGGGTGCATGACAGATGTCACTGTCGGAAGGGGTTGTCTGGCTGCTATCATTGTGGGGATGAAGAGGGAGTATCAGGCAGCTACTATCGCAGGTATATGGGAGAATGGTGCCTGGCTGCTATCAATGTGAAGATGGAGTCTGGGGAAGGAGACTTGATTACTATCACTGTGGCAAGGAGAAAGGTGGGGGGGCTTGATCATTGGCCTGCAAGTGATCATAGCTCCTGTTAAGGACCCTTGACACAAGGGAAAGTTTGGATGCAGTGCCAGGCTGCACCTGAACTTACACATTTAAAAAGGTTGATGTCCAAGTTCAGTCCAGGTGCAGCCTGGGAATTGGCAGAAATCTGCATGAAGTTAGCGCCAATCAGCTTCAAAGTGCATGGGCACCCTTACAATTCTGGTCAAGAATCACCCAGTTGTAACGAGAGCCAATTGACAAAATATGTTGTCAATCGATACGGTTGTTTGCCCCATTCAGCAATCACTGGTTAGCCAACATCTCACCATTGTCATTTTGTCGACCAGCGAGTACTACTTAATATCTAATTTGTGTCTCCTCCCTTTCAACTTCATCCCATTGCTTCTGGTCTTTCCTTGTGCAGATGAGAATAGGGCTGATCCCTCTGCACTGTGACAGCCCTTCAGATATTTGTAGACGGCTATTAAGTCTCCGCTCAGCCTTCTTTTTTGCAAGCTAACCATTCCCAGATCCTCTGGCCGGCTGCACATGGGCATATTTGCATTGTGGAATCCGGAGAGAGAGCATCCGCCCTTGGGTTCTACAGCAAATACCTTCTATAGCATGCTATGGAAAAGCACTTTCTTGCACAGGAGTGGAAATTAATTGCGATTTTCCTCTTGCGGAGGAAAAAAAAAAAATCACAGCATGCTCTAATAAAGGCCGCCTGTAGACGGCCAGGTCGGATTACGCTGCGAGGATGCGGACCTCTGCCTCTGCAGACACCTGTGGCTCACCCGCTCCCGGCGTCTCCTCTTCTTTGTTCTGTGCCAGCTGCTGCCCAGCCAACGCATGCGCAGAGCAGAGCCAGCGGGTCTCTACTGACATTTCTCTGCGGGTCTCGCAGAAATAGAACATGCCACAATTTGTTTTCTGCGTGTTTTTACATGGACAAATCGTGGCTCTGTGCACAGTATTGCGTACATGCATGCAATCCTATAGTACCGGGCACGGGCGGAAATTCTGCCGGAAATTCCGCTGCAGAATTTCCGCCCATGTGCAGGGGGCCTTAGTGTGGTGTCCGCACGGACGGCTTCCATTGAAGCCAATGAAAGCAGTATGACCCACGTTCCGGAGGACCCGAGGTACTCTATACTTGTCCCCTGTCATTAATGGGCCGTGTGTGAATGCCAGTGTATGGAATGATGGCGTCACGAACTGACAAATAAAACCTCCATCATACCTGTCATTTCTCAGAACAGTAAAATTGTATATAGTTTTTTCCTCGGCCCTGTGTACAATTGTCTGTCAGTCACGTACAGGATTTACGTGTATATTATCATATATCTACTACCCCCACCCCTAGCCTGTTGCAGCTATAATATATATTATACACATATGCATACACACAAACACCCTCCCTTTGAGGAAACAAAAACCTATTGACATGTCAGAATAGTTCACAATCAAAAACACGGAAACTTTCTATAATAGCCTTTTATCAAAAGCATGCAATACTATCCTGAAAAGAAAAAATCCCTTGTTTTGTGCATTTGCATAATACAGAAACAAAAGCATATTTTATGCCACTTCACTAGCTAGAGAGAAATATGTAAAAAAACCAAAAACTACATAAACTCACAAATGCCCCATTTTGCATGGAGTGCCCTTATGTAATCCTTGTTTAGCATCACCTATTTATGCATTGGCTTTAATAATAAAGCAGTGTGGGAGTAGGAAGCAGGAAAGTGCATTGCGACTATTGTTGGAGAGAAGTGTTCACTTCAATGGGATTTTGTAATAGTCCTTTCTCTTCCAGAGTGGATAAGCCTGGATAGGAACATAAAGGGGCTCTTTTTATACAGATTGCATTGGCCATCTGTAGAGGAGCTCTTATGCGTCATTAAAGCCTTAATACCCGATAGATTTGGGGCCTTAATGACTGCACAGAGTTCCGGGCTTGAACAGGTTTAACTGCTCCAACTTTTCTGTTTGCTAGGATGAAAGTGGTTGCATTTCCTTGGATCTGGGTGCCAAGACCCTTATGAATCCACTCAACAAAGGAGCTGTGATCACTTCTCCTCAGCAGCGGAAGCAGCCTATTATATGGTTGAGCTTCACACGGGTGTAAATGCGTTTCCGTGCACATTTGCTCAAGGGGCATTATGTTTTTTGGGCGCACCTGTACGTATTTTACTGTATTTTTAGTGCGCACGTCATGCATATTTGCACATGCAAAAAACTATGCATGCATGCTCTCATTGATTTCAATCAGCCATCAAATTATTTTAATACGTGCAGTAAGCTGCGCAAATGCTTTTACATGGGTGTATTCTGCATGCACATTTTGTTTGTGCAGAAAAAAAAAATTAAATACACAGCAGCTATTTCTGCAAGTATGGTGCATGAAAATGGCACATATTAAACTAATTCAACTTAATTGCCAATAGGAATCAACAGGAGCATGCGTGCGTGTTTCTTTGCAGGTGCAAAAAATACAGAAAAACACGCAGAGGTATGTGCAAAAATGCAATGTCCATTGTGAAAATACGTAGTAGAAAAACGTGCGGTAGGTCACCTGTACACGACCGGGTCGGATTCTGCATGCGGGATCCCGCAGCGGAATTTGATCCGATGCCCGGCCGGTGACTCTTGGCATACCTGTCCGGATTCTTCTTTCCTGTACTGTAGATGCGTCGGCCGGTGTGTCGGCACAAATGTGCAGTACAGATAAAGCCACTAGGCGATGACGCGGGTCCTGCGACCTTTCAGCAATGTTGATTGTAGAAGGGCCGCGGGTCTGACGAGTCGAGCAGTTTTATATAGCAGGCTATTTTTCACATGTATGTATGCCAATATGAATTGATCTATGAAAATCAATTCATTTTCAGTGACTCCATTCACCACGTATTACCCAGGTGTGCATACGCGGTGAAATCACGCTTGTGGGAAGGAGCCTTTAGGTTAAGCATATTTACACTTTTGTTTCAGCAGTCGGTGGGATTCTCAGCACGTGAACCCCATCAATCAAAATTTATGACACGCCAGACATTTTAGGACAGTGCGGTTACTCTTTAATCCCTTCTAACCCTTTAGACCTGCCGATTTGTCGCGTGAACAAACAAATAATGTTGGAGATCGCTCGGGCAGCCCTTTTATACAGACAGATACATTGTTGGCCCTTTCAAACAATGAAAACGTTCAGTAGTTCGCATTTGCTGTAGGAGGCTACATACAATACAAGCTGATATACCCGGCTTCGCCCGAGTTAATTTGGTACTGGTGTTTATCTGGTGTTCACAAGGAAAATCTTATGAAGTCGTGGTTACTTTAGAGATACCGAGGAAAAAAATATGTTCACCATTTTGCATGGTTCTTTGTGTTACCCAGGAAACACCATGTGGAGGTAACCATGCGACGCTTCCTTTATATGAAATGACATCAGGAAGTGAGAGAATTAGATTCTGTACGTAAAATTTGGACGCTAATTCTTTTGCCCTTAGAATTGAATAATCGAGTTGGGACCCATTAACTTTTCATATTTATGACATAATCAATGCCTGTGCCAAATTTCAAGTCTCTATGACATCGGGAAGTGAGAGAATTAGATTCTGTACGTAAAATTTGGACGCTAATTCTTTTGCGCTAGAATTGAATAATCGAGTTGGGACCCATTAACATATATATATATATATATATATATATATATATATACACATACACACACTACCGTTCAAAAGTTTGGGGTCACATTGACCCCTTTCCCCCCCTCCCTTTTTACGCCTAATAAAACGGAAAAATGATATAGGAAAATAGCCCCATATGTCACCGGGGGGGAAAGAAAAAAAGGGGGGGGGGGGGGGGGGGAAGAGAAAAATCCCTAAAAAGTGCCTGGTCATACCATTTCTTGTCATACCAAGTGTCCAGATAAAAGGCATATCTGGTCATTTCTTAGGTGTACCAGTCACACATATAGCAAACAGACTGCTGCATGTAAACAGACGTGACACATGCAACACGTTACTGTACAACGCACACGCCTGGCAGATTGATGAGTGTGCTAGTAATGCTCATAACACCGATAAGGAACTGATTGAGTAATACCAGCACGGTTCAGCACAGAAAAGCTGGCAGGAAGCCTCACAAAGTGCCTCGAAAAAAAGAAAAAAAAATCAATACTCGGTCCAGAGTACAAAGATAAAACGTAAGACCTACCAGCCTATAATCAGCCGTCAGCACTCATTGCACCCGCTAATCGTGTCACACTCGTTAATCTGTTTATTAATATCTCTGCTTTACTGACCTGCGTAAATCGAGCCTTTATGGCTCCTCCACACGAGTGTATGCACAATCGCGCATGCCTCTGCGCAACATATTTGCACGGAGAACGAGTCTTTTTTGCAAGCGAAATGGCGTATTTTACTGTACTTTTTGCGCTCGCAGGATATGTTCATTTGCGTGGGGCAGACGAACACACCATGATTTAAATGGCTATTTTGCCTAGTGTGTTCCAGATATGTTCTTTTTACTGCATCCCGCTACGCATTGTTCATGCATTTGCGCACCCTCAATAGTCTTCTATGGGCACCTTTGATGCGCAAAAGTAGAGCATTCTGCGTTTTAATTGCGAGCAAAAAAAAAAAAAAAAATGGAAACAAACCCAATGAAATCAATGAATTCTATTCTGTACGTATTGCGAATGCAAAATGCGCTCAAATACGCCTGCGTGCCTGAGCCCTTAGGCCAGCTGCACAAGAGCATAAGGATATTTGCAGAATGAATTATCCTTTTTTCGTGCACGCATCAGCGTATTTTACTGTATTTTTGCCCTAGCAAGTTATGTTCATTTGCGTGCGGCAAACAAATGCACAGTTTAAAAAAAGGCCATTTAGCTCCAGATTTGTTCTCTTTCCAGCGGAATTACGCAGTGCTTCACGCATCCTCTTGCGTCTTGCATGCGCATTTGTGCACCCCCACCTATTGACTTCTATGGGGTCCTTTGGTGCACAAATACACAGAAACAGAGCATGCTTTACTTTTTTTTTTTTGCGCATGCAAAATACAGAAATGTATATGAACCCATTAAAATAAATAGGTTCTCTTTTCTGCCTGTGTACAGGGGCTCTTATTAGCTTGTAAGGCATGTGTGTGCTGTGTCGTTCTGAGCCTGCTACCTTGGGTCATGAATGCCTACTGTAAAACAATATCACTGGAGGCTGGAAATAGACGTGTCAAGTGCAGCTCCGCATTTAACTAATAAATCAGCAGCAAATACCCAATATATACTTATTACTGCTATTACTTGTAGGGAGACTCTTAGAATACACAGGTAACAAAAAGGAGGAAGTATTAATATGCCCATCAGCAATTTATGACGTCTATTCTGCACCCCTCTCGTTCACCTGTATTCTTTCTTTTGGGTCACAGGTATGCATCAAGAAGCTACTCAGAATTATTAAAGGAGAGGTCCATATGTAAGCTACTGTGTTAATGACCTATACATAGGATAAACCATCAACAGTAGATAATCAGGGGTCTGCCACCAGTGCTAATCTGGAGTTCACCAGCCAGTGCCTACTGTAAAGGCATAGACAGCACCCCACTGCAGTGGCAAGACTTGGTTATCCAAGCAAAGCTCCCATTGAAGTAAATAAAAACTTTGTGTGCAATACCATGCCAGGCCACTACAGTGAGAACGGAGTTGTCTGCTTCCTGCAAAAATCAGCTCAGTGCATGAGCGCACTGGCCTGCCAAACAGCTGATCAGGGAGGGTCCCAGGCTGTGGACCACTGTCAATCTTCTACAGATGACTTGCCCTTGGGATAGGCCATTAATAGTTTGCAACGTGACAACTATGAAAACTTATTTACATCTATGTTAGGGCTTTCCGTCTCTTTTTGGGCTCCATCTCTGCAGACTGCGCCAAAAAAAAACAAAAAAAAACAAAAAAGGAAGCAAACAAAGCATTTTGGTTTTTTTTTTGAAAGCCAATTTAAATAAACGAAGAAAGAAAATGGAAATGTTTATTCCTGTTTTAATTCTACTTTTCTGTTCCAAAAACGCAACAGAGAGATGGAAAGCTCTAACACAGATGTGAATGAGCCCCAAGATGGGAGCCTTCTGGCTGCTGTAAGGCTCTGTTCACACCACAATTTTGTATTATCAAATATATTCATCTGCTCGTCCCCCCAAAATAACTATATTATATATTGACATATACACACAAAAGGTGTATACAGTGATATACCCATAGACTATTACCCAGATGCAGACATATTGAAAAATACGTCCTTATTTCATACGGTTTTGAAAGCTGCAGGCTACCATAGCTTTCAGAACCACCTTAACACATATAAGTTTATGCCTTTTTTCTTTTATATATTATACTAAGTATCCGCTAAACCTAAACACAAAAGGTAAAGGTTTCCTCAGTAGGAATTAGAGCATAACATTTGTATTGTAATCCCTGCATTCATATCTGTAGCAATAGAGAAAGATTCCGATAAAAACCTACATCACCTGTATTGCAATGTTTTACCAACGCTATGAAATAATTTTAAAAAACAGAGTGAAGAATATGCCACCTAGTGGTGACATCTGCAAGTACCCTAAAGGATTTTTTCCCCCTCATTTCCACATGGGACAGATATGCTGCATACATTCCATAATGGATTTGCACGCAGAGAACCCACAGCAATAGGGGTTGCAGGGGGTCGCAATTGCGACCTGGCCCCTAAGCCAGGGTCGGCCTAGAATCCCCTATCGCCATGTTAAGGCTGCCTGACTACACTGTTACACGCTACGTCTAGGTAGAAAGGGGGCAGAGGTAGAAATAAAGGGGCATTGTGTGTGAAAAAGGAGGAAATAACGGGGCATCACTGATCCACAGAATTTCAATTTATGTTACAGATCTTCACTGCCAGTTTCACGGTTTTTAATGAATAGGGCGATTCTGCAGCAGAATCCATAGCAAGTCATACATACAGATTTTGTTAATAATCTGAAGTGGATTTTCCACAAATTCTATGGCAAAGTTTTTATGCTGAAAATTACGTCCCGTGTGGCTGTACCCGTAGAAAGCCTTCACGGGTTATATTCAGGACCTCTGTTAGGCTGCAGATTGTATTGCAACTACATCTTCATATTAACAGGGCCGGCTGAAGAGCTTTGCTGCTGCGGCCCTGCTGACTCCAACAAGGTCTCTCTTTTCTCTCTGCTCCCGCACGTTCCCCCGTACAGGCTCGTCTTAGTTAGGTTCTCAGAGCTGTGAATGTATTAGGTGGGCAATACCCGCTGCCAATGGGTTGATATCCGACTTGATTGACTGAGTAGTAGGGAACACCCAGCTGACACATTAACAATGCAACTAAGAGGAGCCAAAATGGGGGAATGAGGGGCCAGGGCCACAGCTGCAAAGCTATGTAATCTGCCCCGTTATCATGGGTACATGGCAAGTCCTCTTTAAAGACACAAATCTTGGAACTGTCTCATGAAATACCTATTTATTTTTGCACAAAATTGTCATTCTTGTGTTTTTTCCCCACTGAGGTCACTGAGTAATTATCTAGGGAACCAGAACAAAAGCTTGATACATACAAATGACCTAAAAATACGCTATTTACTAAAGCAGCGGGTGGACGGGGTTTTCATCTATTACATGTATCTTGACGATGCAGAAGTACATGAGGTGAGCAAGGCTGAAGAAACTTACTGGAAGTAGCTCGGTCCAAAAACTGTTGCCAAATTATAGACATTCATCTTGTTCACTGTATGGTGTTGAACCACCTGCGTCAGAAAGTGGCAGAGGTACTTCAGCAGGCTGCAGTGGGTGTCCGGCAGCTCTTTTAGGAGCTCCTTCAAGCTGCTTTCTCTCTGTGCGTCACTTCCACTCTCTGTGAAGACAAAGAAAAGCAGCTTAATGCAATGTTGAATGTAAACTACTGCAAATCCAACCTAGTGGGGAAAGAATAAAGTGCTGACAGAAATCCAGTGGAATAGCCAGAGGGGTAACTTGAAGTTCCAGGGGACCAATGTGAAAAACTGTAAGGACGGGTTAACGTGCGCTGGGCAACTGAGTGGACCCCATTATAGTCAATGGAGTTCGGTTCCATCATAAGACGGACCTGTTAGGCCAGGGGATTCCCTTTTCCTGCGCCCGAATAGCTTTTAATGGGTTCAGTCACATGAGCGTATTTTTTCGTGTGAAAAAAAATACATGGCATTACCCATCTTGAAATCCATGCATAAATTCGCATGATATACGAAGAAAACCTGCGTATTTGCTGCAGATATACACACACAAAATCAATAGGATTTTGTGCGTGTAAAAATGTGGTGCAAATACATGCCCGAGTGTGCAAAATACATGGACACAAGTGTATTTCGGCCACGCAAACACAACACATAGCGTATTTTTGACGGTAGAAACACACTTAAGCCCGTTTAAACAGGCCCTTAGTTTTTTTGTCGTATTACAAAAAATTACAAATTTGTAATGTAATTACAAAATTACAGCATCACTATAGTAGGTTTACACTGATTTCTGGAATGAAAAAAGTCACGGAGATCGGGGTGCACAATGCAAATCTTTCCTTCGGACTTAGGCCGAATGTCCACTTGCACGCACGGATTCCACTGCTGAATCCCGCAGTGGAATATGTGTGTGCCCCCAGCTGCTGCCTGATTTTTTTTTCTTCTGCCTGGAGCATTTGCTCACTTTTTTTTCTAAATCTCCTGCTCTCCCGTGGATCTGTGGCATAGCACAAATAGCTGTGGCTGTGCCACTGATCCGGACGACCTCCATTGGCTTCAATGGAAGCCGTGGGAGCCGTCCGTACGTGAGATACACAGGAAAATGGAGCGTGCTGCAATTTCTTCCGACCCGCACGCTGGGAAGAAATCACATCCGCATGCCTGTAGCCGCCCTACAGATGCATCCCTATGGGCAGCAAAACGCGCAGATTTTATAAATAATATCCGCACGTGGACATTGGGCCTTATGATTTTTTTTTTTGCTGACAAGGCCCACTGAAAGGGGTTAAGCTGAAGCAAGTCACAGCAGATCCTAGCGATAGAACATCACTTGCTATGGCAGGAATGCTCATTCACATCGAGAATTTCACTAGAACACTTGTACATATGAGGCCTAAAGTAAAAAAAAAAACAAAAAAAAACAAGACTACATTAACAATAAATAGAACTGCAACAGTTGTGACATTTTGCAATAAGGATCGTTAGACATTTACACACTGATGAAATAGGTCACAAGGAGGAAGACAACACATTACATTCAATGGGATTCAAAGCTTATTTTTCAGAGGAACAATCTGCACAGAATAAAGGGAACCCATCAACTATAAACTAAGTTATGGTGCTTAAAGTTTAGATGGCGGAGTTCTGGGAACTTCTCATACTCATCTAACTTTACCATAAACCAAGTTATTAGTGCATCTAGTTTAGGTGGCGTGGAGATGGGGGAGCTTCTTCTCATACTCACCCGATTCCCCATTCCTGCTGTGTTCCCTGGTGGAGTTAGCTATGTGCACCAGTTTGACTACACAAAACTGCACATGCGGACTTCACCAGGGAACACGGTAGGGACGGGGAACCGGGTGACTATGAGAAGAAGCTCCCATGACTCCACGCCACCTAAGTTATAAGCACCATACCTTTAGCTTATGATGCTTATATTTGTTGATGGGTTCCCTTAAAAAAAAATCTTACAACCCAATACAACTCTACGTAAAAGTTTAGAGATCAAGGTTTTTCTTCTGCCCTAGAATTGTATGATGATCCAGACTGAAAAGTAGGAACGGAACCGAGGCTTGCAAGGCTGTAGGAGGAGGCAGCCCATGACAGGGTTAACAGGGAGTGAAGGGGCTAACAAAGCGGAGGGGGAAGCGGGGAGAAGGAAGGGGAATGAAAGTGCGAGAAAAGAAGAAGGAGGAGCCACAACAGAGAGCAGTTCGTGAGTTGGAAAAGACAGGACATACAGCAAAACAGTGTGGAAGTCCCACCAGCTTGCCCTATTGGAAGAGGATGTTTTTGTTTTTTTTTGTGTTTTTTTCCCAGTTAAAATGTATTTAAAGAGGGATGGTGTGCATTGTCATGGCAGTGGTTAGGGGGTCCTTGGAGTGGGAAAAAAGTGGGGTTGGGGGAAGGCAGGGGCTGGATAACCACCTTCCCCCTTTATTGATTAAGGATTATAGTGGGTCTGTCGCCTCTTGTCTCTGACAGGCCGAAGTCCCTGCAGAGATGGTGGGAGTGTCTAACCTTGGAATGGCTAGTGGGTCTCTGAGTCAGGAGGTAGGTGGCTGGAGACAAGTGGCGATATTGGGTCTCCCAAGTCAGTTGGTGTACAGCGAGAGGCACTTGTTGGGAAATTGGGTCTCCCGTGTCAGTTGGTGTACGGCGGGAGGCATTACATTATATTTCCATTTGGGGGGCTCCAAGGACCTCCCTCTTTCCTGGGGTGTTTATTTATGTAAATGTATGTTTGTAATAAAATGGCTGCTATGGCCAATTTATCCCAAATCAAGGAGAGTCTGTCATTAATTAGGTTATTGGAGGTGACTTGGTGGAGGTATTATTCTGTGGGGCTACATCTGCACCTGAAATTGAAGAGCCCATGGAGGTGTGTGCCTTCTCTAGTTGGAATGGTCGTAAACGGTAATACTTCCATATGAATTGCTTCTTCTACTGCAGTTATCTGGGTTGTTTTACTCTGAAAACGTCCAGTGAGGAAAAAACGGGAATTTTTCTTACCGATAATTCCCTTTCTTGAAGGCATCATGACAGCATACATCTGGAGGTTGCTCACCTGCTGACCTGATGGGACAGGAAAAGGCAGAGCATAAAAGAAACCTCCCCTCCACCAAACACCAGTGTGTTCCAAATAACCACAGTGACAGAATACTTAAGCAGAAGGTGTGTGACATCACACACCTCAGACAAAGAAACATAAGCATACACATTACCTCATGTGTTGGACAAAATAAGGGTAACCATGTCGGTAGGGGGGGAAAAAGCCCGTATGCTGTCATGATGCCTTCAAGAAAGGGAATTATCGGTAAGAAAAATTCCTGTTTTCCCTTCGTCATCATGACAGCATACATCTGGAGGAATACCAAATAACTGGCATGGGCTTTTTTAGGGAGGGATTACCGCTTGGAGCACCTTCCTACCGAAGGTTGCGTCCTGACTACATTTAAAGTCCAGCCTGTAATGTTTAATAAAAGTATGGCCAGAAGTCCACGTGGCTGCGTTACAAATCTGCTCGATTGACGCATGCGCTCTTTCTGCCCAAGAAGATGCCACCGCTCTCATCGAGTGGGCCTTCAATCCTTCTGGAGGAGGGATGCCCTTGGCCTTGTAAGCTTCCTGGACCGCTCTCCTGAGCCACCGGGCGATCGCATCTTTAGAAGCGGCCCTTCCTTTGGCCTGCCCCTGAATTTGAATGAAAAGTTTATCGGTCTTTCTGAAACTTTCCGTTGCCTCAGGGTACGCTAGTATAGCTCTTTTGACATCTAGATTATGGAGCTTCTGCTCCTTTTCGTTTTTGAAATTTTGGCAGAAGGCTGGAATAACTATTGGCTGGCCTCTGTGGAAATCTGACAAGACTTTAGGCTGAAAGGACGGGTCTAAAGAAAATACTATTTTGTCTGGGTGAATAGTCATATATGGGGCCCTTCGTGAGAGGGCCTGGATTTCACCCACGCGTCTGGCCGACGTGACTGCCACAAGGAGGGCTACCTTTTACGTCAGCAAGGCGATGGATAGATCTCTAATCGGTTCAAAAAGGGGGATCGCAGAAGGCCTGAAGGACTATGGTCAGATCCCAGGGGGGTGCCGTAAGCCTTGTAAATGGATGCAATCTACTTGCCCCTCTAAGAAGTCTCCTAATCCACCTGTGCTCCGCAAGCGCGAGATCAAAAAATGCCCCCAAAGCCGCAACTTGGACTTTGAGGGAATTCGGACTCAACCCTTTATCCAGGCCCGCCTGGAGAAAATCTAGGATTTTACGGATGTCTGGCTGATCTAACTGCTGGATGTCCTGGCCTATCCACTCTGAGAATTTTCCCAGACTTTGGAATAGATCCTTTTTTGTCGAGGGTTTAAGGCTCTCACTAATAGTGGAAATTACATTAGGAGAAAGACCCTTCCCCAAGAATTTTACCCGTTCAAGATCCAGGCCGTAAGCCTGAACTTGTGAACCTCCGGGTAAAGAAGAGGGCCCTGCAGCAATAGGTCGGGTCTTGGTGGAAGGTGGAAAGGCTCTCCTACTGACAGAGATCTCAGGAGGGGAAACCAAGGTCTTTTGGGCCAATAAGGTGCTACCAGAATTACTGACATGCTTGACCGCAGTAATTTCCTTAGTAGGAGCGGAATTAATGGTAAAGGGGGAAAAAGCGTACGCCAAGTCCCAAACCCAGGGGTGAGGGAGAGCGTCCGTGCCCAAGGCCTGTTTCTCCGCGCCTCGGGAAAAGAAAAGCCGGTACTTGGTATTTGCGCTTGACGCAAATAGATCTATTTCCGGTACCCCCCATTTCGTCACGAGCAGGCTGAACACCTCGGGATGGAGTTCCCACTCTCCTGGGTCCACTTTCTTCCTGCTTAGAAAGTCTGCGGCTGAATTCTCGGCTCCTTTTATGTGAAAGGCCGACAGTGACTTGGTTGTGAGTTCCGCCCACTGAAGGATCCTTCCCGCCAACTGCTGCAGTAGAGGATTCCTGGTGGCGAATGAGTGACACTGTCGTCATATTATCTGAAAAGATCCTCACATGCTTCATCCCTAAGAGCGATTGCAGGCTACGTAGGGATTTCCACACCGCATTAAGTTCTCTAAAATTAGACGAACCAGATCTCTCGATTGTCTGGTCGAGTGAGGACTGTAACTTTTCCCAATTCTGAAGGATTAGTGACTGGAGACCGCGACTATGGAACTGAGCCCAGGGAACCACGCTAATACACGAAGTCATTATCCCCAGGATCCGCATTGCGTCTCTTACTGTTACTCTAGATTTTTTATAGAGAGTGGAGCATTCCTCTAAAATATGCTGTTTCCTTAGAGGAGGAAGGGATGAATTTTGAAGACTGGAATCCAGAATGACTCCCAGGAATTTTTTCCTGGTTTCTGGTTCCATGTTGGATTTTAGATCATTAATAATCCAACCCAGGTCCTTAAACAGTTGAAGTGTGGAACCCAAGTGTGACCTCAGAATAGTCGGGGAATCTGCCACCAACAGGAAGTCGTCCAAGTAGGGGACGATAATAATCCCACGATTGCGCAAAAAGGCATCCATTTCTATCACCACCCTGGAAAAAATTTCGCGGAGCGGAGGAAATTCCAAATGGGAGGCAAATAAACTGAAAGTGACAGATTTCCCCTTCCATTCTCAGCGCAAACCTCAGGAACTTTTGCGCGTTGGTGTAAATAGGGATGTGAAAGTAAGCATCCTTTAGGTCAATTGTAGCCATTACATTATCCCTGGCAATTAGGGGAGTTGCAGTTCTAATAGTCTCCATTTTAAATTTTCTATACTCAATGAATTTATTCAATTCTTTGAGGTTAATTATTGTGCGGTGGGAGCCATCTGGCTTGGGAACCAGAAAAAGGGGGGAATAAAATCCCTTCCCCTGTTCCTTTTTGGGGACGGGGATAACCGCGCCGAGATCCAGCAGGTTCTGTACACCTCTCAACAGAGCCTGCTCTAGGGCTGGAGACTGGATTGGGGTTACAATAAATCTGTCAGGGGGGCGAGATTCTAGTTCGATCTTGTACCCCTCCGCCACCAGGTGTAGCACCCACTCGCAAGTTGTTATATTACGCCAACTAGTGGCAAAACGAGCCAGTCTACCGCCCACCGGGCACGAAGATGCGGGCTGAGGGACGAAAATAAGAGTCTTACCCCTTCCACCCTTCAGATAAGACCATCTTCCGGTCTTCCCTTTCCCAGCGTATGTAGACGAGGGACGAGGAGTGAAGGGTCTTTTGGGCGGTCTGATGGCTGGCAGTCCCTGGTTCTTGTCAGCTGCTTTTTCCAGCAGGCGATCCAGGTCCGGTCAAAAAATGCGTGCACCCCGAAAGGGTAGGGCACACAGCTTATTTTTGGATGTTAAGTCCCCCGACCACTCCTTTACCCAGACTGCGCTTCTGGGGTGTTGGATAGGGCTGCCGTGTCTGCCGTTGCTGTCCTGAAGGGACAGGAAAAACACTGGTGTTTGGTGGAGGGGAGGTTTCTTTTATGCTCTGCCTTTTCCTGTCCCATCAGGTCAGCAGGTGAGCAACCTCCAGATGTATGCTGTCATGATGACGAAGGGAAATCAGACTTGTTACTTTAGGCTCTGCTCAGGTTTAGGCTCTGTTCAGGTTTAGTTTCTTTCAGACTTCCAATTGGACGCAGTGCAGAGTTCTGTGTCAGAAGTATTTTCAGTATATGTCCTGATTAAATCAAGACTAGAGATGAGTGAGCATACTCGCTAAGGCACATTACTCGAGTGAGTAGTGCCTTAGCCGAGTATCTCCCCGCTCGCCACTAAAGATTCGGGGGCCGGTGACAGGTGAGTTGCGGTTGGGAGCGGGGGGGGGGGGGGGGGGGGGGGGGGGAAGAGAGGGATCTCCCCTCCGTTCCTCCCCGCTCGCCCCCGCCACTCCCCACCGGCCCCCGAATCTTTAGAGACGAGCGGGGAGATACTCTGCTAAGGCACTACTCGCTCGAGTAATGTGCCTTAGCGAGTATACTCGCTCATCTCTAATCAAGACTCAAAAATCTGTTTCCAGAACTTTTTGGGAGCCTAGAGTTAGGTGCGAGGAGGAGAGATACGTAGTAGCTAGAGATGAGTGAGCATACTCGCTAAGGACAATTGCTCGATCGAGCATTGTCCTTAGTGAGTATCTCCCCGCTCGGAAGAAAAGGTTCGGCTGCCGGCGCGGGTGACAGGTGAGTTGCGGCCATGAGCAGGGGAGAGTGGGGGAAAGAAAGGAGAGAGAGATCTCCCCTCCCTTCCTCCCCGCTCTCCCCCGCCACTCCCTGCCCGCCGCCGGCAGGCGAATCTTTGCTCCCTAGCGGGCAGGTACTTGCTAAGGGCAATGCTTGATCGAGCAATTGCCTTTGGCGAGTATGCTCGCTCATCTTTAGTAGTAGCTAGTAACCTCTGTGTCTTCTCAAAATCTCCTCCAATTGTCCCTGGTCTTGTGGAAGCATTCTAAAACTTCTTTGAAGGCTACTTCTGAGGGTCTGACCTCCGGGGTGGGGGTTGAAGGGTACTGTCGTGCCACTCTGATGAAGGAAAAGGATTGGATGATGTCACAGTGGAAACTCTAGTCTACGTGATGTGGTTTCCAGACCTTGCTTGCTGTCATTTTGGAGCTGGCCAACAACAGGAGCACATTTCTGCCTGTATTGGTAAACTGTCTAGGCAAATTTGGCAAATAAACCTAATTTGCAATGGGTGTTGAATCATTTTGATTGCAACTGTATATGCAAATGAATTTCATATGAAGTTGTTGTATAATAAGGAATGATAAAAAAGACTGACAATATCCACTAAATCTGTTCCCAGCAAGTGAGCGAACAATAACAGACTGTGGAGCTATTAGGATTCAGCCAAGAAACTTTCCCGGCTTCAGAGGACTTCCTATTCTGCACCAAGAGCTCTGAACAGCAAGTCCTCTATTTAGCACTTGAAGTAGCGTGTGTTCCGATACTCAAGCCCATTCACTGACAAGACACTGTGATCTCTAATAGAAGCATGCCACACGACTAGAAACTGGTATTACTGTGCTGGCATGCCATCACTGCCAGCGGGTTGCCAGTATAATATATATTGAATGAGACCACGCGTGAGCTAAAGCAATAAATCATGATATGATATAATTTACAAAATAAAAAAAACTTTAGACTAAGAATAAATCCTACCTCCAATTATATAGATAATATGCGTCAGGACCCGGGTCTTAATATTGGAATATGCATCATTAGGCAGTTTTCGCTACAGAATCCACACCCAAAGGTCTACAGTTATGTGATTAGAAATCCACTCTGCAGGCTATATGGTGTGGAATCTTTCTGTGTGTGGATTTCAACTTCACGTCGTAAAAAAAAAAAAAAAGAAGTTACATGTCACTTTTTGACACAGAACCCACTCATTGATTTGTCAAATCTGCATAAAGGTCCCAGCTGCTAGAATGCAAATCTGTGGCAGAAATCTGCATTAAATATTCAGAATTCTGCCCCAATCTTCATTAAAATCTGTGTCTGAAAAATCTGACGTAATTTCAGTTGTATGAACATAAGCCTTACGCTGCCTCCATGCAGCATTTTTGCACGTTATACGCAGAGAAAAAAAACAACAAAAACATTGATTTTAATAGGTTTGTTTACAAGCGCATAATTTTTCAGTACATCTCGGTTATATAGAAACACAGACATTCCACAGGAGGTAGCTGAATAAGTGCTGTGGGGGCCCTAACTGTGGGCCACTACACCTGCTCTTACAGTTACTGCCCGTCTAGTTGTGGAACAGTAATTGGGGCTCGAGACAGCACTGGACCCCAAGGAGGCGACTGAACTACTGGCCACCGTTACTTGACTAAAGAAATGTGCCCGTTAACCCATTCACTTTCATAAATCACCAGGGTTGAGACATTAAATCCTTCACTACCAAAACCCACCAAAGATAGTATTATATGCAGGGGAAGATTTTTGCTGAGGCCAAGCTACAGAAATTAGTAACAAAATCCAAAAGGTAGCATTCAAATATTACATGCTACAGTCACTAAGTACTTCAGAAGGGTCGGTGATCCAGGGGTTATTTTGATCACCAGATTGGAGTTGGGAAGAAACTGTTTTCTATTAAATTAGGAAAATTGGCGTCTACCTCATTGTTTTTTTGCCTTGATCTGGATCAACATTGGGGGTAATAGGCTGACCTGGATGGATAAATGTCTTTTTTTGGCCTTACATACTATGGTACTACCTGTAGGTTTTGCCATATATTTTTTGCAAACTTTGACTACAGATCTCTCATCTGACATGTATGGCCATTATAAAAAGGAATCCACTCCTGACACTATGTAAATGTTCTATAGAGATGTATGTGCACTACTGCACCACCCCAAGAAAGAATACTGTGTGAACTCACATGCACCAATTTCTATTATATCACATATGATTTTGGGCTGTAGTGTCTGAAACATAAAAGAAAAAATAATAATTTGGGAGAATTTCTCTATCAATATATTACATTGATAGCAATAAATTAACATTTTTGGCACCATATATATAGCTGTAGCATGGTGTTTGATTATTCAACCTTTTCATAAGGTTATTATTTCCTATAAGCCATTTCCCTACAGTTTTTGTCAATCATTGATATACATTAAGGCAGGGTTCACACACGGCAGATTCCCGGAAATCTCGCGGTTTGGCCGCAGCAAAAACCGCGAGATTTCCGCCGGGAGAACCGCCGCGGTTTAAGCCGTGGCGGCTTTGAAGCGGCTCGGCCGCATGCTTTTCCGTTGCGGCCGGCGCTCCCATAGAGGAGAGCGGGGCCGCGACGTAAATAAACAAAAAAGGAAAGGTAAACAGACCTGCTCAATCTTTGGAAACCGCGGCTGCGGCCGCCGCAGCCGCGGTTTCAACCGGATTTACCGCAGCGGATTAGCCGTCCCGTGTGGACGAGATTTCTGAGAAATCTCATCCACATGGCTGGCTAATCCCGAGATTAGCGACCGCGGGCGGATCTGCTGCGGCAAAACCGTGGCAAATCGGCCCTGTGTGAACCCAGCCTAAAGGTAGAGAATGTTATTTTTATATTGTGTTAATTTGGAAAACTGTTCCTGAAGCTACTCTCATAAAAGATTTTTGAGTCACCAAGGAAGTAACACGTAGGGTGACACAACACAGAACTGATAGGTAATTAGAGCCTAGCCACACAGAAATGGATTCAATGATGTAGTGTATCTGTGGGAGAAAACGGATTGTCAAGCATGTTAATGAATACGGCAAACAATGCATTAGGAAGTCCATTCAACACTTCTTTAGTTGCTACAGGATGCTGAATATTTTCACATTTGTAGTAAATAAAAGGGTCCGTTTACACCAAGCAATTACCGCTTGAGCGAGCAAATGACGTCATCATTAGCTCGTTTGCTTGTCCACTCTGTTTATACAGCAGATACATCGTTGGTTTGTTTAATTGAGAAATTGTTCAGTCATTCGCATTCACTGTATAGGCAATAGCGACTGAACGCGCCATTTAACCTGAACGATTAATGAGGAGCCTACGATGATTTTTATGCTGCATAGAATGAACAAAAAGAGTACCATTATCGTGGCCATTGGCGTGTTCGTTGGTCACTCATCGAAACAATATCGTTCTGCTTAAAAGGGCCGTGATCCATACTTGTTCTCTGATCCTATTAAAATTGAACAGCAGAGCAAATGGTGGTAGAAAAGGAGAACAAATCTACACTATATCTTCAACCAAACCCTCATTTCCAACTTTTTTATTTTGGTAGGTGGTTACATTTGGGCAACAAATCGAAATGTTGCAGTTGGAGAGAAAAGAATGTCAAGTTTTCTTTTGAAGTCCTGATGATATTTGATTTGTTAAGAAGCAGAAGAGATTGAGATTGAGAGTCAAGTCTACAACAAATTCCACGATTAGTGCCTGTACTTCCTAATATACATGCTGTTAAAGTGTGGTCAGAAAACCTTGTACTTACCCTGGTAGACCTGAATGAACCTGGGTAGCAATGCAGCACTGATTACTCCATCTGGCATCTCTCGGAGGAATAGCTTCAGCAGACTAGCAGCAGAATGGACATCTCCATCCTCTGGCAATGTCACCTGCTCCCCGTTTTCATACTTTAGTCGCAGCTGTTCGACTACCTTAACATTTCCATTTATTCTGAAAAGGCCTTCCTGAGTCAACCCTGAAATCATAAAACATATTAGCATACATTAGAGTGCACACATACAGTTTTCTTCTCCAGGATGTAGTGCTACTAATCATGCAAAGTGACATTTAAACAGCTCTTCATTCAGTATGAACAAAAAATAGATGTGTAGACATTATACCAGTGATTCCCAACAGGGGTGCCGCGTTTCCAAAGCTGGAAATCACTCAGCCGACATTAAATGGAACTTCCAGGCAGCATCCTCTGGTATACGCCAGGGTCGGAGCAGAAGCACTGCTCCGACCAGTGTAGTGGCCGCTGCTTAAAATTGCAGGCTGGGGTCCCATTGATTTCAATAAGAGCTGCACCTGCAATTACGAGCTCTAGCCTAGAAAATCCCTTTAAGTTGGGTCCACATGGGGCAGAATTTCTGAGTGGACCCTGCACAAGTAAATTTCTCAGCATTTACAGTAGCAGCAAAGCCGTTCCCACTGCAGGACTTTACCTCTTCTCAATGAGAGGGTGAATTTTGCTCAAAAACACGCAATAAAATCTGTATCAAAACCTGCGCTAAATATTGTGGATTTTTAAGCAGACTTTCTGCTGCTGACATTCCGTAGCAAATCACCCCATGTGGTCTCAGCCCTACGATATGTTTAAACTTAGAGGAAATACTTCAGGAGAGTCAAAATACGCGCCATCGGGGCAGATTTTGACTTGAAATCAAATACACTTATGCAGCGGATTTCAGAAGATATCGCACTCCCTCGCCCCTCCAAAATCTTTGCGCTCTCAATGCCTCCTTTACCCTGCAGCCTCTAGTGAGCGCAGCGCCACTGGTCTGGTGATGTGGAAGTAGGCAGCGACGCTGCGCTCACTAGATGCTGCTGGGGGGCAAAAAAAAAAAAAAAATCAGAAAATTGTGATCTGCCCTTCGGTAACCACGCGCACTTTTGGTAGGAATGCCCCGAGGTAGGATTTTTTTCCCCCACGGCTGAGAAGGTTGGGAAGTTTTGCATTATACCTAATTGTGTACAAGCAGATCTAGAAAATGTTGAAGAATACACTGCAAGCGATACAATATATCTTTGTCTTTACTTCAAAACATCTGATATATGACTTTTCCTCATATCGGCCATCTTTAGATATCTGTATGAACTGCACTTCTAAATTCCACTACCAGAAGTAAATCACAGCTACATATACCCCAATTTCTGATGATATATTGGTTGTACGGTAACGCATAAATACAGCAGCCTTCATTTATCCAAAATGTAGGTCTTGTGTGTTTATTTAACCTTCCTTCTGCCATGTACATTTGTTGGCCTCTGTGATCTCAGAGAGATTCCTTCTGGGCCAATTCTAAAGAATCCCTAAACAATGACCAAGATGCTGATCTATCACATTCCAAAGCCATGAGCTCCTTCTTAGTGTGGGAGAGCGCTTGCAGTACCATTCCTGCACAGTATATGGAGCTGTGCCATTGCAGTCTGACAATAGCGCAGGCATGCAGCTGATTGGCTGAGGTCCAAGCCACTGGGCTGTACTGCTGTACTGCTGTGCTGTCTGTTCATGCACAATAACGATTGGGGGATTTCATTATAATTTGTTGGATCTTTTGCACGTTCACTACGCTGAGGGGGAATGTCGGCTCTATTAGGATACTACGATCGGATATTGATGACGTATACTGAGGATAGGTTATGACTTCGCAGCTTCACATGAGCCTATACACAAAAACACTCATCAAAGCTCAACATGTGTGATGCACCCCCTTCCATGGTTTAAAAGGCCATTTAGCCTACTGAGGTCCAGATGTGTTCTTTTCCCCACCATTTTGCACAGTGTTTTACGCATACCCTTGCATATTTGCACAATTCCCATAGGCTTCTATGGGGCTTTTGGTGCGTAAATACGTACAAAAATAGCGCATGCTGCATATTTTCCATGTGCGTTCGAAATGCACATGCAAAAAGGAGTGATTTGCATTACCCATAGAAATCAATGTGTTCTATTCTCTGCGTATTGCGCATACAGATTGGACACAAATATTTTCTACTCTTGGAAAACCCCTTTAAGCTTTATTTGCATAGGTGAGTTTCTCGGACCAATATCGTGCATTTTTTATACACGTATATACTTATAATGGTAAAACGGCATTGTATTCGCACATGGCATGTGAGTGCAATGTGACCCTATAAAAAATAATGCGCGACATCACCCAAAAATAGGACAAGCTGCAATTTTTCTATCTAGCAACATCTAGTAAAAGAAAAATCACCCATGAAAATACACTTCTTGCAAATAGGTCCCATTTCTGGGCATCTTGCAACGCACAAAACTTGGCCGATAAAATCGCCCATGTAATTACAGCTTTAAACAGCTTTGCCTAGGGAGAAGAATTATCCTATTGTCTAGGACTAGAGAGAATAGCTAAGGCCCATTTACACCAGCAGATGATCGCTCAAACGACAGTTTGAGTGACAGCTTTGAGCGATCATTTTGCATAAACTATTGAGTAGCTACTCAGCTACTTAAGAGCAATTAATTGTGCAAATAAAGCCTTCCCTGAATGCAGTTAATAGCCCGAGGGCTCTTATCTGCGTTCAGATCCTTTGTTCTCCATGGGGAAACAATGCCATCAGCACTCCCAGTAGAGAACTGCTGATAAGGCTGACCAATGATTTTTAGGTTGGACTGAATTTCACAATCAGCCAGCAGTGCCTGAAAAGCGCACAATGGGCGCACATTTAGACGCAACGATTATCGCTAAAACGATCGCCGATTAGCAATTTCTTAGCGATCATCAGCTGGTGTAAATGAGCCTTTACTGTCATCTTACAGAGATGTGGATTCTCTGTAATCTGCCTGGCACTGACTAGACTGAAGTGAGGAGTCTAGTCAGAATGCAACAGGCCGAGATGACAAGAAGCCTAGTCAAGAATGGCACCAAGGGTCATAGATGGGAGTAGAACAACAGGTATCAAATGTACAATTCCAAATGCGAGGTAGAAGCAATTTTAAAGAAAAAGCACAAGATAACAATCAGGGTCAATTAGGAGTCAAAAAGTGAAAACCAGGAACAAGTAATGACAGCCACAACAGGATATGAATGTGAAACTAGGGTGAGGCATAGGAAGACGATTCCATTTTAAATAGGCCACAAGACTTGGTCACCTTCAGGAGCCAGTACGCTCTACTGCTGTCACCAGACCGGTGGCAGCAGAAAAGAAAGCATCCAGTTCACTGGTGTAACTATAGGAGATCCAGGGGATGCAGTTGCACCCGCGCCCAGGAGCCTTAGGGGGCCTATAAGGACTCTTCTCCATATAGGGAGCCCAGTACTATGAAGAAAGCATTAGAGTTGGGGGCCATGTTACAGGTTTTGCATTGTGCCCCAGGAGCTTCAAGTTGTGCTTCTGCGTTAAGGGGTTAAGAGAAGTTAGCCCCCCCCCACAAGATAAACACCCGGGCCCATGAGCCTTTAGCTACGCCCTGATCCAGCTGCTAGTAGCAAGGAGCTGCAGCTTTTCACTAGAAGGCATGGCAGGAGCCTGGTCGAGGGGGATAGCAATAAGTGGTCTACTGGCTGTAAGGTGGAGTCTGGGCAGACTTTTGATCTAGGCATCAGGGAGAAAAGCACTGCCTCAGGGGCATTGGCAGTATTAGAGGAGAACATGATGTGGTAGAGAGTGAATACAGCATTCAAGAGCAGAGGCCATTTCAAAACATCACCATTAAACGTAAATACATGACCCAATCTCTGTAGGCATCTCTAACAGGTTTCCACCACCTAAGTGTAAATGCTTCGGTGGTGGTACTCCAATTTCATTGATCATTGAGATAAAAAGACATTCCAAGATTCCTTTCCCAAGATAGTCTTAGATGTCTTCCTTTTATTGCCCCTCAGCAGTTTGTTGACCAAGTAGATGGTGTGATTAGCAGTATGTTCTTGAATGCATAATTCAGATGAGATAACAGCCTATCCGAGAATGGAGTGTGAGGGAATGACGGAAACTAAATTAGAAACAAAACTATCTTAGACAGAACCCGGTGTGACGACTGCAGGAGGAGCTACCAGACTAGCCTTGCAGAAAAGATTCAGTAGAATTGGTAATTTTTAAAATTTCAATTCCTGAATTGATCGGAGTTTCGAAGTCCAGTGGGCGGGCCTAATCAGCAACTGACACCTGTCTCAGTGTGCACATATATGGAAGACTATCATTTACTAATAAGACCGCCCACTTGACTCCTGAGCCCAGAAGAGATTTTAATGACTGAGAGGTTGCACTGAATCTTTTCCCATAAAACTATACATCAATCTTCTCAGCTGTCTAGAATCTGCTGTCCACAGACTAGACTGCACATTCAATGTGGCAGGTTCCCTTTAAAGGGTTATTCTGCGCATAGACTAACATTTTAAAATCTAATGTACATTATCACAATAGGCATTATTGTATCTTGACACCACCAGAAGTAGTGGTGGAGCCAAGATACAGTGTGTTTGACAGGGGGTTGACGCCATCCTGTTCGTGATTGGCTGGCCGCCTGTCTCCCCGTCCTCGGCCTTACAAGTCCTGTAGGCGTCGGTGATTTAATTACTTGTATTCTGACTTTACCTTCTACAAATTAGCCCTAGTCACACTGATCTCCTGCAGCGCTTGTATGTAAGCATGTAAAGCAGAGCTGCAGGGTAAGGGTGCATTCACACGAACGTATATCGGCTCGGTTTTCACGTGCTCCCGCCCCCGCCAAGGTCTGGGAATTGGCCCCGCCCCGCCCCGCCTCTCCCCATTGCAAATAGTGCAGAGGGGCGGAGAGGAGGCAGAGAGGGGGCGGGAGCACAGTTCCTGGCCCTGGCTCTTCCATCCTCCCCCCTCTGCACACGAGGACAACGTATATCGGCTCGGCGTGAAAACCGAGCCGATATACGTTCGTGTGAATGCACCCTAAAGCAAGGGAATGGCACAAAGCAAGGAACCTCAGGCTCCCTAAAAACGGTGTGGCAGGGCTGGCAATCATCTATTATAGTAAAGTGGAGGTAAAAAAAGCAGCCAGCAGTGAATAAATAAGGATTACCCATAAGTCATTTATTGCATTTTAGTTTTTCCATTAGTGAGTCAATAACATGGAAAGCTCACAGCGGATGGGAGCGTAATTGGCAGATACGGCCCATGTGTTTACAGCAACCCACTTCAGACAATCACGCCGATAATGTATACAGAGCTGGTTTCTCTGCGGTACATAAATCGCCTTCTGATGGATTGTAATTCACATTCTTAGCAACAGCAATTTTCCTATAAAATAAACGACTGCAAACAACAAGACGCAAAAACTGAGAGGAAGAGACCAAAAGTAATATATATCGAGGTTTATGCACATAAATGTATGTTTACATAGAGATTAACCCTTAACGACTACCCATATGTCTTTTGCCGATGGACGTTAATGGGCTTTATTCTGATGCAATCGCCTTTTCACGACGCTGCATCAGAAGCCTAGTACAGGTCTCCAGTGCCCAGGGGAACGGGTGCTCAGCTTTTGTATAATAGCCTGACACCTGCTCAAACAGTGTGGACCAGAGAAACCTCCAATCCCTGCTGTTTAACCCTTTACAAGTCATGGTCACTGTGACCGTGGCATGTAAAAGGCCGACAGTGGGAGTGGGCTCCCTCTCTCACCAATCGGACACCGATGACCACAGGGTCCTGATGCTATGCCACCCGGAGCCTTGAATATGGCCTCTGGGTCTGAGAGCTGGCTTCATAGGCTTTATAATTAGAGATGAGCGAGTATACTCGCTAAGGCACATTACTCGAACGAGTAGTGCCTTAGCCAAGTATCTCCCCGCTCGTCTCTCAAGATTGGGGGGGCTGGCGCCGGTGACAGGTGAGTTTCGTCGGGAGCGGGAGATGTCCCCTTCGTTCCTCCCCGCTCTCCCCCGCCGGCCCCTGAATCTTTAGAGACGAGCAGGGAGATACTCGGCTAAGGCACTACTCGATCGAATAATGTTCCTTAGCGAGTATACTCGCTCATCTCTATTTATAATACATGGCTATACTGAAGTATAGTAGGTAATATGAGAATGATAAAATTGGTGATATTCAAGTACCCTGGTGTCTCACAAAAAACGGAATAAGTGATCAAAATGTTGCATTAAAAAGTACGATGCTATACAGGGAAAAAAAACCCCAAAAAACGCAGCATGTTCTATCTTCGATATCGTCAATGGTTCTCAATGCCGGCCCCATTCATAACAATGGTGGAATACCAGTGATCCTCTGCTGTAGCTGTGACAGCCACGACGGACATTCCCTTTAGCCCCGCTAGCACCAAGGGGTTTCTTCTGATGCGTTTTTAACATTAGAAAGCCCCATTGTCTTTCTCATGAGAAAAATCGCTGACGCTCAGACATATCAGGAGAAATTCACGATATTGCTGAGACTTTCTCACGACGATATCGTGATCGCCCGTGTGGAACTAACCTTAAAGAGGTATTCTCTCAGTGTTTCATGGTATTCTCCGACCACCTTGCTGGGTGTGAAGGAAACAGTCAAGGTAGCACATGTCCTGAGGCCGGTTTCACAAGACTTTGCATGTTCGCTCAGAAGGATAGTAATTGCCATTTCTGCAAGCAGATTTAAAAATCGCAGCATGCTCTATTTTTGTGCGGACGGTCTACATTGAAGTCAATGGAAACCGTCCGATCCGCAGCCCATATGCAATGGACATTGAAAAATACACACAAAAAAATCTGTACTGCTCTAATTCATTGTAAAGGGCAATTCAGTTGATTCAATATATGCTATTTGCATCTGCAAATGCACAGAAAGAGCGCGCTGCGTATTTTTTGCACAAACAAAATGTGCGCATAAAATACATTTATGTAAACAAATCCAATAAAATCAATGGGTTCTATACACGCAAATACATTAGTGTGACACAGGCCTGAGGGTGTCTTCACATGAGCGCAAGTGCAAAAACGTATGCAATAGCGCAAACTTCATTACGCAAAATGTCAGGGCTATCGCTCAGCGTGTGCACGTTTTACTGTACTCTCTCGGCTCCCGGGAAGCGTTCACATCATCGCGGACCGTAATTAAAAAGGCAGTGCAGCCTTAGTCTCCAGTGTGTTTTCCCAGCAAAATTGCGCAGTTCATTATGCATTTCGCAGTTACTGGGTATTTGAGCACCACCATAGACTCTTATACTGCCTTTGGTATGCAAATGTGCACTAAAATAAAGCATTTTGCGGAGTTTTTTTGCACACGTGGAATGCCTCTGCAAAAGCGAAGGTGAGAATTAACCCATTAAAAACAATGGTTTCTATTCTCTGCGGTTTGAGTATGCTTGTGTTAAGCCACCCTGACACTGCTTCTGTAACGCCTAAGTGAATGGGAGTAAGGGCGCTTTCACACTGGCATATGCGCATAACTAAAAAAAAACAAAACCCATTTGTGCATTAATACAGGTTTCCTATTTCAATGGGCTCATTGACAGCTGCATATTTTCCAGTCGCATGAAAAATACGCAACTGTGAATGAGCACATTGAAAGCAATGGGCTCTACTTGCTTTATATTTACACTCGTGTGAAAGAGCCGGTCATTCTAGAAACAGCATAGCTCAGCACGCTTCTGTAACTCCTATTCACTGCAATAGATGTTACAGCAACAGCTTAAGTCTGTCGCCTCGGCTGTTTCCATAATACCCAGCGAAGAGCTTCGGAAATGCAGGGAGGAAAATACCTGGTTAAGGGCTCACACCCACTGGCGTTTTTTTAACGCGATTGTCAATTGGACTTTCTAATGTTAAAAACGCATCGCACACAAATCGCAAAGCACAAACTTGCGATGTGTTTTTAACATTAGAATGTCCCATTGACAATCGCATAAAAAAAAAAAAGCAGTGATATCGCATTGTTAAAAATACGCAAGTGGGTAAGAGCCCTAAGACTGCTTTCACACGGCCAAGAAAAGTCAGAGATTTGTGCACTGCAAGCCGCACGAATATGAACTCCATTCATCACAGTGTGGTAGAAAAAAAAATACTGCCGCATGTCTTTGGGTGTTTTCAATGGGGCTGGCAAAAACATTGCACGGCATGCGGATGACAACCATGGGAAACACTTGCCGATGCTCCAGCACGTGTAACAGCCGCATTGGAGGATCGCTCCTTCCCTTAAATGATGCGAGGGGTTTTTGACACGAAAATGCCTCGCACCTGTTGGGAAATCGTTTCGAGTGCGATATCAGCCAATGTCACGCTTACCTGTGTGAAACTAGCGTAAGGGTGGTCTCGGATGAGTGTAGGCGCAGAAACACTTGCAATAGCATGACTTTTTGCATATGTATCTACGCTGTTCACATCGGCGCCGGGCTGTGATTAAAAAGGATGTGCATCCTAATTAGTTCTTGCTGTTATTGATTGCTCCGCAAAATTGCACAGTTCAGTGCACAATTTAACAGGGATTGGACGCATTTGTGCACCCCCATAGACTCCCATGGTGTCTTAGGTGCGCAAATGTGCACAAAAATAGAGCATTTTTCTTTTTTTTTTCCTGTGCATGAAAGTGAGAATGAACTCATTGAAAACAAAAAACACGCTCGTGTGAGAGAGCGCTGATGATTATACCGCCATACTGTTATTTGCGTCCAAGCTCTGCGTAAACACATATATGTGCATAAACCTCACTAGACATTACTTTTACACCCAGGGTTTCCCATCTCAGCCATGAAACGCTGCGATGGGAACACCCCTTTAAAGCAAAACAACATACTTGTACAATGCAGTATCTCAGTTCATTTCCACCACCACATATAAAGAGGTAGAGCGTACCTTCACTGCGCAGGTACTCCACCACGCTCCACACCACAGCGGGGACACCGTTTATGACCAAACCTTCTTTATGTAAGTCTTTGAGGGGAACACCAAAAACTTTCCTGCCCGGCTCGGGGGGCTGTCCTCTTCCAGGCCGCACCACCACTTTTTTCATGTCTTCCTTCAGCCTCACAGCAGCTTTGCTTTGCTTGAAGGAGTAGAAGAAGAGAGAGCAGTCATGAGCAGACACAACAGGGGGCTGCATACCTGGGCCTGGATTTGGACGCTCAAGCATTCTGTTCCATATCAGAAAGAAGGCAAGGAGTCGAGTGTGAAGGGTCTCTGGAGAAATGTTTTGAGGCTGGGAGTGATCTTTTCACAGTAGCACACAGGCAAGCAGAGGGCGGTGACCAAACACAACTTCCCTGTAACTAGGAAGCCTTGTCTTTCTATACACAGACGTCTCCAAGTCGTATTGCCTTTGGGCGGAAGTAGGAGCCACTGTGCAACCTCAAGCCAGACACCAGGGCTGCAGCTGCACAGAATCAGGACTGTGCACTGGACCGGCACCTCTACACCTCATTTTCTTTTCTTTCCCTTTTTTTTTTGCAGGAAAGGAATCATTTATTTTCATGTAGTAAGAAGGAAATGTTACATATGTTACACATCACTATAAACACAAAACAACTCTTTATGTGTTCATATACAATGTTGCAGTGGCTTTACATAACTGTTACTATTATGGGGGCATTGATAGTGTCAGATATACCTGACTGCAATGTATCCCACCCCTTGCTCTTCATATAATGTCATGGGAGGAGTTTACAACAGGAACCCCAATACAGTCAAACACCATCCTAAACACATTCATAGCACTCAGGAGCTTGTCATTTTAATACAACATTCACTTCACATTAACCCCTTTGCTCCTTGTCCTTGTCTTTACCTTCCTAAAGTTATAACTTTTTGATATATATATATATATATATATTTTGTATTTCAATCAACAAAATCCAATTGCGACATTGTTCTTTAGGCATCATTTTTTACGACATTCCTGATGCAGTAAAAATGACTTGTTAGGGCCATTTCATGCGAGGGTAAGCATTTTTGCGGAATGAAAGTTGTATATTTGCACACACAACTGTACTTTTTACTTTTTGTGCAATTCGCAGTGCGCAGAAAAATATGCATTGATGCTCCATGCCATTGAAATGAACCCCAAAAAGATAGTCTCAATACACAGATAAGGAATAAATAAAAAAAAAATCATTTATTTCCCAATCATATTAAAATATTAATATTAAAAATGTATAAGTTTAACAAGAGAGTGCAGCCCTCACACAAAAACAGTACACCATCAGTCAAATATGCATTAGTATTATGTTTGATGTCCCATATGCGTGTTACAATGTATAACCAGCATTATATCACAATACATTAAAGCAGTCACATGTGACCACGCAAAATAAATGAACATACTTATACCATATAAGGGCTTATTCAGATGGGCGTATATCGGTTGGGGTTTTCACACCTGGCCGATATACGCTGCCCCTCTCTGCAAGGGAAGGAGGTGGGATGGGATAGAAGGTAGTGCACTGAGCTCCCGCCCCCTCTTCGCTCCTCGTCACTGTTTGCAATGGGAGGGGGCGGAACGTAGTTCCACCCCGCTCCTCCCATTGCAAACAGTGGCAGGAGGCGGGAGCTCAGTGCACTAGCACCTGTCCCGTCCCGCCTCATCCCCTTGCAGTGAGAGTCAGTGTGTATCAGCTATGCGTGAAAACATGTCCGATATACGCCTGTCTGAATAAGCCCTTAGGGCTGCTTCAGACGACCGTATATCAGCCGGGTTTTTTTAACGCCCGGCTGATATACGGTGTCCCTCTCTGCAGGTAGAGGAGGCTGGAAGAACCGAGAGCAGTGCAATGAGCTCCCGCTCCCTCTCTGCCCCTCGCCACTATTTGCAATGGGAGGGGTGGAATGGGGGGCAGAGCTAAGTTTCTGCCAACGTCACCGACTCTGTAGATCTCAGCTATCAGCATGCGGGGATTTAAAATCCCTGCCTGCTAGTAGCTTTGATAGTGATTGGCAGAATCGCTTTAGCCAATCACAATCAGAGCTACCAGCAGGCGGGATTTTGTATCCCCAGCTGCTGATATCTGAGATCTACAGAGCCGGGGACGCGGCTGAGCCCAACAGCCGAAGGCAGGTGAGTATGTTTTTGTTTTTTTTAACACTTTTCTTTGTTTTTTCGGGAAGGGCTTATATTTAAAGCCCTTCCCTGAAAAACATTTCAGGGGTGCCAGCAGCAGGATCCTCCACCGCAGCTGTCATGTGTGACAGCTGTGGTATGGAATCCTTTATTCCCTGAAGGGATTAAGAATACCTCTGCTGCATCTGTCAGTAGTAGCCGAGGCTCCATTGAAAGCATGTGGAGAAATTTTTACTGAGCATCCGAGCACCCCGTGATACTCGTCTCGAGTAACGAGTATCTCGAGTAGTCTAATGCTCGAACGAGCTTCAAGCTCGGACGAGCATGCTCGCTCATCTCTAGTAAATACATTTTTTTAATATATTCCTTATCTGTGTATTGAGACGATCTTTTTGGGGGTTAATATAACTATATACACAGCTGTATACATATGTATGCACATTGTTATTTTGAAGTACTAAGTAGAGATGAGCGAATATACTCATTTCGAGTAATTACTCGATCGAGCACCGCGATTTTCGAGTACTTCCGTACTTGGGTGAAAAGATTCGGGGGGCGCCGGGGGAAGGCATGGCGGAGCGGGGGGTAGCAGCGGGGAACAGGAGGGAGCCCTCTCTCTCTCCCTCTCCCCCCCCACTCCCCGCTGCAACCCCCCACTCACCCACGGCGCCCCCCGAATCTTTTCACCCGAGTACGAAAGTACTCAAAAATCGCGGTGCTCGGGCGAAAAAGGGGCGTGGCCGAGTAGGTTCGCTCATCTCTAGTACTAAGCCATTGAAATGGACAAAATGTCTAATAAGAGCCAGATGTGCATGAAAATGGAGCATGCCAAGTTTTTTTGTGTGTGACGCAATTGCACATGCAAAATACGCGCTTGTGAACAAACCCATTAAAATCAATAGGTTCCATTTTGCAGTTTTGGGTGAGTGTAATATCGGGCTGTGAAACGTGGCCAGATATTGCGCTCGAGAATGTGAGATTTTCCCGCAGTTGTGAGGCATTTTTGCTTTGCATCACTTCAGGACAGTAGCGATCATCCGGTGCAACTTTCAATGGGAAACCTCTCATCGTACATCGCATGCACATCATACCCCATTCAATGTGTTTTCCTGTCCCACTAAAAACAATGGGCGATGCATTCTGAGGAACGGAAAATATAGGACATGCCCCTATGTAGATGACTCCATTCCAAAAAATTGGGTTCATATTCTTGCCATCTAAAAGCGACCTCTAGCTAAATTTCACCACAACACAGTACAACTATTGATCAACTGGCAATCAATTTTTAACAATATAGTGGCCACTATGTGGAATCATAGCCCAATTCTAAAATGCCGTGTGGCCTCGCTCTCTGCTTTGTGGTGGATATTGGGACGTAAAGATTTATAATAGTAAGAAAAATCTTTATTTATATAGCGCCTTATAGTGTGGAAATGCATTAAAGCAAATCTCTAGAGTCGAGGAAGAATACAGCATTGTTGAATTATTTTTAACTGCAGAAAGAGTGAAGTAAATTATACCGTGAATCATGATATCGGGAAATAAGAGGACCGTAATCATATAGTTGACAACTCCATACCATTAATTCAATGGAAATAAAAGCTTTCTCATTCCCAGATGTTGTAGTAAGAATTGTATTCCACTCCAAATATCAAGTGCCTCAGATAAAAATAGCTGTTTTCAAGGTTATAGAGCGGTATTCAGACTCAACAACTGTAAAGAAAAATGTGCAGCATAAGGCTGCATGCACACAGCCGTATTAGACTTCTGTTTTGTAAAACTGTAATGGGGCTTCCCTTTTGGGGCCTTTGCTGTACGTTAGTACATCTCTGAATTCATACAGGAGCATAGGAGGTATTTCAGCTTTGGCTCATGATTCCAAGTCATTGCTACAAGGCTTGTTAAAAGGCCTGTCATTGACTTGCAGGAATACTGCATGAATGGCATTATAAGTCTCCTTACACCTTCTAGGTGCTTTTTAAGAAAAAAAACGATACCCTTCCCGACTTACATCTATAGGCCTCCCACTAGCTCAGCCAAAAACCTGCTGCACACTGATGATGGACAGTCATCCCAACACAGTCTGTCTGTACATGGCTAGCTTTGGCTCATAATTCCTCATCATTGACTCAAGGCTTGTTAAAAGGTCTGACATTGACTTGCACGAATGCTGCCCTCCAATAGGTGGCACTATATAGGTATTATTCTTTCTTCCTATTTGCATCTTTCTCAGAGGAGCATGGGTGGCCTTATAAGTCTCCTCACACTTTCTAGGTACTCTCCCTAAGGGGAAAGGATACCCTTCCAGAGAAAACAATTGTCACGCTCCATTGGATACCATAAATACAGTGGTAATCTACTCTAGAAGCAACGCTCTGTACATATAGCACCCAATGGAGCATGTATAGCAGTGCTCTATATGCACAAGACAGCAGTCCAGGGTAAAATTTCAGTACAGTGTGCATCGTACCCAGCAACATGGCAAAGATTGGTGCAACCAACACACTACACCAGGTTGTGCATGAAGGGAAATCTGTTTGTTTTTTGGTGCGGAGTAGTATAGTTCTACCTAGGCATCAGAAAACGTGCGAATTACTGTGCTGCATAAATACTACATTGTAAAAGCTGCTAATGACCCACACAATGCTCTCTCCCTCCATCAAAAGACTGAATGGGAAATAAAAGGGAAATAAACAAACCCACAGTTCTGGCATGGCGTAACTATTATTTAACACATTCATTGTCTGGGATAAATAATGTGATCTTTTAATAGTTTGAACTTTTACAGATGCAGAGATGCCAATTATGTTCACTTTTTTATTCCTTTTTAATTGAAAAGGATTTTTTTTTATATTTTAAAACATTTTTGTAAACTTAGTGTTGTGTTTTCTATTAATAGTTTGATTCTGTATTGCAGTACATTTTATTTGTCATGTTCATTTATTATGCCCTGCCACAGACAGGACTTAATAGGCTTGATTCCATGCCAGCCTGGGGAGCTTTCACTAGATCCCAAGCTGTTATTGCAACCTCAGCTCTCCGCAATCATATTGCAGAGATGCTGATGGGGCAGCAGAAGTGGGTCTCACTGTCTACTGGCTTGGATAGTGTGGTTATTAAAACACAGGATAGGGGATAAGGTTATAACTGGTGGGGGTCCAACTGCCAGGAACCCCATGATCTCGATAACGGGAGTCCTGATGGTCCCCATATAAAGGGAGCTTTTTGGAGCGGCGGTGCTCACCTCATTTCAGTGACCGCACCATAAATTGCAGAGTATGAGCACTGGTCAATCTACGGATGAGCGGAGAAAATTTGATTCTTTTGCCTAATTTTAATACAGCACAGGAAAACTTTGACACAGAAAAGAGGATTATAAAGGTACCGGGCCACGTATAACAACAGTATATAGCAGTATGGGAATCTCATTATCAGCACTATGACATGCATAGCAAAAATCTGATGACAGGTTCTTTTCAACAACTTGACAGAGGAGGACCTTTCAATTTGGACCTATTACCACATCTACTGGGGTTGCACACTTTATGGTTGAAGCACAAAATGATTTATTGCAACGTTGTTCCAAAAACAGAATCAGAGACCATCCTATGAGATGAAGAAAGCCTTTTCCAAAGCAATGCAACCTGCAAATGCTCAAGAGAAGCTGCTGGTATAGTTCGCCATGACTTGCATTAATAATGGAGCTTATGCCCTCCTGTACTGGCTGGAAAAGCAGATGTGCTTATGGTAGGGCATGAACACATCCACTATTCCAGGCAGTAAAGTGTCCCCCGGGGGTCACACTAGGAACATCTTTATCCTTGAGCTTCGATGGTTGCCCGGCATAAAATTGTTACCTACTCTGATTAGGAAGGCAACCTTTTGATCATTCATTATGGAGCAGTTTTGTTGGGTCTGTTTTCAAAAGGCTCTCAATGGATCCTGGTCTGCCAAGTTTCTTGTGCGTTTTTAAAGGCAAGAGTCCTGCTGCAGACTGTGCTGTGTGGGGGTATGTATTTCTGTATAGGAACTCATAAGATGTCACTCACTGGAACTTTTGCATATCACTGGCAAATCACATTCCAAAGTACTCCTACTACTTCTTGTTAACATTACATGAAGTAACTATGGTGCCTGTAAACAATGATACCTGCTAGAAAACAGCATACACAAAGAATGAAAAGGGGAGTTACAGTAACAGTTTCCTAGTAAATACTTCATTATCCCCTAAGAAAATATTTAATAATGAATCACAAAGTGTTTATGGAAGCGGCAAAGTCGTATAATCCAGAAGAAATAGAAAAAGTACCAGGCGTCTCCCAGCGCCGGACTCCAATGACTCATTGAACATGTCTGTACTCACGCATAAAGTAAGCGCTCCGGCCCCCATCCTTTCAGGAAGTTTCTGCAAGAACTGTTGGATATAAGAAGATGAAAACATAAAGTCCACAATCTGCTGCGGTGCGCCGCGTCTTGCAATGCTCCAATAATCCCTTTTTATTCGCAGGACGCATTGGTAAAGCTCTCAGTGCACATAAAAGCCACTACTGATTCGCAAGCACACATGGCTGGGAAGAGCACTGTGAAGGGGAAATCTGATCCCCAGGCAGCTATAGGTAATTGTAAAGCGTCATGTGACAAAGCCCTAAACCCTATTAGTATGGAAAAGGGACATGCTTTGTGACTGCTCCAATGCTCAGCTATGTCCCAGAAGGTGAGCGACTTAATCCCAGCTTCACAATAGCATTTGCTGTATTAGGAAGCGCTCGCAGTCTGGTGCCAATCTCACTTCCGTTTTTTTTATTTTCACTGAAAATGAAAATCACATAGCAGAGTATTACCTAAGAGTGGACTCACAAGAGCATAAGCAAAAAGCACGTGTTAGTGCGACTTTTTGCACAGCGATCGTCGTGCAATTGCACACATAACCGCATTTTTCCTGTACTTTTTGCGCTGCCGGAGACCGTTTACATTGGCGCGGGACTGTTCACATCCGTGCTGTAATTTATAATAACTTTGTAGCCTAATTAGTGCCAGATGTGTTCGATTCTCCCTGCGAAATTTCACAGCATATTGTGTAATTACAAAGGTATTGGGTGCACAATTGCGCAGCCTACATAGACTCTTATGGTGTCTTTGGTGCGCAAATGTATGGGACAATAGCTGCAGGTTTTTTTGCACGAGCAAATGCGCATGATTTGCGTGCACAAAAGATACCGTAAAAAAAAACACAGTTGCGTGCGCTCAAAAACATCACACAATTGGATCCATAAATACGTATACGCCTCGGAGCTCATTCACATGAGCATATTTGTGCAGCATATTACGCACTTAATAGAGCCCATTGATTTTAATGGGTTTGTTCACAAGTGCATATTTTTTTACACAATGTTCGGACGCGTGAAAAGAAAACACAGTATCCACTATTTTGGTGCATTTTACAAACCGCAATAGGGCATTGAAATGAATAGGCCAGCGTGAATACACAGTGAATTTGAAGGAAACTTGCGTATTCGCTGCAGCAAATCAATGGGGCCTAATGCGTTTTTTTTTTTTGGCACGTGTAAATATGCTGTGTATTTACACATGCAAAAGCCAGCAGGAATGGATGAAATATGCAGGGAATTTGAATATTCGCAGCATATTTATGCAATCGAAACCCGCATACCCCGTGTGAACAAGCCCTTATCGATAGTACTGTATTTGGTAAACACACTGCAGTATATTTACTAACACCGGTCTGCTGCAGCCCGTACTCCGCAGTGTACATTGTACTCAGCAAGGTGAGAAACCCTGGAGAATGCAGGACACCTCCCAGCTGTGCTGGCTGTGCCTGGAGGAAAAAGTGGCAGTTTTTGGTGTGTAGTCCAAGTCATGTGCGAATTATCGTGCTACATTGTAAAAGCTATGAATAAACTGCACAATGCTCTCCCTCCTTGCATCGCGGTGTCCGTTCACAATACTGCAAGAAATAATTCTGCCTTGGATGTCTGACCTGACCTTTTCAAAGCTGCGCCGGTGGCTTTGAGCTGCTGTGACTTCAAAACACGTCAAAAGATGACACGGAAAAAAAGAAGGAAGAGAACGATCATCAGTAACATGCTAACAACGCTATAAAGGACAGCGCTGCTGTTCACTATGTAGTTGTTGTCCGCATCAACCCAACAGAGAATCGAGCTTGGATTAAATGGAATCTCTGGAATGGAGTATTCCTTCTGTCTGCGCTGATATAAGCTACACTGCAGTCCTATAAACCAATGGCGCATCCTAGCTGCCATCTTTGTTTCTGTAGTAGCGGGAACTGCGCCTCCGATCATTCTTCTCAATATCATTGATGATAATGTACCTGCAGGCAGATCCAGTGTCGTCACCATTGGCCATGTCCTCTGTTACTGAGCACATGAGTGTAGATACAACCCAACCATAGTAGCCACATAGGGAATATAGGGAATGCTCTCCGTGGAAGGAGTGCCATATACTGTGCTAAGATAGTAAAACTCTTCCTGCCGATAGATATCCTGAGGGTGGCTTCACACAGGCGCGTTTGAATGTGCATCTGTGCGCACAAAGAATAGAACCCATTGTTTTCAATGGGCTCATTCTCACTTTCGCTTTTGTGCATGCAAAAAAAAAGTGCAACATGGTCTATTTTTTTTGTGTAATTGCACAGCAAAGGAGTCGCGCAATGAACTGCACAATTTTGTGGGGAAATCGATAACACCGAGGACTAATTAGGCGGCACAGACTTATAAGTCACAGCACGGGTGGGTCCCACGCCAATGTGAACGGTCCTTGGCAGTGAAAAAAGTACAGTAAAATGTGCCAAAATGTGTGCGAGAGAGCAACCTTTATTGCTATCGCAAGGGTTTTTGCGCATACGCCTGTGTGCAGCCGCCCTAAATCTGCATGTAAGGTTTCCTCTATTGATATGTTCACATGGGGCGTAAACACTGTCCAATTTCTGCAGTGGGATTGCTTCTCTATTGTTCACAGAAATTGCAGTATAATGTGCAAATCCACAGCAAAAAACCTGCATGCAACACATATAGATTTTGAATGTGGATTTATTATGGATTTTCTGCTGCAGTGTAACCTTAAGGCCTCGTTCACACGGGCGACAAAGTGGCATGATTTTGTAGCGTTGCTACAATGCTACAAATCGCATGTGTAAGAAGCCCATGCTTTCCTATGGGTTCCTTCACACATGCAATGCTTTGTAGCATGCTCAGAAAAAAGACAAAAACCTCACGGGTCCGACAATATGCCCGAGACTCTTGAGGTTTTGTCGCCCATTTTTCCCTATGGAGCCTTCTTCTCTGTTGCACTGCATCTCACGAACACGCGGTTTTTGTGCGAGCGATGCAACTTTGACAGTAACAAATGCTACTGTCAAAGCTATAATCTAAGCCCTCACTGCAGAAAAAAAAAAAAAATACACATACATCACCTCTCCCGCGCTGTTAGCCCGGCCGCATCTTCTCCCCGGGTCCACGGCACCGATCATCATCTTCTCTTCTGGCCAGGGATTCAAAAATCCCTGCCTCCTGGAAGCGCTGTCTGTGATTGGCTGACGCTTAGCCAATCACAGCCAGCGCTTGATGAATGGCTGGGATTTAACTGATGATTGGCTGATGCTGAGATATGGCATCGCTGGTCCGTGTGATATCGCTGCGTCTTCTCGCGGCAATACTGCAATTTTGTAGCGCTACAAAGTCGCATGTGGTGCCACAAAGTCGTGCGACTTTGTAGCACCACATGCGAGGATTTTCGGGGGAGGCTTGAAATATAAGCCCTTTTCCAAAAATAAGCCGTAGCTGAAGAAGAAAAAAACCACACACACATACATCACCTCTCCCGCGCTGTCAGCTTGGTCGCATCTACTCCCCCCATGTCCCCGGCACTGATTCAAAACTCCCCGCCTCCTGGAAGCGTTAGCTGTGATTGGCTAACAATTAGCCAATCACAGCCAGCGCTCGATGAATGGCTGTGATTGTACCTAAGAGACCTAAAGAAGTTATAGGAGATTAGAAAAACATTGGAAAAAGGTGGCGCTCTTGCGCTGGGTCTAGTATTGCAATGTATTCTCTCTGAAGCTAATGAGTTACAATACCATAAACAACCCGTTGACATGAGTTCTGGAAAATAACATCCATGGTTTTCTTCAACCATTTAGAGTGTACCTGACTTAGACCACAAAAAGCTGACCAGTGTGCATGAGATTTAATGCTGGCCATTTAATCTGGCCATTATATGACTTGTAACCCGAATTTCTCACCAGTTTTCCCCCTCTGCAGGCTGTATCTTTAGATTTCAGTTGTCTCTGCGCTGGTGGGTCGGAGACTAGATGCTATGATGTCTCTATACACTAAGCACAAAGAACACTGCAAATTTTGCTTCCTAATGGCTCATGTCCACATCCGTGTTTTCACCACATGATATGCAGTGAGTGGAGTCAATGGACTTTTCCTGATCCATGCACACCCGTGTGGAGACTGCTTATCGATACGCAAGAGAAATAAATTGCAGCATGCTTTATTTCTCTGTGTTCAAACGCAGCGCGAGCCCTATACACCTGTATGGGCTGCATATGATATGCTGTCCACACGCAATTCGATGCATTTCCATTTGCATCCCTCTGAAACAGAACAGGGAATTAAAAGAAAAAAAATCACACTGCGTATGTCCGTGAGTGTTTGATTCGCGGCATGTGCAGTGCCTGCCATACGTGTTCTCTGCCAGCAGCGTGTATGGTTGGAAATGTGTAAAATGCTGTGGGGAGACCCGCAGCATTTTACGCTTATGGCCCTGGGCATGAACTCTCTGTAGCACACAGGGAAATAATTATGGAGGACACTAGACGACTACTGAATAATCTAGATTAGATTTCAGTAGCCATCACATAGTACATAACTCACCATTAGCTCAGCAGTATATCTGCATGAGTCTCTGCTTCTGTTCTCCTGCTCCTCCAACCCCTCTTTTCTCTGCAGATGGCAGCATGAGTCCTCACTCTCCTCCACTTCCTGTTCTCAGTCTTGTTATCTCTGTAACTGGAGACTGAAGCATCACTTGACAACAGGCAGTGGATAACAAGTTAGTAGGGAGACCCCTAGTGGCCAGCATTTTAGAGGGATATACATTATTAGCAGAAAAATATTTTAGCTAAATAAAGTCATTTGCACTTGTGCTAGTTATCACACTGTCTCCCATGTTAATGCAAAGTGTTTGAAATCTCATTGACTATGTAAGCAACAGCCAGTTGTGTTCTTGAGGGCTCATTCACACAGGGAGCTAGGCGTGCAAAAAATCATGTGCTTAAAAAACATGCCGCTATTAGAACCAATAGTTTCCTATGGGAACATTCAGATTTCTTCATCTGAACATTCCCAAAGTATACCATTGGTTCTAATAGCCGCATGTTTTTTATGCGCCTAGCTCCCTGTGTGAAAGAGCCATCAAAAGGACTTTTGTGGCTTTTTTATTCAGACATTTTTTATAGCCTTTTTCATGTTGTTTTTCTTTAAATTCCTATATAGAAGCTAATGACGTAACATCGAGAAAAAGCCATAGACCCAAAAATTCATCATAAGTGAGCCTGTAGTGCTCTTCAGCGTTTACTATTAGTTTAAGGTTGAGTTTACATCAGAGTTTTGTGTGTTTGTTAAATACAGGGTAAACTGCTCCGCCCCCCCCCCCCCACCGCCCCCTGGCACCCCCCGAATCTTTTCGCCCGAGTAGGCAGTTACTCGAAAAAAGCGATGCTCGATCGAGTAATTGCTCTAAACGAGTACGTTCGCTCATCTTTAAATAGAACCAATTGATTTCAATGAATGAAATCCACTGTGAAGTATCCACAACAAACAAAAAACACTCAGATGTGTTAGTGACTGAGCTTTGTTGTTGTTAATTGTGTAATTCCACAATTAATATGTTGTATTTGAAACCGGCTTTAGAGTATGTCGTCGCGTGACGGATTTGCTGCAGACTTTTTGCAGCCGAAAAATATAAAGCCAATCCACACCAAATGGTGCATATGCTGAATCTTCAGTAATTCCACACAAAAATCCCCATAAGAATCTCTACTGTTTGGTGAAGATTTTCTGCTGTGGAAAATCCACAGAAAATCCATCACATGTCAGTATGTCTTGATCAGCTTCTAGGCTTCATGAGTATTTTAAGCTGCCCACACACGAGCAGATTTTTGCTGCGAAATCCGCGGCGGGCCCCAGCACTGTGGATCTGCAGAACATACTGTACATAGCAGCATGCTCCATTTTGAAGTCAAAGGAAGCCGTCCGACCCACAGCCCATCACAGATTAACCCTCATTGCCTAGCGACTGTGTAGGCAAGAAAAATTTAAAAATCTGTACGGTGCATGTCCGACTGTGAGTCACTGAGTCCATCCGCAGGACAGATGAAGAACAGAAATGACAGATGCCGCTGCTGTCAGGGTCGGATTCTGCTGCAGGCTCCTGCATGCGGAATCCGGCTCTGCTGTGTGAAGGCGGTCTTAGGAATGCACATTCGACCACAGCAACATAACCCATGGTCTTACCTTCACTTCCTTCTTGCCAATGTGACTTTATTAGTACTGCAGAGGATGGTGAGGTTGAACAAATCTCACGTAACAAGACAAGAAGCAGATGACTCGGAAGGAAAAACTCATTATGATACGTAATTTAATTTGACTTTTCTTTATTCATCTGATAATCCGGCATGTCTGGTACTTTGACATCAGCTGGGCACTGTTAATGCATGATTTTTCTGTATTTGATGTATACTTTAAAGCAAGTCTGTCATGTGGAATCAACCCAACAATTAGCGCTGTTAAATCACCGCTCAGACGTGGAGGGATATCCTATTATGTTTCTTCTGGCTGAACTTCCATCATCGGGAAATCTTTATTCCTCTGTTCCGCATAGATGAGGCCGAGACCTTCTGATGGGTGGGCAGCTCAGCCCAGACTCATCCTCTGCTTCTGCTCTCGCTCTTCCTCAGCCCTCTCCTTGCATAATGATTGCTACCCAAAGAATAAGATTTCTCAGTGATGGAAGCTCTGCCAGAAGAAATCATGGCATGATGCCCCACCATGTCTGAGCACTGATCTGACAGCGCTAATTGTAAGTAGGGTTTAATTTCACCCAACAGACTTCCTTTAAGGTGTTATTAACCAAGTACACAAAGAGTAGGTTTTTCTTTTAAGCTTTAAAATCTTATTCATGAGTTCTCTCGAATAGTCCAAATGATGTGTTTATGCCATGTTCTTCTCGTAACTGTACTTTTTCATCTTGTCCTCAACCCATTCTCTGTAGGCTGACACTTTGGTGAAGACCTGAGGTTTCCGCTCCACAAAACAATTATTAGGCCCAAAACTTGTGATTCCTTGAACTTCCCAAGCAGAATTTGAAGCAGATTGGCAAATCAGTGCTCCTTCAGCGCCACTCTGGAAAATACATGCCAGAAAACATTTTACATACATAAACTAGAATTTAAATGCATAAAGTTGCCCGTAAACATGTTATGTCTATGGTAACTGGCAGACCATCCTCCTTTCTGATATTACTGTTTCTCCAAGATAAGAGGTGCAATAGATTCGACAGGCCAATTGGGTTATACCAAATGGCATGTTTATGGTAAAAAAAAATACTGTAGATAACTCAGATCTATGGCCAACTTAAAAGATATTCTGGTGACATTTAGTTATCTCCTATCTACAGGATGGAGAGACAACTCGTTGGGCGTCCCACGGCTAGGACACCCACTGATCACCAGAACAAGTATGCCTTGTTCCACAAGTGTCTGGAAAGAAGTGGCCGCGCTAATGCTTGGGCACAGCTTCATTCATTTCAATGAGAGTGTCAGTGATTGCCGAGGGCGTGAACTTGGCCATTTTTAGTGCTACCATTGAAATGAATGCAGAGGTGGCCAAGCATGTGCACTGCGCCCCATTCGTTTTGCCAGTGTCTTAGGGACACAGGGCCCACCACCATCTGGCGATCAGTGAGAGTCCCACTAGTCTGAACCCCCGATCAGATAGTTGTCCCCTATCCCGTAGATAGGAGATAACTTAAAGGGTTTTTTTTTAGAATAACAAGTTATCCCCCATCCAAAGGATGGGGGATAACTTGTTGATCGGTTGGGATCTTACAGCTGAGTTCCCTGCCAATCTTAAGAATGGGACTCCTGTATCCTGCGCTCTTGTCACTGCGGCGGTTGCTTCTTTTACAGCACTGATGTCCCTCTGAATGCAGCGCTGATCAGTGCTACATTCATTTCAATGGGAGTGACAGAAATACCCGAGTGGGTGATGCTTGGGTATCTCGGCAGTCCCATTAAAAGTGAATCGAGCACTGAGCGCACATGCTCAGCCGGTGGTCCATTCAGAGTGACGTCACTGCTGGGAAAGAAGCAACCCCCACAGTTACAAAAGAACTGGACACAGGAGTTGCCAATACAGTATTATCATTGCTGGCAGCCCAATCTCCGTTCACATATGCAGATGTACTTCCAATAACATATGTTTCTAGCTGCACAAAGGGGGCAATCAGCTGATGAATTAGCCGTTGCTCGTTCATCAGCTGATTCGGTGCAGCGTCACATGGCCCAATGATGGAACAAGCAAACATTCCTACCGACGTTCTTGCCCGATCACCGGGCTTTAGTCTTACCATGCAAGAAGACTTTAATTTTTCTGGCGCTTCAAAGCCAGCGCAAACCATAGATGCAGTTAACTGGTTCTGCCAAAAGCCAGACTGACTACAAGCCTCAGAGGACATGATGGGTATTGGCACTTGAAATTTCATGTTGGTATTTATTCCACCTGTAAGAAGATACATTGTATATAGGTTTAGCGCTGCCATATAGACGCTCTCTGATGGTTTTTCTTTTATGAAACTTTTAAAGCAATAATCATTTTATCGGATCCCGACCCGCTGTCTAATAGAAGACAGCACAGCACTTCTTTCTGCAGTAATATCCTCGAAAATAAATGGACATCTGTTCTGCTAATTTTTCTTAATCATAATCCACTTAAAATCCAATCATGCCGCCCTGATCTTCACCAAAGGCATATCTGTGGCTCCGTCTAATTACTGCTTTGTGAGGAACAATTGCTAAATTCTCTGAGCTTCTAATCTATTCGAGAACACACAGAGCAGAAGAATGACTCTGGGTTATGAAATCCTAATATGTGCAGTAGGATTTTTTTAGTGTTATCTACCATATATGTTTCTTCTAGCCGGCTGGCCAAATGTTGGCCAGAATCCATGAAAATCCATTAAAGGGAACCAGTCACGTTCCCGCAGCAGCATAAAGTAAGTTATAGTGTCGCTAGGAGAGGTGAAAGGGAGCCGCGGGATGTTTTTTCATACTCACCCGCTCATGCGATCCCGCTAAAGATTAGGTGGTGTTATAAAATCTGACACTTTTCAGGGTCCCATGCGCATATTCTCCTATATAAGTCTATAGGAGAAGCAAACATACGGGACTCTGAAAAGAGTTCGATTTTTGTGCGACGCAATCTACTGAGGGCGACACAGCTGGATCACGGGAGCTGGAGAGTATAAAAAATACATCTCCCTGTCATGTCCCCTAACATCTCCAGAACTAAGTTTATGGTGATGTGCTGAGGTTTCCTTTAACATTTAAAGGGAATGAATCATCAGAAAATGACTTATTATATTAATTACATTTTTGTGTTAGTCCGGGCTCACCTGAACAGGTCGGAATCTGAATGCGGGAGGCCTGCAGCTGTGAGCCTGGCTGGTGACCCTGTGTTCTGCAAGTATCTGTATTGCGAATGACCGAAGGCTCGCAGCAGGTCATGTGCAGTACAGTGTTTTTTTTTCTTTGTTTTTATTTTCCGTGGAATCGCTTAGTGACGACGCGGGTTGCCACAGCCCATACGCAGTGTTAATTGCATATGGGCTGCAGGTCGGATGACTCTATTGACTTCAATGGAGGCCGTCCGCACGGATTCCATGGCAAAATAGAGCATGCTGCGATTTTTCTTCCGCTTGCGGAAAACGCAATTCGTATCTGCAAATGTGAAAGAAAAAGCGAAAGTACATGCCTTTCAATGCCCGTGTTTCACTGCAGATTGTCCGCATGGACACGAGCGCAGAATCTGCAATTCAAATCCGGTCGTATTTTTAAAGTGTTTTTGGTGCTTTTTTTTTTTTTTTAATTTTGATCACAATCTATGTTTAAAAAAAAATATGCTAAAAATCAGCATTTTAATAGTCTGACACTTCTTGATTTGTAGAAAAAAACTTGCAGCAGTTCTCTAAGGCCACTTTTACATCTATGGCGGAGATTCCGTTTTCCTGCTGCGTTCTATGATGGGGTCTGTGCAGTTCCCGCTCAGCTGCCTGACATTTTACCTTAAGAAGAAGCGGAGGTTCTAGTGCAGATGTGAAGGCAACCTAACATAATTTCCAGTGTTTACATTATCCACTTGGTAAGTCTGAGCTGTTATATGTAGTCTTTTCTGTAATATGGGTTTTTGTTAAATTGTGTCATTTTTTTGTATATTTTACACTGACTTCAACTTTCTCCTCATTTTTCTGCTAAGAATTATTAGGAAATTATAGTACCAGTGTTTCTGGTGGCGCAATAATATAGGGAAAGGGTTTGGAGTTGTAAGCACACGGCTGCTGGTTTAGGACCTCTGATGACGTTACAGTCATGTGATCAGGCGCGGAGCTCAAAGCCCCAGTGACTAATCACATAACAGTGACATCATCACATGTAACTCCCACAGTCACACACGGACAGGTGGTCATTAATATTTTGATTAACAATATACTGACTTTCCTTCTACTGGCATAAAAATATCCACGGGTGCCTATTAGAATATACAGCAGATATGTAGCAATAGGCATTTACAGAAGAAAGCCCTTCTCAGGTCTTGGGCTGACTTCATGGTGATAGTAGTCTAATCTGCTATGACCGTTGATCACCATTAGAAGAGTATTCCCTCCCTTGTACAGTGCTGTGGTCATATTTGGTCACATCACTGAGGGTTGACTGCCAGTTTGGGAGTTACAGTGAGCATTGGTGTGTAATGCTGCCAGTGTCAGAAGAGGTAAAGCTTCAGTTTGGGGAGAACACCTAGTAGGTGGGAGGAGACTTATAGGGCCATGCATGCTCCTCTGGGAAATATGCAAATGAGAAGATGCGCTGTAGAGGCATTGTTCCATCTTCCCATTTGCTACTGCTGAATACATAATAACCCTTTATGTCGAAAATTATTATTGTGTTTTGTCAACTAGCTGCATCTTTGGCGTGAGGCAGGAAGAGGTTCATTACAGAAACCGGATGATACAAAATCATTGACTTTGGACATTTCCCTCTAAGACACCCTGATGGTTTCATGACTTGATCAATGCTGGCGGGGTCCTTGAAATAGTGTTATATAATGTGAGATCCCATGCATGAATGTAGTGGAGTTACCTACCAAAAAGTATGCGGAGACTGGAGAGGCCAGGGACTGGAGCAGTGGGGGCATGGAACAGGTGAGTATAGCTCAATTACTTTACACCTATACTAGCTTGTAGAAAAAGAATAATTACTACAAGAAAACACCTCTAACTACAAGAATTTTATACATACAATACCAATTCTGTTTTTTTTTTTTTTTAGCAATGAGCTTCTGGAAACAAGAATTGGGCCAGAGATGTCTGGTAAATTGGTTATCCTGCTGTCCTTATGGCAATGCACATACATATATTCAAGTATGCATGTCAGCGGACGAGTTGTGTGGGATAGCTACCATCTAAGCAAGCACTGAGCCAACCACTGAACCAGATTTTTGGTGGCTGTACAATAATACGTAGCCCTTTTACCAAATCCATGTACATCCATCACTTATTTCTGTGAATATGGTGCCGGTTAAGTAGCACCATTTGGCAAAAAAAAAGAAAAAAAACTAAAGACGGAAAAAAATATTTTTTTTTAGCTGTGCCTGCCGCAGATAGTCTATGTGAAGGCCAGCCTTATGTGACTAGAAGCAATGGAAAACTGTACCTGTCTCAGCAGCAGCCCAGCCTGCCCAATAGCAAAAGTCTCCAGATGGAAGGGTCTCCTCAGCGTACGGTAAGCAGACAGGCTGTATATTGGACACCTTTTCAGACAAGTGCAATAATGCTACATCATGAAAATAGACATTGTCCTGGGAACATACAAAGTCTTCATGTCTGATATATCCATCAGTTTCAATGCATTGCTCAGTAGAATCAGAAGCAAAGCAAACCCTCCATGAATCAAGCTTCTGGTCACTGCAAAGAAAAACACAACTGTTACATTTAGGTGCTCATTTGTATTGAAGGTTATGTTTGGAGCCTTTGCCACAAGCTCCACCAGATTTGTCGGAAGGAATAGTTACAGTGGCATCAGTGACTGCTAATTTTATGGGAGCACTGTGGCAGCATCTGTTGTGTGGGTTCTGTGGGACTCAGCCTGCAGTACCAACTTACGCCACTAAACAATGTACAGAGCTATATGCTTCTGCAGAAAAAACACTCCATGCACTAAGACATGGCCCGGGGAAAACCACTGATTGTTGGGGGTCCCAGGCGATGGACCCCCGCCAATCTGCTATGGATGACTTATCTTTGGGATAGGTCATCAATAAGTAGAAGTCTAAAAACCCCTTTAAGAACCGGGATGTTTTGGTCTTAAAGGAGACGACACTTTTTAGGGATTTTACCCATGTAGTTGTTTTAAGGCCCTTTTTATTTTTCTCAGCTACCAAAATCATTTTTGTTGTATTTTTTTCCATTAAAAAAATGCTTTTGCCTTCTCCTCCAGGTCCTCGGTTGTCACTGACATTTGAGGACCTGACGTTGCAAGATTGCAAGAGCTTTAATACCGCACCGAATTTTTACTATAGCACGGGATTAAATCCCAGGACCGTGTGTGAGGAGAGCAGAGGAAGACAAAGATAGGAAAATGATAAAAAGGCCATAGCATCCTGTCAGACTTTAAGACTATTAACCCCTTAATGCCACAAGTCGTCATGAGTTTACGTCCTGGCAGGGTGGTAGTTTTATGACACGGGACATAAACTTACGTCCTATAGGCGGCTTGGGCTCAGAAGCCCGCACCATTCCGCAGCAGGAGTCGGCTGTGACTGACAACCAGCCTCCCGCTGCAACAGTGGGGAGCCGTGTGAAGACTGATCCCCACTGTGAACTGCTTACATGCTGCTATCAATGTAGATCGTGGCATGTAAAGGGTTCACAGAGAGAACGCGTTCCTCCTGTGACATCAATGGTCCTCTGCTATGTGATTGCAGAGGACCGATGGGGTGCTATGGTAACTGGCATGTGAATGCTATTGTGAGTAATAATGCATAGCAGTAAAAAAGTACTGTAATGCATTATCATAGTGATCAGAGCTTTTCTGGTTCAAGTCCCCTACAGAGACATAAAAAAATGTAAAAAAAAATAAACATACATGTAAAAAATAACAAATTTTTTTCCCCATACACTCCCTTCCTTATATAAAAAAAGGCAGATTTGGTATGCTCGTATCCATAACGACCTGTTCAGTAAATTGAACACACGATTTATCACAGCGAGCAAAAACCTAAAAAAAACCTAAAACTAAAAATTGGAGGCAAAATACTTATTTTGTTCATTTTGCCTCCCAAAAGTTCAATGAGAGTGATAACAAAATCTGTATGTACCCCAAAATGGTGCCAATAAAAACTACAGCTTGTCTTGTAAAGCAAAACAAGCTCTCATATGGCCTCGTCGCAGGAAGAATATAAAACTTATGGTTTTTGAAAAGGGAGATAAAAATACCCCTAAAATTGTCATACTCAAAGGGGATTCGAATGGCACCTGAACTCGCTGGCAGTAAATAGCGCAGTCTGCAGTGTTATTTTTCCGTCCACAAAAAAAGGAAACTGGATAGAATGGAAGCAAACGGAGGCTTTTCCATTTGCTTTCCATTTTTTTGAAATCAATGGGGGAGAAAGTGATCAGTATTTTTCCATTTTATGTCGGTTTCTCTCCTCCAAAAACGGAGCAGAGAGACGTAAACCCTGAACTGACCCCACTGCAGGCATTAGAGCAGCCATAGGCCATCTGTTTTACGAAGTTCAATAACCCTTTTTACATAATGCAGGTATAAGGCATGGTTATACAGTGTGCACAGGGAGGCGTTGCATCCAGCCCCAGTGCTGAAGGGGGCCAGTAGCCCTTCCGGCACATAGAAGACACCGGTCTTATAAGTAGCACTGGTTATACATTTTGCACTGGGGCCCAGAACGTTAAAGTTATGCATCTCTTCATGTAAATAGTGTGCATTCCCATATTAGTACTTCGCAGGACTGGGAGCAAAAGGGCACCCGAGGAGGAGGAGGCAGAGAGTGCCTGATGATACTTCACCCAATTTTCTGTTAATTGCATTAAAAACAACACAAATTCAGAATGTCCCCTATATCTATTAAGCATCTTTCTCCTTTCACTGATCCCTGCAATATTTTTGTACTGTAGTTATGAAAAAAAGGGATGGAAGTGACATTGTTCAGCAGCAGCGCTATTTTTCTCAAGGGACATGCACCATCTTGTGGCTTACAGGGGACATTACATTGTAACTATGTACAGGTAAACCAATCAGCTGCATCTCAGCATTAGTGAATGATTGTGATAATGGCCTATTCCTATGAAAATAGGGAGACCGATATTAGAGCTCCAAACCGGCACACAAACTTAACAAGGAAGTAAATGTAATTGCTTTAATTCACAGTTGCAGACACATCAAGCGTTTTTTCCAGGCTGGACTGACCTTTTCGTCAGGTAAGTCACCACTGATTAAACTAATGCACTAAATGCACTTACTGCATATTACTGAAAACCCATGACTGTAGGTTAAAGTTCACTACCACCAGCTCCAAATGTATTACAGGATTAGCCGTGACTTCCCAATTTATTATCAACAGTTGATAAAATCTCTCTCTTGCAAATATTCCCAATCAGCAGCTGTGGGCGTGACCTGGGCATTACCTGTAGCTGAGCCCGGCCAACTCATGTCTTCCAGTGGAGACATACTACACTAGTACCCTTCCAATGTGCTGGTCTGTACATGGAACACACATGTAGACAGAAGGCGTAGGATAGAATTTATATAACAAGTAATGCATATAAAATATAAATTAATACACACTGAAAAACAGTCCCTCCACAAGAAGGAGTTGTCGAACGGAATGAAACTTTCTCTGTGTGATCGTAACATGGATTACAATATCAGAGCTTATTGCAGAAGACCGACCCTTGAAGGGAGGCTCTAGAACCCTGTTGTACCATCTCTAGCTTGGATACAAGATGTGATACTGGTACCCTGTTGTACCCCCTCTAGCCTGGATAAAAGATGTGATACAGGCAGGCATGAAGGCTCTAGTACCCTGCTGTACTGCCTCCAGCTTGGATACAAGATGTGATACTGATATGCATGGAGGCTCTAGTACCTTGCTGCGCTGCCTCCAGCCTAGATGCAAGATGTGATATTGGCAGACATGGAGGCTCTTGTACCTTGTTGTCCCGCCTCTAGCTTCGATACAAGATGTGATACGGGCGGGCATGGAGGCTCTAGTACCCTGTTGTACTGCCTCCAGCTTGGATACAAGATGTGATACTGGTAGGCATGGAGGCTCTAGTACCTTGCTGGGCCGCCTCTAGCCTTGATACAAGATATGATATCGGCAGACATGGAGGCTCTTGTACCCTGTTGTACCGCCTCTAGCTTTGATACAAGATGTGATATGGGCAGGCATGGAGGCTCTAGTACTCTGTTGTACCGTCTCTAGCTTGTATACAAGATGTGACATGGAGGCTCTAGTGCCCTGTTCAGCTGCCGCAAGCTTGGATGACAGATGTGATGCAGGCAGGCATGAAGGCTCTAGTACCGTTCATCTAATCACAGTACAGCTCTAATCATCTGCATATCTCCCTGAAATGCGACTGTATTTTGCAGAAAAATGACAACTTCTTCTAGGGACTTGATTTTTTTTTTTTGACTAAGAGTGTATATCATGTACAATATATTGTAGTAAAATTACTACTATAAAACATATATGCTAAAACACCTGTAGAGAATACCTATTGTTAATGAATAGGCGATTACCCAGTTCAGGAACACTCAGATTGCAATAGATAGTATCAACCACTAGATGTCGCTCTTCCCTATTATTAAAATGAAACTGTTTTTAATTGTTAAATCTCCAAATATCCCCTATTTCTAAAATTCATAAATATTTTATAAATTCTCCTGGCCATCCTATAGCTTCTAGCATTAGATCAACTACCAGCAACCTAACGGAGTATCTAGATTGTATTCTACATTGTGTTCAGTGTAGGAAGATGAATATTTTCCAGTCACAATATTCAATATGACCTCGGTATTGCTTTTGTTGATTGCTATTTATCCAAGGGCTATATATTATATTAGTTGAATACAAGGAGTTTTTGGTAGTTTTTAAACTGATATTATCTAATCTTTTTTCATCTATAATAACAGAATACTATATACCTTCAAAATGTAGGTACAGCCAAGGGTACTCAAGTAATCCCAGCCTATGCCACCTTATTTTTGGATTTTTTTTAAAGGAATGTTTATTGACCCTAAACCTATTTTTCACAGAAGGTATCTTGATTCATTTCTAATTTGTTAGCGTGATGAGAATTCACTAAAGAAGTTCTACCCTGTTTCCCCGAAAATAAGACGGTGTCTTATATTAATTTTTGCTCCAAAAGATTTAACTTTTTTACATGTATAGCTGCCTGGACACTATTTAAATAGCTTTTTCTTATTAACTGTAACTATGTCTTCATTTTGGAGCAGGGCTTAAGTTTCAAACATACTCAAAAAGCCTGAAAAATCATTCTGCATCCTCAAAAATCCTGAAAAATCAAGCTATGCCTTATTTTCGGGGTATGTCTTATTTTCAGGGAAACAGGGAAGGGATTAACAGTGATAATTATGGAATAAACCTAAGCTAAGAGTATTCAAATAATTTGTCAGTAGTAAAAAAAATAACTGCAACATTTCTTAAAACGGTCGAAACGAATAATTATGTCTCCTTCAACAGTAATCCTTACCATAAATGGCTTAGAAACATCTCCTATAGTCAATTCAGGAGACACCAAATTGCAACAGTAAAGAAACGTTTAACGAACAAGCTAAAAAATCTCACTCACAAGAAGGTGCCTGATAAGTATTAGGCAGGGGGCTATACTGCATGGAAATGGATTCAACACACAGAGGAGACCTCAGGAGTGTGACAGGCAATCAGGTGAGAGGGGCAGGGATGGGAAAATGTGTTTTTGCCAGAGTGGCCCTTTTAATGTAGTCTTGTAAAAAAGCTAGTATGTCTTGCAGAATGATCATCAAATAATTGCTAAAGTTGGCAATTATGTTATCTCAGGCTTGCACAGTGAACACATTCTGCTAAAGCCTCACCCAGTGAACTGCTGACTTCTGTTTTTGACCGCTTTTACAAGTCAGTTATGAACCATAATAACCCTGAAATACAATAATGTGTGAAACACTATGACAGGCTACTCTTACACTATTTATTCAGTTTCTATGTATTACTTGTTATATGAATTCTATCCTATGTCTTTCATCTACATGAGTTGGAAGTACTACAGATGCTGATCTATCTCATTTTTGTAATTATTTTGGTGCAAATTTTTGCAAGAAAGATCTTAGCAATTATTCATATGAAATTGAGGAGATCTTACAGCTAATCTAGTTATACACCTGGAGCAAGTGATAGTGAACTTTGACTTGTTTCATGGTCTTTCAGCCATATTTAGTAAAGCTGCATTCACATGGGCGAGTGCGATATCAGTCCAAGGTATCGTTCTTGTAAAAGTGTGATTCTGGATGTGAGCACGGTGCATTTTTACTTAAAAACTATGTTGCATCTATGTATTTGGGCTTTTCATGAGCGCTTTTCATATGCATGAAAAAAAAAATCACAATTACTTCGAAAAGCTTTCAACGTTAAAATTCACATCGCAATCATATGCAAATCGCATGGCATGTGAGTTTGATATGATTTTTTTTAATGACCCCAATAGGAAATAATGGCTGATTCTGTACGAGGAATTACCCAAAAATAGAACATGCAACAATTTTTTTTCTATCTCGCAGCATCACTGCAAGAGAACAAACACATTGAAATCAATGCATTATTAACACGCGTTAGTTCCATTCATGTCAATTCAGACGGATCTCATGCGTAAAACTCTAAGTGCAGCTAGTGCATTGTTGTAATTCTTGCTGGAGACAGTGATAGCGTCTCATGGACAATTCGGCTACTGGCAGGGCACTGAATGACAGATCGCTCACTTGTTTGACTATTTACTGTAAATGGAAGCGGTTGTACCAGAGCGGTCTCCAACTTGCTCCACCTGCATTCACAGAACGATTATCCCTTCTGTGTATAGCTTATGCTTCCGACAGTCATCTCAAGTAAAGGTATCTTCACCTGACAAAGGCCCATCTAGCATGGAAACACATTCTATCTCTGTGCCGCTGTGAATAAAAGCAATTCTACTTATCCCCTGTTGGGTGCGGCACTAATATAGTCTATTGCTTTAGTTGAAAGCATCTCAGCTACATGTAGAAGTACTTGAGGATCATTGGCAAATACATTGCAAAGTAAGGCTAACTTCGCACGAAAACAATGGGGCTGCGATGCGAGATCACACAGCCAGATAGAACATGACGCGTAGCATCACGGGGCCATTCAGGAAAACATCGTTCATGTGTATGATCCCACTAAAATGAATGCAGTTGAGATTTGTGCATCTCAAAATGCAGAAATTTCACGCAATTTTATTGCCTGTTTGAAGCCTAAGGTATTTGTTTCATTTTTTAAAGGGGTTGTCCAGGTTTATAAAAATATGGCTGCATTCTTCCAAAGACAGCGTCAACCTCATCCGTGGATTGTGTCTGGTATTGCATCTTCGCCTCCATAAACTTTAGTGGGGCTAAGCTGCAAAACCACACACAACCCCATGGACAAGGGTGGAGCTGTGTTTGGAAGAAAGCGGCTATGTTTTTTGAACTTTGGACTACCCCTTCAAGGGCAAGCAACCACTTTAACCCATAAATACTGTAAATTTACGGCACTTAGTCTTGGGCTTTAATGCTGTCTGATAGTAAAAATATGGCGCATGATTAAAGCTCCGGCAATGTATCAGGAGTAGGTCAGGTCTTTGGCTGCGACTTAGTTTTTAACTGCTTCTGCCTTCTTTCTTGCAGACTACATAGCTCTTAATGAGCACTATGTAGTAAAGAGAGAAAGCGGAAGTGTAGCTTACGCTATTCTACCCAGCAATCACAGGACTGATGAGTGCCCCTGCCACAGCAGAGCTGCAGGGTCCTAGTTAACTCAGATCAGCTCAGTAAGTGACTACTGTCACAACAAGGGGATGTTTTCCCCTGTAATTGCAGCTCTTATGAACGCCTTATCTACAGTGGAATAGTAATTAATTAAATAAAAATGTGAATGACCCTCAGAGGTCTTATATGACATCATGGGAGACATGGATAGTAAAAAAAATAGTTACAAGAATAAGTAAAAAAAAAGTAGTACAGCATAAAATAAAAATATATATAAAAAAGAAAACGAGCCAACGCCAACCAAAACTGTTGCCATGTGTGCCCTGTAACCCAAGACTATATAAATGAAATATGTCCAAAAATGTCCAAAACAAAACTACTAAAACATTTCGGTACTTTACTTTAGCATAAATATACTAATTTTAAAAATAAACTGTAAATCAAAAAAATGTTTTTCTAACGTTTTACCCCTAATAAAACTAAAAATTGGGAGAAAAAAAAATCAGTGAAAAAATATATAAATAAATCGCCCTATATATTAGTGAAAAAAACGCAGCAAAAATAATTTTGGTAGCTAAAGAAAAAAAAAACGGTAGTAAAACCACCCCATGGGTAAAATCCCTAAAAATTGTCTGTTTCTTTAGGACTTAAACACCCTGGTCCTTCAGGGGTTAAAGCCATACATATTGGGTGCAGGCTAAGATGCCAGACAATCTATGCCAACTCTTGAGATATAAATCCAGCACTGAGCGTACTTATCATACTCACATGTCTATACAATGAGCAGGTAGGAGGATCCACTGGGAGTGTATCAGTGACCCGGCACATCTATGCCAATATGGTAGATATGGTCTGTGGCGATTCTGAAACCAAACACATGAAAAAACATTGCAGTGGGAAGGCAGTGAAAAAGTATGTGCAGAAGTATGGAAATGATTGAGTAGTTGGACAAAACACATCGGTGCTAGAGATGAGCGAACATACTCATTAAGGGCGATTTCGCAATCGAGCATCACTATTTTCAAGTACCTGGCTACTCGGGTGAAAAGATTCGGGGGGCGGCGTGGTGGAGCGGGGGGTAGCAGTGGGGAACAGGGGGGAGCTCTCTCTCTCCCCCCCCCGATCCCCTCTGCAACCCCCCGATCACCCCCGAATCTTTTCACCCGAGTAGTCAGGTACTCAAAAATAGAGATGCTCGATTGCGAAATCGCCCTTAACGAGTACATTTGCTCATCTCTAGTCGCTGCCCATCTGCTTATTTCTATTGTACTGAAACAAATATGGACAGAAGATGGTGGCTGCATGAAGGGCAAGTAACAACTACTGTATAATATCTGATGCTGCACCTTTTATATTTTAAAGGGTATTCCCAACTCACACAAATATGGCGTAGTCACAGGATATGCCATAAATGTCTGTCAGGTGCCACATTTCAAAACTGCAGTTTAATTAAATGGGTGTTTCAGGCACTTATTATTGAAGACCTCTTATACTACCAGCTAGGAGCATCATACTGCCCTGCACTGACAGCAGGCCGGACAATCAGCTGTTTGTCGTGGATCCCAATCGGTGGACCCCCACCGATCAACTATTGATGACCTATCCTAAGGATATATATATAATAGATGCCCAGGAAACTCCTTTTGGCCCCCTAAGGCTCCAGGGCCTAGTAGTGACTGTTACCTCTACACCTCCTATAGCAACTGTCAAACTAATAATGACTGTAAAACTCTGCAGTATGGAAAAAAGCAAGTGAAAAGAAGCTAATTTGGTGCCCACTAGCGGAAATGTTGTATCACTACAACATGCAATGAAAATAAGAGGTATCATTTCCCCAGCAATATTTGAAAAGAAATTGCAAAGATTCCACAAAAAATGTGTATTTCATACCTTTATCCAATTTGTTTTTTTTAACAGTGGAATCAAAGGCATTTTCTGTAAATATGTTATGCATCTACTTTTATAGACTATGTAGCAGATATATGAATGGGTTTAGACCAGGAAGTGTAATAAATCGTGGCGTACCCTATGTTTCGTGCCAAAATTTAGTACTTTTACCTTTTTCTATGCACTTTTGAAAAATGTTGGGAAAAGAGATCGTCGAGGAAAGAGGATGTGCTAGAATTTACATCAAAAGCTGCATAAATTATAGTTGAAATCTATGCCAGCTCAGCTGATGTAGATTTCCATTTGGACACACAGGAAGCAACAAATTTGTTAAGTATTCGCATCTTGACAAACCTGGCATATATTTACAGCTACACCTTGTTAATGAAACTGGCATATGAAACACAAGTTGGAACAAATCTGAGCCTTTGTGTTTCAATTCATTTATTTTCAAGTTTGTTGTCAGTGAATGAGAACACTCAGAGGCGGTAAACTGGTAGATAACTAGTCTTGCACTCAGCTGAAGGGCTGCTACAAATCTATCTAGTTTAGAAAATGTTCTGTAAGCTAAGTATGGTCGGCTGTCCACAGGCGTTGCGAAGTCCCACGGGAGCCACCGCCTGGGAGCAGGAGCCGCACACGTTTCTCCTCCGGTCAGCCTAATCTAATAGATAGGCTGACCGCGGAGAATCATGGCAATTTGCAGCATGCTGCAAATTGCCCGCCACGAGCAGAGAATCGCAATGATTCTCCGCTCGCGGACACAGTGCCGGTGCTTTCCATAGCTTCAGCCTGCTCCAGCCTGCGTGATTCGCCGGTGATTTACCGCCGGCAAATTCACGGTCGTAGACAGGGGGCCGGCGCGCATGTACAGTACAGATTATGCTGCGCCGTTCCTAGACGATGACACGGATCCCGCAACCTTTCTACGATGATGATTGTGGAGGGGCCGCAGGACAAAAGGCTTCCATTGACTTCAATGGAAGCCATTCAGTCGGAAACAGCACAGAAATGGAGCACACTGCGTTTTTTTCTTCCGCAAGCAGAAATCACAGTTAGTTTCTGCTCGTGTGCAGGAAGCAGCAGTTCTCCATAGGAGGCTATGGGCAGCATTTGTTGGGGAATCCGGGGGCAGTCGTCGGCCCCAGATTCTGCAAATCAAATCCGCCCATGTGCAGGAGCCTTAAGTCTCAGATTTCACTTAAAGTATCCAAGCTGCTCACGCTTTGAGAAGTATTTTCCCTTCAACAAAAACAATGGGGCCTATCAAAACACTATGGAAACCTTTTTTGCAATACACATATCTAACTAAGACCCCCACAGAAAAAAAAATGCACTTATCTTTTTTTTGTATTGAGTTTTCTTCTTTACGTACTTAGAAAGCCTCATACTTTGTTTGCAGGCTCTCCTATATTCAAGTTTCTTACTCATGGGCATTCCCAGAACTGATCAGCTAGTCTTGCTAATGAATGCTCACAAGCTCACCTCATCCTCCCTTCTCCTCTTTCAGAAGCTGTGTAACATAACCATGCCCACTCAATAGTACACAGCTATTTCATCCTTTCTTTGAGTAGCTGCTGGTCCCTTTCTGACCACAAGACAGATTTATTAAAAATCTGATCTGACATGTTGGACCTTTTTAATCGCTGTCCGCTGCAATCCTTGGTAACACTTCTAACGTTTTTTTTGCCCCAAACAACAGATTTTTACCTCATCAATAGAATCCTAGATCGTCAATTTATTTTTATAACCTATAATATTGCAGAACAACCACCTTAATAGACCAACTGTAAAAGGCGAATTGTTCAGAAATCTCTACCGTATGACCAATAGTGATCTACTCAGTCAGAGATCTATCATTAGATCCCAACCTACTTACTGCCTATGTAGGGCCTAGACTGTATATAATTGTATCCACTTCTCTTATGTGCACCCCATATTTGTCCATTCCACAGATATAGAGGAAGGATATAAACTGAATATTGTGTAGTGCTTACCTGTATAGAGACATGCCAGTACAGGTGTGAAGGATCACTAGGCGTCGTCAGTGTGAATTGTGGATCACAGTATGCAGGCCAGTCTAACACAATATGATAAATCAGTAAACTAGTTACATTATTCCTTAGGATATTTGTACTGCATTTTCAAACTATCATTTTGCATGCAATTATCTAGCAGTGATGCTAAAAGGAAAAAACAAACATAACAGCGGAGAAGTGGAGAAGAGACCGAAATGTTATGTCCTATTCACTCAGCCAGTAGTACAGTAGTACATGACCATAGTAAGCTACTATTCTGTTGTTCAAACCCAATATGGGACCAATAATTGACAATTTACTTCACCTACCATTGATTTTGCAGATAGACAAGATGAATGCTAGCTGTTGGCAATGTTACCATGAAACAAGACTAATCAGCAAGGTCCTAAAAGTGTCTGCACACATTAGACTTAAATTGATTAAATGACAATTTGAACCAAAACGATTGTTCGTCTTGAATTGGGAAAAAATTAGCAATCATCAATCATTGTTGACTGAAGACAAACTGACCCTGCCTGGAAAGAAGTCGGCCATATTTGAAATGTTCGATAAAAAAAGATTTTTTGTTCTCACTAAAAACCTTTTGTCCACATACTGCTTTGCTTTGAAAGATATATCGTCCATAGCTCAGCGTCATTGACTATGTATCGCCAATGGAACAACTGTGATGGCCAATATGGACTAAAGTATGGCTGTCTGCAAAACGATCCTTTCCCAAACAATCAGTTGTTCAATCAGCAGCCTACTTTCATCTAATAATTATGGCCATCTTTATATATATACTGATTGGCTACTTTATCAAAGACGCCGGCCCTTTCATGAATGGAGATTCCCTATATGGAAGTTGGATACATGGCCCCAAAGTGCAGCATAAAATCAAGTGAATTAGTTTTCCATGGATCAGTTTACGTGTTAATCCACATTAAGATGGAAAGATCACGTGATCTGAGTAAGTTGGAACAAGGCATGGTCATTGGTCCTGGACTAGTGGTGGTCAGTATATCACAGACTGCAATTTTTCTCGTGCAACCGTATCATGAGTTTACCAAGAATGGTTTAATCAATAACAAACTTGCAGTCAAACGAGATCCCATGGATACAATTCACCGATGAAAGGAGTCAAATTTCTAAATGATTCGTTAATTTAACACCAAAGTTTACTGTATTTAAATCCCCAAAATGTAGGGCTCTCACTCACCAGCTATGCCCTACAAGCAGAACTCCCTGCGTGACCTTGAGATTAATACAGAAAGCAGCACTCTGGGCCACCCAATTAAGTTCTATGGAACATGGTGTTGTATGACAGTTCTTGAACTAGACGTCACATGACCAAAGGAGTAACATTGGGTACTGGTGTATCTTGACGCCACCAGCAAGTATTGGTGGAGTCAAGATTGACAAGGGGGTGATGCCCACTGTACATGATTGGCTGCAGAGGTGGCAGGGCAGCAGGTCCTGGCAGCCCACTACAGATATCTTAGCACAGGATACAGCATTGCACCATGCAGGGATGGGGTTCCAGCGGAAAGAGTCTTCTGTGACATTGTCCCAGGTGCCAAGAAAGAAATAGTGGAGGCAGCAGTTGATGCAAAGAGTAGAGAGATTTTTATTCCTCCCACACAGAGAAAACGACGTTTCGACCCTTGTATAAGACCCACTTATACAAGGGTCGAAACGTCGTTTTCCCTGTGTGGGAGGAATAAAAATCTCTCTACTCTTTGCATCAACTGCTGCCTCCATTATTTCTTTCTTGGAATATGCATTGACGGTCCAAAGTGGATCCTGACTGAAAGAAGGCGTGCAGGTTCCCTGTCTTATATAGGTGAGAGGAAAGGATTGTGCTGCTGGCCACCATTTTGTATGCTATTATCCCAGAAGCCGGCAGACACAGTAACACGTGTCGTTCCGTGGCAGCGCCCCAGAAGTCGACACCTTCCTCCGTGTAGTAGGGCACAGCGTGCTGAGCAGCAGGGAGCCCGGAGCGGTATCAAGAGGCTTTTCCAGTCGGCTGGGCAGAAGCCGGGCACCCACCCTTGTCCACACCAGCAGGGAGGCCGGAGCGGCGTGACTACAGGGTTTTCTGTCGCCGCGACAGAAGGCTGGCTCCTACCCCTGGCCACAACTTGTCAGTTGCACATTGCGGCCACAACACACACAACCCCCGTTCACAGGGCGGAGGGCTGGAGGGAGCCGACAGTGGCCGGGGGGGGGGGGGGGGCACACACACACACACACACAGCTAAAAGCACCGCCGGATTCATGTCACACACTACAGGATTACAGGGTCCAGCAGTGCGCCAGAGAACACAGAGGCAGAGCACCTCACAGAACACCTGACATATACCTACAGCTTCCAGGACCTTGCGCTCTTGCGCCTATCGTGAGCTAGGGGTGTGACAGGGGTGTTCCTCCATGGAACCCCTGTCAAACCCCTAGCTTCCGGTGGCATCAAGATACACCAGTACTGTAACATTGTTGGCTTAAAATTGTGTACCCCCATGTCATAGCACATTTAGAAAACTTGCAACTATAAAGCTTAAGGCTGCTTTCATATTTGCGGCGGGGTTTCCATTTTCCTGCTCCAGTCGGAGAACAGCAAAGTGGAATCTCTTTGCTGAATGGGTCTGTCTTATGAAAGAATCGAACAGCACCAAACAGACCCCGTTGACTATAATGGGGTCTGTTTGATTTCAGCTTGGCTGGCCGGCACTTTACTGGAAGAGAAAGCACTGCATGCAACGCTTTTTATTTTGCCATTTTGTGCCGAATCTGCAACGGAAGGTTCCAGAGCAGATGCGAAAGCAGCTTACGTCATACAATCTCTTCAGGAGTTTATCATACACAAGACATTTCAAGAAGTCCTCCTCTCACCTATGATAACATTATCCCATGGGCTGGGTGGTGCCAGTGGAGTGGTCGGAGTGTTAGTCAGAATAGTAGTCCAATACCCATTAAAGCCTTTGGCCATCTGCACATGGTCGCTGACAAATTTGAGAACAGCCGTATTCCCTGTTGTGTTTAAGGTCTGCGGTAATTTATTGCCACAGAACTGACCTGCAATGCAAATAAAAAGATGTAAACTATTCATCTGCCATAGATTAGATTACTTAGCAGGACATATAGGATGTGATGCCATGTTGAGATATGCAGCATTTGCTGCAGGGGTTTACAAAAACTCATTCACAAGCGGCAAAAAACAGCAAGCAGCTTTAGGCCATTTTTCTGATTTTTAGATCAACAATATATTGCATATGTTGTACATTTGCTGTGAATGAGTAAAAGCAAATCTGGGACGGGGGTGGAGCTAAGTGCCGGTCTGCCACGCCTCCTGCCATTGATGGCTATGAACAAGGGTCAGGAGAGGGCATGCACTTAGCTCCGCCCACGTTTCGCCCCTTGCCATCGATGGGAGGAGGCAGGGTGGATCAGCGCTTAGCCCCGCCCCCTCCCATTGCAGAGACTGAGCGGGGAGGAGATGTAAGCCTGCACGGGGAAGGAGAGGAGAACAGAGGGAGGTCGTTTAGCAGCCAAGCTGCTAAAGCCAAGCTCCCTCCCAGCCAAGCTCCCTCCCACCTACGGCTGCTGCCATGGGCTCCCATAGGAGCCTATGCAGCGCCCCGACGTATTCCAGCCCAAACATAGTTACAGAACTGTTTTGGGCTCAACATAAAATGCTTGGCGCTATATTGGCTGGCAGGGCGTTTTTATGCCTGGCAAATACACCCATGTGATTTGATGCATTGGAATCCAATGCATCAGATCACGGCGCATAAAACGGCCGGCCGATATGCACTCGTGGGAAAGAAGCCTCAGGCCACTTACTTGGTCATATGAGGGCTCATTCACATGAACATAAACATGTGCATGTTTTTTACGCACCCAATATTTTCAGTAAGTTCATTCACAGCTGCATATTTTTCAAGCGTTTTTTGGCCATGTTAAAAAAAATGGTGCTTTGGTGCGTATAGCCCGTTGAAATCAATTGGTTTGCGTAAATATGTGGTAAATGCACAGGAAACCTGCATATTTGCTATGTACTTCCACAAAAAATCAATGGGATTTCTTGCATTTTTAAAAATGTGTGTAAATACAGAAATATGAAGAGTATTCACGGACCAAAATATGCAATACGCCTATGTGAGCAACCTCCTAGGGTCCTAATATATGAGGCGTCCTGTCAGGCACGACAGTTTGTCCCAGCAATGATCGTCCCTATGCTTTTGCACAGGAAGATTCATCACTAGTGAATGGAGGTGTACCGGGCCGGGATCGTTCCAGCCCACCCGTCTCTAATTACAGTAAACAAGCAGTTGTTTGTAGATGGACCACAAATTCAAACGCCTATTTACACGGGCCAATTGTCATGCATGCATGCAGAAACTGAACAACGAATGAGAAGCAAACATACAATATTGTCGCTCCGTGCCCTGTTGTGGTGGTTGGTTGTATATGGGACAACTATCACCCACATTCACTGCATCATCGTGTACGCAAATAAGTGAATTGTGACAATAACTGGCTGGTGTAAGTGGCCTTTTGTTGCAGAGGCTCTTGCCAATTACCGCTGGGCATTGTAACTGGCAGCCTTTGTGAGCAGCCCATTCACAAAATACAGGCAGCTTAAAAGAAAAAAGGGCTAAACTCTGCGTGGACACCATACTTACCAAGTTTTTTGGCCCCAGATTTGTCTCCATCAAAAACTTCCACAAAATCCTGACATCCTGTTATCAAGTTTGCAGCCTGCAGGCTGAAGCTTGTAAAGACAATGTGGATAGTCTTGCTGGGGTCAACTGTTATTTTCCATGTGCAAGCTGTGCTACTTGGATAAGTGGAATTTGGCCAGTTTGGTGACATAAACTCTCCTTGGTCAGCACTGAAATGACCTCCGCAAGTTGCAATGCCTGAAAAAATGCATGTGTATTGTAAGAAGTTCAATACAAGAAGTACAATTAACATTCATGTATGAATTACGATTTATAAGAATTAGAGATGAGCGAACGTACTCGGTAAGGCCAATTTCGCAATCGAGCACCGCGATTTTCGAGTACTTCACTACTCGGGTGAAAAGTACTCGGGTGCGCTGTGGGTGAGCGGGGGGTTGCAGCGGGGAGGGGGGGGGGGGAGAGGGAGAGAGAGAGGGCTCCCCCCTGTTCCCCGCTGCTACCCCCCACTCCCCTCTGCAACCCCCGCCCCACAGCGCCCCGAGTACTTTTCACCCGAGTAGTGAAGTACTTGAAAATCGCGGTGCTCGATTGCGAAATCGCCCTTACCGAGTACGTTTGCTCATTTCTAATAAGAATGTAGTTGAATAATTCAAAGAATGGTGTATTCTACTTTCGGCATTGATCGGGTCTGGCACTCTGCGCTTCTGCCTAGAACCTTGAATGCCTGCCGCGACCAAATAAATCAGTCAATGTACTCACCGGCAGAATAATGAAGGATGAGGCTATCTTATGTAGGTATTTATTGTCCTGTTACTTCCAAGTGAACTAATTAAGTGAATTCTTATGAATAAATCAGTATAAATATATAGTCAAACCACTAACTGGGTTTACTTAATTTCACACTAGGTGGCAGCAGATTCTCAATATCATATCCTAGCATAGCAGTTGGAGGATTTTTTGCTTTAAAGGTTATGGCACCATTGAACTCATTTTTATTGCATTTCATGTACTTTTACAAATAAGGAAGATGGAACAATACCTCTGCAGCGCCACCTACTGGATGGCAGCAATTCTGCAAATCAATGTTCGACCCTTTATAGGTCTTAACAAAAATTGGGAATTGAAAACCAAGCCAGAATACCATACACAGACTGCTGCTTCAGGGGGGTTTACCCTCCCGACTCACGTCATAGGTCTCTCACTAGCAAAGCCAGAATCCTACTGGACACAAACAGTTGTCTGTGTATGGATTTTGGCTTGGTTTTCAATTTCTAATCATTGTTAAGACCTGTATAAAGGGTTGAACATTGATTTGCAGGAATGCTGCCATCCAATAGGTGGCGTGCAGAGGTATTGTTCCATATCCCTTATTTGCATATTACCCAGAGGAGCATGCATGGCCTTATAAGTCTACCCACTCACCTTCTAGGTGCTCTCCTCAAGGAGAGTCAATACCCTTCCCGACTTTCACAAATACAAACCGCTCAATGCCATTCTGATATCCGCTTTATCTGTAGCCCCTCTCATCTGTCATCAAAGCTTATCTAAGCTTAAATCTAAAAAAAGTGTAAAAAGGCCCTTACACTTACTATAACAAACCCCCTGATGGCATATCTATAGAGGACCTATGCATAACTAAGAACTAACTGTTTGAAGACCATTGAGTATTTAGGTCAGTGTGAGAAAACCAAGATTGGCTTTGGCTTACAATATTAATGCATAATACTGCTGCATGAAAGTGGCCCTAAGTGTCACTGCTGCCCGCAGCATCCAGTAAGATTTCGGTTTTTCTAGGGTGGCTTTGAAAATGAAAGACCTGATTGGTTCCTTTGTGCACTACGGCTATTCAAGAGCAAACTCCCTTCAACTAATGTAGAGATTGACTTGTTCTCTGCACTAATCGTATGCAACCTATTTATACACTTGTAGTTGTCGGTGAAAGAGCATGCCATACGTCATGATAAATGTTAGGGTGGGACAGCACCCACACATGCTTCACCAATTCAGTTGTTTTCTTGTAACTGATGAGAAACCCACAAGTATAATTCAACTTACTCGGTATTGAAGCTGGATCTATAAAATCCCAAGTTGCTTTAAATCCGACATCCACCAACCTGTTGTTGGATCTGAAGTGCACAGATAACTTGTTGCTGAAGCTAACTAGATCAGCTGGCACAAAGTTTCCACAGTGGGCACCTAGAAAGGAAAGGATAAGCAGTAAAATTGTAGCACGTCCTATTCTGCTGCGATTCACAGATGATAGTAGGACATGCAATGTCCACTCTCCCACACATCAGGGTGCTGTCTGGTGCAAATCATACTCAACAATCTCCGGCTCAACTTGAACATGGCCATCCGAATACGGCATAAAACGTCATTCATAGTATTGTTTTCCTCCTTTGTGGTTGAGACGCCATTGTTAGGCTTATTAATGAAGTGATAGTAATGCAATTTTACAGTATTAACTTCATACCATGGTATCTCTAAAGATTGAATCAAAATCTAGATGTACTGCTATGCACACAAATGTATTGGATGATTGGATGTATAGCTATGCACAAACCGGTAAAGGTGTGGCAATAGGAGTCGCAGGGGTTGCAATTGCATCTGGGCCCCCTCCCCACCAACACCACTGGACTTCACTCACATGAACTTACAAATGAGACATTTGTGCTGCCTTCTTCCTATTAATGACTCCCATCCTTTACCAGAAGGAGACGGCTAATACCACTGGCCAACCACTACTGGTTACATAACCGGACAGGCAGTGTGAGTGTACCCCTGCTAGTTCTCAATCAGGAAGGCTGTGTGTTCTTAGTGCTCTACAGGATAGGTGATAAAATTATGATGGGGAAGGTTGAATGGAGCGGTGACTGAGCAATATTATTATTAGTCCACTATAAGAAAAACTAATTTAGTTGACTTACCTACAATCCCAAATTCATCCGATATAGCAACCCTGTCATTGGTGCAGGCATTACTTTCCTCAATAACAAAGCCGTCAAAATGCAAATGAATGACTTTATCAGCTGGGGCAACAATATTCCAAGTACAGTTGGCATCATTCTTGTATGTGGATGGGTACTGCATAGAATTAAAGTGCCCAGTTGGGTCAGTGAGGTCCCTGGCATTGCCACAGCCCGATGCTGGAGATTTAAAAATGTACAACTTACTCAGTTAACTTAACAGATTTACAAAATGAGTATTCACATGGGGAAATTAATCTTTGAAATAATAGAAGAATAACAGCAGTAAAAGACCACATGCTCCATCTAGTCTACCCTTATAATATTTTTTTCCCTCTTAGGATAAATACGAATGTGCTTATCCAAAATAGGCTTAAAGGGTCACTAACTTTTCAAACATTTCAACTTTCACCTCATTTAGCTAAAATTACGTTTTAGTGTTAAAAAATCTTTCCGAAGTGCTGTTTTCCTTCCCCATAGCTTGATGTCCACTATCAGCTAGCTCTTGATTGACTGGTGGGTGCATTAGGACTGAGCAGAGTCCTGCTCACTGAGCTGCATGCAGAGAGCAAAGAAGATGGGGAAGGAAAGATACTCACTGCTACAAGTTGAGCTAATGGTGAAATCTTCTGCTGTTTTGCCATACTCCAAAAATAAGGCTTAGCTACACTATAATGAAGAAAAAAAGCAATACTCACCTAGCAGGCATTGTCTGGGTCCCTCTCGCTGGTCTCTGGCAGGATTCCGTGCAGTCCTCAGCGCCGACAGTCATTGAATGGCTGTTATTGGTTCTTCGAGTGCTGGCTCTGATTAGCTGAACCGTGGTGCTCGAGAACCAATCAGAGCAATTGCTTGCTGGAGGCAGGGGTTTTCAAACCCCCATTACCAGCAAGCAATGCTCTGTCAGCACTGAGGACTGCATGGAAGCCTGCCGAGTAGCAGAGACCGCGAGAGGGGCCCAGATGGTGCCTGCTAGGTGAGTATAAGACACCCCTCGAAAATAAGACCCTGAGCCTCTTTTGGGGCAAAAATTAATATGACAGGGTCTTATTTTCAGGGAAACACGGTATATAGCATACATGCAATAAAATGGGGAACAAATCTGGATAGCTCTACGGTCATATAATGGCCTAAAAGAGGGTTGCTTATCATGTACACACTAAACGGCTTATTCTGAAAATTTGGTGTGGCCTGAATGTTCACCTGATGTGAGCCTAATCAAGCATTTATGAGATGTGCTGGAGAAGTCCATTCACATCCCAAATCCTGCACCTACAATTTCCATGGAGCTTCGGGTCCCTAACCAGACAAAATTGCTCAACATCCCTTCAGACATCTTCCATCCACTTGTGAAATCAATGCCATGTTCAGTTGCTGCACTAGAGATGGGGTCCTACACAATATTAGTTTCTGTCCCATGACTTTTGGCACATCAGTTTATGTCCTTCTATATTTAAATAAATATAGTATTTGACTATTAAAATAATACTTGTAAAAGTCCCCTGGTGCAAGCACCGAGTCGTGCCCGACTCCTAGGGTGGCGTCACATTGTGACGTTTTCTTGGCAGACTGTTTTTGCGAGGTGGTTTGCCATTGACTTCCCCAGTCATCTTTACACCCCAGCAAGCTGGGTTCTCATTTTACCAACCTCAGAAGGACGGAAGGCTGAGTCATCCTTGAGCCGGCTACCTGAACCATGCGGGGATTGAACCTGCAACTGTCAGGTTGTGAGTGAGAGCTTAGGACTGCATAGTGCTGCCCTAACAATCTGCACCCTACTTACATTATATCAAATAAGGCTTTATTCATTGGTAATGAAAATATGAAAATAATGTGGAGGCTTGAGAGCTATGCTGAACACCCTTTTACGAATAGATACCATCAAATCAAGATCGAGCCTTTTGACTTTAACCCTTTCCTATCCAATTTGTATCCTGGTTTTCCTAGGGGGCTTACTCTTTTTCTACCGTTATACAATGGTGCTATCTGCTGGCTAAAGCTAGTACTGCATGAGGTGACCTGTTGAATAGGCTCCGACAGCAGAGAGGCTGCCAATATACAGTAAGAGAACCCCGATGGATGTCTTGCAACATTGGAGCTGTACAGCCTTAAATCATAATGTCTTAAGACGTCAGTGGATTGGAAAGGGTTAATGGAGTAAGTCAAGGTTCTTGCATTTTTCAGCAAGAATAGCACTGCAAACTGCACTATTATGCCACCAAAAATACTAGAAAAGAGAGAGAAAACCCCGATGGAGACTCTGAGTGCTAGTATGAACAGGGCTGAATTTATTTTTGGATATAATATAAATATTGTAATAGTTTTGTAATTCTTGTGATATGACATTTGTTTTCCTTTCTCTAGACATCACTGAAGGTAAGAATTCCCTGGAGCTAGCTCTGCAATGTAACTCCTGCAGGTGAAGATATGCTACTTTGTCTCTAGAGAAGATCCTTTCATATTATGTAAAAAGCTGCTCAACCGACAAACAAGCTTCATCAACACAGGGACAAAAAACATTCAGCCACAGATGTGAAATACTTCCATGGATGCTGACGGGAAAAGACATTGTAGCAGAGAACACTGACTTGCCTCTTCTAATTGAATCTGTCAGGCTAGTGCTATTTATATCATATGTGCGCACTAGGGAAGAAGCCTGCTCCCATATGATTCATGCAGCAGAGACCCAAAGCAATGTTTCATATGCAAAAGTTAAGACTTTGTGGTAATAACTCCCAAATGGGATTTCGAACTTTACAAAGCATGATTCCAAACCGCTCCCCACAAAAACAAGATTTCTGTGAAATGTAAAAGGTAGAAGAATTTAACACGCCATGTTTGAGTTGTTCATTTTTGTTTTTTTTATCTGTACTTTCAAAAAAAAAACAACAACATAACTTTTTCATTTATACATCCACATAGCCAAATGAGAGCTTGTGCTTTGTGTGACAAGTTGTATTTTTCAATAGTACCATATAATGTATTGAAAATCTTTAAAAAATTCTAAGTGGGGTGAAATGGGAAAAAAGCCACAATTACACTATCTTTGGTTTGCGTGAGGTGTTTTCTTTGTTTTTACAGCATTCACAAAGCTGTAAAATTGCATGTTAACTTTATTCTGTGGTTCAGTATGAGACCAAATTTTTAAACAGATGTAGCAAAATGTAATCCGACTCTGATAAATTGATGCAACAAGTTATCGTAACACAAGAAAAGTAATTGAAAAGCTATTGAAAAGGCAAAAAAAATTTCTGTCACACTTTATATATTGCATTAAATGCCAAGTTAAACTTTGCTATATCTGCAGTTTTTTACATAAAACATTTTGCTTTTTGTTTTCATATTCTGATATTCAGAACTATATTATTTTGATAACTATATTATATTCATAACTATATTATTTTTCTTCTAACAGGACATGTTGGGCAAGTTGTTCTTTCTCTTGATATCATTTTGGGGTACATAAGACCCTATGAATTTTTTTTATGGGCAAAGGTGGGTGTTAGACTGTTTAATATTTTTTGAAAATATAAAAAAAAACAACTAACTTATTTTAACTTTTTTGATCATTCCTATAATACTTTGCAATCTTCAGTATTGCAGTATAGGGTACATTTTTGATAGACTGAAATCTATGGCAGGACTGGGAGCCTCCACTAGGCTCCAGGCTGTAGTGGCAACCAAATGGCATCCTATCATCTTGTTGGGGAAGGGGAGCGATCAGTGGACAGAGAGAGTCCTCATTCTCTGTCCAGCCACTGAAACTAAATGGTTAAATTGATAGGATCAGAATAATCTCTAATACTAGCCACTGCAAATGGGTTTTGACTGTTTTACAGATCGCACCCGCTGCCTGATTTTTAGAGTTTCATATCAAAGTCAAATTCTTCTGCATAGATACCAAATGTATCATATGATACCATATGTTTGCTCATTTATCATCTGGTCCCTGGGATGTTTACATGGGGCAATCATTGGGAACAGATGATTGTTTGAACATCTATTCAGCCAATCACTGGGCCTTGTAACAGCCTTTTGTCCACTCATGTTGAATGTAGTCAAGAACCCCATTGGAGTATTTGTTTCATCATTGGAAGACTGATTAATAGATGGCAGGGCCTAATAGGTTTCCATACATAGCCAACCTGGAGGCCATTGTTGGGCCACTTGTTGCCACAGCAACTCATCAGCACCTCATAATTGCATTGTAAGGACTGATGGGGTGACAGAGGGAGTCCAATCCTTAGATGCTGTCATGGCTATTGTAGAATATATGTGACACAGATACATTACACAGGATGGGTTTCCCAGCTACAGTTGTGATGCATGTAGCCACAGCATGGAACATATAGGTGATATATTGCAGAGGTTGGGAGTGAGACAATTTTTATATGTAGTAGTTCTCAGCTGTTTGGGATGCCGCATGGATGAAAGGAGTTTTATTAATTAATGTACATTTACTAATAAAAGTTAGACAGTACCAGCTAAGACAGACAGTCTTAAAATGTGCCAGTTCATCACAGAAACTCATGCTAGTCTGAAACAGTCCTGTCTAAGTTTATACCACCTATTAGTAGGCTTAGATTATGCCAAAAATTGCACCAAAATTTTGGAATAATTTTTTAGCAATTTTGCCCACACTCCCTTTTCAAAAAGCTTCTCCCTTTTTTGGGCGAGTCCAAGAAAGTGTCTGAAAGTGTCTAAAAACTCATAGCAAATGTGGCGTAAAGCATGTAAGACGATTTTTTGGCACAATTTGTGCTGGGAAACTCACATTTTGAATAGTAAATCTGCCCCATTAAATTTAAAAGTTTTCCCATTCTTAAAGAATTTGAGAACTAACTAAAATATAACCTTTAAGAGCCGTGTCAGACATCATATAAGACAACAGAGGACTAACTATGATTCCTAAGTTCAAAGCATCAGAAAAATGATATAAATGAGCACCTACTGTAAATATCGTATATATTCTTTTTGATGATTGTATCTATCCAATCAAGGTGAGCAGATGTACGGGTGAAAACACTGGGCTTTTTATTCATAATACAGCCAATGGGTCCAAAACTGGTGATACCATGAACTTCCCAGATTGAGCTCTGAGTAGTAGAGGGGCAAACGAATGGTCCTCCTGAATCTCCCTGGAGCATTGGAAAGAGAGAGTCAAATACATTATTTTAATATATTCTAATTGTGAAACAGACAAAACACGATATACAAATGATCTATTAAGTTTTTTTTATATAGCCAAGAGTATATAGCACCAGTGGCCTAATGGGTAAGGCACTGGGCTCCTAAACTAGGGATTGTGGGTTTGAGTCCCATCTGAGGTGTTTGTGATGGAGAACTTGATAAAAGAGTTCAAAAGGGGCCTGGATGTCTTTATTGAGTGTTACGAGTTAATTAGTGACATGTTATAGTCACTAATTATTTCAGAAGGATCACCAGATTGAAGTCGGGAATGTTTTTCCCTTAAATGGGGAAAATTGGTTTCTACCTCATTGGTTTTTTTTTGCCTTCCTCTGGATCAACATTGGGGGTAATAGGCTGAACAAGTATGTTTTGACCTAACATACTATGTTATGTTATAATCTATATATAATATAATATATTCTCTTAGAAGTATTAACTTAAATGTTGCGTACTTTTTTACCATCCTGTTGAAAATTTTTTCAGGAAATTTTAATTAGCTGTAAATTACATAAGTAATGGGACCTGGATGAGAAATGTCTGGGCTCCTGTATAGTAAGTGGTCAGGGCCCCTTCCCATATCTACCAGCTACCACACTGAATAAATGAGAGATAAATACTAACCTGACACACAGACTTTAACTGTTCTGGAAGAACATAGCCAGCACAGATCATTGACTGCTTTATTTGGAACCACCAATATTGAGGTGTTTTGCAGACTTCATATGCAATAACAGGTAGCGCCACCTGATTTAATCCTTCAGCCACTTTTGGTGCCAATGAATTTCCTACATGAATTGATATTACAGAATTCTTACATATATATCCTCATTTACCGACCATTTTATTTATTTGCTCTACTGTAGAACAGTATTTTAACACATGGAATGAATAATATATAATGATATATACTCATTATTCTTGATACTTTGGTAATATTACCTGTCTCATCTCCCCATCCAGTTGCATGACAGCGGTAATGTTCAACTAAAACCTGATCGCGTGGCGGCAGACAAGCAAAATCGATATAGTCATTGGCCACCACTTCTCCATCTAGCCTTACCAAAGCAATGTCAAACTCTAGCGCTGGTATTTCTGGATAGACAAAACCTTCATGACGGTAGATACCAAGAACTTTGTAGCACTTTTCTGTGGGTTCAACCAGAGTTAAGTTGTGTTTCCCAACACACATTTGCCAGCGATGCAATTCATCTGCATAACTTAAAATATTAAAAAGATTAAATAGTGCAAACTATTGAATAGAGAATCTCAAATGTAATGAAAATGTTAAATAGCTAGACAAGTAAATCAAAAATAAACTGAAGACATCAAGGAATACATATATTACCCTTCTAAGAAGAGTTCAATAAAGTTGTCCATTAAAGGGGTTTTCCAGGCATTGACGACATATACAGAGGTCAGAGCGGAAACCACTGCTTCGACCCCTGCGTAGGTGTGGGCACTCATAATTGCAGGCACAGCTTTCATTGAAATCAATAGGACCCCAGCCTGCAATTTCAAACACAGCTCCCATTGATTTCAATAAGACCTGCCTCTGCAATTACAAGCTCTGGCCACTACACAGAGGTCAGAGCAGCGGTTTCCGGTCCCACCCTGGTGTATTTAACCTATCAAAATAGTGCAATACGCTGCACTATTTCATCCTGGATTTTGTACCAGATCTGTGTCAGAGAGCTTCTCACACGGATGTGAACATAATCTAGTCTTATAGTTTAAGTACGATAAAGTTGAAGGTTCTAGCCTATAGAAAAAATCCAAGAACATTTAGATACATAAAGTTAATAAAGAGGTGCTCCGGGAGATTTTACATAAAGCCAAAATGACAGTAAATAAAATTTAAAAAATTCTTCTTTATACATTACAAATTTTTGACAGCGTGGCTTTAATGCTGAAACATTTAGGCTGCCTGTCCACAGGCGTATTTTCATTGCGTTCCCCGCGGGGAACGCAGTGAAACCCTTTCCATAGCATTGCTATGGAAAGCGCAGCCCCCCTGTCCACGAGCGGAGAACCACAGCGATTCTCCACTTGTGGCCAGCAAATTGTAGCATGTCGCACTTTGCCGCGATTCTCCGTGGTAAGCCTATCTGTCAGATAGGCTTAGTGCGGAGAACCGTCAGCTAGCTCCTACTCCCCAGCAGCGGAAGATCTCCGCCGTGGGATATTGCTATGCCCATGGACGGCAGCCTTATAGTCTGTCTCATGAAGAGAATGCTGCCGTTGGCGGCACTGTGGGTATCAATATGCCATTTATGGTCGGGGGACTAGCCATCTGTGACAAACGTCAGCCATCTGTGACAAACGTCAGTTGGCTGTCCACTTACTTCAGGAAAGACAGACTATAGCACCAAAATAAGCAAATGAGACAGGAGTTTAATGCCCGCATGGTGTCTAAGACATTTACTACTGTCAATTCAGTGGTCAATGCTTAGCAGCAAAACAATCACCTAAGGATTGTTAGGTTGTGCAGCTGGGACATGTGGCTCTACAGGTTTCCATAAGCACACCTTCACAGCTGAGGGTTAATTGAGCTGGCAGAGTGTGGTATTCACCAGCCAATCCCCCTGGTCTGCACATAAATACCAGCTTCTCTTGTGAGAGAATGCTAGTGATTTGAAGTGTCTAGTTTGAAGTGTCTCTCTTACTTTCCCTGAAGATGGTCTGGACACCTGTATTATATGCAGACCCCCTCTCCCCTTTCCAGGTGCAGCCTCCAGACATCTGATTTCTTATGTGTGTGTTAGATGGGTTATGCCTGACACTGTTCCCGGTATGTCCAACTCTTTCCTATTGGTGTGAGGACACTTGCGCTAGCAACGTGTTATCTGAATGCATGGGAGCTCTGAGTGGGATTTCTGTGTTGGGTTTCTCTGTCACCCAAGGGTTTTGCTTTTATGCATAATGTGTGATGCGTGTCTGTGCAGGTGGCTGGACATGTGTGTGAACAATGATGTATTAATTGGGTCTGTGGAGGTGCCAGGCAAGGTGTATGAACAGTCCTGTTCTATCTTGCGTGCAAGTCCCTGGGGTATTTGTGTGAACAGCGACATGTTCAGTGTCTGTAAGTTTCCAGACATCAGGTGTCAACAGTCCTGTTCTGTGAGTTGGTATGAGCTGCGCCCTGTCCTGCTGTGGATCGTTTGCCATCCAGGGGTAGGTAGTTCCCTAGGTTCCAGCACAGGGACGTCCTTATCAGGAAGATCGCCCTGCTTACAGGCAGGTTTTCATGTGGTGTTTATCTCCTTAGAGTAGGGATATATTATGCCTGCCCATGAGTTCAGTATGCAGTCCTACGTTTGGTGTTCAGTGTGCATTGTGTGTGTGCTTCTGGCGTTTGTGTGAACGCCACCTTGCATCTATGCTGAGGCTTTGTACCCTGGCAGTGCGCGTAACAAGAACAAGAATATTGGTGTAATTGACAGTTTTTAATAAATAAATTTACTTTTCAGGAAACACTAGAATTATCTTTAAAAATGATCTTGAAAGCAAGTTTATATGAAATGAATGATAACCTTACTTAATAAAGCAATGGGCTGCAGTAAGGACCCAATGCTTGTGAATCAGAGTGCCTCCGCATGTGTGAAAGAAAATGGTTTCATTCCGAGAACTTGGCCAAACCTGAAAATGCAAAGCATAGAAGTAGGGAATCAAATATATTCTGGAAAAGGGTCTCTACATAAGTAAGAAGAAGGCAGAAGCAGAAAAGGGCTAAAATGCACAAAATCTATTGAGATAAGAATAAAAAGGCTATTCTATCAGGAACAGGATAATTTCATCTGAGCCCGTGAGTAGTGAAATGGGTGCAACTGGGGTTTTTTGATAGTCTTTTTCCTTATTATTCTTGAACTATCAGGTTTTGGAAACACTTGAAGAGTTTGGATTCCAAGAGAAAAAAACATGTGTAAGACTTCTTCCAGTTGCAACTCACCTCAGCACACTATTCCTATTCTGCCGCTACCCCCCTTTAGTGCCCCTTCATAGTAGTAGCGCCCCCTCTGTGGCAAAGTAAAAATACCCACTCTGTGCACCCACAAAGTAATAGTGCCCCCTCTGACTCAGCTCTGCACACTATTTCTAGCTTAAAGGGGTGGTCTCGCGAAACCAAGTGGGGTTATACACTTCCGTATGGCCATATTAATGCACTTTGTAATGTACATCGTGCATTAAATATGAGCCATACAGAAGTTATTCCACTTACCTGCTCCGTTGCTAGCGTCCTCGTCTCCATGGTTCCGTCTAAATTTGCTGGCAGCTTGCTTTTTTAGACGCGCTTGCGCAGTCCGGTCTTCTGCTCAGCGCGAGCCGCTTCAGTGTGTTAGACGCTACAGCTCTTCTGCGCATGCGCAGACGAGCTGTAACCTCTCGGGAGCGCGCTGGAGCAGAAAGGTGCAGAAAGTTCAGCAGCCCAGCCGAGCGGAGACGAGAAGCCCAGCCGAGAAGCCGCCCATGTAAGTCGCCTGTCCCCGGAGCCCACCGCCTGCCCCCGAGCCCGCCGCCGTGCTGCCGGAGCCCACCGCCTGCCCCCGGAGCTCACCGCCTGCCCCCGGAGCTCACCGCCTGCCCCCGGATCCCACCGCCTGCCCCCGAGCCCGCCGCCGTGCTGCCGGAGCCCACCGCCTGCCCCCGGAGCTCACCGCCTGCCCCCGGAGCCCACCGCCTGCCCCCGAGCCCGCCGCCGTGCTGCCGGAGCCCACCGCCTGCCCCCGGAGCTCACCGCCTGCCCCCGGAGCTCACCGCCTGCCCCCGGAGCCCACCGCCTGCCTGCCCCCGGATCCCACCGCCTGCCTGCCCCCGGATCCCACCGCCTGCCTGCCCCCGGAGCTCACCGCCTGCCTGCCCCCGGAGCTCACCGCCTGCCCCCGGATCCCACCGCCTGCCCCCGAGCCCGCCGCCGTGCTGCCCGAGCCTCCCGATGCTGCCCGAGCCTCCCGCCGCCGTGCCCCCGATGCTGCCCCCGATGCTGCCCGAGCCTCCCGCCGCCGTGCCCCCGATGCTGCCCGAGCCTCCCGCCGCCGGGACACACACACAGACAGACACACACACACAGACAGACATATATATAGACAGACACACAGACAGACAGACACATATATATATATATATATATATATATATATATATATATACACTACCGTTCAAAAGTTTGGGGTCACATTGAAATGTCCTTATTTTTGAAGGAAAAGCACTGTACTTTTCAATGAAGATAACTTTAAACTAGTCCTAACTTTAAACAAATGCACTCTATACATTGCTAATGTGGTAAATGACTATTCTAGCTGCAAATGTCTGTTTTTTTGTGCAATATCTACAAAGGTGTATAGAGGCCCATTTCTAGCAACTATCACTCCAGTGTTCTAATGGTACAATGTGTTTGCTCATTGGCTCAGAAGGCTAATTGATGATTAGAAAACCCTTGTGCAATCATGTTCACACATCTGAAAACAGTCTAGCTCATTACAGAAGCTACAAAACTGACCTTCCTGTGAGCAGATTGAGTTTCTGGAGCATCACATTTGTGGGGTCAATTAAACGCTCAAAATGGCCAGAAAAAGAGAACTTTCATCTGAAACTCGACAGTCTATTCTTGTTCTTAGAAATGAAGGCTATTCCATGCGAGAAATTGCTAAGAAATTGAAGATTTCCTACAACGGTGTGTACTACTCCCTTCAGAGGACAGCACAAACAGGCTCTAACCAGAGTAGAAAAAGAAGTGGGAGGCCGCGTTGCACAACTAAGCAAGAGGATAAGCACATTAGAGTCTCTAGTTTGAGAAACAGACGCCTCACAGGTACCCAACTGGCATCTTCATTAAATAGTACCCGCAAAACACCAGTGTCAACATCTACAGTGAAGAGGCGGCTGCGAGATTTTGGGCTTCAGGGCAGAGTGGCAAAGAAAAAGCCATATCTGAGACTGGCCAATAAAAGAAAAAGATTAAGATGGGCAAAAGAACACAGACATTGGACAGAGGAAGACTGGAAAAAAGTGTTGTGGACGGATGAATCCAAGTTTGAGGTGTTTGGATCACAAAGAAGAACGTTTGTGAGACGCAGAACAAATGAAAAGATGCTGGAAGAATGCCTGACGCCATCTGTTAAGCATGGTGGAGGTAATGTGATGGTCTGGGGTTGCTTTGGTGCTGGTAAGGTGGGAGATTTGTACAGGGTAAAAGGGATTCTGAATAAGGAAGGCTATCACTCCATTTTGCAACGCCATGCCATACCCAGTGGACAGCGCTTGATTGGCACCAATTTCATCCTACAACAGGACAATGACCCTAAACACACCTCCAAATTGTGCAAGAACTATTTACAGCAGAAGCAGGCAGCTGGTATTCTATGGGTAATGGAGTGGCCAGCGCAGTCACCAGATCTGAACCCCATTGAGCTGTTGTGGGAGCAGCTTGACCTTATGGTACGCCAGAAGTGCCCATCCAACCAATCCAACTTGTGGGAGATGCTTCTAGAAGCGTGGGGTGCAATTTCTCAAGCTTACCTCAACAAATTAACAGCTAGAATGTCAAAGGTGTGCAATGCTGTAATTGCTGCAAAAGGAGGATTCTTTGACGAAAGCAAAGTTTGATGTAAAAACAATGTTATTTCAAATACAAATCATTATTTCTAACCTTGTCAATGTCTTGACTCTATTTTCTATTCATTTCACAACGCATGGTGGTGAATAAGTGTGACTTTTCATGGAAAACACAAAATTGTTTGGGTGACCCCAAACTTTTGAACGGTAGTGTATATATATATATATATATACATATACATATATACACACAGACAGACATATATATATATATATATATATATATACACAGACAGATATATATATATATATACACAGACAGACAGATATAGATATATATATATATATACAGACAGATAGAGATATATATATATATATATATATATACACAGACAGATAGAGATATATATATATATATATACACAGACAGATAGAGATATATATATATATATATATATACACAGACAGACAGATATATATATATATATATATATATACACAGACAGACACACACACAGACATATATATATATATATATATATATATACACACAGACAGACACACACACACACATATATATATATATATATACACAGACAGACACACACACACACATATATATATATACACAGACAGACACACATATATATATATATATATATATATATATATATATACACAGACATATACAAACACGTGTGGGTATATATATATATGTGTGTGTATATATAATGTGTGTGTATATATACACTCACGAATACGCGTATGCGTATACTCGTACACACGTATACTATATATATATCTCTCTATATATCTATATCTATATATAGATATATAGAGATATATATATAAAAGATGTGTACACGCATATATACACACACACATTATATATATATATATATATATATATATATATATATACACATACACATATATACACACGCATATAAAAAAACACGTGTGGGTATGTGTGTGTATATATATATATATGTGTGTGTGTATATACACTCACGAATACGCGTATGCGTATACTCATACACATATATACTATATATATCTATCTATATATATAGATATATATATATAAAATGTGTACACGCATATATACACACACATATATATTTAGGTGAAAAAACTATTTCATCTAAAACAGTGGAAAGTGAATTGCAGGGAGGCATTACAGTACCTTCTGCTGAGAATTCAGCATTGGACAGCTCCCTGCTATTACGAAGCCTGGGTTACTTGTGCAGGGGGAAAGGATCAGCACTGGACAGCTCCCTGCTAATACGAAGCGTGACCGGCGTCTCGGGAGCGAGTACGTCGGGCTGAAGCAAGCGCAGGGAGAAGAAGCGGCGGCCATCTTTGGGAAACTTTTTATAAGTTCATGAAACGCCAGAACTGTAAGTAGGAACCGGCTTTAAAAGCCATTTACATTGGTACTTAGTAATGTATGCTGAAGAAGGGGGACTGGGCAAAAAAAATATTTCACTGCTGCCTCGAGACATCTCCTTTAACACTACTCTCTCCCTCATAGTATTAGTGCTCCCTTTATGGCCCCACAAAGTAATAGTGCCCTCTATGTAGCCCCAAAAAGTAACAGTAGCCTTCTGTGGCCCCACAAAATAATAGTGGCCCTGTTGACTCACCACTGCACACTACTCCTATCCTGCCACTACCCCCTCTTAGTGTCCCACATTGTATTAGTGCCCCCTCCAAAGTAATAATGAAGTGAGATGAAAGCACTTCAGAGCGAAGGCCTGAATCCAAAGCACTTGCGTCAGCGGCATGTTCATATTCTCAGTACTGCTTCTGGTAAAACCATGGACACAAGTATGATTATACCCTGCTCCATCACCCCTACCTAGCACAGTCAGCGGTTGTCCATTAGCAAAATTACTGATAGACTCCCTTTAAAAGTGTGCTGCCGCTCAGTATCAGATAATTGGCTACAACTGTAATTGCTTCGTGACAGCAAGTAATAATGAAGGAAGAGCTTCAAACACTTGCTGGCTCAGTGAGACATTGTTATGATGCTGTTTTAAAAAGTAAAGGCTAACCCTATACTATGCATATGCCATAAATGACTAAGGTTGGAATACTCCATTAAGGGGTTAAACAGTTATGGCAATTGGTGTATTAGCTGTGTCAACCAAAAAACAACAAACAGAATACAACAATATAATAAATATCTCTGCACTGGCATTTTGTGATTGTTTAGCAATAATACATGACATTATGTAGATTACATATACTTTCTCTCAGTCATAACAGAACATAATGTATGATGTACACAGTGCAGTAAACTGAGTGATTATATTACCTGTCATAAACTTTTAAAAGTAGCTTTATCATCATGTCTTCAAAGGCTGAAAGCAGTTATACTTCTGCTACAGCTTATTAATACAAATACATCACAAGTAAGGCAAATAGACCTGCTTTGTACTCATACATATTGGTTACAAATGAACTGAGCCTTGTTTTCCTTCAATTTCTCTCTCATCACAATAACTCTTAGAAGCGATCACAGTATTTATCACTAACTAGCTTCTTTTGATCATGCCTGAAAAATATCATCAATTTGGATGGTATACTGAAACTAATAAAATGTAAAGGCTTTGTTCACATGGGACTGATACACTATGGAATGTCCGCTGCGAAGTTTCATAGAATCATAGAATGGTAGAGTTAGAATGGATCTCCAGGGTCACCAGGTCCAACCCCCTGCTCAGTGCAGGATTCACTAAATCATCCCAGACAGATGTCTGTCCAGCCTTTGTTTGAACAGTTCTATTGAAGGAGAACTCACCACCTCCCGTGGTAACTTGTTCCACTCATTGATCACCCTCACTGTCTAATATCTAATCTGTGTCTCCTCCCTTTCAGTTTCATCCCATTGCTTCTAGTCTTTCCTTGTACAAATGAGAATAGGGCTGATCCCTCTGCACTGTGAAAGTCCTTCAGATATTTGTAGACAGCTATTTCTGGCATACAATCCACAGCATTTTGAAATCCCAGCTAAAAAATTACGCAGCGGACATTCCGCAGTGTATCCATCATGTGTGAACATAACCTAAAAGTGATTTTCCCCTTTCAGCCCTAACACTTATATAGATTAATGCTTGCTAATCCTTCCTGGGGTTATGCAGAGAATATGAGTCTTATCAGGGTCACACACTTGTATACTATTTTCATGCTCTGTATCCTACCTGCATGGACACTTGCCATGGCCAGGTGTGAGGTACTGCGGGTTCTCCGTTGACAATTCTAGATTGAATTTGGGGAGGAAATATGGGCTGTCCACACTTATTTGGCCATTCTGAAAAAATAAAATAAAAAACAAAGAGAAAGGGTTATTTTGGGGTCTATACAATTGATGACCTATCATAGAGGGGCTGTACCAGAATTAACTTTTATCACCTATCCACTGGATAGATGATAAAGTCTGATCAATGGAGGTCACCTCTTCTCATCACTTCATCACTGTGGCTCACTGCACCCACCTACAGTGACGTCAGATTGTATGGAGTGGTAGTCGTGCATGCGCAGTCACTGCTTAATTTATTTTATTTGACATTGCCTCAGATCTCTGCCTATTCACGGACTCAACGCACCGTGCGTGTGTAAAGTACATCGAGTAAAGCCGTACTAAATGTGGTACACCACTTGCGTCACATAACTTCTCTATGCGCCTAGCACCTCTGTGAAGTGCCCTGCCATTCTGGTACATGGCTATCATTAACTCTTGCATAAACTTAACCCATGACAACTTGTCAAATTCATCCATCATAGTCCACAAAGTGTGCACACACCGGTCTCACGTGTCTGGCATCTTGATACCAGTTGACGTCGTCCTCTTCCAGGACCAAGTCCCATTTGGGAAGGGAGCCTCCCTCTCCTTCCATACAATGTGTGTCTTTTGGCCTTGTTCATCAGGCCCTCTTTTACGTCCGGTGGTTTAGTGCCCTGCCATGCCTAAATACCGGTCTCTGCTCAACTCTATGACCGCAGCCTGGGGACAGCACATTGGACACTACACTTACTGGTCGCTGCCATGTCCTCTTTCTGTGGCTTCTGTCTACACTCTCACAATCTGTAACTGCTGCTCACAGGTTCTCTGCTGCATCTCTTTGCAGCACACACATTGCTCTCTGTCCTGTGCAGCCCCTTCTTCCCTTATGCCACAGCTGCAAAAGCTTTTATACTGTCCTTTAGGCCTGCTAACTACCTTGCAGTACCTGGCACTGGGGCAGGCTTAGCTCTGCATTATGTCCTATGGAGCAGGCTGATCTTTTGGCCTTTGATGTTTTAGCCACGTCACTGCCTGCATCATCATAGGGGCAGAACACCTCTCTGTAGCCTCATGCACAACCCAACAAAATGGCGCCCATAGCACTTGTCACAGCTCTCGTTTGTCCCCTTTGGCCATGGCTCTTGCCAACATAAGGGACCTCAATGCTTACTAGTGCTTATCAGTGCTTCTCAGACAGGTGCTGGCAGGAGCTAGTAGTCTCTTGTCTTACTGCTTTCCCTACTAGCCAGGTACCCAACCGGAGGGGGGCAGGGCTTAACACTCGGCACTTCCTGATTTCTTCTTGCACGCTCTGTTGAAGAGCTGTGTATGCAGCAATAAGTTGCAAACAACTGAAGCCCTCAAAGACGTGATATGGAGGGATGAACCTACTATTACCTACATTAGCAGATGTCTTCACCAATATGTAGACTCGCATACAAAATTCTTGGATGCTAGAGGGGCCATTTTCAGCATATGCTCTAGGCTGACCTTGTTTTGCAACATACCATGTAAATACATATACATTTTCAATGGTGGACATATAAAAATTAAAGAGTTATTGAGGGATGTTTGGGTTTCTTAGTGAAAGCATCACTCTGTATTTCAGTCAATATAAATAAAGCAGTGTCAGATTGAGCAATATATGGTACCTATTTGGATACTGTCCCATGGATTGGGGGCTCGAGGTGCCTCTGTTGGAGGTGCCTGCAAGGAATTAGTGGTCCAGTAGGCTCTAAACCCGTTGACTCTGTGAAAAGGTCACTGGAGAACCGGATTGTGAGGATGTTACTCTCACTAGTGATTCCAGCTGGCAGTGTAGTTCCACAGAAAGGACCTACAAAAAGTGAAAAGGATCAATAATAAGATATAAAGGTTCATGTAACAGATGTTTATCTTGATAGTAGTCTCAAGGCAATAAAATGCATAGAATATTACATTATACTTTTGCAAAAGATGACAAGGAACGCTGCGATATCGTTGTGTTTTTTTAACGCAATTGTCAACGGGACTTTCTAATGTTAAAAACACAACGCAAGTTTGTTCTTTGCAATTTTTGTGTGACGCGATTATTTTAACATTAGAAAGTCCCATTGACAACCGCGTTAAAAAATGCAAGTGGGTAGGAGGCCTAACTCTTCTCTGAACTTACTCCAGTTTGTTGATGCCTTTTTTAAATTGGGGTGCCCAGAACTGGACACCATATTCCAGATGAGGTCTGAGTAAGGAAGAGTAGAGGTGGATAGGGGGAGTAGAGGGTGAGTTGCACCTGAAGGACCTGGTGCAACTCACATGAGACAGAGACAATGCACATTCCAGGAGGGTCGTATGTCCTATTTCTTGTCCATGAAACAAACAAGAATAGGGCATGAATGAGTTTTTTCACATGAACCATCGGATTGTGTGAATAAACATCAATGTTTATAGCCTCATAGACTATAATAGGGCCATGTGCTGTCTGTGGAATTATATGGACAGCACATGGTCTAAAAGTATGGCCATGTGCACCTAGCCTAAGCACCAATATCTGCCTATAAGGGGAATCTCACTTACATTAATTAAAGTTTTTGTTAACTTTTTGTTCTAAATACCACGATATAAAGGAGGATTTAAAGTCTCCATTAGGTTGATTCTTGATTTACTGAAAATGTAATTTTCTAGTAATAAGACAGCTTTTTGGAATTTTGCAAAATGACCCGTTACAGACCAATACAAACATACCAGCTCAGACGAGTAAAAGATGGAAATGTAACAAGAAGTGTTGCTGCTGGATGACACTTCCAAACTTGCTATAATCAAATACCGTATTTATTGGTTTTCCCATTGCTCTCTTCGTATGCTGCCACATAATCATAACACTGCTTATTTATTATGCCAGCATCTTCCAAGTCAAAGTGAGTGAAATTGACGATAATCTTTTTCCCTTCAGGTACTTGAAGATGCCATACACAGAATCTGTTAGGTGCATAATTATTAGGCCACTTTGGGCTTTTCATCACTCCATTCTCCTCAGTGGATCCACCACCACATGACTGGATTTCTGCAAAAAATATATATTCATTTTCTAAAGTAAACCATAAAATGGACATATGGGAACAGTCAAGCAAGATAATATTGTGTATCCAAATATCTATGGGGATAAGCTATGGGGATAAGCTTCTGTGTAGAGTTTCTATGTTCTCCTAGTGTTTGCGTAGTGTTTCTCTGGGTAAGGCTGCATTCAGACGAACGTATATCGGCTCGGTTTTCACGCCGAGCCGATATACGTTGTCCTCGTGTGCAGGGGGGGGGGGGGATGGAAGAGCCAGGAGCAGGAACTGAGCTCCCGCCCCCTTTCTGCCTCCTCTCCACCCCTGTGCACTATTTCCAATGAAAGGAGGTGGGCGAGGCTAAGCTCCGAGAATTAGCCCCGCCCCTCTCTCCCCATTGCAAATAGTGCAGAGGGGCGGAGAGGAGGCAGAGAGGGGGCGGAGCACAGTTCCTGCCACTGGCTCTTCCATCCCCCCCCCCTGCACACGAGGACAATGTATATCGGCTCAGCGTGAAAACCCAGCCGATATACGTTTGTGGGAATGCAGCCTAATACAGTCTCCTTTTATTTTCCCAAAATATACTTATAGGTTAATAGGCTTTCTAGGAAATTGCCCAATGGTTTGGTTTAAAATAGGGAAATTAGGGTGGTTGCACATCTGCATAGGGGGTTCTGTTTTCCTGCTCCGTTTGGGGGCCAGGAAAGGTGAATCCACATGGCTGAACAGCTCTGTCTTAGGACGGAACCAAAGAACGCCAAACGGACCCCATTAGTTATAATGGGTTCCGCCCGCTGTTCACCAACTTTTAACTGGAAGAAAAAGCGCTGCATGCAGCATTTCTTCCAGTATTTCATTCCAGATCTGCAAAGGGACCTCCGACCGGAAGTTCCAACACCAATGTGAAACCACCCTTTGACTTTGAGCGCCATTGTCTATAAATACTTAGTGATTACACAGTACAGCTCTGTAGATTGGCACTATAGAAGTGAAAGTAAATTGATAACCAAACAGATTTATCATGTAAACTTGTGGATGTAACAAGTTCCACTGATTTAGTATACAGAATATGATGTGCATCAGTATTATTAGAGTATGGAGGTATAAACTGGTAGCGAGCTTTGGGGACATCATAAAACTGTAGTGCTGAAAAAGGGAGACATCTGCTCAAAACTTTGGGATCATTTTATCAGACTGCCCTCTAAGAAACACTCCACCTTTTTGTCTTGGTTGATCTTTTTTTTTTTAAACTTTGTCTTTATTGAACAGGTCATGACAAACACTTGGCATTACAGTGAATTTGTTGGGTATCTTCTCTTTACATGGATGTGCTGTCATAGCCTGCCTTTTTTATATTATTTATGTTAAACATAACAAACAAAACATTAAAACAGGTAATTTACATACATTAATTCAAACTCTTGACCCATTATGACTACAGATGTTTTTTGGTCTACTGACCTGTATCTTGAAGATCTTCAAAATCGTGGAGTTCCCGCATGGCTACGGCACGACCTAGATGTGTCACCCAGAAGGGTATGTCCCCTGTTATCATTTGTTCCTGGAACCAACAAGTGTAATAGAAGCAGTCTCTTAGTTTGTCTTTTACCCTTTGTGGTAGTAATTGAATAAAACTCCCCCAGGTTTCAAAAAAGGCTTGTACCATCTTTTCCTTGAAAAGTGATGTCTCCGCCCAGTCCATCTGGAACAGGAACGCTAGTTTGTCCAGGAACAGCCTGAACGGGGGCCCTGTTGGTTGGATCCATGTTTGTAAGATGGCTTTTAGACCTGCCGCTGCTATGAAATGTAGTAATTTCCTAACGCCTCTTGAGCACCGATATGTTTCAGGGTCTAAGTACCCAAATATTGCCCATGTTGGCTCTTGTGGGCAGAAATTCGTCAGGTGTGCTTTTGTGTATTCGCTAATTCGTGTCCAGAAAGCCTGTATTACGGGGCATGTCCACAGGCTGTGGTACAAGTTTGCATGAGGTGCCTGACATTTGAAACATTTTGAAGTGGCATAAATTCCTATATGGAATCCCCTGCTTGGGGTTATGTATGACCTGTGGGCAATTTGTAGCCTCATCTCCAGAAACCTTGCCGATGGTAGGTATCTGTGTGCTGAAGTCAGTGATTGCATTATCAGTGTTGGGGTGAAGTCTGGGTTATCCAGGGCCCATTTTCCAATCCCCAGGTCTATGTCATCTTGCTCTCTTATGTTTCTTATCGCCCTATACAGCTTGGAGATCATGCCCCGTGGCCCTGTTTTTTTAGTTATCCATGTGTGTCCTGTCTGTGCCCAATCGAATTCTCGGAGTTTTGGTATAAGTTCCGTGATGTAGTGCCTGACTTGTAGGTATGAGAACAGCGGAATTTGAAGTTCCGGGTATTTATGTTTCACTTCGTTGTATGTCATTATACGTCGTTCCCTTATGTGCAGTAGTTTTTCTATTGAATCTATTCCCTGGGCCTCCCATTCGGCGAAGATGTTGTGAGGGTTACCGTCCTGAAAGTTGGGGTTATTTATTAGTGACAGGTGTAATGATACTTGTGGTAAAGCTTGACTGTCTTTATGTAGCTTGTTCCATGACTTTCAGGCCGTTAATATCAGGGGGTTCTTTTTGATTTTTCCTGAGAGTTCTGTATATGGGCTATGTAGTATATTCTGGAGTCTAATTGAGCCAGCCATTTCCTGCTCGAGAGACTTGTTTGTGAAATATGACTTGGAGTAAATCCAGTCATGTATGATTCGCGCCTGTGCTGCTAGATTGTAGTCTCGGATATTGGGTAGGTTGATTCCTCCGTTTTCTCTATGTTTGTTCAGTGTTTTGAATGCGATACGCGGTCTTTTTCCCCCCCATATGAATTTCCTATATAGATAATTTTTTTTTTTTTACGTCTTTTGACTTTAGCAGTATGGGTAGTGAGTGTAGTATATATAATAGACGTGGGAATTCTATCATTTTTATTAGGCTCGCCCTCCCCAGAAAAGAGATCGTGAAATTTTTCCACGTATTCAGGGTTGTCTCTAGCTTTTTAATGTGGGGTTCTATGTTCGTGTTATATAGTTTGGAAGGGTTCCTTGTAATTTGTATTCCCAGGTATTGTATGGCGTGTTTTTCCCATTTGAATGGGTATTTTGTCGCCCATGAGGGTTTGGCCGGGCCTCTGAGGAGTAGGGCTTCTGTTTTGTCTAAGTTTATAGTGTATCCCGAGAGTTTGCCAATTCTCTCGATAATTTGTATTAAAGGTGTTAGTGTTTCCCTGGGGTTGTTTACCACCAAGAGCAGGTCGTCTGCAAATGCCTCTGTCTTTATTTTTATGTCTCCGCAGTTTGCTCCTGTGAAGAGCGATGTCTGTGCTAAGTGTCTGAGTAATGGGTCTATCGATAAATTAAATAATAGTGGAGAGAGCGGGCAGCCCTGTCTAGACCCTCTAAATAAATCTATTCTGGGGGTGTTGAGTCCATTAATTGTAAGGGTCGTGGTAGCGTTTGTGTGTGTTGTGTCTATGTAATTCCTAAATGTCTGTCCGAAGCCCCGTCTTTCTAGCAGTGAATTTAAGAATGGCCAGGCCATTTTATCAAAAGCTTTTTCTGCGTCCAGACTCAGCAACATCGTCGTTTGGCTTTCAGGGTTTTGTGCTACGACCGTCGCCGCTATGGCGGTTCTGATGTTTTTTATGGCACTTCACCCTTGTGTAAAGCCTTTCTGTGCCAGGTCTAGTATGGACGGAAGAATTTGCTGAAGTCTGTCTGCTAGTATCTTGGATAGGAATTTGTAGTCGCAATTCAGTAGCGCTATTGGCCTGTAGGACTTTGGGTCTGTTGTGTCCTTGTTTGGTTTGGGGAGCAGGATCGTTCTGGAGTTGCCAAAGTCTTCTGTTTGTGTGTCATTTGTGTATATTGTGTTGTAGAGTTGAGTCAGTATTGGCACGATGTCTGTTGTTAATATTTTATAATATTCTGTCGAGAATCCGTCAGGGCCCGGTGTTTTTCCCCCTGGTGCCTTCGCTATTGCTTCCCGTACTTCTTCTTCCTGAATGTCGGCGTCTAGTAAGGATTTTTGTTCTTCAGTTAGTTTTGGTAGGTTTACGGAGTCTAGGAAGTTGTTTATGTCTTGTATGTCTGTTGGCTCTGCTCTATACAGGTCTTCAAAATATTCTTGTAATATTTGGGCTATCTCGTCCTGTCTCGTTGTGAGGTTGTCTCCATTGTTATGTCTTAAAGTCAGTATCGGTTTATGTGGTTGTCTTTCTTTTGTCAGGTTGGCTAGCAGACGTCCTGTCTTGTTTCCCCATCTGTAAAATTTGTTTTTTGTTAATTGGGTTTGCCAGTGCGCATGGGTATGTACGAACGTGTTTAGTAAGTGTTTTGCTGTGGTGAAAGTTTGATACTAGTTATCGTCTCGTGAGTTCATGTGTTCTTTTTGTGCTGTCAGAAGGGAGTGGTGTAGTGTCTCGAATTCGGTTTGGAATTTTTTCCTTCTGTGAGATAAGTAACTTATGACGTGTCCCCTCATTACTGCCTTTGAGGCTTGCCAAAATAGGTTTATATTGTCTATGTGTGCCCTATTGTCATCTACATAGTTGTTCCAGTTAATTTTTATGTATGTTCTAAAATCTTCTGACTCCCGTAGATATGAGGGGAAGCGCCATATTTTGGTTAGTCTTCGCGGTGCGATCAATTGCAGTCTCATTGCTATTGGCCCATGATCACTAAGGGATATTGGGTGTATTACCGATTCGTGGTGATATTGAAAGATGTTGTTTGAGATTAAAAAGAAGTCTATGCGTGAGAATGAGTGATAGGTGTTAGAGCAGCATGTATATTCCTTATTGGTGGGGTTCAGGAGACGCCATGGATCGCATACGCTGAGTTGTTCTTTTAGTGTTAATAATGCATGTGTGGTTGCTAGTGTTTGGGTGGATGGCCCTGTTCTGTCCAATGCTTCATCTTGTGTACTATTGAAATCTCCTCCCATGATTATTTTGTCATTTAGATACGGTTGTAGCTGCTCTATTAATGTGGTGTAGAATGTTGATTGGTTTGTGTTGGGAGCATAGATGTTCACCAAGGCATAAATTTGCTCGTCCAGGTTTATTCTTGTTATCAGGTATCTGCCCTGCGGATCAGCTATGTTTTGTAGTATCGTGTGTGGCATGTTTTTCCTGATCAGGGTGGCTACTCCTCGTGACGCCGATGTGTGTGAAGCCGTGTAGCATGCTTCTATCCATGGTGCTCTTAGTTCGCCCCTTCCCTCCTTTTTCCAATGTGTTTCTTGTAGAAACACTATGTCGGGTTTGTATCGTTTCAGGTGCGCAAGTACTTTTTTTCGTTTGATTGGCGTGTTTAGTCCATCTACATTCCAAGATAGTGTTTGTATCGTGGTGGGTGTTTGATAGTCGGTTGTTTCTGTGTCTATAGGCATGTTGGTGTGTTTGTATTGGTTATAGTTACCGTTACTTTTGCCTCTTTATCGTTGTCACATCCCTCGGTCCCAGCGAGCCGCGGATGTGACTGAGTGTTGGTCGTGCCGTGCCTGCGGGGTCCTCCGATCTTCCTATTGGTCCGATCTTCCTATTTTCACATGAGAAACATGTGAAACTTAATAATAAACATATAAGCATTTAACATTAAATTCGCCTTTCACGTGGCAAGTGCCACATCCACGGTGTTTGGATCAGGGTTGTTGTGAGGAGCAACAAAACAATTCCTTTTTTCTAACTGTTTCAACCCTGTTCTTCATTTTCTTCCATATGTAGATGTCTTCTTGCTTCCTCCGGAGTGTTAAATATTAAGAACTTGTTGCCGTCTTGTATCCGGAGTTTTGCTGGATACAGCAGTTGGAAGCGCGTGTTTTGTTCATGCAAGATTTGGCAGATCGGGGTGAACAGTTTGCGCTTCTGTGACACCGCCAACGAGAAGTCTTGAAACAGCAGGATCTTTGCCCCTTGTATTATCAGTTCTCCTTGTCGTCTGTAGGCTCGTAGAATTGCTTCTTTTGTTGTCCAGTGCATATATTTTGCTATCACTGGGCGAGGTCTGCTTCTGTTGTTACGTCCATCCCCTGGTGGGCCGAGTCTGTGGGCTCTTTCTTTTGTTAGGGGGTCATTGGGTAAATCAATCTGGAGCGCTTGTGGTAGTTCCGTGGTTAAGTAGGTTATAAGCTGGCTGTTGGATATTGTCTCTGGTATTCCCACGAAGCGAAGGTTATTGCGACGGTGTCTATTCTCCAGATCGTCGATTTTTTCCTGGAGCATTTCGGTTTCTGTCTGGCTTCTTTGTAGCACGGTTTCTAGCGTTGTGATAGTCTGTTCTATGTTCTGGTTTTTTGTTTCTAGTTCTGTCAGCCTTTGGGTGTTGTCTGTTATTTGTGACATTGCTGAGTTTATGGATTTGTGCAACGCCTCAAGTCTGTTGTCAAATAAAGGGAGAAGCATTTTTGAGACCTCTTGTGCCACTAGTGTCGCCTGCGTCATTTCCGCACTGTTGTTCGTTGGTTGTTCGTTAGTTTGTGTAGAAGAAGTGTCCATTGCTTCGTGGTCAGGGTTTGGTGAAACCGCGGCACGTGGTGGAGTGTTTTTTAGAGGGGATGCAGATTGATGCGCGGTCTTGCTTTCTTTTTCCTTGATGTTTTTAACGGGTCTACTTTTTTGTTTTCCTCCTGCAGTTGTTTTGTCTATGTCTGACTGGCGTGTTGCTCGTGCTGGGGTGCCTGCGCTTCTTTCGTTTAGATATTTGTCCATTTTTCTTTAATGACTTCTCGGTGTCAAGTGTTTTGTGCGAGTTTGTTGTATCAGAAGTTGTTTGCTGTATCCGGATTCTTGGTGTTTTATTGCGGTTTATTTTTTGTTGTGGATGTGGCTTTTTGTCCTAGGTCTATTTGTTCATGTCTTTTTTATCTAGTGTCCTTATGTCAGGTCCCGGCTTTTTCCTTTGTTAATTCTGTCTCGATTTCCCTTTTTCCCGGTACTTTTTTTGTTTTGTTTTGTTTTTTGTGGGTATTGTTTGTACTTAAGATGGGCTTTGGGGGAGGGCTATGATTTCCTGTAGTCTTTAGCTCCTTTGTTTGGGGGGTTTGAGTCTCCTGTGCAGGTGTTTGGGGTTTTCCCCTTGCTGTGGCTTCTGTTGGGCTCCTCCCCCTGGCGTTTGTGGTGGGCGGGGCTTGTCCCTGACGTCACGGCCGCAAATCTTGGCTGCGGCTTCAGGCGCCGCTAGGCCGCAACTTTCCGACCGTTCTCCTGCGAGGTCGCCATTGCGGGGATGTCTCTTGGGCCGTCCGGACACCTCCCAAGGCTTCACTTCCTGCCTGGCACTGAGTGGGGGCCTTCCCTGCTGGGGAGCGGGGCCGCAGCCTCTGCCGCCGCCCGGTCCCGGCTCTCTGGCGTCCTCCCGGTGTGGCTCGCTACCCCCGCGGGGGCTCCCGTGCCTCTCCGCTGCTCCCCAATGCCCTCTCCTGCCTTGCGGCCCGGTCGGCGGTGGTCGCGGCTCTCGCGGCCGGAAATCTAGGCCGCGGTCTCAGGTGCGGCCTAGGCCGCGGTGCCACGAGTGCTCCCGGTGCGGGTCGGGAAGGAGTCGGCGGGTCGGCGCGTCTCAACGGAGACCTTCTGGGTAGGTAGGGCCCGGTGGCTTTTGGGCTCAGGGTCTCTCTGCTCTTCCCGGCCGCGTCCCGGTTCATCTCCTTTTTCCCGCGGGTCGGATCGGGTGGTTCGCCGGGGGCTTTCCGAAGTCCCTCGGATGTGGGGGTCTTCTGCCTAGCAAGCGGGGGTGATGTCTATTCCCCGCAGCTGCTGTTTTTTTCGGACACTGGAGGGTCCCGATGGGTCTGGAAATAGTGCTGGCAGGAGCTCTGTGAGGCACGTCCTGCTCCCTCTGTGTCTTGTGCGGAAGTCCTCTTGGTTGATCTTTTATGTAAACTGCAGGTTTATGATTTGTAATGCTAAGTTTAGTACATGTACACATTTGAAATGAAGCCTAATGACTTACATGGTTAGTCTGTGGGAGGAAAAATATGGAAAGTGTGTACAAACTCCATGCTGATATTCTCGTTACAGGATTCAAACCCAAGACTTTAGTTTTAGCTATAGAACGATTGTGCCAGCAAACCTGCACATAATATCAAAAAGCCAATTTTTGTAGATTGCTCTATAATCTTACATCTGCACTTTTATCATCCTTCTCCATTTATTACCTTCTATGTCTTCAGGGTGGACTTCCTCCCATTTTACCTCAAAACCACGATCACTTTTCAATTTGTCTGTTGAGAATTTCAGGAAAAGCTTGTTGCTGGAGCTGATGATCACTGGAGGCTTCAAAAACCCACAGAAACTGCCTGGAATGACAAAACAGATTAAAGTGATATCCTGGATGCTCCATAATAGTCAGTAATAGGACAAATAACCAGCCATATTATGGCAGAGCAGAACAGGGACCCCTATAACAGGTCTAAAAATATGTCAATAAAATACATGCCTATGAAACCGCTCTAAATGATGCTTTACCACGTGGCTGACTTGGTGCTAACCCCTCCAAAATTGTGCCCAGGCAACCTTGTATTCTGTTATCGGCTGCTGAATTTTAAATGACCACAAATCACTAAAAACACAAATGCTGTGGGTTGTAGTTATATGTGTTTGCCTTTTTACAAATTTAGATATTAACCCTTTAAGGACCAGACTTTTTTTTAGAGATTTTACCCATGTGGTGATTTTACAGCCATATTTCTTTTTCTAGGGTCATTTTCTTTTGTATATACATATTTTTATTTTATTCTGTAATTTTTTTAAACTTAATTCTTGTAACTATTTTTTTTTACCATAAATGTCCATCATGACGTCTGATAAGACCTCTGGGGGTCAGTCACATTTTTTTTTCTTTCTAATTTCACACTTTTCCACTGTAGCTGGGGCATCCACAGGAGCCCCAGTTACACGGGAAAACACACCCCTGTGGTGACAGTAGTCACTGGCAGAGCTGATCTGGGTCTGCTAGGACCCTACAGTTCTGCCGTGGCAGGGAGCACCCGGTAGTTACTTGATCGCTGGGTTGGCTAGTCGAAGCGACACTTCCACCTTCTCTATACATTACCTAGCACTCATTGAGCTCTATGTAGTCTGCAAGAGAGAAGGTAGAAGCATTTAAAAACTGCTTTTACCTTCTCATCCGGGTCTTCAGCTCTGACTAACAGCCAAGGACCCAACCTTCTTCCGCTACATTGCAGAAGCAGGAGCTTTAATCCCATGCCATATTTTTACTATTGGCCGGGATTAAAGGGAAATGTAAAAATGTATGTGTTATTTGAAAAACTATTTTTTGTTATTTTTATGAGGCTGGATTACAATAGGAGGAGGCCTGAAAAGATCATACTGCTACACAAGTAACTTTCATCCGGAGTGTTAAGGCTCCTTCACGTGGGCATGTGTGTTTTTGCACGCACCTCAGTATAGCGCATTTTTGCCGCGAATGAGGTATATGGGAACGAACCCATTACCTGCCCTTCCTGTACAAGCTGATTTTTCCTATCCGGTTATTAAAATCACAACTGAATGGAGAGAACTGTTTGTCCATTCAGTGTAAGGTAGTCTTTGGTATCCTTCTCTGCCATTCACCTTGAAGGCCACAGGCTATTTCTACCTTGCGGCTTATCAAGTGCCGACTTTCCATGCAGTCTAGCAAAGGCCTGATAGTTACTAGTTCAGTGATCCTGTCCAGCCAAGCACAAGCAGTCAGGCTTCCATGTGCCTTTTTCCATTGGAGTTGATGGCTCAACTGTTCCCATAACTGCCATAAGTTTGCATGAGAAGGGCAACAAGCATGCAGGCAGCATCTCCAATATATTTATTAATTGAGTTTATTCTGCCAAATTATTATAATTTTTTTTTTACCTTTGCTTACCTAATAAATCAAAGCTGTCAGATATTTCGAGCTTGTCTCCAGTACATTGTCCTGTTTCCCCATCCATGGCAAGCTCGATGAATGTCAGTTTAATAAGCAATCCTGGAGTAACAGAGATGGTCCAGTTGCAGTAGAGATCAGCAGGATATGTGTCAGGGTAGTTCATGGAGTAAATAAGACCTTTGCGACCATTTTGCAGAGCATGACTTCCACAGCCGGAATCTGTGGGTAGCAATGAAAAGGAATGTATAAAACATTAATAATATAGTTGGTTACTATTGACATCCAGGCTCCTGCTGTAACAGCCAGTAGCAGAAAAACCTCAGATCCTGGCACCGTAACGCCTTACATGCCACAACCAATAGCAACTGCAGCATGTAAGCAGATGACAGGTGTAGGGGGCTCCTTCTGTTGCCCATCAGCCCCCTGTAATGCGATCGCAAAGTACCAATGGATTCCCATGGCAGATGGAAGTCTGACAAAGCCCTCCATGTCTGCCATGTAAATCAGCCTATTAGCCGGACCTCCTGCAGAGTCTAATAGAGTGCTGTCATAGGCTTAGTAAAATGCACTATATAAGTAATGGAGTGTATTCTTCTAGTGATAGTACAATCTTATCTTCAAGTCCCCATCAAGGACTAAAAAATAGCATAAAAATTAAATAAAGTTACCGCAATTTAAAGAAAAAAACTCAAGTTAAAAAAAAATATGCATTTTCCCTACAAAAAAACCCATTTAAAATGGATAAAATACCCCAAAAATATTTGAAAAAAGCAACACATAATAGGTATAACTGCGTTTGTAACGACCCGGACAATGAAAATATTTAGTCATTTGTCTCGCTTGGTGAACGTTGTAAAAATAGTTTAAAATAGTATTGCTGGAATTGTCATTTTTCTTTTATATACCTCCCAAAAAATGCACCAAAAAGCAATCCAAAAGTTACATGTACCTCAAACGGGTACCAATAGAAATTATAACTTTTCCCGCAAAAAATAAGACCTCACAGAGCTCTGTGGCTGGAAAAATAAAAATGTTATGGGTCTTAAAATGCGCTGATGCTGATTTCATTGTCTTTCTTTAAAAACCTGTTTCTATTGTGCAAAAGAGGTAAAAAATGTAAAAAACCCCCCTAATTAATAAACATTGCAAGAAAATTATCGTATTATTTTTACTGAATGGTGAACGCTGTAAAAACAATACCCAAAAGTAATGGCAGAATTTCTACAAGTTTTTTGCTTCTCCCAGCCCCCAAAAATTTAATAAAAGTTATACAACACATTATATGTACCCCAGAGTAGGGCCATTAAAAAATACAATTTGTCCCCCCCAAAAAAACAAGCCATCATATGGCTGTCAATGAGTTCTGTCTCTTGCAATGTAATGATGAAAATCACTTGGGCCTTAAGACATAAAATTGGCCATCACTAAGGGAATAATAGAGAACTGGACAATCATTTAGTTTTTTTTAACAAAACAAGGCATCTAAAGGCTATGGACATTTCCAAAATCATTTTTTTCATTGCTGTAGTGCATCTAAAATGAAAAAAGAAGTTGCAAATAGTCTGTATTAAAATGCACTACTATATCGTGAATACAGTTCCTCTGCAGAGTTATGTATCTCCATAGTAACAGACTACATACAAACCCTGTGTAGTCCCATCCTGCAGTCATATGCTCTTCCATGTGCTCTTTACTTCTCACATCTCCCACAGTATTATCACTCTCTATCTCCACTATCTTTCACTTTGTTCCATCTCCACTCTCCGTCGGTGGTTCTATCCCAATTGCTGCATAGTTTTATTTAAGAAAACAGGGCAGCAAAAGTTTAAGAAAAACTGAATCAAGTAAATATTTAGTTACCAGAAGGAGTTTCTGTTGGAACAACATCACTTTCAAATGCGATATATTTAGCATGGAATAATCCTCGCACACCCTGCTGATTTGCTTTGAAACGAACTAACACTGAGTTTGATGAGGCAACCACAGGGTCTGGGATTTCTTTTCCGCAAAACTGTCCTGTAAACAAAATGACATCATTATAGGATGAGCCAAGCAGATTGATATACATATATACCCCGTTACCCCGAAAATAAGACCTACCCTGAAAATAAGCCTTACACTGATGTTTCAGGATTTTGGGGGAAGATGGAAATATAAGCTCTACCCCGAAAATAAGCCCTAGCTGCATTACATAAAAAGGAATACATTACTTAGCAGGCTCAGTCCAGACCCCTCCCACAGCTCTCTGGAGTCCCGACGCGCTTCTTACTTTCCTCGGACGTCCACAGAAGACTACTTCCTGGTCATGGGATTCATAAATCTGACCTCCCGGAAGCTCTGATTGGTTCTCCAGCACTGCTTTGCCAATCAATGCAGCGCTTGATTAACCAATGTGAAGGCTGTGATTTGTTCCAGGGCACTACATGAGCATATGTAGCGGCACTTTCTGAGATGGCAATGGTAAATAGGGCATTAACCAGTAGTTATAGAGCTAGGGGTATAACATTTGCCATGACAATACTATTACTACTGATATCACAATATTGATTGCAGTGAAAACTTTATGATGCAATAGAAGGAACATACCCAATTTCTGAGATCCTTTTCCATCACCATCATAAATTTCCAACACTTCGTTACATCCAGAAGGCCCAGGAAGTTCTAACTCAAATCTTGTAAAGGACAGTTTAACTCTGTAGCTAGCATTAACTGAGATTTTCCACTAAAAAAATGAGAGCAAAATGTAACATAATTCTGGTACCACGCGTAATAAATATCTATAAACATATTTCTGGCTGCAACACTTTAGAGGGAAAAATCAAAATCAACATCTATGTATTAATACTTGTGCACCAACAGGTAGATTTTTCAAACATAGAGGCCAGTGGCCAATTCCATATAAGCGTCTTTTGCATCCATGCCACCATTTTTATAATGGACGCAAATGTATTTGGTATTGCATGTTCAAAATACACAACATGCAATTGTTTTAACTATCCTTTGAAGCTTAGATCGCTATACATTTCTGTTTACTTACATGAGGCACATAGTTGCCTTACATTATAAAATCTACTTTTAGATAGCGTAAAAGTTTACATTATCCTTTATGGTAAAAAGTATTTATGACTTTAGTTCTTTACCAGTAATGTTTATGTTTTTTTATTTTTTAGAGGTTTTTTTTACTTCGCCTACGGCATTTGAGCTTGTGATCAGTTGATCACTTCTACAATACTTCCATATTGTAGTATATTTTAGTTCTAATGTTAGTCTATTAAGCCCTGCCATAGGCAAGACTAAAAGGCAATGTGTTATCAGAAAAGCTTCTATTGTATAAATCAAGGTTTGATGTTCTGCATATTTTTAAATAATTTTTGGTGATTTTTTTTAAACTTTTTGATATGATGGTCTGTATTTGTATTTTATGAGGTAAAGCTTAAGTGTGACGTTGATAGTCTTAAAATAATGAAAATACTCCCTGCATGGGAACTTAAACCAACATACTGGCAGAGTGATAAGGGGCAAAACTTTATAACCTACCATTTGCATTTTACGGTTTGGAACTTTGTTTACTCTCTGCACCTTGGGAACTCTAGAGAATTAATTTTATTCTGCGCCAGATTGTCCAAATTTTGAATTTGTAATATTTTCATTCAGCCCTAAGCCGTCCCATAGGCTGTAGTCATCTAAGTGACATAGAGCAACCAGGGAGATCTCATCCTGACTATATGCCCGGGAGGAGTCTCCCATTATCCAGAGATCCTTTGGAGTACCATCCCCTGAGGGACACACCACCACCCTCACCATCCATGACTCCTACAATAATCATAGCTCATCTACTCTCCTTCCTGTACAATGACCTCGGCACCAGTCATAGGATATGTCTAGAACAGTCTCCCATAGACTTTAATGAGCCCCCTTCTGTCCATTGCGTGAATGGTGCATGGTATTTGTTGTAAAGCATCTCTAAATGCTGGTAACTGTAGCAAGGGCAAGATGGCAACTCCCATATTTATGTACTGACAATAGAATTTAAAAAATTACAATCAAAAAATAAAAACATCTTGGAAAAATTGAAAAATTTTCACTTTCTGGTTTAATTGGTAAAAAAATATAGTTGATACATTCCCTATACTTGGCAGTCTGGGAAGCCATCACTAGGCCCATTGGTACCCAACAATCACATTGCATTGACTGCGTATACAAGCAGTCAAATGACCATGATTAGAACCAGAACCGGTTCTGCGGTTTCAAAGAGCTGGCACTCACCAAGTATGCAGCGGGCTCAGTTCCCACGCCTGCTTCATAACCACCCTGCAAGTCTATGATGTACATATACGTCACAAAGGATGAACAGGTTAAACCAGTACAGATCCCAGATCAGACCCCTAAGCAAACATAGAGCCTTTAAATAAATGCAAACCTTCAAGAGCCTCTGAACTAATACAGACCCCAGGCTGGTCTTCTCCTTTACATAGACCCCATACCAGACCCCTTGATACAGACCCCAGTGCTGACTACCTCTCAATAAAGACCCCTAGATCGGACTACTTTTAAATACACCCCCTGACCAGATGTACAGGTGAAAATTCACCTGAGCCCGTTCATGCTCTCTTCTCCATTTCCAAGTGCTGTCAAAGACCATGACAGGACAGGAGTCTCATGGATATTCTGTGAGAGTTGGCAAATATAGCTTTAAAGGGAGCCTGTTATGACCTTCAATCCCCCATTTAAAGTAAATTATAGGTCTCAAAGGTAAGGGAAGTGTTGTTTAGTAGTCACTAGTCGCCCCATTTCAAAGTTCTGTCCCCGCAAAGTTTCTGTGTACACTGTAACTCTCTTCAGCCTGCTATATGCGAATGCTCTCTCATAAAGATGAATGGCGGGGGCACAGTGCTGGAATGGGGTGCCTGGTAAGTATGAAACAGCGCACCCTGGACAATGTAGTTTATGGTCATGAGACTACTGGTGATGAGACTACCGGTGATTGCTGGGTGATGGGACTACTGGCGATTGTTGGGTGATGGGACTACCGGCAATTGCTGGGTGATGGGACTGCCACACCAGCGCACCCTGGACAATGTAGTTTATGGTCATGAGACTACCGGTGATTGCTGAGTGATGAAACTACTGGTGATTGCTGGGTGATGAAACTACTGGTGATTGCTGGGTGATGGGACTACTGGCGATTATTGGGTGATGGGACTACTGGCAATTGCTGGGTGATGGGACTGCTGGTGATTTCTGGGTGATGGGACTGCTGGCACTTGCTGGGTGATGGGACTGCCGGCAATTGCTGGGTGATGGGACTGCCGGCGATTGCTGGATGATGGGACTACCGGCAATTGCTGGGTGTGGTATTCGACTTCTCTTCTGCAGTCCTTAATCATAAAAGCAAGTACATTTTTCTCTCACAGTCAACTATAATTCTTAAAGTTACCTTGAACTATCTAAAACTACAAACTACTTATGACTTTTAGGTTGGCTACCCGGGTAAGCCATCCTCTTGCTATTCCTGGTAGATGCGGCCATCGTCTCGCTGCTCCTGTGTGAATAGTCTTTTACTTTCCATCAGCACTGCAGGGGTTGTCCCGCAGCAGCAAGTGGGGTTATACACTTCTGTATGGCCATATTAATGCACTTCATAATATACATCGAGCATTAAATATGAGCCATACAGAAGTTATACACTTACCTCCTCCGGTGCTGGCGTCCCCGTCTCCATGGCGCCGACTAATGCTGTCTTCTCCTTCCATTAGACGCGCTTGCGCTGTGCGGTCTTCTGCTCTGTTCAATGGGGCCACTCCGGCGTGCTCGCACCGCCGAGGTCTTCTGCGCATGCGCAGACCAGCTCTCCGGCGCGAGCACGCCGGAGCGGCCCCATTGAACAGAGCAGAAGACCGCACAGCGCAAGCGCGTCTAATGGAAGGAGAAGACAATGTTAGTCGGCGCCATGGAGACGGGGACGCCAGCATCGGAGGAGGTAAGTGTATAACTTCTGTATGGCTCATATTTAATGCACAATGTATATTACAAAGTGCATTAATATGGCCATACAGAAGTGTATAACCCCACTTGCTGCCGCGGGACAACCCCTTTAACCCCAGTGCTCTCACCTGGCTGCAGGGTATTGGCCATTACCTCCATATTTAGCAGCACTGAGGATTCTCCCCTTTGCCTAAGTATTGGTGTTATTTGTTTTCTGTTCCCAGCTAGCTATTCTGATCTTGATCTACCATGTACCAACCCTTGGACATGTTTACCGGACTTGCATGAACTCTGCCTGCCTTGACTCTTGGACTTGTGACCCGGATTTCGTTTATATACTGCCTGCTCCAAAAATAGGTCCTTATCCAGACTCTGTGCTTTTGCCTGTCTTGTGGGTCCCTGGAGTAGTCCCTGTGGGTCAGCTGCCAACTACACTGGGACTACTCCAAGAGGTAGTGGCCTGGTCGGTTTCCCCGCAGAAAAGGCAAGATCCCTGTACAGGGGTTAAAGGGTGAATACCAAAGGTCATGACAGGTTCCCTTTAATGCTGCAATGACTTGGTGTCAGTGGGATTACAAAGGTAAAGGACTTGTGATTCTGCTCCTCTCTCACAGACCTTCCGACTATTTCTAGCTGCTTGAATGCTAACATGTTAGAAGGTACTTTATAAGGTAGTACTGTCATTACTCAATGTCTTCAAAGACAATACAACTTTGCTACTGAGACAGTACTCTGCTACTTACTGACAGTAACACTGCTCTGACACCAGATACTGCTATGCTACACTGATTAGCATGTGAAATACTCTATACCGCCTCAGGGAGAAGAAGGAGCACCAGAGAACAGTGGAGATATCAGGGAGAGTAGATGCATGTGATGTATGATGTCCTTTGCTAAAAGAGGGGAAAACGGGAGCATGGTCATGTAACTGAATGTAAAACTGGCTCACAGACTTTAGAGTTATTACAGCTACAAACACTACATTCTAAAGTAATAACCTGCATTTAAACTATTTGCAAAGAAGTTATAAAGATCAGAAAATACATTTAACAGCATTGAACATCCTTGTAAGAACCCAGCCTAAGACAAGTTCTTACTTGTAGTTCTAGGTTACCTCATCCCAAAGACAATAGTATAACTTTTACTAAAGTATACTGCTTGACATCAGTTTGAGAAAGACACCCATGACTAGCATCAGTCTATTAATATAATTATGTGTCTACTGTATAGGAATTATTGTGGGATAATTATATGTTAGATTGGATTTTCACTTTCCACTTTAGTAAGTGAATGACCTAATACAGCTATTTATCACATATTTCATCCTAAGTGATAATTACGTTAATAGACAGCCATTGATGTCAGAATTGCAAGTCTTGAGTGATTTGATGGTAATTGTTGCCTTATTTCCAAAGGACATAATTAAACTGTGAAGGCTGCACCTCATCTCAATTACCAATCCAACGCCAATACCCAATGTAAGCTAATACTATGTTTCAAGAAAATTCTTTAACACCCTCAGATGGACAGAAGTTATTACCTGGTACAAGTCATAATTCTTGTTGTTATACGTACTCGGGGACTGAAACTCTCCTGTGTTGCCTTCTAAATATCCTCCACCTCCCACAATATCTGAAACAGTAGGGAAAATATTCTTAATTATAAAAGCAAGTACACTTTTCTCTCACAGTATCAACTATAATTCTAAAAGTTACCTAGAATTATCTAAAACTACAAACTACTTATGACTTTTAGGTTGGCTACCCGGGTAAGCTATCCTCCTGCTGTTCCTGGTAGTTGTGGGCGTCGTCCCGCTGCTCCTGTGTGAATAGTCTTTTACTTTCCATCAACACTGCAGGAGTTAACCCCAGTGCTCTCACCTGGCTGCAGGGTATTGGCCATTACCTCTCTTTTTAGCAGCACTGGGGATCCTCCCCCTTGCCCAAGTATTGGTGTTATTTGTTTCCTGTTCCCAGCTAGCTCTTCTGATCTCGATCTGCCATGTACATGTGTCTCTGCCTGCCTTGACTCTCGGATTTGTGACCTGCCTGCTCAAAAATAAGGTCCGTATCCAGACTCTGCGCTTTTGGCTGTCTTGTGGGTCCCTGGAGTAGTCCCTGTGGGTCAGCCACCAACTACACTGGGACTACTCCAGGAGGTAGCTGCCTGGTTGGTTCCCCTGCAAAAAAGACAAGATCCCTGTACAGAGATTAAAGAATGAATGCTGGGGAACCACCAGAAAATGCCCAAAGCCAAACCGGTTAGTTGGCACAGTGGGTACACACCTGCTGGTCATATCAATGCAGCAGATAATGGTGTAAAATAGAAGAGTTAGCCATATTCACCTTTCCCATGGCTTCCCCCCTACTGTCTCCACCGGTCCGCTGGAAGTGACAATCACTGGGGATTTGTGCATGAACGATGTTTGGCCACAGAGGCCAATGATTGGCTGAACATTCACATGAGCAATGACTCCCACATAACTGCTTGCTGTCATTTTCGAAATCGTTCTAGCAGGAACTGGATGTGGTGGTGCTAGATAGGGGAGACAATTGAAAAGGCAAATATGACTTTTATTTTTTCTATTTTACACCAATATCTGGTACCTGTAATTTTATTTTACATTAGAAACCCCCTTTAAATTCTTTGTCCATACTAAAGGTGCTTTTACATAGAATGATTATTGTTTGGATTCCAATGGTCCAGGAAGAACCTGAACGATTATCGTTCAGTGAAAATGCATGCCCAAACTAATCGACGAATGAGAACTTCTTCATTTCTCGTTTGTTGTTGAGTTTATGCATGCAGAAAACTGAACGACGGATCATTCTTGGAAAACCAGTAATCATTCACTTATGGACGACTGCCTTCTTACTGTGAATGGAGGTGGGCTGGAATGAACCGCACCTGCTCTGCCTCTATTCAGTCCTTTGTAAAAACACAGAAACGATTATCGCTCGGACAACCTGTAGGGCATCTGTTGCCCGACAGATCGTTTAAATGCACCCTTAGGGCGAGCACCCACTGGCGTTTGCGTTGGTAGTGCGTGAAAAACGCAGCGTTTTCGCATCTACGCGTTTGCGTTTTTCGCTGCGTTTTTTTAACGCAAAACGCGGAGAATGTCTCATCCTAAAACGTTGCACAGCGTTTCTATACCAACACACATAACAGCACCTGTGAAGAATGCCCGCCCTTCCACAGTCTTCATTACTGTTGTCTGCAAAAACGCCACGCGACGCGCGCGAATTGCGTTGCGTTGCGTTTTTTCCGGGAGCATTGAAAACCATGTGAGAAGTTAGATTAAAAAAAGGAGCCAGAGTGAAAGGACAGCAGCGAGGCGATTTTGCGGGGCGGGGCGATTTTAAAAACGCCAGTGGACATGAGCACACTTTATCTCTATGCCTGTGCAGGAAAAACGCAAAACGCAAAACGCAGGTAAAAAAACGCCAGTGGGTGCTCGCCCTTAGGCCTCTTTGTCCTATGAGTGAAGCTGTTTTTTACTGTACTTTTTTTGCGCGCGGGACAAAAACACACACTGATTGAAATGGCTGATTTGTCTACTGAGTTCCAGATGTGTTCTTTTTCCAGCGGAATTACAATGTTTCATGAATCTCCTTGCGTATTGCATGTGCATTTGTGCACAACCTATTGACTTCTATGTGGACCTTTAATGCGCAAATATGCAGAAAGATAAAGCATGTTTTTTTCTTTTTTTGTGCAACCAAAATATCGAAATGTGAATTAACTTATTGACATCTATGGGTATATATACGTCTGTGTGAAGCCAGTGTGGTTCCACCTTAGCTTAATTTAAATAAAACACACTTTTACAATATGTGTCCATCTGAATCTTGACTTGAATTTCATTAAGAACTCCAATTTCTCATAATACAAAATTGATAGAATCTTGCACCATCCAACAGAAGAACACACATGTTGAGAGGTGGCATTACCATTTCCTGGGATTCTGTGGTCATTCCCCATGATCAAACTTTCAGGGTATTGATTTATGAGGAAAAAGATGTTTTCAGACCAACCTTTCTTTTGATACATAGGTCACCCAAACATGAAGTGATCATAGGGTTTCCACTGTTGAGGCCCCCTTAATCAGTTTTAATTCACATGAGAGCCGGGCAACAAATGTCCAGTTTCCCTGCACCAGTACCACAAATGCGTAATTCTGCTGTCCGTGTGATGCTTGGACAGGTCACATCCTCCAGAGATGGGGATGCTCTTTGTAAGGTACTCAATGGGTTATTCAGCCTTTAAAAATTGATGGCCCATCCTCAGGATAACCCATTAATATCTGACCGGTGGGGGTCTGTCGTTTGGGCTTCCTGCTGATCAGCTGATTGAAGATATCTCAGTGCTCCTGCGAGTCAGCTGTTCTGAATACTACAGTGAATAAACGGGACAAGCTTGTAAATACTGCCCACTGATCAAATATTAATGGACTATCGTGAGGAGAAGCCATCAATTTTTAAAGTCTGGATAACCCTTATTTAAGTTCTTAATGGGGTATTTGAAAATGGCTTTTCATAATTCAAGTTGGTCCAAGTTCTTGAATTTTACATGATAGCCATAAAAGCAATAAGAATGTTTTTGGTTCCTACATTTTTCACCAAGCAGATGTAGTGCCAAAAGCATTACTCACAGCTGCCATAACATGCTGAGATGGATTAAGCTTTGCATTAGCACGCAGAATGAGCTAATGTTAAGAACACTACCTATGTAAAGGGCTATTCCCATCTATTAACATAGGTATGATTACAGGTTTACTTCACTATAATCAACTGCAGTTCCAGGTAAGGCGTTCGTTACCATTAATAAAAGTGACTGAAGACTGCTAATTAATCTCCTTGAGAAATAAGTAGTGGTGTCCACAATTACTGCATGGTGTATTTACAGGAACACAGGTATTTGACAGGAGAAAGAAAGACAGTTGTCCCTACAGTGCTACCAAGTTGTATTCCTGCTGCTGAATTATTGTTGGCCCCATTAATTGTCCAGAAAGGTTTGTACTTTTCATACTGTATCTTTTTAGGTTTTGTACCCCGCTCCCTGGTTCCATTTTTTACTCTTTAGACAATACTATAAACCAGTATTTCCCAAATTTTTCAGCCTTAAGGCATCACTTGGAAAACTTTTTACAATGGGGTACCCCTACCCAAAAGGGGTTGTGGCCAGGGGGCAAGGCTAAGAAGTGGATTGTCACAACGTATGATTTTACCTTCAATATTTCGGGCACCCAGAAACCTCTAGTTAGTGCGGCGCCGCTGGCCACATGAGAGCTCTATTGCTTTGTCCTAAGGAGCTGTACAGGCTCCTTGCATTGCCATATAGGCTCCACTTAATGGTTCCCTGCTGTCTACATAAGCCTATACTGTGAGCAGTAATGGTTGTACAGATAGTCCCCGACTTGCGAACATTCGAGTTACGAATTTCGCTAGATACGAACTATCTGTACAGCACAGTATGATGTAATGCTATGGCATTACATCATACTGTGCAGGGACCGGACAAGCTTCTATCAAGCCTGATAGAAGCCTGTCCGGTCACATCGCGGTTGCTGGGCAGCCGGGGGCCTTCTGAAAGGCCCCAGGGCTGTCCATGCAGAGCGCCTAGCAAGCCATGCGCTTGATAGGCACTCTGCATAGGCAGCCCTGGGGCCTTTCAGGAGTCCCCGGCTGCCTAGCAACCACACAGCGTCCCACGATCTCATCATGGGACGCTGTACGGGCCCCCTGAACCTCGGGTGCAGGCTGTTTCTTACAGCGGGCACCCGGCGGCAGCAGTTCTGACGAGCTGCGCCGCTCGTCAGAACTGTTAACACTTTAAATACCGCTGTCAGAGCGGTATTTAAAGTGTTAACAGTTCTGACAAGCGGCGTGGCACGTCGGAACTGCTGCCGCCGGGTGCCCGCTGTAAGAACAGCCTGCTCCCGACGTTGTATGGAGCGGGATCCACCCGCGATCCCCTCCATACTACCATTTGTTCGACTTGCGAACAAAACGGACTTGCGAACGGGCTCCCGGAACGGAACCTGTTCGCAAGTCGGGGAGCACCTGTACTTCAGCACCAGGAAAATTAAAAGCAAGCCTTCTTTATAACACACACTTAGTATGTGTTAGCTCATAGTGTGGGCTGTACTTTTTGCACCTGGAGACATGTTCATTTGTGTGCGGCAAACAAAGATGCACCGATTGAAATGGCTAATTAGTCTTAACAAGTTCCAGATGCGCTTTTTTCAGCGGAATTCCGCAGTCTTTTACTCATCTTCTTACCTATTGCGCACATGTTGACTTTCATTGGACCTTTGATGTGCAAGTACACAGAAAAAGAGCGCATGTTCTATTTCTTAGGAAGGGAGGGTGGGGAGGAACGACCGAAATGCGGGTGCAGAATACGGAAATGTAAATGTACCCATTTAAATCAATGGGTTCTAGTCTCTGTGTATTCTGTGGGCAAATACACCCATGTAAAGCCGGCCCACTGTGGGCTGCTGATCGCCATGCACTATCTTGGCATATATGCGCATGCCATATGTGCCAAAATAGAACATGCTGTGACTTTTATTGCAGACGTATTTTGCGTGTGAGCGGCAACTTTGGAGTTTATGGCAGATCGGTACAGCATATTGACTAAAAAGCCAACACAGATTAACAAGCAAGCGATTTTTGAGATGTGCATATCATAATAATAATAATAATAATCTTTATTTGTATAGCGCCAACTTATTCCGCAGCGCTTATCATGTCTTTAACCACATACTAATAAGGTTTATTTTTTCTTCTTTGGCGCTGGAGTACGACCTGTCTTGGATTACCCATTAGCTGTCGCAGTTTCTTCTTTGTGCATCGGTGCGCTGATTCATGGCTCCCTTGTGGTCTTATTTACATGAGGTTTTACTGTTAAAATCACTATAGTTCTTTTTCCTTTGGGTACTTTTACACGTAGCGATAATTGTTTGCCCGAGCGAATGGACAAATGATGTTCAGGTTTGCTTGTTCGCTCAGGTGGTCTATTTAAATACAAAGATAAATAGTTTTTTTTTTGCACAGGATCATTCAGTTTGCTGCACCAGTGAATGAGAAGACTGAACCGAATGATCAGCAAACGAGCCAACGATCATTCTCATGCTTGCATTGTTCAATCGTTGGCCGTGTTTACACTGAGCCATTAACGTTCAGTGATTTTTTTTTTTTACAAAAAAATTACAGTATAGTTTTTTTTAAAAATCCCTGCTTTTGCGACGCTGTCGCTAGACGATGACGCTGGTACGCTGCTACTTTTCCGCAATTTCATTGCAGAAGAGCCACGGATCAAACTGCTTCCATTGACTTGAATGGAAAGTGTCTGCGTGGGATGCAAGCAAAAATGGAACACGTTGCAGATTTTCCTTACACGCGCAGAAATTGCAATTGATTTCCATTCTTGTGCAGTAAGAAGCACTTTTCCATAGCATGTTATGAACGATATTTGCTGCGGACACAGATTCTGCAATGCAAATCCATTCGTGCACAGTCGGCCTTAGTGTAACATGACTGATAACAACAATAGATTATATTAAACTGCACAGCAAATACAGATTAGAGAGAGGGTTAGCGCCAAAGTGCAATATACATAGATCTGAATTCAAACTCGTAATCCAGGGATTTATTCCTTTCCCACTGCTTTATGGGTTATAATCGGCTCCATTTAGAGGGGTATTCCAGAAAGTGGTCTTTTTTTCAGTTTTCACCCATTGACTGGATACATGAAAACTGATAGATCGTGGAGGTCCATTGGGGGCCAGTTTTCCACACTCCTGGTCACTATTTTATCACTGCACATGCGCAGCTCCGCTCCATTTATTTCAGTGGGGTTGACAGAAATAACCAAAGTATACAGCAGGGAAGTGGGGCAATAGGGACTCTTGTCGGACCCTCACAAATCTATCAATTTTCACCAATCCAGGGGATGGCAGAAGTCTTCAGTGTGCAAATTGGGGTAGATTTACCTCCTGTTGCACACATTCTTTTAGTGATTTGGTGATATGCTTTGGGTCATTGTCATGGTGAAATTCCTCTTCATCTTCAGCTTTTTAGCAGAGGCCTGAAGGGTTTGTGGCAAAATGGACAGATATTTGGAACTGCTCATAATTCCTTCCACCTTGACTAAAGCCCCAGTTCCAACAGCAGAACAACAGCCCCAACGCATAATGCTGCGTCCACCATCTTCACTGCAGGTATGGGGGTCTCTTGGTGATGCGCACTCTTGGCTTTGCACCAAACATCTTGACCAAACACAAGACCATAACACATTCACCTACACACTTTTGGCAGACATGGATATAATCACATACACAGTGTTGATCCATAGGATGACCTAGAGTCGGTAACAGCTGAATGGTTAATCATCATGTATGTATATATATATATATATAGTATATAATTAAAGCTCATGATATTCTGTGACCTTACAACTATACTGCAATCAGGTTAGTGCAGCGAGCTGAGCACTTTTTTTGAGAGTGAAAATTTTTCAGGTGACAAACATGAGTCAGGGGTTTCTAGTGGCTTATACTTTGTAAGTAAAAGTAATGATTACATATAGATTACCTTTTAATTACATGTAAATAATTACATGTGTAAGTCTTCAGTGTGCAGATTGGGGTAGATTTAGCTCCTGTTGCACACAGCCGTTGTATCCATAGCCATGGAACAGACATCCTGCATACTAAAGGTTTCCTTTTTTGCGTATGTTCGGTCAGTATTTGTTGGCACACCCTTTACCTCTGTATTGGAAAGTGTAGTTATCTATATTTTCCAATACAAGGGCATCACGTATAAAAGATATGCCAATTTTTTCTTTTACAATGACTGGCATACAGTTGTATTATTGTCTATCTCGGCAGATTCTCTCTCCATATAGACAGGCTGCACACATCAATCTTGGTAAGACCAGTCTTATTTACACAAACAATACCAGTTATGACTCCGTACATGATATCTTGCTGCAGGGATGTGATCCCATTCTGGCAGTTCAGGGCATTTGTTCCTGTTTAAAGGCTTTTAGCAACTCTCAAGAAATCTGATCCCATCCTTGTAGCTAAAACTACAGATTGTGCATATAGTTGGAAAGGTATATTAACAGGTGGCAGAAACTGCTCTTTACCTGCAAAATTGTATGGTAATTAATTAATAGGCTCTAATTGCTCTATGATTTTAGTTATATTTGAAAATCACAGCCACATGAATGTTCAACCATCCAGGTTCCATGCGGTCTTATCCTAATACAAACCGCAGGAGCCGTTACCAGTTAACTTTGTGCTCCTTCAGTCCTATGTGTATGCGCAGTAAACAACCATAGAGTTGCCTACATGGGCTACTGGAGGATGCAATTCCCTTTGGTGTCTGGAGGAGATGGGTGCAGAATCACCAACTGATAACGTAAGTTACTGCAAATGTGAATGATTGAACAATTCTTGTTTGAACGAGCCAACGATGTATCTGCTGTATAAACATTCTGCACCAGCGAACAAGCGTACTCTGAGTAGGGAAGGGTATCGTTTCTCCTTAGGGAGAGCATCTAGGAGGTGGGTGAGGAGACTTATAAGGCAGTATTCCTACAAGTCAATGTCAGAATTTCTAAACAAACCTTATAACAATGACTGGGAATTGTGAGCTAAAGCCAGAATAACTATGCATAGACAGCTGTTTCGGGGGTTTTGCCCCCTCATCAGTGTTAAGTAGGTTTCTGGCTTGGCTAGTAAGAGGCCTATAGACATAGGTCAGGAATGGTATAATTTCTCCTTTGGGAGAGCACCTAGAAGGTGTGAGGAGACTTGTAAGGCCATTCATGCTCCTCTAGGAAATATGCAAATGGAGAGATTGAACAATACCTCTGCACAGTCGCCTATTGGAATGCAACATTCCTGTGACTCAATGTCAAAATGTTTAAACAAGCCTCTGACATTTTTTGCGTCACATCTGTCTCCTGAGATCTGTGGTTTTACAGGTGCTCTGAAGTTCGCCTGCTCAGGTGGTGGGGATTGTGCTGGGTGGACGTGTGTGTATCTCCAGTCTGCCAATCACTCTAGGTCAGTACACATAAAGCTGTCTTCTCAGGTGTGGGTGTGTTCAGCTTTCTCTGTTCTTATTTCTCTTGCTGTGTTATGTGTGCAGGTTCCATATATGGTGGCAGCAAGAAAGATTTGTGTCTTGTGGTTTTGTTTGGTTATGTCACTGGACTCCTGATTAGTGTAGGCACTAGCAGTATTGCTGAGAGCCATGACGTGGCCCACTAGCTTCCGTATTTTGGCCAAAATGTCCGCAAATACCAGGCATTTATACCATTAACATCTGCTACTAGTGTTTGCATATTTGCTGCTCTATGGTGTGATTATGGCTCTGTGGGTCTTCTTACTCTGTCCAGTTGTCGCTGTTGGTGGTGGCATATGTATTTCTCCTACCATGGGTGTGACGGTTTTATGGGGCTACAAGGGCCCAGACCTTTGTAGAAGATAGTGCGAGGTGTTTATTGGTGGTTGTTTCACCTGGTGTTCCCTATCCTTGGTAATGTTCGTGTGGGCCCGGTGCTCACTAGCCTACACAAAAGTAACAGTTTGCCTCTTGAAACAATAAATCGTTTGGTGTAAATGGACCCTAAGCAATAGAAATGCTATGTGCAGTCAATTTTTAGTTTGTAAACAGAATGTAGACATTAGTGTGCTTACCTGTTATGCTTTGAGGATCTACAGCTTCATATTTGGCATAAAATCCTTTATCGTTGTTTTCACCATTAGTGATAAATGTCACAAAAATTCTGTTCCCAACTGAAACTAGTGGCTTGGGAAGAGTACGCCCACAGTATGTACCTGAAAAAGTCAATATAGTAGTGCAGATTTATCAACAATTGCAGTTCTGGTGTTTAGTACAAAATTCATTTTAGAGACCTTAGCAATATTTTAAATTTATCGGTAAGGCGATATACTCGAGAGAGCATCAACTTTTTCGAGTACCTGCTGGCTCGTCCCTGAAGATTCGGAGGGGGCCGTGGGGTTGAGCGGGGGGTTTGCAGAGGGGATCGGGAGGGAGAGAGAGAGGGATCTCTCTCACTCTCCTCCCCGCTGCGCCACGCCGCCCCCGACCCCCGCGGCCCCCCCAAATCTTCAGGGACAAGCCAGCAGGTACTCGAAAAAGGCGATGCTCTCTCTCGAGTATATCGCCTTACCGAATATGCTCGCTCATCTCTATTTAAATTCATAAATATGTAATACAACTATGGCCGTGGCTCTTTTCACACTACAATTTTATCTCTGACACTGGTTCTGTCTTGGTTTTTCCTATTCTATGCAGAAAACTACCAGGACGGAAACCTGGTTGGAACTATAGGGTTTATTATGTGAGGCACATACCTCTTTGGCCTGTGTTTTACATTGTTTTCAGCCTTGTCAAACTTTTTATCTGGATAGAAAAGCGCTGTCCTCAGCCTATACATGGCTGCAGCTAATAAAGTCTACTGGATTCACATCTACACTGCTCAGTACTTCTCTCTGAAATGTTTTCCTTGATGTTGCTACTTATGAGGCTGTGCTATAGAGAATAAGATATCCTGTTTTGCTATGTGTGTCATGTATAGCACAAAGCCATCTAAGCAGCTAGTTTCGACCTACCAACTCAGGACAGACTGAACATTAGTCAAACAGTACAGCCTGCAGAGGGGAAAACTGATGATAAACGCTGGATACAAGTCATATAATGGTCAGAAATAGTGTAATTCTTCATGTACACACAAGGCGGCCTATTTTAAGAAATAATCTACAACGTTAGAGATGCTTTAAAGATGAATCCTTAAAACTCAATATGTAATGTACAACTTATAAAACAGATTTTTTTTTAAATAGAACTAAATCACTCTACTTACCCAAGACCCCAACATTATCTTCTATAGTGACATGATCTTCACTACATAATATACTGGTTTCTGTATAGAATTCCTCAAACCAGAAATGGACAACCTGCAAAAAGGTGTTAGAAAAATAAGTTCACTCATTTAATTTCAGTAATCACATTGCTTAGATTCGGTGCCTAAAAAAAAGATGATGATCAAATTCTGACTACATCATGGCTGTCTTTTATCTCCATGACTTCCTATATTCTTTGCTAGAGCTGAAATAAAGATTATAGTCAGGCCTAATGCCTCCGGGTGGGTCGGATTCCATGGGCGGGAGCCAGCCGTAGAATTCCATTCTGCCCATGGCAAGAGGACATTACTTACCAGTCCAGGTCCTCTGCTTGGAGTGTGGATCTTCCGTCTTCTCCTCTGTGGATGGGCGCGCCGGCATGTGGGCGGGCAAGCCGGCTGGTGTGTTACCGCACATGCACAGTGCAGATTTTTCTTTCAAATCTCCTGCTTTCCAGCGAGATCCGCGCAACATCTGCAGTGACAGCTGTGGGTGTGTTGTGGATCGGACAGCTTACATTGACTTCACTGGAAGCTGTCCCTGAGGGATCCGCAGTAAAATGGAGCATGCTGCGTTTTTGTTTTCTGGACCAAAAGGTCTGCAAAACGAATCCGCATGCTTTAATTATGCGGGCAACTATGTCTCCCTATGAGCGGCTTGATTTGCGGATATCCCGCACGGGTGTCCTGTGCGGGGTCTGCAAATCAAACCCGCACGTGGAAATGAGGCTTCAGGCTATGGTCCCGTTAAGTTTGATTGGAGACAGCTCCTCATTTCTCTTTACTTTGATCTGATTGTTGTGTAACCGAAATTACGAAAAGTAAAGGACTTACTAAACTAGATGTGCCAAAATTCTTTTGCAAATTGGGCCAAAAAATGTGCTCTGACTGTAAATTTATTATGAATTTTAGATACTTTTGGGCCATAATTTGACAACTGTGAGAGCTGTCTATAAAATGTTGATTGGTTGTTGAAAAGCAACACATTTATTGATCAATTAATGGCACAATATGTATGGCAACCGTGAGTTGGTTTAACATGTTAAGTGGGTTGCGCTGGTTATATCAAGTCACATGTGTGAAATTTAGTGCAACTTGCTCCATTGCTACCATCTCAGAAAAAGATGCATCCTCTGGTAGTATTGAATCTTCCTCACTATGTGATCACGTTGATAGGTCTAAACCTTGCTTAGAAAGACTAATAAGTAGATGTAAAGGCTATGCACACCTTTGTACTTTTTAAAGCCCTTCACAGTTTAGACATAAATTAAAATCAATTCCTTTTAAAAAGGAATTGATTTTAATTTATGTCTAAACTGTGAAGGGCTTTGACAAAGAAATTAGACTTTTTGCTGCCTCTGTGACTATACCTATGTACTTTTTAAAATTAATGTGTTCTGGGAAATTAAGGCTTTTTGCAATTGGTTTTAATTAAAAATTTGTTTGATTTCTATGCTTGTATTGTTTTTCAAGGCACTGCTGACTGGAGGACTGAAATCTTAGCAAATTCTGTCAATCTGAGTAAACTTGGTCTGACTCCTCCCCTAGCCTGCTCACCTGTTGTGAATTTGCATTCATTGCCTTTCCACTGAGCTATCACAGAGGGCTGTATGACAGCACTCGAGATGAGCGAACATGCTCATTTAGAGCATTTACTTGTTTTTTTTCGAGTAACTGCCTGATCGGGCAAAAAGTTTGGGGGGGGGAGCGGGTGGTTGCGGGGGGGGGGGGGGGAGTGGGGAGGGAAGAGAGAGAGATCCCCCCTGTTCTCCCCTGCTACCCCCTGCTCCACCCGGCCCCCCTCGAGTCTTTTTGCCGGAGTAGGCTGTTACTCGAAAACAGCGATGCTCGATCGAGTAATTGTCCTAAACGAGCATGTTCGCTCATCTCTAGACAGCACCAGAGATGGTGGAGGAGATCAGGAGGACATAGGGCAGAGAAAGCTATTATTAAAAGGGGTGGAACAGAACCAGCAGCTTCTAGAAGAGAGGATAGAGAGAGCTGTGTAATACTCAGTGGATTTGATTATGCTACACAGCCTCTAGAAGAGAAGAGGTTAGGAGGTTGCTGAGCTTATGCATGTTTATGAGAGAGACCAGCTGATCAATGCTGGGAAAGCCCTCAAACAAAAACTTCCATGTAGGAGAGCCTGCAAACCAAGTATGAGACTTTCTAAATGCATGGGAAGAAAAACTCAATGCAATAAGGCCGCCTGCACACGGGCAGAAATCCCGCGGCGGTATTTCCCGCGGTATTTCCGCCGCTGAAAGTCTGCATAGGAGTGCATTACAATACGCACTCCTATGCAGACGGCCGCGGCAAATAAACCGCGGCATGTCCTATTTTTGTGCGGGGCTCGCACTCACCCGGCCGCCGGCTACGGTCTGCGCATGCGCCGGCTGCGCGGCAGCCGGCACATGAAAGAGCCGGGGCCGCCAGGCGCGGGTGAGTATGCGCTCGTCACTGCAGGCTCTCGGGTCGGGTCCCGCGGTGAGAATTCTCGCCGCCGGATCCGACCCGCTCGTCTGCAGGCGGCCTTAAACAGATAAATGCATCATTTTTTTTCTACAGGGACTTAGTAAGATATGTGTGTTTCCATAGTCTTTATACTCATAAGGTAAAAGTCTCAGGACATCACATATAGCTATATGTCACAAATATTGGTCAATATATAACAGGATGATATAAAACATCTAATGCACTAGGTTAGACCAAGGACCACTTACTTTGTTATCTGGAACTGTGATCTCCCAAGCACATGTTTTGCTGTTCTCATAGTTTGATGGATAATTTAGACTAGAAAAACTTCCTGAAGATCCCGAGAGGTAATGGATGGAACTGCAGCCTGCTGAAATTTTGCAGAAAATATTAATAGTTACAGCTTATGCTCAGCGTTGCTGAATATGTTGGCGGTATATGAATAATAGGAATAAAAATATGTTTTGAAACAGTCTATTTTCCTGTCATTTGGATATCCTAGGATAGACTTGCCTTGTTATAGTGGTGTTGCAGCTATATCTGATGGGAATAATAACTATAATTTTATGATATTTATTATATTGACTACCTGATAATCTTGGGCCAACTTTCACAGTTCAGAGTACTCATTAGTTATTAAGTTTGTCCCTCTATTTTTATCATTACAGTACAAGGAGTACCTGGGGCCAAGTAAGGTATATTCAGGTCCTTTTAAGATAAGAAAAGACTTGAAATGTTTGGAGGACAAATGTAATGTTTCAAAGGTTTGTTTCAAGATATTATCTATTAACCTTTGAAATTATGGACACATTTCCGTAGAAGAAAATGTTGGAACTTGGGCTCATGACAACTACATGTATTACTTTTTAAATTTTATTTACATTATAGTAAATCCAAGGTGAGTCAGAGATCAGGAACCACTCAAATGTCATTGCAACATTTAGGCTGTTTTCTCACGGGCGAGAAAATGATGCGATATTTGTGCCTTGTGAGAAGCACAAATCTCTCACGAATATGAATCCTGTCATACACACGAATAAATCGTGGCATGTCCTATCTTTGAGTGTGACCATTGCATCGCATTGCCCATTGTTATCAATGGGGCCAGTGGCAGCATCGCACCGTGTGTTAATGAATGAGATGTGAGGTTTCCAGATTGAAAACATTGGGAGAAACTCTGTGTTCCTCTGCTGCGGCTGTCAGATCCTATCTTTTCTCGCTCGTGATACAATTAATGGGCGAGAATCCTGATAGTGAAAATGAAACCACTGAAATCCAGTGGTTTTGTTTAGTCCCTTTGTGCCGCCATGATTATCACAGCCGCATAAGAGGGTAAAACTACGCTCATTTGAATTTGCCCTATCAGTCATTAAATAGAGCGACGTCTATAATATAAAGGCTCAAACAGACCAGCGCATACGCTATTATGATTTTTTTTTACCATTCAAACTTCGTGCTATTGCTCGCAATTTTAAAAGTAAGCGGGAAGATAAGTTCTTTATAGACTTTATAGATCACCCCTCTCCATGTGCTTCTGTTTTGTATGGCTTCTTTCAGTTCGATCATTTGCATGTTGGTGTCAACTTTAATACTATCAAGCCAGCATGTTCTTTGGCCGCAAGATCTTCTTTTGCGGCTGACCACTCCAAACACTATCCATGTTTCTAATGAATTAGCTCGCATTATGTAGCCAAAGTACAAGAATCTCTATTTCATAATTTTGCCCTTTAATGAAAACTTTGGTTTGATGCGGTCTAGGACTGTTTTGTTCATGATTTTGGTGGTCCAAGGAGTTTCCTCCAACACCAAAGTTCGAAGGCCTCAGTCTTCCTCTGGTTCATTTCCCTCAGTGTCCAACTTTCGCAGCTGATTGGGAAGATGATTGCGTTAACTAGCCGGCATTTTGTTGCCATGCTTACATCTTTGTTTTTCTAGATCTTATCCATATTTAACATTGCGCTGTGACCTAGAACTATTCATTGTTTTATTTCGGGTCCTGATTCTCCATTGCGGTCAATTTTCGATCCACCGAAGGTAAATACAATAGATACAGTTTACATTTTTAGGTGTCATGAGCTCTTTAAAAATGGTGCCAATATATGATACATTTTTTGGATCCTTTTACTCCAGCTGACACATCGGTAAAGCCGCCTATAATGTTTAACATGTAGCTTCTCATTTGTCATTGCTCAGCAGAGACCTTCTATCTAGCAAGATATTAAATTCCACTTTATTAGTGTTTTTTTCTAATCTGTACAAGTCTGGAGTGTGAAATACATGTAAAAGAAGAATATATTGTTAGAAAATTCTGATTTACACTTGTAATATACAAAGTCAGTGACTTAACCTTTTCTGCCCAAACTGGTGAATAGTGGGGGGAGGAGAGGGGGTTGAGTATAGAGTTGACCCCTATTTCTTGGTGGCTGCCTCCTGCACAGAGTCTTTAATTTCCATCAGTCATTCCTAATGAAGTCACTATTGGTGCTGCCCTATACTTAATTATTCTCACCTGCCTTACATTTTATCTAGGTCATTGGTAAAGGAGAAATCATTTTAATGCAATATGACTACAAGAGCACTATTTTAGATGCTGGAGGCTCAATTCATGTGTTACCTGCTTCTTCTGCACCATAAAATGTGCAGTCAAGTGAATAGTGGTCTCTGCAGTGAAACAGAACAAAATAGAAAAAACAGAAAAAGGTCGTAGAATGGAGTGGAAAATTGGATTAATTAAAATTTGAAATGTAAAGTAAATGTCAAGTTCAGAGATACTTTGCAGCTCATACTCAACTGGCAGCTACTTCCATTTCCCTAAAAACATAATCTGTATTTCTAGGATGTTGTCTACGTTTTTATGGGATTGGGATATTTAGGGGAGCAGATTCCATACTGATATTATATTACGGATTAATAGTTTATCTTTAAAATACCATCATGTGATATTCTGTTGATATTCTCACTGCATGATAAAGGGTTTAAAAGATAGCCAAATCCATACATGAAGGCAACACAAAAGAGAGCTCTATCAGGGCCTAAACAGACGAGTGTGATACTCTGCGATTTTGCACGCCGCAAAATCCCACATGAGCTCTTGCCCCCTCTCCGCCCCTCTGCGCTATTTGCAATGGCGAGAGGCGGGACGGGCTAATTAACGGAACTTAGCCCCGCCCCTGCCCCGCCTCTTCCCATTGCAAATAGTGCAGAGGGGCGGAGAGGAGGCAGAGAGGGGGCGGGAGCTCAGTTCCTGCTCCTGGCTCTTCCATCCTCCCCCCCTGCAGATGAGGACGACGTATATCGGCTCGGCGTGAAAACCGAGGCGATATACGTTCGTGTGAATGCAGCCTTACCTAGTTATATGTTGGTAATATTTGAGCACTGTTTGGTAGTATGTGTTCTATATAGGCATGGTGTGGCACTGCTACGTAGGCAATGTACAATACATTGTATCACAGTGGCAGCATTATATAGGCTTGTTATTTAGACAATCTTATGAAAATGGGATTTGACCAATATATGGCACTATTATATGGACACTTAACAGTATCAGACTTACAGTTAGACATTATATGGTATGGATATCTGTCCATGTCTAGACTATGGCACTTTTTTACCTGTAAAATGCCAGCAGCTATGCGGAAAATGAATGGACTCCATCATAGTCAATGGGGTTTGTTCGCTGCTGTTCAGTTCCATCATAAGACAGACCTGTTCGGCCAGGAGATTCCCCTTTCCTGCTGCCTGAAAAGAGCAGGAAAACGGAACTCCTGCCACAGATGTGAAAGCAGCCAAGTTAACTAAAGTTGACTAAAACGATTTTTTTTGCATACTCTCTGTTTGATTTAAAAAGAACTGGAAGAGCATCATAATATAAACCAATGAGAGAGTGAGTGCACTAAATGCCCAAAAAGGCTATTAAAGAGAAAAGAGGGCAGGAGACATAACCAAGACACACTAAAATATCACCAAAATAATAGCATATATAATTCAATTAAAACACTGCTACATTTAAAAACATGCATTGCAAACACAATACCATACAGTGGGCCAGCCATACAAAAAACAAAGGTCCAAACCCCATGCCATACAATGAGGGATATGCAGTGAGTGCAACAATGAGCCCTATTATCTGTATGACCACAGGACAATATATGCATGAGCTCAAATAATTCACACCAATATCGACATGGTAGAAAAAATATATCAAATTACATAAAGAAAAAGTCTAGAAAAGTAATAAATGTGCAAACAAATAACTAATGTAGCCTCTCGATTTCCCTTAAACCGATTTTCAAGACTTACCTTCACTTTTTTGAGGATTTACAAAATGAAGCACTATTAATGCAACACAGGCCCCAGTCATCAACAAAAAAATGATAATTAAGAATATCTCAAGGGTTGTTAATTTTCTCGACTTCATCCTTCCTACGCTTGAAGCCCACCGTGTATGGACTCACTTCCCAGTGATGTCTGATGGAAGTGTGGATTTGGTGAACAATCATCAGTATAATATACTTGACTCTATCATTTTATCTATATTGCTGTGGACTCTGACCACGTTTCTGTGAAAATTCTGCATTGCAAAGAATTACAGTTTTCTATCCATAAAAAATTGCACTCAGGCTTGTTACTTTAATTATATATTTATTTTAATGGTGTGTGTGTGTGTGTGTGTGTGTGGGGGGGGGTTACCTGTTCCCTTTACTATTCCCTGTTTTCTCATCAATCTGCACGGAATACCTTATAATTACAAAGCAAAATCAGGTTTGTAGAAATTTATGCAAATGTATTAAAAATCTTAAACAGAAATATTACATTAAGGTATATATTTACACCCTTTACTCTGTACTTTTTGAGCCATTATGCTATCTCCTTGAACATGATGCTTACAGATTGGCATGGCTGTTATTTTCTCCAATTCTCCACTGCAAATCTTCTTGCTCTCTGTCAGGCCAGATTAAAGCTGCTCAGAGTATGAAACACTTCAGTCACAATGTGGTTTCCTTCCTCGCTTAGTTGTGACAAATTTTTTACCATTGTTTTGAGAAACTTTGTGTCCAAAAAAGCTAAGACAAGAAAGCTTGAAATGCACATAGCAACCTGTGGCAAATTTCTGACCACTCTCCTTTCGCACAAAGTCACACCCCTTTGTATTTCCCCCATAGTAATAGTGTCTGTTAGTGCCCCCTTCACAATAGTAGTGCCCCTCAGTAACCCCTTCACAATAGTATTGTATTTTTAAATAAGTCAGATACCTGCTCTACATAGTAAGGGTGCGGGCAGACGAGCGCATAAACGGCGCGTTTTTGCGACCAAACGTATATACGTGACCATCTGAGGCAATGGTTTTGAATGTATTCGTTCACATGGGCGATTTTACGGCGCGTAAAAACGGCAATTCGAAAAAAAACGGAACATATGCGACCGAAATACGCGCCAACGCATATTCGATCGCCGAAAAGACCGTTTGCAAAGTAGGAACAAACGAAAATACGCTTTCTAGCTCTGGTCGTGATCGGTGAAAAACGATCGCTCGGGCGATTATACGTTGCGCTCGTGCGAACGGAAATACGCCTACGCTCATCTGCCCGCACCCTAAGGGTGCATTCACACGAACGTATATCGGCTCGGGTTTCACGCCGAGCCGATATACGTTGTCCTGGTGTGCAGGGGGGGAGGATGGAAGAGCCAAGTACAGGAACTGAGGCTCCCGCCCCCTCTCTGCGGGAGTCCGGGAATTAGCCCCGCCCCTGTCCCGCCTCTCCCCATTGCAAATAGTGCAGAGGGGCGGAGAGGAGGCAGAGAGGGGGCGGGAGCCTCAGTTCCTGGCTCTGGCTCTTCCATCCTACCCCCCTGCACACGAGGACAACGTATATCGGCTCGGCGTGAAACCCGAGCCGATATACGTTCGTGTGAATGCACCCTAACAGTGATTACACTGCAGTTACTTCCACTGATCACAGGTTCCGTTGTCTCTAATTGGTGTCATTCTCTTTCCCTTTTCTTCTCTATGCGGGCCCAGACTGTCATGATGACTTCTCAAAGGCCATAACTTTTCTCTGCAGAAATTGACACACATGCATCTTTGACTCCTTACCTTTCCATTACCCTCCCTATGTTTTGCACACCTAAACAAATAATATAAAGTTCCCCAGATAGTAAATAGACCACACACACTAAGTTCTGCTTTTAGTGTTTTCCACACAGTAAGTGCCCTGTTTTATGCTCCATCAGTAATAATGCCCCCTTCTGTGCCCCCATAAATAGTAATGATGCTTTTTTGACCTAATGAGTGATAATGTACCTTTTCTGCCCCATAAAGCAATAATGCTCCCTTTCTGTCTCCATAATTAATAATTCTGCCTTTTCTGCTCTCATAGGTAATGATTCCAGCTTTTCTGCTTATGTAGGTTATAATTCCACCTTTCCTGTCCCCATAATTAATAATGACTCCTTTTCTGACCTCGTAGGTAATAATTCCCTAATTCTGCCCTTAGAATTAATAATGCTGCCTTTTATTCCTTCATAAATAATTATGCTCCTTTCTATCCCAAAAATAATTATAGAGGTTTCCGGGCAAATACTATCCTGTCCTCAGGATAGGGCATCAATAGTTGATCATCGGGGCTCCACCCCTCAGTGCAAACGTATACAATAATAATACCCCTCAGTGCCCCCGATACAATAATAATGCTTCTCAGTGCCCCCTTATATAGAAATAATACTCATCAGTACCTCCTTACACAATACTGCTCCTCAGTGTTACCTTTTACAATAACAATGCCCCTCAATGCCTCTCATACATTAGTGCTGCCCCTTATACATAAATAATGCTCCTCGGTGCCCTCTTATTTAGTAATAATGCCCCACAGTTACCCCTTATGTAGCAATAATGCCCCCCAGTGGCCCTTATATAGTAATTTGGCCACTCTGTTTTCCATTATATATTAATACTGCTTAGCACCCCCCTTAAATCGTAATAGTGCCCCTTGGATAATAATAATGTCCCTTAGCACTTTTGAATAAATTAAAAAAAACTACATATTCACCTCACTCCCCGAAGCTGTTCCAGTCTTCTTCTTACTTCTGACGACTTGGAGATAAACAGTATTGGAGGCTTTCCTCAGCCTACCAGAGAGCTGGCAGTCGGGGCCACCCTGAAGGGTGGTTAAGAGACCTGGTGCCAGTGCTCCAAGTGTACCATTATTAATCCGGCCCTGATCAGATTGGTTGGGAATGTTGATGCACATCCATTTTCAGGTCTCTTTAAAGTTGTTCAATTGTCATTGAGACTGGGCACTGGCCAGGCCACCCAAGGGCATTTACAGTCTTGTCCTATAGTCACATCATTGCACTGTTGGAATAATAACCCCTGCTTAAATGGAAACTAACTTTTCAAACATCTTATATTCATCTAACATCCTGCATGTATATAATCAATCGTGTAATATACATATACTTGCAGTACATTTTTAGTTTTGTTTTACAACTGAAAAATTAAGTTTGAAGTGGCAGCCACTAGGGGTTTTCCTTCGTGCACCTTTGCAATCCATTACCTGTTGTTAGGCATTTGGCTTCTCTAGTAACAGGGACATGGGGATATTGCTAGTCACTAAATGCTATGGAGGGGCGATCATTCAGGTGCTGCCTTGCAGCTGATTGGAGGAGGGCTATGAAAGGTAGCATCGGAAGTGTGGGAAATACTGGCAGAGTGGCTAGCTTAGGACACCCCTCAGCTGTAAGTGGATTTAAAGCAGCAGGGCAGCAGAAAATAAGGAAACTCAGCATTGCTAGAGCTCAAACTATGTGCAATCAGAAACGCTTTAAGGTCCAGAACAATCTAGAACAAATTCAGCACAATATCATAATCAAACTGGTCAAGTCAGGATGGCAAATGGATCCTGCTGGAGGTTATACATGAAGAACTGGAGTATCTTCTAGAAGTGTTTGTTTTTGATAACATTGTCCATTAGAAGTATTCATGTATGATCATATGCCTGCGTATTTTTAAGATTTCAATAAAGCTTTCCCAAATTTCAAAAAATATTTTCACTCTCTGTAAATTTGATTTTACAGCATTTTATTCTGAACCCCTTTTTGACACGCACCATACATATATGGTGCATGTTGGGTGTTAGTGTATGGAGCAGGTTTGGGAGCTGAGCCTGCTCTATATGCGGCAGGCACGTGTCAGCTATTTGACACCTGGCTGCAATGGCCGGAATCAGATTATTCGGATCTTGCCTGTTAACCTTTTAAATGCCGTTGTCAGTATTGACAGCAGCATTTAAATGGCCTGACAGGTCGCTCCCTCTGTCTCCTTAACTCTGAGCGAACTAACAGATGTATTGAGCTGAACATTATTTTCAGCATCAAAAGATGGTGACAGAAATACATTTTTTTTAATAAGTTAAAGGTATTAAAATTTTTTAAAATAGTGCAAGATACAAAAAAATATACACTTGGTATTACCGGAGCTATACTGACTCAAAGGATACATTTATACTGCATCATGCACACTGTTAGGGCTTATTTACACGAGCATATACACGGTTGGCCGATATATTGTACCATCTAGAGATAGATTTATTCTCCCATAGCACAAAAATGCGACGTTTCGGTCCCCGATTGGACCTTTGTCAAGCTCCAATTGGGGACCGAAACGTCGCATTTTTGTACTATGGGAGAATAAATATATCTCTATTTTCTACACCCATTGATGCTGTCACGTCTTTTACTTACCGTATATACCGGCGTATAAGGCGACGGGGCGTATAAGACGACCCCCCAACTGTCACCTTATACGCCGGTATACAGTGGAGAAAAAAAAAAAATTCATTACTCACCTGCCCCGGCGTTCTGTCGCGCTCCGGCAGGCTGTCGCTCGCTCCTCTCCCCGGCGCAGCATAGCTTTCTGAATGCGGGGCTTGAAATCCCCGCTTCCAGAAAGCTAATACACACGCCGGCAGCCATGACATCATTGAATGGCTGTGATTGGCTAAAGCACACGTGGCTTCAGCCAATCACACTATTCAATGACATCATTGAATGGGTGTGATTGCTAACACGTGCGCCTTCAGCCAATCACAGCCATTCAATGATGTCATTGAATAGTGTGATTGGCTGAAGCCACGTGTGCTTTAGCCAATCACAGCCATTCAATGATGTCATGGCTGCCGGCGTGTGTATTAGCTTTCTGGAAGCGGGGATTTCAAGCCCCGCATTCAGAAAGCTATGCTGCGCCGGGGACGAGGAGCGAGCGACAGCCTGCCGGAGCGAGCGACATCCTGCCGGAGCGCGACAGAACGCCGGGGGAGGTGAGTAATAAATTTTTTTTTTTACACTTTTTTTTTTTTGTATTACCGGCGCATAAGACGACCCCCGACTGCAGAGCAGATTTTTCGGGGTTCAAAAGTCGTCTTATACGCCGGTATATACGGTATAAGATATTGTATTACGGAGGAAGTCCAGGGTCCGTGTGGCTGTTGCATCTACTAGAAGGTGCGTCCACAGGTGTGGTATACTTCCTGTGCTGTTGGGACATCTGTGTATATATTGTACCTTCTAAGCAGCCCCCCCTTCCTTCCCTCTCACTGGCTCTCTGCTTCTCTCCTCCCCCCTCAAGAGGTTTGCAATGGGAGTGGGCGGGATGGGGGCAGAGCTAAGCTCCCACCCTCTCCCCGTCCTTTGTCCATAGCCAGCAATAGCTTAGCTCCGCCCCTGCCTGCCCCCTTCCATTGCAAACGCCGGGGTGGAGGAGAAAGTCATTGAGAGGGAGGGAAGGGGGGACTGCTTAGATGGAAGCATATATCGTCCAGCCGTGAAAATGCCGGGCAATATACGCTCGTGTAAATAAGCCCTTAAAACAACACCTCCACCCCCACCAAAAAGGCAAAATTGTTATTTTTTTCCATTTTGTCTCACTTAGAAGTTTTTAGAAGTGTTCCACTACATTATATGGCAAGTTAAATGGTAGCACTGAAGAATGCAATTCATCCTGCAAAAGAACAAGTCCTTGTGTGGTCATATAACTAGAAAAATAAAGGCAGGATTTTTTGAAAGTGGGGGGAAAAAATTAAAATGAAAAAACAAAAATGGACTGCGGGGAGGAGTTAATAAATGTGTACAATCTATATATATAAAGACGAAAGCCCTCACTGACTCACTGACTCACTGACTGACTGACTGACTCGCCAAAAGTTCTCCAACTTCCCGATGTCGTAGAAGCATGAAATTTGGCACAAGCATAGATTATGTCATAAATAGGAAAAGTTAATGGGTCCCAACTCGATTATTCAATTCTAGCGTTAAAGAACTAGCGCCCAAATTTTACCTACGTAATCTAATTCTCTCACTTTCCGATGTCACAGAAACTTGAAATTTGGCACGGGCATTGATTATGTCATAAATAGGAAAAGTAAATAGGTCCCAACTCGATTATTCAATTCTAAGTGCAAAAGATTTAGCGTCCAAATTTATCGTACGGAATCTAATTCTCTCACTTTCCGATGTCATAGAAACTTGAAATTTGGCACGGGCATTGATTATGTCATACATAGGAAAAGCTAATGGGTCCCAACTTGATTATTCAATTCTAAGCGCAAAAGATTTAGCGTCTAAATTTTGCGTGCGTAATCTAATACTCTGCGGAATAAGTTGGCGCTATACAAATAAAGATTTATTATTATTATTATTACTCTGTCTTCCAAATGCCATAGAAACATGAAATTTGGAACAAGCATTGATTATATCATAAATAGGAAAAGTTAATGGGTCCCAACTCGATTATTCAATTCTAGCGCAAAAGAATTAGCGTCCAAATTTTACGTACGGAATCTAATTCTCTCACTTCCCAGTGGCACAGAAACTTGAAATTTGGCATGGAATTGATTATGTCATAAATAGGAAAAGTAAAAATAGGTCCCAACTTGATTATTCAATTTAGCGCAAAAGAATTAGCATCCAAATTTTACGTACGGAATCTAATTCTCTCACTTTCCGATGTCACAGAAACTTGAAATTTGGCACTGGCATTGATTATGTCATAAATAGGAAAAGCTAATGGGTTCCAACTCAATTATACAATTCTAAGTGCAAAAGATTTAGTGTCTAAATTTTACGTACGTAATCTAATACTCTTACTTACTGATGCCATAGAAACATGAAATTTTGCACAAGCATTGATTATGTCATAAATAGGAAAAGTTAATAGGTCCCAACTCGATTATTCAATTCTAGCGCAAAAGAATTAGCGTTCAAATTTTACGTACGGAATCTAATTCTCTCACTTCCCGATGTCATAGAAACTTGAAATTTGGCACGGGCGTTGACTATGTCATAAATAGGAAAAGCTAATGGATCCCAACTCGATTATTCAAAATTAGTGCAAAAGAATTAGCGTCCAAATTTTACTTACGTAATCTAATTCTCTCACTTACCAATGTCATAGAAATTTGAAATTTAGCACGAGCATTGATTAAGTCAAAAATAGGAAAAGTTAATGGGTCCCAACTCGATTATTTAATTCTAGCACAAAAAAATTGCGTCCAAATTTTACTTACATAATCTAAATCTCTCACTTGAAATTTGGCACGAGCATTGATTATTATGTCATAAATAGGAAAAGTTAATGGGTCTCAACTCAATTATTTAATTCTAAGCGCAAAAGAATTAGCGTCCAAATTTTACGTAAGAAATCTAATTCTCTCACTTCCCGATGTAATTTGACACGAGCATTGATTATGTCATAAATAGGAAAAGCTAATGGGTCCCAATTCGATTATTCAATTCTAAGCGCAAAAGAATTAGCGTCCTAATTTTATGTACGAAGTCTAATTCTGAAACTTCTCAATGTCATAGAAACTTGAAATCTGGCACGAGCATTGATTATGTCATAAATAGGAAAAGTTAATGGGACCCAACTCGATTATTCAATTCTAGCGCAAAAGAATTAGCATTCAAATTTTACGTACGGAATCTAATTCTCTCACTTCCCGATGTCATAGAAACTTGAAATTTGGCACGGGCATTGACTATGTCATAAATAGGAAAAGCTAATGGGTCTCAACCCGATTATTCAATTTTAGTGCAAAAGAATTAGCGTCCAAATTTTACTTACGTAATCTAATTCTCTTACTTCCCAATGTCATAGAAATTTGAAATTTAGCACGAGCATTGATTATGTCAAAAATAGGAAAAGTTAATGGGTCCCAACTCGATTATTTAATTCTAGCACAAAAAAAATTGCGTCCAAATTTTACGTACGGAATCTAATTCTCTCACTTCCCAGTGGCATAGAAACTTGAAATTTGGCACGGGCATTGATTATGTCATAAATAGGAAAAGTTAATAGGTCTCAACTCGATTATTCAATTCCAAGCGCAAAAGATTTAGCGTCTAAATTTTACGTACGTAATTTAATACTCTCACTTCCTGATGCCATAGAAGCATGAAATTTGGCACAAGCATTGATTATGTCATAAATAGGAAAAGCTAATGGGTTTCAACTCGATTATTCAATTCTAGTGCAAAAGATTTAGCGTTCAAATTTTACGTACGGAATCTAGTTCTCTCACTTCCCAGTGGCATAGAAACTTGAAATTTGGCACGGAATTGATTATGTCATAAATAGGAAAAGTAAAAATAGGTCCCAACTTGATTATTCAATTTAGAGCAAAAGAATTAGCGTCCAAATTTTACGTACGGAATCTAATTCTCTCACTTTCCGATGTCACAGAAACTTGAAATTTGGCACTGGCATTGATTATGTCATAAATAGGAAAAGCTAATGTGTCCCAACTCAATTATACAATTCTAAGCGCAAAAGATTTAGCGTCTAAATTTTACGTACATAATCTAATACTCTCACTTCCTGATGCCATAGAAGCATGAAATTTCGCACAAGCATTGATTATGTCATAAATAGGAAAAGTTAATGGGTCCCAACTTGATTATTCAATTCTAGCGCAAAAGAATTAGCGTTCAAATTTTACGTACGGAATCTAATTCTCTCACTTCCCGATGTCATAGAAACTTGAAATTTGGCACGGGCGTTGACTATGTCATAAATAGGAAAAGCTAATGGGTCCCATCTCGATTATTCAATATTAGTGCAAAAGAATTAGCGTCCAAATTTTACTTACGTAATCTAATTCTCTCACTTCCCAATGTCATAGAAATTTAGCACAAGCATTGATTAAGTCAAAAATAGGAAAAGTTAATGGGTCCCAACTCGATTATTTAATTCTAGCACAAAAAAATTGCATCCAAATTTTACGTACATAATCTAAATCTCTCACTTGAAATTTGGCACGAGCATTGATTATTATGTCATAAATAGGAAAAGTTAATGGGTCTCAACTCGATTATTTAATTCTAAGCGCAAAAGAATTAGCGTCCAAATTTTACGTAAGAAATCTAATTCTCTCACTTCCCGATGTAATTTGACACGAGCATTAATTATGTCATAAATAGGAAAAGCTAATGGGTCCCAATTCGATTATTCAATTCTAAGCGCAAAAGAATTAGCATCCTAATTTTATGTACGAAGTCTAATTCTGTAACTTCTCAATGTCATAGAAACTTGAAATCTGGCACGAGCATTGATTATGTCAAAAATAGGAAAAGTTAATGGGTCCCAACTCGGTTATTTAATTCTAGCACTGAAAAATTGCGTCCAAATTTTACGTACATAATCTAATTCTCTCACTTGAAATTTGGCACGAGCATTGATTATTATGTCATAAATAGGAAAAGTTAATGGGTCTCAACTCGATTATTTAATTCTAAGCGCAAAAGAATTAGCGTCCAAATTTTACGTAAGAAATCTAATTCTCTCACTTCCCGATGTAATTTGGCACGAGCATTGATTATGTCATAAATAGGAAAAGCTAATGGGTCCCAACTCGATTATTCAATTCTAAGCGCAAAAGAATCAGCGTCCTAATTTTATGTATGAAGTCTAATTCTGTAACTTCTCAATGTCATAGAAACTTGAAATCTGGCACGAGCATTGATTATGTCATAAATAGGAAAAGCTAATAGGTCCCAACTTGATTATTTAATTCTAAGCACAAAAGAATTAGCGTCCAAATATTACATACGTAATCTAATTCTCTCACTTTCTGATGTCATTTTATATAAAGGAAATGTCATATGGTTAGCTTCACGTGGTGTTTCCTGGGTAAGGCAAAGAACCATTCAAAATGGTGAACATATTTTTTCCTCGGTTTCTCTAAAGTAACGACGACTTCATAAGATTTTCCGTGTGAACACCAGATAAACACCTGTACCAAATGAACTCGGGCGAAGCCGGGTATATCAGCTAGTTTTCCATAAACCTGAAATGACCATGTAATTATGTGGGACTGTTGTGCCGCTCTGGCAAAATACGTCCATATATACAAAGCTTGGTGAATTATTACACAATCATTTTTCTGTATGCCTCCTTATGAAATAGGGGACATATGGAGGTACAGCAGAAAGCTTATACACTTCTATGGCAGCCCTATTATGGCCATATGTATAAGACCTTATGCATTTTGGAATAACGCTGTAGTGTAGCAAAATGTGTGAAAAGTGGGTCTTAAATACTTTCTGATAACACTGTGCAGCTGCTGAACATAGAGTCCAATCCTATTATTATTAGAATTTGCAATACGCAAGGAGTAGAACACATAGATTCCAATGGGCTTGTTCACATGCCGATAATTTTCCTGGACATTTCTGCTGTGAAAAAAAATATGCAGCATGGTCTATTTTCCTGCGCATTTAAGCACCAAAAGTCCCCAAAGCAGTTAATGGGGATGTGTTAGGGAATGTGTGATACACTGCCTAATTGCACAAGAAAAAAAATACATTTTAAATAGAGATGAGCGAGCATACTCGCTAAGGCTAACTACTCAAGCGAGTAGTGCCTTAGTCGAGTATCTGCCTGCTCGTCTCTAAAGATTAGGCTGCCGGCGCAGGTGACAGGTGAGTTGCGGCGGTGAGCAGGTGGGAGAAGGGGGGAGAGAGGGAGAGAGGAATCTCCCCTCCGTTCCTCCTCGCTCTCCCCCGCCGCTCCCCGCCCGCCGCCAGCACCTGAATCTTTAGAGACGAGCGGGCAGATACTCGACTAAGGCACTACTCAATCGAGCAGTTAGCCTTGGCGAGTATACTCGCTCATCTCTAATTTTAAACTCATTAGACTAATTAGCCGTTTCAATGGCTGGGAGCATCGATTCATATTTCTTTTGAGCTATATGATGGTATGGCACATGAGCCCCGGGGATCCCAGATCTTTGATTTCAATTTTGAGTTGTGGTCCCTGAAAGTGATAGTAAAATCTAATTAAAAGTTGAAGAGTAGCATGTGAGAAGCAGAAATCCGCTTTCCTCATCTTTCAGTGTTCCGTGGGACCGCTGCCATGACTGAAGTAAGGAAATTGTAAAAGAAGGGGCCTCCTTCTACTACCATAGGGGTCGATGATCCAGGAAGTCATCCACCATTGTGTGCAGTAGATTCGGGTACTGATCTGCATTGAGAGCCCCTGGAATGAACAAAGCTATTACTAGACTATTGCGCCAAAATCAACCCACACGTTCGCGCTGAAATTTGTATTGTCTTCTGATTGAGTCATGCTCCTTCTAGTAATTTGCATTACATCTGCACTGAATTGACGCTTTGTTTTTCACTAACATAGTCCGGCAATCATAGCATTAGCCCTGGACTGCACTGTTGAAAGGTTTTGAGCATCTTATTCTATAAAGAGGCCACTTTCCTTACTTCAGTCATAACAGTGGACCCATGAGACTTAAAGAGAGAAAGATATATATTCTCAAATATTACTCCAACTTTGCAGTTGGGTTTTACTCTATATCTCTTACAGGGGCCACGACACAAAATTGAGGGGCGACCCATGGGCCGATGCGTCACACCATCGTTCATCCATGCCTTCGTATTCATGTACGCTATTGTTATTTTCATACCATATAGGACATAAGAATTGAGATTTAGCGATGGATCAGACTTTATGACTACATCGTCTATCTATAGATCTATCTTTATCTAACAAATATCCAAGGAAGGATAAGTGAACAAGCAGAGACAAGACCATGGGTGCCCAAAGCTAACTGATGCACATGGGAATGTAGGCTAGCCAGTTTGGGCTGATCCCACAGAAGACCTAGTGATACACAAACTGTTGAAAGTGCTAACTCTGGCTATAAAAGAAAGGTGGTAGAACACACTTTGCACCTGTGGTTCATACCCAAACTTGTTTGTCAAATTGGACTATTGCTGTTATGTTAATGTCTCCTGTTAACCTTGTTTTATTTGTAGAAAGGGACTTGCTTAAGGCTTATTTAGACCCAATGATTCTTGCTCAAAAATCGCCTAAAGCTGTCTTTTGAGCTAGAATCGTTGGGTCCAACAAGAAAGCACAGACATCCTGCAGTTTTTTTGCACAAGTCGTTCATCGCTGTCTTTCAGCTAGCTGACAGAGAACAATGAGCCTTATCAGTGCCGTGCATTGAGTTCTCAGTGGGATGCTATTGTTTCAGCTGGTATCCTGCTCGAAGATCACAGCAGGAGTATGAAGAAGACAGTGCTCCAGCTGTGTTTTGCATACCCTGCTTGGAGTGCTCAGCTGGATTTCTTGAACACAGCAGGAGTAAACAGAAGAAGAAACCGAGCCTACAGTCCACTTTATCTGTATGACTCTGCTCCTGGACTTGGAGTACTCCAGAGGAAAAAAGGGGGTAGGGGTCACTCCATAGACACTCAGGCAGACAATTATTTAAATTAAGGCTTGAACAATAGACACCCTGCACAGCAGACGCATGGGTGTAACTCTGTAAAGTACCTCTATGCAGTGATCCTAGTTGTGGATGGCAACACAGGAAAAGCCTGCAGTGTGAACGGGTACCTATTTAGAACTTTTGGTAGGGCTCTCTCTAATGACGGAACTCACTCCTTCACATCCACACTCCAAACGCTAAGGGATATCGCTCCTCTTCCTCTATCTTTACCTATATAGAAGCTGAAGGTGCTTCCTTGTGGCTCTGTGTTAGCACTCTCTCCTCCTGAAGATGGACTCCTTTCATGCTCTCAAACACTCACATTTATAACCTCACTTGTACCACATGACATGACAAACTGATACATTTACAAGCAGGCAATGATTTTATTAACGTTAACCTCTCAAGCTACGCAGCTGTGCAACACACACACTGGCTATGACAGGACAAGCTTTGCACAGTGCATCAACATAGAACAAAACATGTATGACATTTATGGAGGGGACCAGGATGGTCTTCTGGGCCAGTACAGCTCTGTCCATTAACACAGCAGGCGTATGGAAAAGACAGTGCTCCAGCTGTCTTCTGTAAACCCTGCTCGAAGCGCTCAGCTGTATACCAGCAATCAATGAATAATAGAGGTGAAGCAGCATCCACGGAAATTATTTCAAACGCTTTAATTCCTCCAGCATAAAACAACGTTTCAACCAACTTGTGGTTGACCACAAGTTAGTTGAAACGTTGTTTTATGCTGGAGGAATTAAAGCGTTTGAAATAATTTCCGTGGATGCTGCTTCACCTCTATTATTCATTGATTCCTGTTACATTCGGTCCAGTGGATCCACGACCGATTAAGAAGCGTGCAACTTCTTGCCCAGTGGGTTCCTCCCTCAGATAGAGGTTTGGCGTGTGCTGTCGTCGATTGTCTCTTGGACTACGGTATCAGCTGTATACCAGCTGTGCACTCTCTGAACACAGTAGGAGTATGTAGAAGACAGCGCTCTATCTGTCTTCTGTGTACCCTGCTTGGAGTGCTCAGCTGTATACCAGTTGTGCACTCAATAAACAGAGCAGGAGTATGCAAAAGATAGCACTCCAGCTGTCTTCTGTATACCCTGCTCAGAGCGCTCAGCTACTTAGCACTTATGCAAAGTGAACACTTTGAGCGAATTTTGAGCAATCACCTTGCCCTGTAAATGCGCACAACGATGATCGCTCAAAAGATTGCCTTTGCGCAAATTATGAGCGATAATCATTAGGTCTAAATGCGCCTTTAGTCATTTTGACTACTAGTAGTATGGACCTGTAGCTGTAACATTCCCTCCTTATATAGCAAATTAAGCTCAGTTCTGCTGTAGATAAAAAATTGAAATTATGTAATGCTCATGTATGATATTGTCTTGAAAAACAAAAATAATGTCTGTTAAAGCAGATATTTTATCTATGAAGGACGTGAAACTTTGGTCTGATAAAGTCATGTACTGTACACTAAAGTCCTGCTGATTTTTGCCCTTTGCACATACAAAGTTACAGGTTGATTCTATCACTAGAAAACCGAACATTGATCAATAACTTTTTCATTTTTGCATGGATCCCCATAACAATGAACATGCATGAAGATTATATAGCCTATCAAACCATCACAACTATCAATACAGTGACATCGAAGTACGATTGCCAAACTGGTGTTTAATTCAGTGTGGCACACACATGTAGTTGAATAGCATGTACTTATTGTTTATGAATTCTGCTAAATGGGTTAATTTAAACGATGTCTAAGAGTATTTTGGAATAAGTATGGTGAAGGAAGTGTACTGATAAAATCTTGTATTGAAATAATTTGAGATGAATTAATAGAAGGTGACAAATCAACAAGATGACGCGGCATGCCACACATCTAATGCTAGCATCAGGAAAATTGAAAATCACTGTCGCGGCTTGTTGGTTGCAACTGTGTTGTGCTAAGTTAACCACGATACGGAAGCAGACTCGTCACTTTGCTCCTATACAGGCTGCTGGTTGACATATTTTGTGTGGGGGTTGCCTGCTGTTGTTGATTTTGAGTAATAGAGATGTTGATGTTTCTGCCACCTATTTTCACCCCGATTTCAAATTTGTCTAGGTCCATTTTTCGAATGATCACTTCTGCATATAAGTTAAACAAGAAGGGTGAGAGGATGTAGCCCTGTCGGACATTTTTGCTGATCCCAAACCAATCTGTGTCTCCATACTGTGTTCCCACAGTGGCTTCTTGATTGGCACGAAGTAATTTTATCAGCTTGACTAGATGTGCCTGCTACTATCTGTATCCCTATAGTTGCATGTTGTTTTTTTCCTCAGAGTCCCCCACCTCTGAGAGAGGTTTTATTAGGTGTGGTTTCTTTTCTATCAGCAAGTAGGGAGGGATTTATATTTTTACTCCTCCCTTAGCTAATTGCTGTTTATTGCAGTTCAGTTGGTGTAAAGCTGGTGTGTTACGATCGTGTGGGCAACTAACCACGGGGCCCACATGATCGTACCCAAAGGAGGACTAGGTACACACACAGGTATCTCGCAAACTGACCCTGTTCTACAAGGAGGAATGAGAGTGGCCCTACCTAAGCGGCACATTGCCCCAATAAGGGCAGCCCAGCGGTCTTCGGATCTGGGCCCTAGCTAATCCTAGGAGCCACGCACTATCCAGGATACATACACATGCCACATAACAGGGACTGTACAACAGGATACACAGCATACAAAATGCAACCACTAGTAACACATGATAAGCTGAATATAAATACCAGGTATTAGTTGACATGTTGTACAATATGTGGAAGCTAGCAGGCCACTTCACGGCTCCTGGTTATACTGCTAGTCCCTACACTAACCAGTAGTCCAGCAGAACCGGACACCGTTCACACAGCACGCTGCAACAGGACATTACACAGATTGCATGTCACAGAGCATACTGACACAAAACTGACAGAATTTAAATGTACACATGGACATGTACCAGCACACACTGCAAACTTCAACAGACAAGGATTCATGACAGCTCACCTTGAACTCTAGACACAGACTGACCAAGAGCTGGGTTTATATGTGAGCACAGACCCAGGAGATTGGCTGGCAGGAAGAACCACACCCAGCCGACTCAATCAATTAACCCTCCACCTCCTGTGGAGCTGTCCTGCTAGGAAGCCTAGAACTACAGATTCCAGCAGCACACATAACATGATGTATAAAACAGTGTAATAGCCTTTAAAGCCCTCCTCCTCCAGTACTGGGATCCAGGGTTCAAATCTGACCAATGATAACATCTGCTTGGATATTTGTTTCCATGCAAATGTTGTCCTTGGTCAGATTTGAACCTATGACCCCAGTGGTGCAAAACAATAGTGTTAACCACCATGCTTCTTCTTTTTTCGTCTTCCTCCTTGTCCTTCTTCCTCTGGTAGAAGAGAAGGAAAAGAAGGAGCAGTAAGATGAAAAGATCTTCTCCCCCTTCTCCAGAAGAGAAAGAAGGAAGACGCGTGATGGCTCAGTTGCCTTGCAGCGCTGGGGCCGTAGGTTTGAATCTGACCAAGAGCAACGTCTACATGAAGTCTATATGTTTTCTCTGTGTTTGTATGCTTTTCTTCTTAATAAGAAGAATCACATTATATAGTACATACATTTATTGAGAAGGAGAAACAAAAACACGGTAGAACATACTAACTCCATGTGGATGCTGTCCTTCTCAGATTTGAACCTAAGTTCCCAGTGCTGCAAGGCAACATGGGTTAACCACTGAGCCACCATGCTTCTCTTACCTTCTTTCTCTTCCTCCTGCTTCTTCTGGAGAAGGAAAAGGAGAAGAAGAGTGAGAAGAAGATGAGAAGAAGAAGGAAAAAGAAGAAGAATAAGTAGGTGAAGTAGAAGATCTTCTTGTACACAGAAGTAGTTGGATGCTGGAGGGGGCCATTTTTATAAATGATCTGGAGGAGGGAATTAAGGGAAAACTGATCAAATTTGCAGACAACACAAAGCTAGGAGGGATAGCTAACACTGGAGAAGAGAGAGAGAGAGTATTGAAAAGGATCTAGACAAGCTAGAACAGTGGGCGGTGACTAACAGAATGGTATTTAACAAGGAGAAATGGAAGAGTCCTACATCTGAGCAAGAAAAATAAAAACTGCACATACAGAATGGGAAGAATTAAGCTAAGCAGCAGCATGACTTGTTATGCTAATAGATCATAGATTGAATATGAGTCAACAGTGTGATGCAGCAGCAAAAAAAAGGCAAACACAATTCTAGGATGTATTAAGAGAAGCATAGAGTCTATAATCACGTGGGGTAATTACTCTTCCTTCCAGTTCTCGGTGCCCCAATTTAAAAAAAAAAAAGACATAGACAAACTGGAGCAAGTTCACAGAAGGGTTACCAGGATGGTGAGTGGCCTGCAAATCATGTCCAATGAGGAATGGTTAAAGGATCTGGGAATGTTTAGCTTGCAAAAAAGAAGGCTGAGAGGAGACTTAATAGCTGTCTACAAATATCTGAAGGGCTGTCACAGTGCAGAGGGATCAACCCTATTCTCATTTGTACAAGGAAAGACTAGAAGCAATGGGATAAAACTTAAAGGGGTTGTCTCGCGAAAGCAAGTGGGGTTAAGCACTTCTGTATGGCCATATTAATGCACTTTGTAATATACATCGTGCATTAAATATGAGCCATACAGAAGTTATTCACTTGCCTTCCCTGCGCTGGCGTCCCCGTCTCCATAGCTCCGTCTAACTTCAGCGTCTAATCGGGAGAAGACACAGAATAGATATTAAAAATGACTTTTTGACAATGAGGGTGATCAATGAGTGAAACAGGTTACCACGGGAGGTGGTGAGTTCTCCTTCAATGGAAGTGTTCAAACAGAGGCTGGACAGACATCTGTCTGGGATGATTTAGTGAATCCTGCATTGAGCAGGGGGTTGGGGCCGATGACATTGTAGGTCCCTTCCAACTCTACCATTCTATGATTTTATGATTTCAGCATATGCTCTAGGCAGACCTTGTTTTGCAACATACAAGCTAAATATCAACCAGACAGAATTAAATTATTGAGGAATGTTTGGGTTTCCTAGCAAGAGAATAACCCTGCATAAATAGTTCCATTATATCACTCTGCAAAATGTGAACTAGGTTAGGGCTACCTGTGTTGGCTTGCTCAGGCTTCATTATTGCTGAGCAACTATAATTATAGGTCTAAGTCCTACGGTTGTAACCTGTCCATCCTGATTTACCAGTTGATATTTAGTTCAAAACGCAGAATTCAACTACTAAAAGGTCCCATCCTACATAAACTGTAGCTGCGGACGTGCCTCTTCCAATATTTTGTTCTGCTGCTTCTCCACTGTCCTGCAATCTCCTCTAATCATAAGTACCACCTTCCATCTCAGCATTACAACCATGTAAGTTGCTATGGGGGTACTCTGTGGCATTGTAAACAGGCGCACTTTCTCGTAACTGATTGCATTAACTAGAGGACACTCTATTGGTATTGTATATAGCAGTATATAGAACTAAACCCCCCAGAATCGTCAATTTGGAAACACATTGTTCAAAATCCTCTATGGCTCTTTCACATGTGCAAAGGCAGTTCCATTTTGCGCCTCCCTTGCAGATTCTGTTAAATTACTGGGAAAAGTAGCATTGTATGCAGCGCTTTTTTCTGGTAAGGTGCTGAACACGATAAGGCTTCTTTCACACGAGCACATATTGGCCGATGTTTTCACGGCCGGCAGATATACTCTTCCATCTGGGGCGTAGAAGCTTGTAAACGGGAGCACAAATTTAACGTTTGTGTGCCCGTTCACACGGGATGGGGCCCGGTGCATATGCACCGAGCTCACTATGCTGTCTCAAATTTCCCCTCGCTCCCCATCGTAGGCTCACCTATCCTCTCCTTCCTGCTCGTTCTTTGCAATTGGAGGGGTCTGGATGGCGGTGGAGCTAAGCACTGGCCTGTCCTGCCTCCTCCCATTGATGGCTATGGACAAGGGGCGGAGAGAGGGCCAGAGCTTAGCTCCGCCCACCCCACCCCTTGTTCACAGCCAGCAATGGGAGGAGGTGGGTCGGGCTGGTGCTTAGCTCCGCCCCCACCTGCCCCCTTCCATTGCAGAGATCCAGCGGGGAGGGGAAGAATGGTGAGCCTGAACAGGGGGAGGAGAGCAGTGCTAAACTCCCTCCCACCTGCGGCCACTGCCATGGGCTCCCATAGAAGCCTATGTAACGGCCAACGCATTCTGGCCCAAAAGATAGTTTCAGGACTATCTTTTGGCCCGACATAAAAATGCCCGGTGCTATATTGTGCTGGCAGGGCGCTTTTACGTCTCAGGAATACGGTCACGTGATCTGATGCATTGGAATCCAATGCATCAGATCACAGCGTATATCAGCCGGCCATGAAAACGGCCGGCTGATATGCGCTCATGTGAAAGAAGCCTAATGGGAACATGATGGATTCCATTATAGGCAATGGGGTCTGTTTGGCACTGTTGGTGTCCGTAATATGCCAGATACCACCCCGTCATTGATTTTTTAAACTGGAGCAAAACAACATGAACAGTGCAAACGATGTGTGAACAAGCCCTTAGATTTTGTGACCTAGATTGCTGTCTATGTTAAAAAGGTGTTTTTCAGGCAGCACCTACCAGGGTGCTCTGTATAGTGGCTGGCGTTCTAAATTGCAGACACAGCTTCCATTAAAATCAATGGGTAAACTGCTTGCATCTACAAGCTTAATTTCCATTGATTCGAATGAGAACTGCGCCTGTAATTGCAAGCGCCGGCCAATACACAAGAGTCAGAGTGATGCTTCCACTTCGACCCCTGGGTATCTAAGCGGACACTACCTGGAAATCCCCTTTAACTATGCTTAACATTTTAGAGTGCTATAGAGTGCTGCACTGACATGCTTCAAGTATCTGAGTGCCAAGATTTGCATTATTTATTGCAATGTCCTTGCTGAGTCACAAATTCCGCCTTGGTTCTACAATCCATCATCTAAGGAACATTACATCTGCTAAAAATAATATCTTGGAGCATTCTCACAAGACATTTACTTCCTGCTGCAGCACCAACCGAAACATTCATCATCTGTGAGAAGGGATTAAGCATTAATCAATTTTGTCTCTTTAATCATCCTGACAAGCTGTCATGTGAGATTATTTATTTCTCTTTTCGCTGCTGAAGACTCACACATGCTTAGCAAAGAAACACTTTCTACATCTGATTACATGGAACGGACTTTGAAACTACGGTATGAAGGTAACATATTAATTAGCAATAAACCTTCTGGAGGGTTGGCCACACTTACCACGTTCGGAATATAATCAAAAACAGCATTTTCATTACCATTTTAGGTTGCTTGTACACAATACTGCTGAGTCGTGACAATTGTTGAACGGCCAAGAATCAGCTGTAAATCTTTATGGTTTCACGGCAAGTACAGTATCGGTGAAGTATAAGGTGTTCATGTGCTTACCTCTACTATGAATCCACGGCAATTCAAGATAAACTGCATGTGGCTTAGCCACCTCGGGTATGGGCACCCTTTGGCCGGATTCACACGAACGTATTTGAGCAGCGTTTTGCGCTCGCAATACACAGCCAATAGAATCTATTGATTTCAATGGGTTCATTCACAAACGTATTTTGCGCATGCATTTCATTCCCGCTAAAAAATGTGCAGCATACTCTATTGTCTCATGCATTTGCTCACGAAAATAGCACACATTGAGCTAATTAACTTAATTGCCCATTTCAATGAATGTGAACATGGTTGCATGTATTTTTGCACACAAATGCGTACAATTTGCATGCGCAAAAAGTACTGTAAACCGTGCACATGCATGCACAAATATGCACTGCCCATTGTGCAAATACACAGTGCAAATGCATGCACGTGATGCCTGCTTTAGAGACCTTTCACACAGGATGCAATGAGTCCGCACGGACATTTCTGTGTCACAATGTTATCCCTATTGGGCTTGAATTCCGCACCTATTAAAATCTGTGTCTTTACTGCTCTCTGTTGCAGTATCCGACCCGGACGTCTGCAGGAGGCCTATCACTAACTAGAGAAGAAGTATTAATTAAGCATAACTTTTGTTTATACTATTAAAAAAACTAGCTAGAGAAGTCTTGTTACCCATTCATAAAAACCCAGGATAGAAAAATGATAATTATAGCTGGTGCGGTATTATACTATGGTAGCTGGGATCTGGATAAGAGAGAGTTAATGCAATTAAAATGGCAGATGCCATAAAAAGAAGGGTGGAAGTATGCCTATTTAAAGACAAGGAAATGAGACAGCAGTTTGTATGAAGAAAAGGTTAGTATGCCTGTGTAGCAATGCAGCAAAATGGGACCAATCAGCATATGTGTATAAATAAGAAAGGAATTTTGATTGTGTATGATGTATAAAAAGTGTATGCCCCCTGTGCTCATGGCTCAGAATTCAAGAGAATACTCCTCTGAGACGTCACTGGTACCAATAGAAGCTATATTTCCTGAAGAAATTGCCTTGGTGTCTTTCTATCCAATACCAAATGCAGAGATATCTGGATGAAAAAGGACGTAATATACAGAAGACTCATCGATTTGAATGGGTTGAGTCATATGTGCATATTTTGCGCGAGCATTTTTGGTTGAATAAAAAAATATGCAGCATATTTTCCTGTGTATTTGTGCACAAAAATTCATCATAGAAAGCAATGGTGATGCGCAAATGCACACGCAATAAAAAAAGGACATGCGTATACGCTGCGTATTAGCACAGGAAATAGTTTGGACGCTATAAAGCAAACAGGAAATAGCACTGAGCTAGTAGATGCTCAGTGGGTTCCACCATGCCGAGAGGGATGAACATGAAGGTGCTCAAAGCCATGGTGGAGCAGTAACTTTGCTTGTAAGACAAAACCTGTGAGGACTACAAAGATCAGCATCTTTGAAGACAAGTAAGAAGATGACACACTGCAGCAGAGAAAAGAATTCTGAAAGCATTTTTTTATTGCTATGTTTTGCCATGTAATGTCTATGAAACATCTTCTCCCCTCATCTTCATCAATCATCTCATCATTGTAAATTTACTTACTCAATGCGCAGAGTTATCTCATGATTACCAAGATCTCTTGTTTATTTATATCTAATTGTTTTGTTACGAGGTCATGTGGAAATATGGATCCTAATTATACAATGAAGTAACTGATGTATAAGTCCAGTTCTCATAAATGCTACTGATATAAATGCAATATTGTTGAAATGTACTTGAAATTCTAAATGTATGCAACTTTGTTGAAAATTTTAGGTGAAATAAATTCTCAAAAAAAGTAATTTAATAAAACATTTTTAGCAAGTTATGAGTCCGAGTAAGTGTGGGTGCAGTGCACACAGTGTTTTATATGCAGAGTCTGGCACTCTTTGTGCCACTTTTTGTTGGAGTTTTCATGTTTTCCTTGTACTTGTAGACTTTGTGTGCATTTTTCCTGTAATTGTACAATGTGCCTGTATGCAGATTTTTTGGGCGGCCTTATGCTAACTGTTGAATTGAAAAGCATGTTTTAATAGCAGTGCCTTGCATTGTTCATTTTGGTTGCTGTACTTTCTTTTATTGGGATAAACCAAAGAATATTTAATTGTATATACTGAGCAATGTAATTTTTTTCACCAAATACAAATAAGATGTGAAGATAAGTTGGCGGACAATGAGGGGCTATTTCTGAAGAGAATAAACCTCCTTGCCACAAAATACAAAACATCCACACAAGTACTATAATATTCTTCTGGTTTTCAGAAGGGTGGTAGACACGGACCCGTAAGTGTTTTACATCTTTGTATTCATTTTCTGTATTTATATTGTCATTTTTTAAGTCTGCTTAATTGATTAATCGCTATGTTCCATAATTCCCCTAGAATAAAAGTCTAAAGTTGCCCAATAGTAAAATTTCCCAGCGGTATGGTTTACTGTTAGCTGTGCAAAAATCAATGAACTGTGTGTGTAGAAATTGACAGTAGGCTCGGCCATCGTGGACCTTCATGTGTCCTATAAATTACCATAGAAACATAATGTAAATTAAATCCAAAATTTTAACACTTGAATAGACTGTTAGCGCTTTGCCCCCACCAGGTTTGCCTCATAAAAAGGACACAGATACTTACCTGTATTTAATCACTCTGTAGAATAATATTTGTCACCTGCTTTGAACTTTGCTAATACAAGAAACACTCTAAAAACCTGTTACAGTCTGTATTTTCTTCTATTGGGAAATTTAATAACTTTCCAGAGGATGAAATGGAGGAAAGGGGTGTGACTGAGACAGTTGCCGTGTCATCTGCTCTTTCAAGCATTGTGAAGACACAGAAAGCTGTTAAAGGAGCATTCAGAGGCGTCCATATCAGCAGAAAGAACACGTATTACTTCACCAAGGCAGAGAAGACCAGCTGCTACTTTCACACCTGGCTTGCAAGTAGACCAAAATGTCCTGGCCTGCTTGCAAGTCAAGAGAAGGGAAAAATGGATAGGCCACTACTGCCAAAGTTTAGTTCATAATTTCCAAAAATTGCCATGCTACTTACTCCTCCAAGTTATATTTTGCCATAGCGACATATCTATCACCCTGCAAATCAAAAGAATGGTTTATGGCACTTGACAACTGGAGGGTTGTGTGAAGAAGGCAGTACCGGCCTCCTGTGAACTACTTCTCCGCTCCTTCACCACCTTTCAAACTCCAGTACCAGAGGTACATGTACTATGAAATTGACCCTGGATCTTAGCCTTCATTAGATAGAACCCAATGTCATTTTCATAGGCATGACCCATATTATACCCCCCTTCGCCTCTGTGCCACCTCAAAATCACCCCGCCTTTCAAGAACCTTGCTCCCAGTCTGGAACAAGTGCAATGGCCAGATCACAAATTACTGAAGCACTTGACCCATAAGCCACAGAATATTTTTACTGTGAGGGTTATTTGGTTTGTAGATTTATGTTCCAATTTTTTGCATTTTTTATTTAAATTCATGGAGAAAATGTAAACTTTATTTTATCGTTGAATAAAACTATTTTGGTTAAGCAAACTGCCTTGTAGTACTTTATTCATTCGACAAGGTAAACAGTTGTCTGTATAGTTTTTATTGTAAAATTTCAACCTTTAGGGCAGTAATCATACAGTGGTACTCTTATAAGTGACTGTATGTTTACTGGCAATATAGATACGCAAACACATGGTTGACTCAGACTATTACATTGCTTTCATACAGTGTGCTGCCATTTTGCTTTCCACAGTATTCGAAAGCAATACTGCACATGCAGCCTCCGAGACAGCGGGGTAGAGTTTGGGCCTTGTCACGGGGCTCTACCGTCTCCCACCCGGAGGGTAACCAGTGACACATCCAAGGGGCCGAGAACAGGCTATTAAAAGTGAAAACCCAACTGCGGTTTACCTTAGTTTCTTGTCACATGTGACACCACCCGTCTGTCCTCTGTGGTGAATTCCAGACGATGTAATAAAAAGTCCACGCACACAGAGTTGATCTTTAAAGGCTAAACCAGGAACGGTCGGTAGAGCCATTTACATGCAAAATAACTTGAATAAACTTGGAAAGCAGTCCATACAATTTACATCCCCTGGCAAGGCACTGGTGCAGGAGGACATGTAGTGTGACAGGGAGGAAACACGGGAGGCCAGAGGGAGTTCACAGGCCTCGTTATCTGTGTATCTCTGTTCCCGGACACTCTTCTTCTCTCACTCTCCAACTCTGCCAGTTCACACTCACGGGGTAGAACATACACTCAGCGCTGCATGGTGTGGTCTTGCAGACTTGCTGCTCCTCTCTCAGTTTTTGGAAACAGGGTTTGGGTAGAAGGGACCCAAGAAACACATATGCCATCCTCTCAGCTTCCTCCGTCTTCACTACACATAGACGAAAGATGTCTGTGTGCAGACAGGCTCTTGACTTGAATAACTGAAGCAGAAGGTTGATGGAAAAGACTTCACTCATGCACCTTTGCAAACACATATATAAAACAAGGTCACAAGACATACAAAAAATATATTTCCAGACATAACCCAGACAGTAACCCATTCAGTGCTGCAGCTAAGCAATACACATCAAATTCACTCACATAGAAGACACTGACAATACATAAGCACAAAACATATATAGATCATTCAGAAACATCTAGAAAGTTCTGTGCATTGACTTCTGTACACTACACACATGCAATCAGTAGGGTGGCAGTATTGCACTACGGTGCATGGCAGCTGTTAACAGCACAGTCACAACTGTATTACTCAGAGTTTTGTTAAAGATATTTTAAACCACAGCACATGGTTTTAGTAGAAATAAAGGAAAAACAATTTTTTCTATATAGTTTTATTGATGATTTTTATTTTTGGACAAAGCACTAATGAGGTATTGGTTATTAATTTGACAAATTTATACACATTGTTAAACAACAGAACATGAAATTACTGGTAAAAATTACTATAATGTATATACATTTTCCAAAATACTTTAAGCTCACAACCCACATCAAGGGTCCTCGTTGTCTGTGAGTCCCTAACTAAAATGTGAAAAACTAGCTAAATAACATATAAAATGAAAGCACAGCCAGTAGAGATGAGCGAGCACCAAAATGCTCGGGTGCTCGTTACTCGAGACGAACTTTTCGCGATGCTCGAGGGTTCGTTTCGAATAACGAACCCCATTGAAGTCAATGGGCGACCCGAGCATTTTTGTATATCGCCGATGCTCGCTAAGGTTTTCATTTGTGAAAATCGGGGCAATTCAAGAAAGTGATGGGAACGACACAGCAACGGATAGGGCAGGCGAGGGGCTACATGTTGGGCTGCATCTCAAGTTCACAGGTCCCACTATTAAGCCACAATAGCGGCAAGAGTGGGCCCCCCCCAACAACTTTTACTTCTGAAAAGCCCTCATTAGCAATGGATACCTTAGCTAAGCACCACACTACCTCCAACAAAGCACAATCACTGCCTGCATGACACTCCGCTGCCACTTCTCTTGGGTTACATGCTGCCCAACACCCCCCCCCCGCACGACCCAGTGTCCACAGCACACACCAAACTGTCCCTGCGCAGCCTTCAGCTGCCCTCATGCCACGCCACCCTCATGTCTATTTATAAGTGCGTCTGCCAGAGGAAAAGCAGGCACACACTGCAGAGGGTTGGCACGGCTAGGCAGCGACCCTCTTTAAAAGGGGCGGGGCGATAGTCCACAATACTGTACAGAAGCAATGAGAAATCCAATCCTGTGCCACCTCCATCTGGAGCTGGACACGTGGGCATAGCAATGGGGAACCTATGTGCCACACACTATTCATTCTGTCAAGGTGTCTGCATGCCCCAGTCAGACCGCGGTTTTTTATAAATAGTCACAGGCAGGTACAACTCCGCAATGGGAATTCCGTGTGCACCCACAGCATGGGTGGCTCCCTGGAACCCACCGGCTGTACATAAATGTATCCCATTGCAGTGCCCTGGACAGCAGAGCTAACGTCAGATGAAATGCAGGTGGACTTCGGCCCACACTGCATGCCCCAGTCAGACTGGGGTTCTTTAGAAGTGGACAGATGCATTTACAACTCCCTGTGGACCCACAGCATGGGTGGGTGCCAGGAAGCCACCGGCGGTACATAAATATATCCCATTGCATTGCCCATCACAGCTGAGGTAATAATGTCATGTTTAATGCAGGTGGGCTTCGGCCCACACTGCATGCCCCAGTCAGACTGGGGTTCTTTAGAAGTGGACAGATACATTTACAACTCCCTGTGGACCCACAGCATGGGTGGGTGCCAGGAAGCCACCGGCGGTACATAAATATATCCCATTGCATTGCCCATCACAGCTGAGGTAATAATGTCATGTTTAATGCAGGTGGGCTTCGGCCCACACTGCATGCCCCAGTCAGACTGGGGTTCTTTAGAAGTGGACAGATGCATTTACAACTCCCTGTGGACCCACAGCATGGGTGGGTGCCAGGAAGCCACCGGCGGTACATAAATATATCCCATTGCATTGCCCATCACAGCTGAGGTAATATTGTCATGTTTAATGCAGGTGGGCTTCGGCCCACACTGCATGCCCCAGTCAGACTGGGGTTCTTTAGAAGTGGACACATGTAGTTACAACAGAGCCAGGAAATAATTTTGCGCAAGCCTGCTGTAACACTTAGCTGGCTGCGTATGAATTTGGAGAACTACTACACCCAGCACAGACCCAGAACACTGAGGACACTCACAGGCAGCCCAAATAGATTTTTTTCCACAAATTTTTTTGCAAAGGCCCACTGCCTATATTCAATCAATATGTCTTCTGTCCCTGCCTAAGCGCTTCTGTCCCTGGAGTATTACTGCAGGGCGCAATGCTCTGCACAGCCGATATACCAAAAAAAAAAAAAAGTGCAGCACTGCAAAAAGCAGCCTCCACAGTACTGCACACGGTTAGATGTGGCCCTAAGAAGGACCGTTGGGGTTCTTGAAGCCTAAAATACTCCTAACACTCTCCCTATAGCAGCTCCGCCACCAACAACACTTTCCCTCCTCTATGTCAGAACGCATCTGTGGCGAGCCGCGGGAGGGGCCGATTTTTATACTCGGGTGACACCTGATCTCGCCAGCCACTCACTGCAGGGGGGTGGTATAGGGCTTGCCTTCCCTGTCTTTCTATTGGCCAGAAAAGCGCGCTAACGTCTCAGAGATGAAAGTGAAAGTAACCCGAACATCGCGTGGTACTCGTTACGAGTAACGAGCATCTCGAACACGCTAATACTCGAACGAGTATCAAGCTCGGACGAGTACGTTCGCTCATCTCTAACAGCCAGATAAAAAAATTATGATGCTGTTTGGAGAGATCAGTCCATCTGCCATGGAACTGCTCCGAGGTCTCAGAAAATTGTCTGCAAAGATGTTTCTGACAAGATGCTACTGGTCTGCAATGCAGCCTGGGGTGATCCACAACTTTTGAAGGAAGAGTTGCAGGTACAGTCTCATCTGCATTCCAAACCACATTGTCGTCTTGGCAAAAATTGTGCAGAACTACGCAGGCTCTAATTACGGTACACAAGTTCTCAGGTTTCAGCTTATACACCTCCTGGTGTCCATGTCTCTGCAAGCGAAGGGATGCAGAACATGAGGGGTCTGACTAAACCATCATATGCCACAATGACAAGTGGAGAAAGTGAACCTAAAGAGCCAGGAATGTTCTGTGGTTGTGCAGGGACAGCTGTTCGGGAAGAAGTCGCTGGCTCATTCTGGAAGCCTTGAAAATATGAGCATCCTCAGCAGTCCCATAGGCCCCGATATCCACAATTATAAATCAATAGTTACTATCAGCAAGAGCCAACAGCAGTACCGAGAAGTACTGCTTATAATTGTAATATAAGAACCCTGAATGCGGCCGCATTTTAACCCCTTAGTGACGGCCCTATAGTATTTTTAGGTCCTGCTGTTGCAGGACGTGTATGGAGGGAGATAGCGCCGCTATCTCCCTCCATACAGCGAGGGCATCAGCTGTGTATTACAGCTGACACCCGTGGGCTGCCTTAGCAGACTGCCTGTCAAGCAATTCCCGTGGGGCGGCTTGATAGACTACTGCCTGTCAAAAAAAAGTATAACGTAATGCTATAGCTTTACATCATACTGCAGGAGCGATCAAAGCATCGCTGGTTGTAGTCCTCTAGGAGGACTAAAAGAAAGTGTAAAAATAAGATCAATAAAGTTTTAGTATTTATTAAAAAAAAAGTAATAAAAGTTCAAAAAACCCTTTTGCCATATTTGCAATAAAAAATCAAAATAATAAATCAAAAATACGTGTTTGGTATCGCTGCGTCCGTAGAAGTCCGATGTATCAAAGTCATGCATTATTTACCCCGCAAGGTGAACGTGGTCTGAAAAAAAAATAAAGAATGCCCAAAAAGCACGTTTTTGGTTACCCTATCTGCGAGAAAAAATGTAATAAAAAGCGATCAAAAAGTCAATTGTATGCAAAAATGGTACCAACGGAAACAACAGGACATACCGCACAAAATGAGCTCTTGCATAGCTATGTTGACAGAAAAATAAAAAAGTTATTGTGCGCAGAAAATGGACGCAGAAAATAATTTAAAAAAATTTAATATCTTAAAAAAAAATAAAACTAGTACAGCAAAAAAAACTATATAAGTTTAGTATCGTAGTAATTGTACTGACCCATAGAATAAAGTTATTGGGTCATTTTTGTTGCAGTTTGTGCGCCCTAGAAACAGGCTGCACCGTAAGTTGGTGGAATGTTGTTTTTTTTTTCCATTTCTCTCCGCTTAGAATTTTTTAAAAGTTTTTCAGTAGATTATATGGTGCAATAAATAGTACCATTGAAATATACAACTCATCCCGCAAAAACAAGCCCTCATACAGCGACGTTGATGTATAAATAAAGGAGCTACGATTTTTTAAAAGGGTGAAGGAAACGAAAATGGAAAAAAGCAAAAAAAACTCCATCACTAAGGGGTTAACAAGGACGTGTTTGCCATCCAGCGATCCAATGGAGCTCAGAAAATGTGCGACAGCCCAGAATACCTCAGTGATGTCCTTACAGTCTTCATGAAAGGGCAGAGCCATCACCGAAGGCACCAGACATTGCCAAAGGACGTCACAGGTCTTCTTGATCATGCCTGAAATCGTAGATGTCCCAATGAGAAACTCAAAATGCAACTAAGCACACAAATTCCCAGCGGCCAGGAACCTGCACATAGAAACCAAAGAAAAACAAAGTCAGCTAAATGTCCATTTTTGTAAACCAGAATGCAATAAACAACAATAGTGTGGAAGACATTTCTAAAACAGAGAGATTAGAACATAGAACAGTCTATTTATTTACCTCAGGGTGACCGGGAGTCTTTTCTCAGCTGATATACACTGGTGCATGTAAGTCCGGATTGCATCTCCTCCAGAAACATATTCAACAGCTGGACCAACAAACGACAGAAGGCCATGAAATTCTCTGCCTTGAGTCATAGTGAAGAGTATAGACATGCCCCCTATGGGCAAACTGCAACATCAGGACATGAACCCAGAACCTCCTCCTTCTTCCAGCCCCATTCTCGAACATCTCACATGACTCTCCAAATGGATGAGACAGTACCCAAGCGAAAAGAACATCGGAAGAACATGTCTCCAAGTTCAACAACTTTCATTCAAACCTGGAAAAAATGAAGCACGGCAGAATTATACCTGGTGACCTCTTTATAGTTGATTACAGTGGGCAGAAACAATTATGGCAACTTTTGGTCTTGGTTGAGTGGCTTTTTGCGCATGCAAATATACAGTTCAAGCATGTGCATAAAACACCCAAAAAATATGCACAGACACACGCAAAACTGCAACTCCCATTTCTCTCAAACGTATTCTGGTTTTAGTATGCAATTTCCCTGCTGGTCTGTTATTGCAAATTGTTGCATATTTATGCCGATATAGAAGATTTCCCCTCATTTTTTACAAACCGGAATTGTAAATTCATCTTCCGTGCTGTAGACGTGCATCTACCTTATCTTACAAATAGCCCGGAGTGAATGATCTAGAAACTATCTGCTGGGGGAATATACAGGCGCAGTTTCTGAAAGTTCACAAATGCCTGGGAATTTTGCAGAACCAGAAATAACCAATATCCTGCTGCTCTATTTAACAGGGCTTTCAAATCAATGCCTTGTGTACACGGTTCCAGCTGCCTCACTCTAATTAATGGCAGTATCCTCCATTCCTGACACACTAGCTCAGTTTTCTACCATTACATTTTCTGCCGGCCTATATATTGGATCTAAGCATGCTATTTATCTCTTTTCAGGTTGTTATATTTTAACACCTTAAAGACCAGGATGTTTGGGTCCTAAAGGACCAGATACTATGTAGAGCTTTTACCCACATGGTTGTATTAAACTAATTCAAATTAATTGCCTATTGAAATCAATGGGAGCATGCTTTATGTAAACACGCACGGGCAAGGGCATAAAAACGCACGTGTACAATGCACTTACATTTGTGTAAAGGAACTGTATTTGGGCACGGTTTTCACGCAGTCTACAGAGAATAGAGTCCAATATTTTCATTGGGTTCATTCTCACCGCTCTTTTACGCACGCGCATTCTGGTCACACGATAAAAAAGCGACATGCTCTATTTTTATGCACATTTGTGAACCTAAGGCCGCTAAGCGGGCACAATCGCCATAAGGTCGGCACAATGGCCGTAGAACCTAACAATATGCAGCAAGCCAGACTATAAACCAGAGGAGCTAAACTGTCCACTGCAGACCTATATGCAGCCACCCACTCAACCCAGGCCAGTTTGGGGAGGAGCGACTGCATGTAACTAAATCTGCAATGTGAACGATACCACAGAAGCCAGCAAATAGATGGGTGCATCACACAATACAGCATTACAGCTCACACTGACATGGCAGTGGGTTGCCCCGTAACTCAACAGTGGGCCGCACTGGCTGACATCTTGGGCTCCCCCAGAAGTCTATAGCAAACTGCATAAAGGAAATATTGATACACACTAATAAAATGTGGGTGTTAGTTATTAGTTTATAAGTTGTAATCCTGTACTGTGGGATGCACCCATCTATTTGCTGGCTTCTGTGGTATCGTTCACATTGCAGATTTGGTTACATGCAGTCGCTCCTCCCCAATCTGGGCTGGGTTGAGTGGGTGGCTGCAAATAAGTCTGCAGTGGACAGTTTAGCTCCTCTGGTTTATAGTCTGGCTTGCTACATATTGTTAGGTTCTACGGCCATTGTGCCTACCCTATGGCCATTGTGCCGACCTTATGGCGATTGTGCCCACTTAGTGGCTCTCGTGCCTGCTCTGCACCTTATCAGGTATTGCTTTTTTGACCCTTTTCCAGTGAAATATCTTTTTGTGCCCCCCTTCACCGCTGTGATTTTAAGGTCCCATAGGAGTCTACGGGGTGCGCAAATCGCACCCAATTCCCAAAAAATTGCACAATTTGGCAGGGAAATCAATAACATTGGGGACTAATTAGGCTGCACAGCCTTTTCAATCACTGAATGGGTTTCTCCAGCACAAATGTGAACAGCCCCAGGTAGTGCAGAAAGTACAGAAAACGTGCTTAAACACAAACGATGGCATAATCTAAACAGCACTTCTTGCAGAAGTCATGCTACTGCAAGCATTTTTGCACTTGCGCTCTTCTGTAGCCACCCTAAGGCTACCTACACACGGATGACCGTCATATCAGCTTTAGAAACTCAGCCCGATATCGCGCTCATCTGTATAGGCACAGAAAATGCTCGCAAGCATTTCAGCCAATTGAGGGAAAGAATCCTCAGCTACATATCCATTCTTGTAGCACTGGATTCACTGAAATAATCATGACCCGGACGTAACTGAGTCGTTCTTGCAGTGACCTCAACCTCCCACCCTCTTCTCCTGCCGAATGACAACATAGACTGCCTTTTGGATAATTTGGCCACAGCAGGCATTTTTTTATACACACAGTTTACATAGATTTTAGCATACGTTGAAACCCGGCGCTTTAAACCATAACCCTGAAAGTGGAGAGGTCTCCCAGAGCCCCCCTAAATCTGTTGCCTCACCATATTTTAGGTAACGTATCCCCTGTTGCCTCTGACAGCATCAACTGACTTGGGAGACCCAATAACTCTTCAGCAATGCCTCCTGCCTAAAGCCACCTGACTGGGTAGGCCCAATATCACAATTTTCCTCCAGCCTCCCACCTTCTAACTAGGAGACCCACTAGCCACTTCAGAACTAGCCCACTCTACCAGCACCGCCCTATCAGAGCCAAGAGGCGACAGACCCCTCCATAACCATTTATTGACCATATCAACTCCAAGGGACCCCCCCTTCACTCTCCGCCACTGCTGTGACAATGCAACATTTCCCCTTTGTTCTTCTTCTTCTAACTATGGCCCCCCCTGTCCTCCTACTGAGCGGGTGGAACTTCCTGATTCTTCCTTGCTGCTTCCTTTGTCCTTTCCTCCTGACTTTCAGTTGTTGTTCCGCTCCTCCTCTTCCCTTTTCTTCCTTCTCCTTCAATTCGTCCGCCTTTCCTCAGTTAACCCCCTCCTAACCACTCCCTGTTAACACTGTCATGGGTGGCCTCTGCCTATATCCCTGCAGGCCTCCGCTACGGCCCTTCTTTCCTAGTTGAGGAAGCCACTTCACTTGGCAACTACATTAGAAAACAGCTATAAATCATTCCTGCACTGGATTTGTCAATGCTAGTTTTATAATACATTCTTAAATGCTTAAAATGATAGCAGAATACATTAAACCTTTGCTTTTCAGTATTGTAATTAAGTTTCATACAACTGTAAAGAATAAGACAGTGACTAATTACTGGCCAGCATCTAGCCCAAAATAAGGCACCTACTGCAGGACAGCAAAACTGCAACCATAAAAGGAAAATGAGACAGTAAATAACATAATCCATAGAGTTAAATTAGAAGGACTTTATATTTTGTTAAAAAAACAATCAGTTATATAGAATTGGCATGAAAGTAGCAAAGTTATTTTAATTAAATCAACTATTTTAAGTTTATCAAATAGTGACAATTTTGGTTATCGGATTTGTCTGTTGAAATCCCCTCCATCATGTTTTATTGATGGCAAGAGAACTACTAGGGTGCATGCCATCGGGTAATGGTCCTTTTAGATGAGCCGGTTATCGTTTGTATGAGCGAATAAGTGAATGATGTCATCGCTCATTCACTCTCATACAGCCTGTTAAGACAGGTGGAAGTGTTGTTCGCTCGTTCAAAGAAAAATTATTCAGAATCGTTCACTCTGTATAATTGCCTGAGAAGGACTGAAAGAGAGCTTTTTAAACCGAACGTTAAGCAAACGAACCGACGATTTTTATGCTCGCATAAAATGAATGGCAAACGAAAAGTGAACAATTCTCATTCGCCGTTTATTTGCCAGCTCACATTTAGACCAGTCGATTACACAGGTCTGCAAAAAAAATTTTTTAAGCGCTGTTTTGGTTATTCCACGTAATCTTTATATTTTTCGGTACGCTGAATCCGAAAATGACCTTCATTTTGTCATTGGACATCACATTTCCTGCCAATTCAGTTATCGATGTTAAATAAAGCAATACCTCAAAATAAATGAAAATTGAAAATAGACCTATCAAATTAATTTTTAATTACAAATTTTACTTGAAAATCATTTTTGAACTGAAATGAGCTCACTAAAACACACTAAAATAATTTCTTCTTCCCTGTGAGGCTCCTCTTGGTACATTTATGCTTGTGAGTAGCATCTGGAATGTCCCTCTGAAGCATCCAACAGTAGTCTGCCATCATTGTAATGTTCCGTTATCCCTGGTATCTTCTTTCCACCTCTTTAATGTCCTGGTGGAATCGTTCACCTTGTTTTGCACTCACAGATTCCAAATTTTTAGGAAAGTAGTCAGGTGGGATTGGAGGAAATGCACTTTCAAACTCATTGGGCAACTTAAAGCCTGAAATGTTTTCAGCATTCGTCCGACAATCTTTTTGTAGTCAGGATTTCTTATTGCCTAAAAGTTTCTCTACGACCTCTTTAAATGCAATCCACCCTTCTTTTTGAGAATCCGTCATGGTATTGACAAACCCTTGATCAGCTATAAGCCTTCTAATGTCTGGTCCGACGAACACACCTTACTTCAATTTTGCCTCCGAGAGGCCTGGGAACTTGGTGACCAAATATTTGAAGCATTCTCCATCTCTTGGAAGTGATTTTATGAATTGCTTTATCAATCCCAATTTTATATGGAGAGGTGTTAGAAGAAATTTATGTGAAAGTACCAAAGTTTCTCAGAGAACATTTTTTGACTGACTGTGAGCACCCTCAGCTGCCAACTCTTCTTGGTCCAGTGATTTTGTCGGTCTCGACTGTCCCATAGACACAGAAAACAAGAGTATTTTGTATATCCAACTTTTGGGGATATACTCCAGTATTTTGTATATCCCGAGCAGCATGGACAAATTCCCACATACTGGGCAACCGTGGTTTTCATATTTAAAGGGGTTGTTCCGCGCCGAAACGGGTTTTTTTTTTTTTCAACCCCCCCCCCCCCCCCCCCGTTCGGCCGCGAGACAACCCCGATGCAGGGACTTAAAAAAAAAACAGCACAGCGCTTACCTGAATCCCCGCGCTCCGGTGACTTCTATACTTACCGGTTGAAGATGGCCGCCGGGGTCTGCTCCCTCCGTGGACCGCAGCTCTTCTGTGCGGTCCATTGCCGATTCCAGCCTCCTAATTGGCTGGAATCGGCACGTGACGGGGCGGAGCTACACGGAGCTACACGGAGCCCCATAGAGAACAGCAGAAGACCCGGACTGCGCAAGCGCGTCTAATTTGGCCATTAGACGGCGAAAATTAGACGGCAACCATGGAGACGAGGACGCCAGCAACGGAACAGGTAAGTGAAAAACTTTTTATAACTTCTGTATGGCTCATAATTAATGCACAATGTACATTACAAAGTGCATTATTATGGACATACAGAAGTGTATAGACCCACTTGCTGCCGCGGGACAACCCCTTTAAGTTTACGAAGAACCAATTGCAAATTCTTGTAGGTTTCCTTTAAGTGTACGGAATGACCTACAGGGATGGAAGTGTAAAAACCGACATTGTGGAGCAAAACTGCTTTGAGACTTCTTTTTGAATAACATATGAAAAAACGCCATTGCGTTGAATCATATTGGATTTTGAATTGACCCATCAAACCTTCGACATCGATGCAATAAACCAACTTGTCTTCCTGGGCAAAGTAAGGAACGAACTCCTTTTCACGATGCCTGAACCATAAAAAGACACTCCTGGCAATAATAAATTCCTTCTTTTAAACCTTGAACAAAGTAACTCAGCGGCATCTTTGGGAAGATTCAAGTCTCTTGGTCTTGTATTATCTTCAAAGTCAGAACTTGATTCGTCATCTGGTTCAGGTATGACTCCACCTTCATAGGAGCTAGGTATCTCTTCCAAGGTAGCAGGTAGCTTGGGTACTGGTATATCTGTGTCATGGGGGATGGGACGAATTGCTGAATGAAGATTGGGGTATGAAATGGCATGCTTTCGTTTGGAATTATACCCTTTCACATCGCATGAACAAAAGTAACATTCATCACTATGGTTCTTTTGCTCTCGCCATACCAAAGGAATTCCATAATGGAAAGCTTTTTTCTTACCCTTGAACCAATTTCGGAGGTCCGCAACATACCTTTTGCACACTTAATGAGGCGCCCAAACTTTATCTTGATCTCCAAGTTTTAGTCCGAAGTATGCGAAGTATACTTTTTTCACAAAGTCTGTAATATTCAGCTGTTGCTTCAACACTGTATATTCACCACAAACAAAACAGAAACTGTCAGGCGAATTAATATACTTCTGTGGAGCCATAACGCTAACTTGGGGAAACATGATTTAAGAATGACGAGCTAACACGAAGAGATTGTGGGAGTTACTCACTCTCTTTCCATTTGTCAGCGGCCACAGCAGCAGAGAGCTGGCATCAGTGGCGTGGTGGCAGACACTGAGCAAGGGAGCGAGCTATCAGCGGCCACAGCAGCAGAGAGCCGATGTCTGGGACAGAGCTGAGAGGCGGCACAGCGGCACAGACACGTCTGCGGAGGAAGCTGTGGAGGAGCAGATGGCCTGGGAAGATGCTCTGCTGCTTCGTAAGTCACAGCGCAAGGGTTTGGCCAGGGGAGATGGGAGGGCACAGCCTCACAGCAGGAGGATTCCTAGAGCAGCTGCAGTATCACATTGTCAGGTGCCGCCTAGCATTTTGCCACGGGGAGAACGAAGGTGGATGGCTGCACTGGGGAAAGTGATTGCTGTAGTGTGCTAGGACCTTGCTCATGGCAGCCAAACAGCTCCTGGGGGCATCACCACCCTGTCAAGCACCCTGTATCTTGTTTCCACCCATACTTCTGGTGGTGTCAAGATACAATAGTACCACAGACGAGAACCAAGAAAAAAATTTAATCAAGCCCGTGCATGTAAGAGCTTGTGTGGTCAGCTTGCAACATGTTGATGCTGGCTTTCATTAGCTCACTCTGGAAGTTCTTTTCTTTAAAAGTTATGTTTTTTTGGCATTGTATATCTTAAATGCACTGATGTGAATTAAGTAATAGTAATTTTGACTTTAAATTTAGTTAAAAACCCTAAGATAAAAAAAACACCGAAAATTGAGAAAAAATAGCTAAATTTGAAGAGAATTTTAGATTTTGTGGTAAATCCTGACGTCTAGGATTTTTTTCAATTTTTTTTTCATTTTCAGCACACCAAAATACACGGAAATTAGTAGAAAATAATCAAACAGCTTTTTAGACGCAGATCTGTGTTCACTTTATCGTTCACTTTCTCTCGTTTGAACTAGAATCATTTAGTCTAAAAGCACCTGTAGGTGAGCTTGTTTTCTGACTGAAAGGAGGTTGTATGATCAAACTCCCCCCAACAGTGATGAGGTCTTACGCATAGCAACTGTAATAAAATTAATGCGAGTTGCAACTATCTGACAAACTAATCGTCCTAATTTTTTATCATGGCTTTTCTCATTGGGGTCAAGGCATGCTATGGACATGGATACTGAAATAAATGTTAGGCTGCATTCAGACGAACGTATATCGGCTCGGTTTTCACGCCGAGCTGATATACGTCATCCTCATGTGCAGGTGGGGAGGATGGAAGAGCCAGGAGCAGGAACTGAGCTCCCGCCCCCTCTCTGCCTCCTCTCCGCCCCTCTGCACTATTTACAATGGGGAGAGGCGGAACAGGGGCAGGGCTAATTTGCACCACTTAGCCCCGCCCCGCCTCCTTTCATTGCAAATAGTGCAGAGGGGCGGAGAGGAGGCAGAGAGGGGGCGGGAGCTCAGTTCCTGCTCCTGGCTCTTCCATCCTCCCCCCCACCCCTGCACATGAGGACGACGTATATCGGCTTGGCGTGAAAACCGAGCTGATATACGTTTGTGGGAATGCAGCCCACCATGCCAAAAACTGGTGACACGGACATCAATTAACTAACTCCTGCTATGAGAATAAATTGTAATATAATACTTAGTATAACTAAAAGCTGTGACAGATGCTTTTTACCATCAGGGTCTTACAGAATAAATTAATAGATCTTCAGCCTTTGTAGAAATATGATGAATCATAAAACTGCAGGTGACAGAAGCCCCGCTACGAGTGACATGTGGACCTCCAAAGACAATGCTTTTGACTGTTGAATACAGAGCTTCAAGAAAAGCCCCCCACTAAATTCCTGCATAGACCGAATGAACAGCGGCATCTTACAAGATATGCCGTCACGTACTAGTCAGTAGGAGTATAAGATACTGGATATCATAATGAAGGGGCCTCAGCGTTAAAGAAATATAGTGACCTTTCAGTATTTAGCACAGTGCTATTCCTGAACAGATGGTACAAGGAGATCTGCAACATAGTCTCATTGAAGTGAATGGTATTCACATTTTATATATTTACTAGCTTACCTGTCGCGCGTTGCTGCGAAGACAGACAGACATACATTCATTCGTTTTTATATATCTAGATAACAACCAATCACAGCGCAGCTTTCATGTTACCTCAGTGGTATAATATATAACAACCAATCACAGCGCAGCTTTCATGTTACCTCAGCAGTAAGAGAAATAACAACCAATCACAGCGCAACTTTTATTCTGCCTCAGCAATATAAAAAATAGCAACCAATCACAGCGCAGCTTTCATGTTACCTCTGCGGTATTATATATAGCAGCCAATCACAGCGCAGCTTTCATGTTACCTCAGTGGTATAATATATAACAACGAATCGCAGCACAGCTTTCATGCAACCTCAGTAGTATAAGAAGTAGCCACCAATCACAGCGCAGCTTTCATGTTACCTCAGCAGTATAAAAAATAGCAACCAATCACAGCACAACTTTCATTTTACCTCAGCATTCTCAATATCCAGCAATTGTCTTGCGAAACGTTCGGCGGTGCATCATTTTGTAGTTGAACACTCATCCCGTTGCTTGTAATGCCTTTTGCTTTCGTGCTTGAGATGGAAATCAAACGATCTTTGTCTGGGGGGCATAACTGTCGACGATGCTTGTACGCGCGGCACTTATCGTAGGATAGTTGTACTATGCCTATAATCTTCCCAGGAGTGTCATCAGCAACTTCCCAAAGTCTCATGGCAATTGGATGAATTGTGGTGTAGTAATGCATAAAGGACAGACAGACAGACATTCATTTATATATATCAGGAAGTGAGAAAATTACATTCCGTACGTAAAATTTGGACGCTAATTCTTTTGCGCATAGAATTGAATAATGGAGTTGGGTCCCATTAGCTTTTCCTATTTATGACATATTCAATGCCCGTGCCAAATTTCAAGTTTCTATGTGAGAAAATTACATTCCGTACGTAAAATTTGGATGCTAATTCTTTGGCACATAGAATTGAATAATCGAGTTGGGACCCATTAACTTTTCCTATTTATGACATAATCAATGCTCGTGCCAAATTTCAAGTTTCTATGACATTGGGAAGTGAGAGAATTAGATTCCGTACGTAAAATTTGGGCGCTAATTCTTTGGCGCTTAGAATTGAATAATTGAGTTGGGACCCATTAACTTTTCCTATTTATGACATAATCAATGCTCGTGCCAAATTTCAAGTTTCTATGACATCGCGAAGTGAGAGAATTAGTGGCAGTGATGGAAATCAAACGATCTACTGGGGGGGGGGGCGCAACTGTCGACGACGCTCGCACGCGCACCATTTATCGTAGGATAGTTTTACTATGCCTATAATCTTCCCAGGAGTGTACTCAACAACTTCCCAAAGTTTCATGGCGATCGGATGAATGGTGTAGTAGCGCATAAAGGACAAACACACAAACACACAGACAGACACACACACATACATTCAATTTTATATATATAGATTTAGATTTTTATCTTTTTAATATATTTTATATGTTTAGTAAAATATCAATATTTGCAGAAGATACAAAACTGCGTAATGTAATTAACATAAGAGAGGACAGAATGTGGTTGCAAATACATCTGGATAAATTTGGGGCAGAAAAGGGGCAAATCAGGTTTACCACTGATAAATGTAAAGTTCTGCACATGGGCAGAAGAAATACATGTCACCAGTACACACTAAATGGGAAACCACTGGGGAACACTGACATAGAAAAGGACTTGGGGATTTTAGTTATCTGTAAGCTTAACTGGAGCAACCAGTGTCAGGTAGCCGCTGCCAAGGCAAATAGGATCATAGGGTGCATCAGAAGAATTCTAGGGGTACATACAAGAACATGGTTCTTCCTCTTTACAAGTCACTGGTCAGACCACACATGGAATATTGTGGACAGTTTTGTGCACTGAAGGAGGACATATCAGAACTGGAGCGGGTACAAAGGTGGGCAATTAAGTTAATAAATGGAATGGGCAGAGTGCAATATCCAGAGAGTTTATCAAAATTAAAGCTATTAACTTAGAAAAACGATGGCTGAGGGGCGACCTAATAACTATGTATAAGGGTGTCTTTACACTGGCGATGAAATCGCACGATTTCCTGGTGCTGCAAGTCTGCGACAAATCACAAAATTATGAAGCCAATGGCTCACTTCACATTTGCGATATTTTTATGCTTGTGATGCGGCATGAAAGCAAAATCGCAGCATGGCTATTCTTTTTGCAATCTTGCCCATTGCTTCCCGCATCTGCAGCAGGGGATTCCTTAAGCCCCCCATAAAGGTGAGACTGTCATATCAAGGGGCTTAACCTTGTTCTCAATGAGGCCGGTGGCAGCAGGGGATTCCTTCACCCCTGCGGGGAGTCCCCTCATCACTGAACACTGTGACAGCAGTGCAGACAAGGTAGGAAAGATTGTGCGACTATTGACAGCCGAGGCTGGGCGGAGTCTCATCCGCAAGCAGTTTTTAGTATGTGGAAACGCAATCTTACACCACTGAGAATGATTAACATTGATTGTAAAAATGCGACATGCATGTTTTCAAAGACACCTGAGTTTTTACATGTGTTTTTAAAATGGCTTTCTTGCAGGGAATAAAAGGCTAATGTGTAATAGCACTCTTATACAAGGTTGAGTGCTTGACATGTATAATTATGTCTGAGCTTGTTGTGACTTATTCTTTAATTAGTCAACAACGGCTAAGATCCATTCTAATAGCATTTGGCATGTAAAGTTTGTTAGAGCTTGAGTAGAAGGAACATATATTGTGTGCGGTGCAGAGAACAGAGCCTTTGAATATAAATCATGCTGACAGTGAAGGTGAAATTATGCTTCCTGCAGTATGTCAAACTAATGAAGCGGCACAGTCAAGTTTTCTTACTTTGTTTTTTGAGGGTTTTTATTTAGTTGATGATGAAAGTAACTCTTATGTAAATTATGTAAATCCTATTGTGTTCCTGTTATAAAACGAACAGTGCCAAGGAAAAATTCTGACAATGCTAGTATTTGCCAAGGGACATGTTATAGTTTACAATAAAACCAATAATTGTGGGTTGCAGCAGCCGAATGAGGCTTTCATCAATAGGGTTTACCCACTAAAGTAAAGGCATATGGCTGAGATATACAGTTCAGTGGAGGTGCAAACTCCGGGACCTCACCAGAACTAGAACAAAGGAGCCACAGCATTAATGAAGCACAGTATCAATCTAATGCTGTGCAGATACTTTCAAGTAACAGTGTGTAAGGCTGAAAAAAGACACATGTCTATCCAGTTCAACCTATTATCCAGCAATGTTGATCCAGTAGAAGGCAAAAAAAAAAAAAAACACAAACAGTTTTTGCTGTGCAAGAATGCAGTTTTAAAGGGGTTTTCCAGCTTCTAGCTGTTTTGCTGCATGGGACTCAGCCTGCAGTATCAACTTGGGCCACTATGGAATCTACGGTGCTGTCTGCTTCCTGCAAAAAACTATCTAGAAGTGGGACAACACCTTGTATGTGCATTTTACATGCATTTTTTGTGCATTCTTTGACATATGCAAAAACAATAACGTGTAATAGCACCCTAAGGCAGCCTGCACATGGGCATATTTGCATTGCGGAATCGGGATGGGTGTCCGCCCTGGGTTCTGTAGCAAATACCGCCCATAGAATCCTACGGAAAAGCGCTTTTTACTGCACACAAGTGGAAATCAATTGCAATTTTCCACTTTCGGAGGAAAAAACGCAGCATGCTTTATTTTAGTCTGGTTTCCGCATGGACAGCTTACATTGGAATCAATGGAAGCCATCCGACCAGCGGCCCATCCGCAATTAGCATTGCGGACAGGTTGCGGATTCCATGTCATTGCCTAGCGACAGTGTGGAAAATCAACTCCTATTGATCAATGCTTTAATGGCCAGGGTTATTTGCTGAGTTTTTCACCTATGAAATTCCAAATGTGTACCTACTGTACATTTGTAGATTAGCTCAAGTTAAAGTTCTTATTTGATTTTGTATAAGCACTGGTATTATCGCACATTGTTTGTACATGATTTGCACAGTTCATGGATGTTACTTTCACTTTCTGTATAACTTTTACGTTTTCTAACCAGAAAAACATTTCCTAACTAAAAGCCACTCACAGGCTATAGTGGCCAGGGAAGAATTGCTAGTAAAGCCTGTGAGCGACCGAGTGGTCACTCGCACAATGACATGACCAGACAACACTACTTCTGGTTTCCATGTGGCGGGCACTGAGGCTACACCACTGGATGGGGAGTGGCCGGGATTGGTGAGTATTCAATTTTTATTGATTTTTAAGCCCTCTTTAGCTTTTTTAAACTTCTTTAACTCCCACAGGAGGTATGTTCTTTCCTGGTCAGATTCTCAAGCCATGGTCCCCAGAATAGTACTGTGCTAATAGTGTGCCACATATATAGCTGTGGCCTCCAGTGTTAGTATGTGAACAAGCATAGTGTTATTATGAGCCATAGAGTTTGGATTTATAGCAGAAGTCCTGTAAGACTTTAAGACAAGTGGTTTGATGTTACTTGATTCGTTAGGCAGACGGAATATTACGTAGTCTCTGGATATCTTCTGCCAGGATGGGCCTGAGGATTCAAACTGTGTTGCTTGATCTAGCCTAAAGCCACACTGTAGGTTCCTCTAAGGCGTACCATTCATCCTTACAAGAGCAAGTAGTATGTCATATGGCTCCTCCCTTCTCTGGACTGGAGATGCATTGGACCCATCTTAGGAAGCGTTTCTCACACGCTGCATGGGCAACAGCCGCTTTGTTGAATTCTAGTGCAACCCCATTAAGGAATGAATTTGGAAGCTTGTTGAATCCATTCATGAAGAATTCACACTGTTGTGCAGTGAATGGGTTGACGTCCTAATGTAATAAAGTCACTGCTGTTTGTAATTATTGTAATCATCGATTCACATTTCAGCTGTAATTAGGATTACCTTAAACAGAATGGCATGGGCTATGCTCTCTTTTAACGTTATTGTCAGATGCTTGCTTTTGAGTCCTCCTTCAATGTTATGTGAGGTTTAAGATAGCTTGTATGGTCATTGTTAGACACCCATTTGTGGTCCAAGTCAGATTTTCTGATGATGGTAAGGGAAATATAATAACGGTAGAGGAATAGAAGGGTGGTATACCGGAGACACATAGACCGCTTTGTTGACAATATCATGGCAAAGTAGTTTCTCACTTTAAAAAATGGATCAATGAGTTACAAACTATTAGTGCTCACTGAAGTAAAATAACAAACTGATCAGTACTTACCGCTACTCCTCTACCAGGTTCCAGCACTGCCGTGGTCCCGGTGTCTGTTGTGACAGCTGATGTTACCGGAAGTCAGGTGACTGCTGCAGCCTTCTATGGGTTGGGAAGGATATCTCCTCACTCAACTTCTAGGTGCTCTCCTTAAAGAGAAGTATACCCTTACTGACCCACATCTATAGGCCTCTCTAGACCAAGCTAGAAACCTTCTGCACACTGATGAGGGCCAAACCCCCCAAAATCACTGTCTGTATATGGATTCTGGTTTGATTTTCAATCCCCAGTCATTGTTATTAGGTTTGTCTAAAGAGTCTAACATTGACTTGCAGGAATGCTGTCTTCTAATAGATGGCGCTGCAGAGGTATTGTTCCATCTTCCCTATTTGCATATTTCTCAGAGGAGCATGCATAGCCTTATAGGTCTCCTCACACAGATTCTAGGTGATCTCCTTAAGGAGAATCAATATCCTTCCCAACCCACTATTTATTACATAATTGTACGTACATTACCTTTATTTTGCTGTTTTTGCTCATAGTCAGCAAAAACAACAAAATACAGTTAAAACATTTTGGATAATGTTTTGCTGTTAGCTTGTGTTGATGGATTCTAGAATGGTTTTCTTTACAATATCCTGATTGTGACTTATGTCTATGCTTAGGACTCAGAGTAGCAATGTGTACTGTTTTGAATTAAAGGATGTATCTACAAATCTATTTCTGTTTAGAACCTTCCATATCCAACTAAGACCTCTTGCACACTATCATACACTTTTTAAAAGAAAAACAAAAAACCCACAATCCTCCTAGAAGAAGTTGTCATTTTGCTGCAAAACTCGTCCCGCAGTTCCATCTCAGGCAGATATATAAATGATTAGAGTTGTGGTGATTAGATGAACGTTCTTGCAACCTGAGGTCCTAAAAGTGGTTCCACCCTTAGCCTATAAAAAGGCTCTCAGAGGCTACTTATATGTAGGGGACATCTTTTTCTGCTTGTGTAAAGCATGTTGACCACTAGTCGCCTCTATAACGGGGTCTGAGAAATTTTACCCACTTAACAGAGTTTAAGAGGAGCCGCATTATTGCCACATAAGAAACTGGATGGTCGTATCGATGCATTTTCCACCCCCTAGGCCATAACACAAGCAGACGGGCTCAAGATGCCCTCAACAGACCACCAGTAGTGAGAATTGATTGACCGTCCTACAAGCACAAGCAGCTCCAACAGTTTTCTTGTCTGCCATCCATAGACAGGTGGTACCATTATTACAGGCCCCTGTGTCTGTCAAAACCATTTCTAGGCATTTGATCTCACGGCACCCATTACATGTACGGTCTCCCTTCCACCCACTGTTGCCTCCATTTGCAGTGAATTTGTCAATGATGAAACTGGACTGCTATGGAGTGGAACCGGATGTACAGTGATGAATGCAGGCTTAATTTGGGCGCTGACAACAGCTCTGTTTGTGTTTCGAGACCTAGGGGTGAGCACCTCAATCCTGCTTTTGCTGTGGACTGGCACACTGCCCCCTGCTGGTGTGATGGTCCGTGGGGCTATCACATGGTCACCACTAGTAGTGATACGAAGAACAATGACAGCTCATCCTACAGCCACATGTCTTCCTCACATGGCAGCTTCCATGAGGCATTTTTCAGGAGGATAATGCTCGGCCACACACACAAGGGGTTCACATGAATGCCTTCACAACATTGCCACATTTCCGTGGTCTGCTCAGTTGCCAGATTTTTTAGCAATGGAGCATGTATGGGACCATCTGGGATGCCAACTTCAACAGCATATGAGTTTGCATGATCCAGGGGCTTAGTTACAGCAAATGTACACCAATATGCCACAGGATACCATACAGAACCTGTATGCCTCCATGCCTGCCTGTATCACATCTTGCATCCAAGCTAGAGTTGGGCCAACAGGGTACTAGAGCCTCCATGCCATCTCGTATCACATTTTGCATCCAAGCTAGAGGCAGTACAACAGGGTACTAGAGCTTCCCTTCAAAGGGTCAGTTTTCTGCAATAAATTATCCTTTTGGTCTGATATTGTAATTACTTACTAATATCAACGTTACACATAAAAAGACATAGAAAGTTTCATACAATTCTGACAACTCCTTCTAGATGCTTGACAATGAGTGTATTTGGGCCTGTGTGCTCTCCAAGTTATTTCGTGGACTGCACATGGCCCCATTATAGCCTATAGGACCACACAAATTTACATTTTTTCATGTGGACTGATGGTCTGTGTGAAAAAACTAGTCAGAGGTCCTATTCCTACCTGTATCACAGATGGGAAATAGGACAGGCTAATGCATGTCTATGCACTCTGTCCCTGTAAATCAATCAGCACACACAGGTCACACAGCATTTTAAGATTGAGCACAGAAACAAGACACAGAGTAGTTATACTGCATCAGGAAGGTCTCTAGCAGGCAAAGATTTCAAAGCTAACTGGGGTTTTAAGATGTGCTGTTTTGAAGAAGCATAAAGACACAGGCAATGTTGAGGACCGTAGACATGGAGGCAGTGGTCAGCCAAAGTAATAGTGCAGCAGATAAAAAACGCATCATGCTTACCTCTCTTGGAAACTGGAAGATGTTCAGCACTGCCAACAGCTCAGAACTTACAGAAACCAGTGGGATCCAGGTACACCCATCTCCTGTTCAGAGAAGTCTGTCTAGAAGCGGTCTTCATGGAAGAATTGCGTCCAAAAATCTATATCTTCTACATATAAACAAGACCAAGCGACTCAACTATACATGGATATCCAATAAAAGTAAAAAGGTTCCTGCGCTCCTTTAGGACCCAATTCCACCAGGGATTGGAATTGCCAATAAATGAGTAAGTTAAAAACTTTTCTTTATTCCATATCCAAGTACAGTGCAACGCGTTTCGTCGCATATAGCGACTTTCTCAAGCACAATCATAAAAACTTTTATGATTGTGCTTGAGAAAGTCGCTATATGCGATGAAACGCGTTGCACTGTACTTGGATATGGAATAAAGAAAAGTTTTTAACTTACTCATTTATTGGCAATTCCAATCCCTGGTGGAATTGGGTCCTAAAGGAGCGCAGGAACCTTTTTACTTTTATTGGATATAGCTACAGAGGATCACACCCAGAGTGTAATACAGTTATCCTGGCAGCTCTCCCGATATAGCCCGTCGGGATACCGTGGACACACAGGGAGATGACCGGCAGTATATATTAAAGCGAACCAGGACTTGGAGGTGTAGGTGGAGCTCAGGACCGGGCTCCACTATACACCGGGTGAGTCCCATTTTGTGTGAATTATTGTCCACATTGAGATTGCTTTCCATTATTCGTAGTGCGCTGTCCTGATATATATATCAACTATACATGGAAACATGGGAACTGGGGTGCAGAAAAATGGCAGCAGGTGCTCTGGATCAATGAGTCAACATTTGAAATATTTGGCTATAACAGAAGGCAGTTTGATATCAAACCCTATTGTAGTGAATGCAGAGGCTGGAATTAGTTGATCGCCAGGAGTCCTGAGCAGCAGACATGTGTTGATCAACTAGGGATGACCTATCCTAAGAATAGGTCATCAGTACTGAATGGGGTTAACTGTCTAGAAAACCCTTTTAATATTAAGAAATCCCAAGGGGGTCACTCCAGGGACAGAAGAAGCCCACTTTCTCTTCCCAGCCACCTAAATGTCACTATCAGCACTGACAGAGGCATCTAACTAGTTAAACTGCTGGGATCGCAATTATCTCAGATCCTGGTCAATTTAATTTTAGGATGGAAAGAAATTCAACAAACAATGGAGCTTCTGGACTGACTTGACATTGTTATAACCTTTATTCCATGTCTCACCATGTTCACAAGTCCCCGAGGAGAAAAAAACAGCCAATCAAGAGCACCATTTGTGTCATATTTTTCCTTGCCTTCATTCGTCTCTTTCATATTCATTAACTTATATAAAATAAATATGACATTGTACTTTCTAGGCTAACAGACAACTTAAACTACTTTGAGTTTTTGGCGATTATATTTGAGTACTTCTGCACCTATTGGGGATAAATGTTCTTTTAACAACTATGGGAATCTTCGTTCTTTGATTCTAATTCCTGTTCTCTGTTGAAACAATGCTTCTAATATAATGTACCTTATATCTCTTCATTTCTCCTCACCTTTATTACTTAAGGCGGAGTTCTATGTTATGTTAGACATGTATCCTCTTTAAAATCCTAATAAAAATGAAATTATTAAAAATTAAAAATTGTGGACCTCTACCTTGACATGTATATGTTGGGGTTTTCTGTAGCTTTATAAAGTATATGCTCATTCAATGGATTTCTATCTGATGCAAACGACCTGATGATGTAATCGCATTACCTGTTTTGTTACACGGGTTGTCAGACAGAACAAGCTAGGGGGTGCATGGAAGATGGCTTGGGACCGTGGGGGACATGAGTGAGTTTATTATTTTAGTATGGAGGATATTATGGCTACTACTACAGGGGACATCATCGTTACTACAGGAAGGATTATGGCTATTATTATAGGGTACATTATGTACCTGTAAAGGGGACATTATGGCTATTACTAGATGGGACATTATGGCTATCACTACAGGGGACATTATGGCTTCACTACAGGGGATATTATGGTTATTACAGGCAGCAAACATTATGTCTATTACTACAGAGGACATTATGGCTACTATTAAAGTGGGCATTATGGTTAGTACTACAGGAGGCATCATGGCTTACTACAGCAAACATTATGTATACTACTAGAGGGGGCATTATGGCTAACACAGAGGCCATTATGGCTATTATTACAGGGGACATTAGAACTTATACTGCACAGGACATTACAGCTATTACTACAGCAGACATTACAGTTAGTACTACAGGGGACATTATGGCTACTACTACAATGGACATTATTGCTTTTACTACAAGGGATATAATAGCTGCTACTACAGGGGTCATTATGGCTATTGCTATAGGGAATATCATAGCTACTACCATAAGGGATATTTGGTTGTAACTACAGGGACATTATGCTATATATTACTACAGGGAGGCACTTTGGTTCCTTATAAACTGCAGCCAGGCAGTGCTGATTATTTATTAAAAAGGGACAGTGCGACCTATAATCCATTATTCAGGGGACACTGTGAGTTGCACTGCTATACAGTTTTTAGGAGTAGCCATGTGTGGCACTGTTAAAAGTTAATCCTAATATGAGCTAAAGACATCTCTGTAGTAATCTCTCAGGGGACAAATTGTGCCCGAGAGAGGCTGTCATGTAGGTTTGGACTGGATGGAGAAGAAAATGACACTGCTAATTAGAGATGACATCACATCACATCCCATTGGGTTGGTGAGGTTTGGGTACCAGAGCTGTTTTTTAATGCCAGCTCTGCAGTAAACCATCGTGCAGTAAAAATACAAAAAATGCTTCACAAAATCCAGAATAAGGCTACATTCACAGAAGTGTGAATCTTGTGCGAATATGAACTCCCTTCTTTTGAATGGAGTCATACACATGAAAAATGTTTTCCCTCACTGCGATGCTGCGAGGTAAAAAATCGCTGCATGTCCTATTTTTTTTTGTGTCCCTTGTAATGCATTTCTCATTGTTTTCAATGGGACAGTCAAACACTTCGCACGTGAGTGCAATGTGATGTTTCCCATTGAAATCAAAGGTAAACAGTTTCCGAGCCTCTAACGCGTGTGAGAGAAATGACAGATGTCAGGAATTTTTGCATGAAATAGGTAATGCGCTTGTTGACAAGCGCAATATTGGGCTGGGTTTCTCGGCCGCATATCAAGCTCTCCGCGTGAATATAGCCTAAAGAATTCTTCATGCGATCATATTTAGCTTGTTTTTGCGCAGGCAAAAATCCTGCACGCAAAATGCGGACAGTAGAACCAATTGATTTCAATGGTTTCATTCTCAATTCTTTTCTTTTTCGCGGGCACAAAAATTAGGACCTGCTCTATTTTGTGCACATTTGTCATAGAGGTCTATTAGAGGTACACAAATGCGCACATATCTACGGTGCGGGTAGGCACAATATGCACACCAGCACCTTGTCGGGATTAATAGCCATTTAAATCAGGGCAGGGGTGATTCTCCTGCCCCATGTAAACTAGCAGTGCCTGCACTAATGCCCGCATTATTGTGCGTAGGCACGCGTACAGAGTAACCTCGTCCACTGTGCAAACCAATTGCGCAGGAGCAGGCGTATTTCACAATACACCCGTGTGAAGCTGCCCTAAGATTCTTCAGGTATTAGTGTACCTTGACGCCACCAGGAAGCTAGGGGTTTGACAGGAGAAACGCCCCTGTCACACCCCTAGCTCTCTATTGGATGACTTATTCAAGGTCGTAGCAGCACGCTGTGTCTTGACTGTTGGCTGCCATGGACTCTTAGGGTTAGGGATGTTTCAGCAGTTAGCCTTACATTGGTAACTGTTAATGCTTCCATGTAACACATGTCACATGGAAGCATTTTGTAACTCACAATGTAAGGCAAACAGGTAAAACATCTGTAACCCTAAGAGTCAAGACACACTAAGCAGCAAGACCTGAACCTGTGTCGTGGATATACAGGCGCCGCCACCGGCCACGTCAGGGGGGAGAGTGTCTCCGGGGATGAGCTTCCGCAGCGGCAAGCAGCGTTGAAGACACCGCTGCAGCCTGAAGCGGAGAGAGGAGCCGGGATGCCACGCAGGGGAGATGAGGAGCTTCAGTGGCGAACGTGAGGGGAGTACTCAGCAGGAGTGGGGAGCTGTGCGCTGGGGATAATAGTGCAGTAGCGGGGAGCACAGCGATAAATAAGCAGCAGCAGATGCTTGAGAAGAGGGCCGACCAGTCTACTGCAGGAGTGGGGATCGCTGCCCTGGGGACAATACTGCAGGTGCAGCAAGTGCAGCACCGCTCATAAGGCTACAACACCTGGGAGCAGAGTGATGAGCAGGAAATAGCAGGAGGGCTGAGCAGAGAGACGGGGACAAAGGAACACAGCGCCGGGGACCTAAGTACAGCAGCTTGGAGCACAGATGCGGGGAGCACACTTAAGGGCCTGGAAGTCGGCACATAACAGTTATATACGGCAACCAGGACCTGCAGCCAGCCCATATTTTGAAACCAATCAGCTACAGGGGCCGTCACCCCCTGTCACTCTTGTCTCCACCAGGACTTCCTGGTGGCCTCAAGATACACTAATACTGATTCTTCATTAGTAGCTATTTGCAGATAGCAGCTGGAGATACTTTTCTGTGTGAAAAGGAAAAACTAACCAAACAATTAGAATAATAAACTCAGCAAATGTCTCACAATAGAATAGTAAAACATCAATAAATATGCGCAACATCATTTATGACAGAAAACATGTTTCAGGCACGGATCCGATTCAATACATGGTTTGATTCATATTTATTACAGATTTGTGACACAAGTGCATTTACTTATTCCAGATATATTCTCATAAATGTTACATACTACTATAATAAAAATTGGTTATGTCATTTCCATTGTTTTTAGTTTCTCTCGATGGTTTAGCTCTGAAAAGTGTGCCAGAAAATATTTCTTCATTCAAATAGAAAATGTCTTTTTTTTCCTCTTTACACATAAAAGGAACATTCCTCTTCTTTTATTTGATCACATCTGTTTTTTTATAACATTACAATACATACAAATTAATGGATTTCAGTGTAACTGATGACGACTATTCAAATAGCTTCATGTAATGTGTTTACATCGACATCAACCAACTCCATCTTTCTATATCACATATTGGAAACACTGAATGTGGCCTAGATAGATGGGATAAAAACAGAATCAAAATTCTATTGGTATACCTTTGAAACATTTGCATAAAGACGTAAAAATTTCGTGGGCTACGATTATCGAAATACTACAATCACACAGACTCACAGATTGTATCAAACACAAATCTCTCCAGTGTTAGTATACATTAAACTCTATTAGAATAAGTTCAATCATTTTACATTTCATCATGTAAGGGAAACGCACATTTCTGATACATTTATGAAATATGTTGGAAATTAAATCAATGCATATATATTTACATTGAGGAGCCTTTTATATCGCTTTTAAGAGGAAGCATAGTCAAGACAGGAACAAAAAAAATAGCTTTAAATCTATAATAAAAGAAATACTCCTTCTTTGCTCATTTGCTTCTCGGTAATATGCACACTTGAACCCAGCATGCATTTGGGTCACATGGCACCGCAGTGTTAAGCATGCCCTCGGATTAGCATGGATTGATAATTTGGTCATTCTGATTAATCCTCCTATACTCATGAAGGGAAAATCCTTTAAAACTGCAGTTCTGCGCTTGCTGGAAACAGAAGGTTTTGTGAACTAAAAGCAATGGTTTGAATGATGTGAGATGATAGGAGCAGTACTGTATTATCCTATATGAATGCCCGTCTAAGTACTGTGTATTAACCTTTACAGTAGAGTAACATATTTGAGAGTGAGTGTATTGATGACTACAGATTTCCTTTCTGTCTGCTATATTCTCATTAACATTTCTAAGCATTAATATGCTTGGTGACATAAATGTGCATGTTAGCTGGGAAAACATGCAGAATGCTCTTGGCTGGCAGTAAAAAAATGTCTATGGTCTTCTGTGTGCAGCTATACGACCTTTCTATTTTTGGTGGAGAAGGGACTTTTACGGAGAGATTAAAACTTGTGACAGGTTAATTTCCTTGAGCAGTCCCCAATTATCATGTTGCTGTTCTTGCGTGTACAGTATCGTAATGGCTACATGATAAATTTAACAAGATATATCCACAAAGAATGGAATAGTGCTACTACATATGGTGGTCCAATGGGGGGAGATGACCAGTAAACTGGACATTGTTTTGGTATAACAAGGTGCTTTCCAGTTTCACAGTTAGGATTGTACTGGTGCATAATCTGCTGTGAGCTGGCATTACACATTTTATGTGGTCTGTTTCCTTTCCCGAACTTTCATATAGTAAACCTAAATGGGAGAAATTTAGCAAAACCAGTGCAAATGAAAAGTGGAGAGAATGCCCATAGTTTGCTGCAACTTACTACTAATCATCCTTCCCCTCGTTAAGCAGCAATACTCATCTTTTTATATAATGCTACACTGATGCCTCGATCTTGTGCCAATCATTGAACTGGTCAGTGACAAAGGCTCTGTGCAGCCAATACGCGTCTGGTCCAGAGATGTGTATGCCTGGCAAATTTTAAATATGTTTAAATAAAGGAAGATTAGACATTTTATTCTGCAAGCAAGCGTGGATGACACTTTTTCCTGCATGGAATTTTCTGCTCTTATTTGTAAAGTGCTCTAGAATATCTTGGTCATATAGAAAGATTGTTATTATTTATTTATTTTTTTAAACAATGAGGGCAGGAATCGTAGTCACAGGCAATCCCTCCATTTTTTGGCACTAATTCTGATAAATTCGCCTCCCCATTTGTGGGCAAAAAACTTTAAACATTGTGTTGAGGTCTTCAAATGAAAAACTAAAATATATACATTTTTATATGTTGGTTTACATACTGTTCAGGAAACTTTGTATAACATGTTTCTGATCCACGTATGATTGTGCTTTGTGACCCAATACAAGTATTTCTGCAAGGCTGTCAGCATATAATCTACTGATTGCAAAGAAATTCACCAGAGTTGTTAACTATAAAGCTCAAGTACGGTTAATGTATCATTGGAAGTCAATAGCATGTAATGTTTTGTCACCTTTATTCAATGCCAATAAAATGTTACACAGGGTCATACATATTGTACGACTGTTCTAACCATCTGAAGTTGCGTGCCTATGGCTGACAAAGGCTTCCACCCTCTAAAACAGTGCACACAATTCATAGAATTAGCATAAATGGCCAACACCTTGATTGGAAATACATAATTGTTGAATTATTCTAATGTCACTGGATGGTTCTCTGTGATGACCCACATTGATATGGAGGAACCCTTGTGAAGTGTGATACTGTACAATATGTAACCATTATGCACTGAGATGGCAACCTAATAACTATGTATAGATGTATCAAGGGACAATATAGAGATCTCTCCCATCATCTAGTTATACCCAGACAGTAAAAAGGGGGCACCCTCTATGTCTAGAGGAAAGACCAACATAGAAGGAGATTCTTTACTGTAAGAGCAGTAAGACTATGGAATTCTCTGCCGGAGGACGTGGTGATGGAGGACTCACTAAAGGAGTTCAAGAGGCCTCGGCATCTTTCTTGAGTGTTACGATATTGCATGTTTTAATCACTGATCACTTCAGAAGGGTTGGTGATCCGGGGATTATTTGATTGCCAAGATGGAGTCAGGAAGGAATTTTTCCTTCTAAAATGAGGAAAATTGGCTTCTACCTCATCGAGGTTTTTTCTTTTGCTTTCCTCTGAATCAACATTGGGGGGTAATTTTTCAGCCCTGTACACTATTTTACTATGAGATGGTTATTTGATGTGTCTATACTTTTCTTTTCTTGGGCTGTTTGTAGATGAAGAATGTGCTATCTAATGTGAAAGGTTGTAATGTAATACTACTATGGTGCAGACAACTGTGCTGCTTTTATATTGCTTCAATATGCAACTCATTGTCACTAATTCTTTTACCAACTTCAGAGTCAAACAAGGCCGATGTGAAAAGGCGTTTCTGGCACTGCATTTAACGGCACATATATTGACATTTCAGGAGCTCAGCCTAATTCTGTTTGCCTATTGAGATGAAAATACAAATTCAACACATACAAAACTGTTATCAAATGTTGGTTCTGGAAAGACAACTTGTGAATTTATTCATTAATATCCACCCTATCGTGAAAATAAAAACAAAATGGTATTGCATTACAAAATAGAGTGATATGGCAATCACCCTAAACCCTGTACAGTAATCAAATAAAAAATTTCCATGACATTCTTAAGTGCAAAGAAACATATTTGTCTACTAGTTGATGTGGCAATATATTTTAACAATTTTACAGAAAGTTACTCTATGACAGCAGAAGGAGGAGGACGACTACAGCAGTTGGGTCGTCTGAAATTTTTGAGTATTGATTGGAATACCCTGTGCTGTCTTCTTTTGTGCTTTTTCCCTGAAGAATCGGAACAAATCGATTTGCGGTTTTGCTTTAATTGAGCCCTAATCATTTTCTCATGTTCCCTAATTTGTCTTTGCAAGTGATTCTGTATAGCAATCCCTAAGGCCTCTGGGTCCATAGAAGCTCCATAAACTTCCCACGTCATGCCCTGTTCATCCCATACCACATCTTTCACACTTTTAGATTGCTGCTTTGCCTGGCTCTTAGCCTCGCCACTTGAACCTGGACTTGACTTTTTTCCATGTGTCTTGGGAGGTTCAGAGGTAGGTAAGGTGACCAGAACTGGTTCCTTTTTCTCTTCCCTAGCTTTTCTTAGTCTGGGTGTGAGCTGTACTGCACTCTGATTATAGTCTGTTGCTGGTCTGGTATGCAGACTTAGACTGCTTGACCTTTTGGCATGTTCTCCTTCATCTTGATCCTTTCTAACCAAAACTTCAAGTATTTCCTCTACTTGACCTCCAGTAGCGCCAATACTGCTGTTGACTTCAACTTCTACATGAAGTGGGGTTGGCCTTTCTTCCTTCTTTGGCTTTTTTATATCTGTAGTGATGATAGCCTGGGTGGAACCTTGTTCATTAGTAATTTTAAAATGAAAAGGTTTCCGATCAGAGCTTCCTTCACCGGGAACGGTAAGAGTGTCTGTCTGTTCATTTTCTTGACGTATATTATGTAGCTGAATGTTATCGACTCCACTCAAATGATGGAGCCTAGCTTTGCTGCTCAGATCATGAGCCGCCCTAAACTGAGCCTGCTCATTGTACTTGTCCTTTGTCATCTGGCAAGCTTTGGGTTGATTACTATTCTCTATGTTAATTTGGTAAACAGGTTTTACATTCATTAAAATTGGAGAGGCATTAGCCATTTGCATCTGCGGCATGGGGTGGCACAATCCTTGTCCATCTAACTCACTTCTATATAAAACCTGTGAATTTCTTGCTAGTTCTGGTCTCTGAAAGGGGGACCGTAACATATCTGGAGGACTTTTTGTGTGCAACTGTAGAGGCTGAGGACCCTTTGCATCAGGAGGCTGAAAACATACTTTTGGAGCTAAGTGATTTTGAGAGAGCTGTGAATGCAATGCAAAATTAGCACGGTCCATCTGAGGATTCCCTGGGTTGCCCTGATAGATGATACACACTTGTTCCTGTCTTTCTTTAAGTCCTGGAGAGCTGGATTTTAGAAATGCAGCTAATATGCTCGGGCTGGTGGACACAGACTTATTTTCTACATTTGCTACAGCTTGAACTTCAGCATCTTGCTTATCCCAGCTCTCAAGTTGTGATGTCATTGTACCCATTTCCTTAAACTTGCAAACTAACTGCAATTCCAGAGTATCATGTTCCCCATTTGTATTTACCTCTTCCTCAGACTGGTTAAATTCTGAACACTCCATGGCTAGAGGTTCATTGTCATGATCTTCCATATTTGCTTCATCTTGTACTAGATCAGAGCTGAGATTTGTTTCTGTCTGTGTATTCTCCATTTCTGTTTCTTGACTAGTGGAAGGAATGTGCCCATTTTTATCATTATCTAATATTTCAATGTCTGCATCTTTTGATGTATCAGATATCTGTGTGCTTGTTCTGCTGCTCCCTTCTTGATTTTCGGGAGCTATTTGTACAACAGTTATGTTTTTTGGCAAGTGGCTTTCTTCTGTTGCGGGATTCTCCGTTGGCAATGTCAAGTGTGTAACAACAGATGGTACGATAGTTGACTGTGACTGTATTGCATTATTAGTAGTGGCAGCATGTTCAGTAGTTTCCAAGATGGCTTGTGTCTCTTTGCTTGTTGAACCTAAAGGAGGCAAAGTATCTGATGATGTACAAGTCCTGAAGGATGACAATGTTTCATTGGTTTGCTGCTCTTCAAGTTCACATATATTTTTACTACTAAGACTTTCTGTGGAGGGTTTGCAATTTAGATCTGAAGAACATACACCTGTTATTTGCGCAACATTCCCATTGTTGTTTGATGTGGCCCGTTTAAGCTGGGGAGTATCCTCCTGGGATATATCTCTAGCCGGGCATTCTTCCTCCTCCGTTGATGTCGGTGATGACTTGTCAGATCCTGAAGGATCTGGTACAGTCCCCATGGAATCAGATTATGTTGGGCAGAATCTTTAGGCAGAATTACTACGTTTTATAAGGCAACAGTTTTAGTAGATCAAAGACGGGATCTTGAGTTCTCAAACCTGTGTGAGACAAAAAAAATAAAGAGTTTTAATCATAAATCATGAAAGTTAAAACAACGTATCATCAAAAATCTATACCTACAACAGATCACAACAAGCTGAATTTCCGGTGGAACTAGTGTTTTCCATCAAGGCGTGTGTATCCATATAATTTCGTTCTCCCACCCAATCTAAACACTGACACATAAAAGCCCACTTGGTGACATAGGTAGTAACCAAGACAAACATAAGATGTCTGAACAGTTTCATGTATAGATCTTTTTGTATTATAATAAGACACATGCATGAAGCTCTTCAGTTATCATGCTGCCCTCACAGAACCTTGTAGTGAAACTTGAAGCTGCAGGGTCCCAATGTAAAATCTCTAATCAGGCCCCGAAACTATGATGCTTCATTCATAGCCCTAGTTGCCTTTTATGGGGAAAAGAGACCCTATGGGCCCCCTAAGGCTCCAGTGCCCGGGTATGACGGTATCCTCTGCACCCATTATAGTTATGCCACTGTGTATTAACTAAAGTACATTTTTTCTAGTTTTACACTAAAAGCTTAAATATCACTCAGCATGACAGATATGAAATATTAAGTGACATCTAAAAGAGGGAAAAAAACTTTTCAGAATTCTGCAGAGATTACATAATAAGGAAGAATGTTGTATTATTAAGTTATTACGGATCATATTTCTCGGAAATAACATTGTTCACTTTTTTCAAGCAAGTTTATAAAAAATATTAATATAGCCTCTGTAGTGACAATGTACAGTACTATACGAGAGATATTTGATATAGCTCCCACTATTATATTACATAGATACAGGTAAAGGGGGGAATTATATACTTTTTCCCACCCTTGTGATGCAGAAAGTTTAAACCCTAAGAGTCAATATGCCTTGAAAGGGAAACAATTTCTGGATTAGCAAGCAAACAAGAATTCTGTACATTTTCATAAGTTTTTATTTTAATTTGTTCTGAAAAAATCATCAAATCAAATGATGTTTTTGCTAAAACCAGTTCCACAGGTATCCATCACTGAAAACTAATCTCTAATTGGGTAACTAACCACAAATAAAAAAAAACTCTTATTAACAAGTTCAACCACTGAAACATAACTTTTATTATACTATATTAAAAAGGAAGCTGTAAGGCCAAATATACAGGGGGTGGGGAAAAATATGGAAACACTGTACGAAATGCATGGGATTTTAATCATTAGCACTGAGCTAAACTCCATTTATGATGCTGTTCGGTGGTGATAAGTTCCCTTCAATGGCTTTTTGTAATGAGACAACCTTGTTAATGGATCATAAACATTCAGGCGATGTCTTCAATTGTTTTGTTTTTAGTAGAGCTGTACTAACTGTAAAGAATTTTGCAAAGCATTTAAAAAAACACCTCATTCAATCCATGGTGAATGATAAATCCTGCAAAATTCAAAAGAGGAGGATACAAAAGAATGTTATATATGAATCAATAAGAAAATTACAAAAAAAGAATCCACCAAAAAAGAAGAACAATAATCTCAGTATTTGATTTCTCTTCTCTAATTGTATACCCTATGGTCACTTTAAGTCCTCCATTATACTAATTACAAAACTAAAATGCGTGACAACTGTGCTCTCCCCAAAAAAAGTGTCTCCCAACGTGTTTTTGACTTTTCTAACCCTTTAAAAAGAGAAACTAACAAGTGACTACCAAAATATTTAGTACCTTAACTGTCTTGGAAATTTCTCTAAAATTGCTTTACAGTGGATTCTGGGAATGCGGGAACAAATAGGTTCATTCTCAATGTTCCTAATGGTGGTTCCGACACAGATTGGAAGACAGCTTTAGGCAGCTTTAAAGTGACTAGAACATTATGTTCTCCAAATTAGTCCAAAATTCCATGCTGAATAATTTGATAGTATATTTTTATGACAGTTGGAACTCTTTTTTACGATGAAGAGCTCAAAATCACAAAGCCACAGAATTACAAATCCTTCCCATCACAAATTTCTGTTCAAAGCTCAACTACTTGCAATACAAATATTGATGGAGGATCTACTTGTTTCTTTGGTGCCCTGGCATTGTAGACTTTTCATTGTGCTGATGGGTGGGGATACACAAGAATGACACACAACAAGGAAAGCAATGTTCAAGTCCCATGTAAAGGGGTTATCTCATTATTGAAACCCCAATCCAGATGTCCTATTAGGGTATATTGTATTTTATGAGCATTACTGAAAGAACCGAGCAGTTTCTGTAACTTCCATGGAGACTGCCCCACAGGTGGTTATGCCATATATGACCATCATTGGGAAACTGCTAAATATGCAGGATACAAGTCATATAATGTTCCAAAATACTGTTTTTCCTCATGCACACACTTTACAAATTATTTAAAAAGCCATCTGAAAGTTTAGATATGCTCTATGCAACATTGAATTTGCCACCCAAAGAAAATTGTTGCAAAAGGTGGACGTTCATTTTAAAGCTTTCTTCTAATGAGAGGTTCAGTAACAGATAGCCAAACTCTACACTTGCTTTGTATCTAAAAAGAATAAGTGTTTCTGAACATTCTTCACTATGAACAGAAAGCTAAAAAACTATGGGTCAGCAAGGATGTATAGCTATAAAGAATCTATTACTTATAAAAGCAAATAGACAAAAAGAAAGTACATTCTAATAGAACACTATTGTTATTGGAGATCGTATGGACTGAGGGGTTAAAACTTGAGAAAGTGTAGGTAATAGAAGAAAGCACCAAATCATTGAAAAAAAACCTTTTTGATGCAACTACCCACTCACTGAGTCAGAACTCAAGACTTAGCGAGTGGGTAGTTAGGCAAGTAGCCAAGCGATTCATACATCATTCAACTTCCAACTTCTCCCACAGGAGCATCTATATTCTTTGCACCTAAGAATGGCATATTACATTCTTGTATAAATTATAGAGAGCTTAATCAAGTAACTGTCAAGAATCGCTATCCTTTGTCCTTATTCTTGAATTACTTGAGATTGTATAGTCAGCAAACATTTTCACAAAGCTTGACTTGTGAGGGGCTGACAATGTATTTCACATTCAACCCAGAAACGAGTGGAAAAGAGCATTTAGAAAACAGTATGGTCATTTGAATCCCTTGTTCTCCCCTTTGGACTTTGTAATGCTCCAGCTACCGTTCAACACTTTATCAATGATATCTTCCAGGATCTTCTGGATTGATGTGTAGTAGTATTTGGATGAAACACTAATATTCTCCAAAAATTTCAAAGAATATCGTAAGCAAGTTAGCATAGTTTTGACATTTGCAAGAAAACCAATTATAATTAAGTTAGAGAATTGTGAATTTGAGAACAACAGAAATTCAGTTTTTGGGATTCATACTTTCTCTCAAGGGGTTATGCATAGACCCTGACCAGATTCAAACTATATTAGGGCTAATGTCCACGAACGGATTTGTACCGCGGTTCCCGTGAAGTAAATCCGTGGTGGGATTCCGCAGCTATTAGGTTCTATAGAACCTAATAGCTTTTCTGCCAGCCAATGTTGACACGTTGAATTTTACCGCAAATTTCTGCAGCGGGAAATAAATTGTGGCATGTTCTATTTTTCACAGATTTATGCCGCAGGAGTTCTCCTTTAATATAGTATTACTCGAGACGGCAGAAAAACACGCGTTTTTCCGCGATCACCAGCGAGCGTGTTTTGTTTACCACCGTGGTACTCCCGCGGCATAAGTCCGCGGGTGTATCCCGCTCCGTCCATGGGCATGAGCCCTTAGACTGGCAAACACCCAAAAATGTGAAGGAGGTTGAAAGATTTGTATGATTTACTAATTTCTACAGCAAATTTATTAGAAACTGCAGAAGAATTATTAGTCTAATAACGTAACATACCTTGAAAGGAACTGATATTCAATTGCTGAAGCTACATTTTCCCAAATAATGACTCTTTTACCTCTACTCTTTTCTTGATTTATCCCAACCCAGATTTATCATTTGTTGCTGAAGTGGATGTTTCGGATTCAGCAGTGGGAGCAGTGTTGTCCCAAGGTGATAAGTAGCTACTTTATCCATGAGGCTTTTGCTCATGCCAAATGTCACCCTCCAAAACAAATCATGATATCGTAAACCAAGAATTACTTGTGCTAAAGCAGGCCTTTATTGAACAGACACATCTTCCTGAAGAGACTTCTCACTCTGTGCTAGTGCTTACTGACCATCAAAAGCTTGAGTTTATTAGATCAGCTAAGACACTTTCTGGCAATAGGTATGTTGGGCTTTATTTTTTTCAACATTTACTTTTATTATTTCTTAAAGACCTGGATCCCACAACAGTAAGGTAGAAGCTCTGTCTAGGATGTTCTTGGAGACCTTTCAAGATTGTAGGAAAGGCCAGCATTCTACCTGCTAAGGACTTTGTGGAGGCTACCTTTTCCAGTGATATACTACAGAGCATCAAAGAAGGTTATAGTGGAGGTCCTATCTTCCAGATGTAGTAAAGTTTAATTTGAGACTTAGGAACCTTTTACACAGAATGATTATCGTTTAGGTAATCACTTGATCGTGAAAAACCAAACGATAACTGTTAAGTGTAAACATGGCCAACGAATAATAATTTGCTTGTCGTTCATAATATTCATTTTATGCAGGCATAAAATCCTGACAACAATCGACCAAGATTGCAATTATTAATGCAAGATGCAATTATTAATATATGGACAACTGTTTACTCTGAATGGAGCTGGAAAAGATCTCCGGCACGCACTGCCTCCACTTAGTGAGCGAAAATCGTTGGGATGACTATCAGGTGCTTAAGTGCCCAAAAGTCGTCTATGTGAAACCACCTATAACACATCAAGATAACTTTTTGTGCCACAGTTTGTTTTCGCTTTCTATTGCTTTAAAATGTCCTTTGTTGTTTCAAGTGAACAATAGCTTTTTAATAGCTTAAGATAACTTGGCACAAAAAGTTACCACACTCAAGTTTAACTTTGCTACAACTGTAGAAATCCTTCCAAAGACATACATTTAATTTTCAAGGAAACAGTCTGGACCTTTGGTCATTGTCTTTATGTCCTTAAAGGGGTTGTCCCGAGGCAGCAAGTGGGTCTGTACACTTCTGCATGGCCATAATAATGCACTTTGTAATGTACATTGTGCATTAATTATGAGCCATGCAGAAGTTATAAAAAGTTTTATACTTACCTGTTCCATTGCTGGCGTCCTCGTCTCCATGGTGCCGACTAATTTTCGCCCTCCGATGGCCAAATTAGCCGCGCTTGCGCAGTCCGGGTCTTCTGCAGTCTTCTATGGGGCTCCGTGTAGCTCCGTGTAGCTCCGCCCCGTCACGTGCCGATTCCAGCCAATCAGGAGGCTGGAATCGGCAGTGGACCGCACAGAAGAGCTGCGGTCCACGGAGGAAGAGGCCATCTTCAGCGGTGAGTAGAGAAGTCACCGGAGCGCGGGGATTCAGGTAAGCGCTCCGGTGAGCTTTCTTTACCTCCCTGCATCGGGGTTGTCTCGCGCCGAACGGGGGGGGGTTGAAAAAAAAAAAAAACCCGTTTCGGCGCGGGACAACCCCTTTAAGACTGATTGACTGGAGGCTTTATGTTTATCTCAAAATTCTAGAAGTGCAGGTCCTAGAATAAAGATCCTACAGTGGCTTCTCCTTTCTTAACTACTTTTGCACGTTTATTAATGGAATTAGGTTCATATGAACTGTGAAGGCTGAGAAACCCAGAAGATAGACAATACTCTTGTTATTCCATTTCACATAATACACATTTTAGAATAGATTAGTACTCCATTTATGCTTTCTTATGTCTGGTGAGTGAAATATCTACCCAAAAACTGATCACAATTTGTTGTTATAAATGGTAGAGGATTTAGTTCAGATAGAGTTTGGAGGGTAAATCCCTTTTGGTTGAACCTACTTGATAGGAATCCTATAACAGAGGAGGCTCTAGACTCTATTGGAATCTTTATGGGTTCTTCCTCAGTGTCTTTAGTGTGAGATGCTATGAAGGCATTTATACGTGGTTAATGTATACAGAAGATTAGTTTACATAAGTCTAAATCTCAGGATGTCATTAGGGCCCATCAGCAATGAGCTCCATATGCAGAGCAAGCATATATACATTCTCGCATTAATTAGGAAAAAAATTAATTGGAAAAAAAAGGCACAGTCTCACCTTGTGGATCATCTGAGAGGTGTCGTAAAAATAGGCAAAAAATCTTTGAGGAGGGGAAAGCAGGGGGTTGTTTTTCAACGTCTTTAATTAAAGCATAGGAAAAGGACAGCAAGCGCTGTAATTGGATCGAGCGCCAGCCAATCACAGCCGGCACTTGATGAGCCAATCATAGCCATTCAGTGAATGTCATTCACTGAATGGCTGTGAATGATCGAGCGCCGGCTGTGATTGGCTGGCGCTCAATCCAATCACAGCACTCGCTTTGCTGGAGGCGAGGTATTCAAAGCCCCGTCACCAGGAAGAAACTGATATGTCAGTGCAGAGGACAGTGCATCTTGCCGCAACGCTGCTGGAGACCATTGCAAGGCCCCGAGACGCCGCAGACCAGGTGAGTATTGATTTTTTTTCATGTAGGTTAGCTAGGGCGTATATTCGGGGAGGGCTTATATTTCAAGCCTCTCACAAAAACTGGGGAAGGGCTTATTATGAGTGTAGGTCTTAATATCGGGGAAACCGTTAATAATTTAGGGGGGTTATACCTGAATCTTCAGACGGAGCAGGGCTTTTTTCACTCGATGCTGCCAAAGCTTTTGACAGTGTAAAATAGAATTATTTGTAGGCTTTCCTCCTTCAGATGGGTTTTGGTGAGAAATTTGTGGCATGGGTTAAACTGTTCTATTCAATGCCCCCGTCGATTCTTCTCTTTGCCTTGGCAATTGAGCCCCTGGCTAGTTTGATAAGACAATCACCCAATATAGTTAGATTGCAGTATGGTAAAATTGAGGAATATATCTCATTATATGTAGATGTTCTGCTGTCGCATACGGGGGATATAAGTAAATTGATGAGTCCTATTATGTCCATTTTTGATATATTTGGTAAGATGTAGGGTCTCACTGTTAACTGGAAGAAATCTGTGATTCTTCCTTTTTTGGAACCTATGCAATTACAAATAGTAAAGAAATTCAAGTATTTGGCAGTTGTAGTATCTTCTAAGCCTCAAGACTATACTTCTGCCAATTTGCTTTCTTTGGTAAAAAAGTTTGAGGATCAAGTCGAGGTCTGCTAAGGGTGCTACGTGGCTGCGAAACGTATCGACAGCCTCTTTAGCGCTTATCACCAAGCGTTTTCTACATCTTTGGCTCCCTGGTTGTGGATCTTTGGCTACAGTCCTCAACTTCCAATCTGAGGGCTGGGGTCAGACACCACCACGAGGTACTGGCTAACCTGGTGATATTTATGTGGGGGGGGGGGGTGTCTATCCACCTTACAATCCCCCCTTTACTAGGTCCTACAATCCATCAGGGCCTTGTTATCCCCTTTTCACATCTTTAGGATTTGTTCACCTTTGTACTATGGTTTCTTTTTTACCATAGAATCTATGTGTATATGTGTTTGTCCTTTTACACCCCATGGTTTTAATTATTTATCAATAAAATGGTTGTTTGAGGGTTTTTTTCTGTAGGGGTTTTTCTGTAAATTATAAGGCCAAGGTCTGGAATCATCTCCCACTGTCATTGGTGGGGAAAGTATTATTAAAATTGTTTTGATGCCACCACTTCTTTATATGCTTTAAACCTCTCCGGTTTGAATTCCATCACAATATTTGTTTAGACTCAATATGATATTTAGGAGTTTACTATGGAACAAGCAATCTACTATAATTAAATTGGAGACTCTTCAAAGGGATAAACAGTCTGGAGGGTTGGCAACTCCAAATGTTTGGATATATTTTCTGATGTCTCCATTGTAATAGTTTAAGGAGTGGGAAAAAAGAGATGGAGTGGGGCTGAATAGCAGATTAATTTCTAAAATAACAAGTTGCAGCTCCCCTATAACAATATGTATGAGAGGGATGAAAGGAGGAAAGAAGGGATTATATCCAACAGTTACTTTAATAATTATATTCTGGAATAAATTTAAGAAGATATTGCAACTAGATGGATTTACTATATAGACCCCCTCTGGCGGAGTACCAAATTGCCAGAAGTTATTAAATTGGAGCAATGTATTTTAATCGTGGAAGGATAGGGGGGTAATCTTTTTGGTACAGGTACATTTTGGAGGTCTTTTTTTTTAAATAGTTTTGAACAATTTAGAGAGCTTTATGATGTTCCCCTATACTTATTTTTTCCAGTTCCTTCAGTTATAACATGGTTTTGCTTCTGAGGCCCGGTCAGTATCTATGCTTACAGTTCAACACTCTTTGATAATTTCTTTTGGCTGTTCTGGAGTTACAAAGGGTGTAATATCTTATTTATATAGAAAGATGCTTTCTTACTATTTACAGCAATTCCCAATAAAGGTAAAAGAAAAATGGGAAAAACATTTAGACCATATTAGTGAAGATAAATGGGCCATAGTGTAACATATAATTCCATTGATATCTCTATCTGAAAGTCAATGAGTATCTCAATTATACTGTATTTCCCCGAAAATATGATCCTGTCTTATATTAATTTTTGCCCCAAAAGAGGCACTAGGTCTTATTTGCGGGGATGTCTTATTATACTTGCCTAGCAGGCTGGGTCCACATCCCTCCTGCTGCTCTCCACAGCTCTGACACGCTTCCCGCAGTCCTCGGCTGCTCATGATTGGTTCTTCTACCAGCCTGGTTCTGCCCAGCCAATCAATGCATCACTGGATGAACCAATGCGATGGCTGTGGTTGTTTTATTCAGCGCTGGATTGATTGGCTAAGCAGTAGTCAAAGAACCAGTCACAGCCATCACTTCCTGGAAGTGGGATTTATGAATCCTGTAACCAGGAAGTGATGTTTATGAGCGGCCGAAGACTGCGAAAACCATGCCGAACCTCTAGAGAGCAGCGGAAGGGACCTGGAGCGAGCCTGCTAGGTAATGTTTTTTTTAATGTAGTGTAACTAGAGCTTATTTTCTGGGTGGGGTTTATATTTCAACCCTCCATGAAAATTAGGCTAGGGCTTATTTTCGTCGAAACAGGGTATTTAGTGCATACAGTTTATCGTACTCCATTAACCCTTTGCAATCCAATTTTGGATTCAGGGTTTCCTAGGCGGTTTTCTCTTTCTGTCATTATACAATGGCGCCACCTACTGGCTAGAGCCAGTACTGCAGTATTGGACATGCTTGAGAAGCCCCCGACAACAGAGCGGCAAGTAATATACAGTAAGAATACCCTGCCAGACATTTTCAGACATCGGAGCTGTACAGCCTTCAATCAGAATGTCTTTAGACGTCAGACGGTGGATTGGAAAGGGTTAAAGTTGTTTAACATGGGTATTAGATTGAACTCAAACTGTCTGAAATATTATATGGATGACGCAGATTTGGTGCATATGATTTGGGTTTGCGTAAAATTGCATGGGATTTGGAATTGGGTACTTGAGATATTTAAAAATATATATTTTGTCAATATGGTCTTATTTTGTCAAAAGATAAGAGAGGTTATACATTTGGAAATGGGGATACATCAAACAGGAGGCTGTTTGGGGAAGATGGTCTGATATATATATATATATATATATATATATATATAATGGATAGTTTATATTGAGTGCTAGTTGCATTGAGATATCATTGAAAAGCTGATGGGATTTGGAGGGGTGAGGGAGAGAGGTGAGAAGATGAGGAAGAGGTATGCTTTATTTTCACTGAAATGAATGGGAACTTGGCCTGCAATACCAAGCCTGTCCATTGCAGTAGGAATGGAGCTGTCTATTTCCTGCAGAATTCAGCTCATATTAGAGCATACTGACCCAGCAAACAGCGGATCGACTGGAGTCCGTGGTGGCAACCCCTGTCAATCTACTGTTGATAGCCTATCTTTCTGATACAACTGGGCAACCCCTTTAAGTCATGAAAATTGCGAGATGAGCTTCAATGAACATGACTTGTTTTTCCTGCCCATTCCATTAATTGAGATCTGGAGAATTTAGAAACCAAGTCAAGGCCTTGAACTCTTTGTCATGTTTTTGAAGTCATTCCTGAATGATTTTTGCATTACGCCAAGCTGCATTTTCTGGCTGAAAGATGGCACTGTCATTAGGGAATATAGCTACCATGAAGGCGTGTACTTAGTCTGAAATAATGTTTAGATAGGTGATACATCTCAAAGCAACTTTCACATGAATGACCCATGGTTTCCCAGCAAAACTTTGCCCAGTATTACACTGCATCAGACAGCTTTGTGTTCTTCCTACAGTGTATTCTAGTATCTTTTTGAGCAGTTTGTTGTACAGTTTGGACCAAACTGAATAGCCTTTGCTCTCCATGCCCATTTATGAGCCATCCCTGATGACGCCAGACATCCACTGGCAACACGTGTAGGGTGGGTGGGTTGACCACATGTAGCCTTCATTTCTCTCTTTAGGGAGACCCTTGCTTCACTTTTTATTCTGGTGGTTCCTCCTTAGCAATCGTTCCGGCATACTCCTCTTTAATCAGAATCCGGCACTCTGAGCAGGTATTTATGTACATGAATGGCTATTTACTATGTTTATTATCTTGTTACGTACAATACATGCTTTGGATTATTTGTACAGCCATTATTGACATATTATGTTTTGTGTGGTCTTTCCTGGCTATAGTAGTCACCTGTCTTTTTGGGTGTTTTAAATGTTTTTATTATGTTTAGTCCCTTCTGGTATTTATTTCAATAAAGTTTGGATATGATATTCATTCTATTTTCTCTAGAATGCTGGTGTTGCTTGCTTGCAGCTCTTTTCTTTTGAGTTGCGTCCTTTTCTCTGCAAGTTGTACACCTAGGTTTCCTAATTGTGTAGTTCAATCTTTTTGGGTAGGTGTCCATCAGCATCTTGGCTTGGCAATCTTTGCCCACTCTTCCTTGTAAAATTCTCTCCACCCTGACTAAAGCCCCAGTTCCAACAGCAAAGAAACAGCACCCACATAATGCTGCCTCCACCATCTTCGCTGTGGGTATGGGGTTCTTTTAGTGATGTGCAGAACTGCCTTTGCACCAAACATACCTTTTGAAATTAATGCAAAAAGGTTCGACCTTGGTCTCATCACACCATAACACGTTCTTTCACATACTTTTGGCAGGCATGATGTAGGTTTTGACAAAACAGCCAGACATGGATGTTCTTCTTTGTTAGAATAGGCTTCCGTCTTGCCCCCCTTCCCCACAGCCCAGACATATGAAGAATATGGCAGATGGTTGTCACATGTACTACACAACCAGTACTTGCCAGAAATTCCTGCAGCTCCTTTAATATTACTGTTGGCCTCTTGGCCTCCTCCTGGACCAATTTTCTTCCGGTCTTTTCATCAATTTATGAGGGACATCCAGTTCTTGGTAATGTCCCTGTTGTGCCAAATTTAATTCCACTTCTTGATGACCGTCTTCACTGTGTTCCATGGTATATGTAATGCCTTGGCTATTTTTGGTAGCCTTCTACTGACTGATACCTTTCAACAATTGGATCTCTTTATGGCTTTTGCTGAAAAACTAAGGAAATGTCAGGAAAATCCTACTAGAAGAGCTGAATTTTATATGGGGTAAATTAGAATCCCTTTAAATATTAGCAGCGGAGTACTGACTAATATTTAACAGGAGTTTAAATGCGATTGACTAATTCTGAGCACAATTACATCACAAATATAAGAGGGTGGTCACACTTATAACCACATTATTTTAGTTTTGTTGTTTTTATTTTTCCACCTTTTTAACCCCCCCCCCCCCCCCCCCGTTCGGCGCGAGACAACCCCGATGCAGGGGTTAAAAAAACAAACCGGGTAGTACTTACCCGAATCCCGGCGGTCCGGCGTCTTCATACTCACCTGCTGAAGATGGCCGCCGGGATCCTCTCTCTCTGTGGACCGCAGGGCTTCTGTGCGGTCCATTGCCGATTCCAGCCTCCTGATTGGCTGGAATCGGCATGTGACGGGGCGGAGCTACACGGAGCCGGCATTCTGCACGAGCGGCCCCATTGAAGACAGCAGAAGACCCGGACTGCGCAAGCGCGGCTAATTTGGCCATTAGAGGCCGAAAATTAGTCGGCACCATGGAGACGAGGACGCCAGCAACGGAGCAGGTAAGTATAAAACTTTTGATAACTTCTGTATGGCTCATAATTAATGCACAATGTACATTACAAAGCGCATTAATATGGCCATACAGAAGTGTATAGACCCACTTTGTTTCGCGGGACAACCCCTTTAAGGGTGGCTACACACGCACATCTTTGTGTGCATTTTTGTGCACACAAAAGTTGTGTGTGCAAAATACAGAATATAGAACCCATTGATTTTAATGGTTTCATGCTCATTTCCTTTTTTTGCGCTGCTCTATATCTTCCTGCATATTTGTGCACCAAAGGGCCCCATAGAAATCTATAGGAGGTGCACAAATGCTTGTGCAATATGCAAGTACATATGCAAAACACTGTGCAAAACCATGTAGAGAAAAAAACATCTGGACCTCATGAGGCTAAATAACTTTTTAAACCTGTACGGGGGGTGTCGCATGTTGATATGAACTGGCCCTGCGTGCGCAGAAAAAGGACAGTTCTATACGCAGACATCCATGTAAATCAACCTCATTCACTGCTCAATACGTTTAGCTGAGGAAAGTGTATTTGCACAAAGGTTTGCCTGAAGCCGCCCTAAATTATTTCAGTTTGTTTTCCAATGGAATTGTACAGATAAAGGGTCACATTGAAGGTGGAAATGAATCTGAAATGATTCATCCTGGTTGGATATTTTTAACATTACAAAAATATGACGTTTTAATAGGTGTGTAACTTTTTTATACACTGTATATATATATATATATATATATATATATATATATATATATATGCAATGTGCCTGCTCTAAATTTTCTATACACGCGCTGTATAATAATACAGGTTGCTAAGTGAATCTGGATATGTTGGAGTAAGTGTGTATTTTGTACCATCTGGATGTACTGTGCAATGTTTATATAAGGATAAATTATCATGAGGTGGAGGAGGAGGGGTTTGCATTACAATAGACATCCAGATGGTCATTACGTGGAATTAGGGAAGCTTCTGATTAGGAACTTAGCCAATACTTGACTCAAATTAGAAATGCATCATCAACATTATTACGGCTTAACTCGTCTTTCGAGGTATCTCTTATTACATTCTTTTTACTCACCAGAAATGTCGTATAGCAACTTATAAAACAAATCTGCCTTATATAAAGCATATCCTGTATATACTAGGCAAATATAGATTATCTATCTATCTTTCTATCTATCTATCTATCTCATATCTATCTACCTATCTATCTCATATCTATCTATCTACCTATCTATCTATCTATCTATCTATCTCATATCTATCTACCTATCTATCTCATATCTATCTATCTTCTATCTATCTCATATCTATCTATCTCATATCTATCTATCTCATATCTATCTATCTATCTCATATCTATCTACCTATCTATCTCATATCTATCTATCTATCTCATATCTATCTATCTATCTCATATCTATCTACCTATCTATCTACCTATCTATCTCATATCTATCTCATATCTATCTATCTCATATCTATCTCATATCTATCTATCTCATATCTATCTATCTCATATCGATCTATCTCATATCTATCTATCTATTAGAGATGAGCGAACGTACTCGTCCGAGCTTGATACTCGTTCGAGTATTAGCGTATTCGAGATGCTCGTTACTCGTGACGAGTACCACGCGATGTTTGAGTTACTTTCACTTTCATTTCTGAGACGTTAGCGCGCTTTTCTGGCCAATAGAAAGACAGGGAAGGCATTACAACTTCCCCCTGCGACGTTCAAGCCCTATACCACCCCCCTGCAGTGAGTGGCTGGGGAGATCAGGTGTCACCCGAGTATATAAATCGGCCCCTCCCGCGGCTCGCCTCAGATGCATTCTGACAGAGATCAGGGAAAGTGCTGCTGATGCCAGAGCTGCTATAGGGAGAGCGTTAGGAGTATTTTAGGCTTCAAGAACCCCAACGGTCCTTCTTAGGGCCACATCTAACTGTGTGCAGTAGTGTGGAGGCTGCTTTTTGCAGTGTTGCACATTTTTTTTTTTTTTTATATCGGCCGTGCAGAGCATTGCGGCCTGCAGTAATTATACATACTCCAGGGCCAGTAGTGGTGGTGAGGCAGGGACAGAAGACATATTTATTGAATATAGGCAGTGGGCCTTTCCAAAAATCTTTGGGAAAAAAAATCTATTTGGGCTGCCTGTGACTGTCCTCAGTGTACTGGGTCTGTGCTGGGTGTAGTTGCCCTCCTAATTCATACGCAGCCAGCTAAGTGTTACAGCAGGCTTGCGCAAAATTATTTCCTGGCTCTGTGTTGGCTGTTACATCACCGCTGTATTCCAGTCCACAGTGCAACAGTCTGCAGTTATTTTACATACTCCAGGGCCAGTAGTGGCGAGGCAGGGACAGAAGACATATATTTATTGAATATAGGCAGTGGGCCTTTCCAAAAACATTTGGGAAAAAAAATCTATTTGGGCTGCCTGTGACCGTCCTCAGTGTACTGGGTCTGTGCTGGGGGTAGTTGTCCTCCTAATTCATACGCAGCCAGCTAAGTGTTACAGCAGGCTTGCGCAAAATTATTTCCTGGCTCTGTGTTGGCTGTTACATCACCGCTGTATTCCAGTCCACAGTGCAACAGTCTGCAGTTATTTTACATACTCCAGGGCCAGTAGTGGTGAGGCAGGGACAGAAGACATATATTTATTGAATATAGGCAGTGGACCTTTCCAAAAACATTTGGGAAAAAAAATCTATTTGGGCTGCCTGTGACCGTCCTCAGTGTACTGGGTCTGTGTTGGGGGTAGTTGTCCTCCTAATTCATACGCAGCCAGCTAAGTGTTACAGCAGGCTTGCGCAAAATTATTTCCTGGCTCTGCTGTGTGTTCCGTAAGCGAAGTCAGCCTCCAACCACAGGCCAATAAGCGGCACATTTAATTACAGCGTTCTGTTTCTGCACTACTGGTAATACACCATGCTGAGGGGTAGGGGTAGGCCTAGAGGACGTGGACGCGGGCGAGGACGCGGAGGCCCAAGTCAGGGTGTGGGCACAGGCCGAGCTCCTGATCCAGGTGTATCGCAGTCGACTGCTGCGGGATTAGGAGAGAGGCACGTTTCTGGCGTCCCCACATTCATCTCACAATTAATGGGTCCACGCGGTAGACCTTTATTAGAAAATGAGCAGTGTGAGCAGGTCCTGTCGTGCATGGCAGAAAGTGCATCCAGCAATCTATCGTCCACCCAGAGTTTTGCGCCGTCCACTGCTGCAACTCTGAATCCTCTGGCTGCTCCTCCTCCTTCCTCCCAGCCTCCTCACTCCATTACAATGACACATTCTGAGGAGCAGGCAGACTCCCAGGAACTGTTCCCAGGCCCCTGCCCAGAATGGGCAGCAATGGTTCCTCTCCCACCGGAGGAGTTTGTTGTGACCGATGCCCAACCTTTTGAAAGTCCCCGGGGTCCGGGGGATGAGGCTGGCGACTTCCGGCAACTGTCTCAAGACCTTTCAGTGGGTGAGGAGGACGATGACGATGAGACACAGTTGTTTATCAGTGAGGTAGTAGTAAGGGCAGTAAGTTCGAGGGAGGAGCGCACAGAGGATTCGGAGGATAGAGGCAGGGCCAGACCGAATAATCCACCAACTGTTTCCCAAAGCGCCCCCTCGCGCCATGCCACCCTGCAGAGGCCGAGGTGCTCAAAGGTCTGGCAGTTTTTCACTGAGAGTGCAGACGACCGACGAACAGTGGTGTGCAACCTGTGTCGCGCCAAGATCAGCCGGGGAGCCACCACCACCAGCCTCACCACCACCAGCATGCGCAGACATATCATGGCCAAGCACCCCACAAGGTGGGACGAAGGCCGTTCACCGCCTCCGGTTTGCACCGCTGCCTCTCCCCCTGTGCCCCAACCTGCCACTGAGATCCAACCCCCCTCTCAGGGTACAGGCACTATCGTCTCCTGCCCTGCACCCACACCCTCACCTCCGCTGTCCTCGGCCCCATCCACCAATGTCTGTCAGCGCAAGTTGCTAGCGCAAGTGTTGGAGCGCAAGCACAAGTACGCCACCACGCACCCGCACGCTCCAGCGTTAAACGTGCACATAGCCAAACTTATCAGCCTGGAGATGCTGCCGTATAGGGTTGTGGAAATGGAGGCTTTCAAAAGTATGATGGCAGCGGCAGCCCCGCGCTACTCAGTTCCCAGTCGCCACTACTTTTCCCGATGTGCCGTCCCAGCCCTGCACGACCACGTCTCCCGCAACATTGTACGCGCCCTCACCAACGCGGTTACTGCCAAGGTCCACTTAACAACAGACACGTGGACAAGCACAGGCAGGCAGGGCCACTATATCTCCCTGACGGCACATTGGGTGAATTTAGTGGAGGCTGGGACAGAGTCAGAGCCTGGGACCGCTCACGTCCTACCCACCCACAGAATTGCGGGCCCCAGCTCGGTGGTGGTATCTGCGGTGGTGTATGCTTCCTCCACTAAACCACCCTCCTCCTCCTCCTACGCAACCTCTGTCTCGCAATCAAGATGTGTCAGCAGCAGCACGTCGCCAGCAGTCGGTGTCGCGCGGCACGGCAGCACAGCGGTGGGCAAGCATCAGCAGGCCGTGCTGAAACTACTCAGCTTAGGAGATAAGAGGCACATGGCCCACAAACTGCTGCAGGGTCTGACAGAGCAGACCGACCGCTGGCTTGCACCGCTGAGCCTCCAACCGGGCATGGTCGTGCGTGACAACGGCCGTAACCTGGTGGCGGCTCTGCAGCTCGGCAGCCTCACGCACGTGCCATGCCTGGCCCACGTCTTTAATTTGGTGGTTTAGCGCTTTCTGAAAAGCTACCCACGCTTGTCAGACCTGCTCGGAAAGGTGCGCCGGCTCTGCGCACATTTCCGCAAGTCCCACACAGACGCTGCCACCCTGCGCACCCTGCAACATCGGTTTCATCTGCCAGTGCACCGACTGCTGTGCGACGCGCCCACACGGTGGAACTCTACGCTCCACATGTTGGCCAGGCTCTATGAGCAGCGTAGAGCTATAGTGGAATACCAACTCCAACATGGGCGGCGCAGTGGGAGTCAGCCTCCTCAATTCTTTACAGAAGAGTGGGCCTGGTTGGCAGACATCTGCCAGGTCCTTGGAAACTTTGAGGAGTCTACCCAGATGGTGAGCGGCGATGCTGCAATCATTAGCGTCACCATTCCTCTGCTATGCCTCTTGAGAAGTTCCCTGCAAAGCATAAAGGCAGACGCTTTGCGCTCGGAAACAGAGCCGGGGGAAGACAGTATGTCGCTGGATAGTCAGAGCACCCTCCTGTCTATATCTCAGCGCGTTGAGGAGGAGGAGGAGGAGCATGAGGAGGATGAGGAGGAGAGGGAAGAGACAGCTTGGCCCACTGCTGAGGGTACCCATGCTGCTTGCCTGTCATCCTTTCAGCGTGTATGGCCTGAGGAGGAGGAGGAGGATCCTGAAAGTGATCTTCCTAGTGAGGACAGCCATGTGTTGCGTACAGGTACCCTGGCACACATGGCTGACTTCATGTTAGGATGCCTTTCTCGTGACCCTCGCGTTACACGCATTCTGGCCACTACGGATTACTGGGTGTACACATTGCTCGACCCATGGTATAAGGAGAACCTTTCCACTCTCGTACCCGAAGAGGAAAGGGGTTCGAGAGTGATGCTATACCACAGGACCCTGGCGGACAAACTGATGGTAAAATTCCCATTCGACAGCACTAGTGGCCGAAGGCGCAGTTCCGAGGGCCAGGTAGCAGGGGAGGCGCCGAGATCAGGCAGCATGTACAGCACAGGCAGGGGAACACTCTCTAAGGCCTTTGACAGCTTTCTGGCTCCCCAGCAAGACTGTGTCACTGCTCCCCAGTCAAGGCTGAGTCGGCGGGAGCACTGTAAAAGGATGGTGAGGGAGTACGTAGCCGATCGCACGACCATCCTCGGTGACGCCTCTGCCCCCTACAACTACTGGGTGTCGAAGCTGGACACGTGGCCTGAACTCGCACTGTATGCCCTGGAGGTGCTTGCTTGTCCTGCGGCTAGCGTCTTGTCAGAGAGGGTGTTTAGTGTGGCTGGGGGAATCATCACAGATAAGCGTACCCGCCTGTCAACCGACAGTGCCGACAGGCTTACACTCATCAAGATGAACAAAGTCTGGATTTCCCCAGACTTCTCTTCTCCACCAGCGGACAGCAGCGATACCTAAACAATACGTAGGCTGCACCCGCGGATGGAAGCATTGTTCTCTATCACCATCAAAAACGTGGACCCTTTAGCTTCATCAATCTGTGTATAATATTCATCCTCCTCCTCCTGCTCCTCCTCCTGAAACCTGACGTAATCACGCCGAACGGGCAATTTTTCTTAGGCCCACAAGGCTCAGTCATATAATTTTTGTAAACAATTTTTATACATTTCAATGCTCATTAAAGCGTTGAAACTTTCACCTGAACCAATTTTTATTTTAACTGGGCTGCCTCCAGGCCTAGTTACAAATTAAGCCACATTAACCAAAGCGATTAATGGGTTTCATCTGCCCTCTTGGTTGGGCATGGGCAATTTTTCTGACGTACATTAGTACTGTTGGTACACCAATTTTTTGGGGCCCTCGCCTACAGTGTAATCCAATTAATTTTTTGCCCACCTGCATTACAGCTGATGTTACATCAGCTGTGCTGGGCACTGCAATGGGATATATTTATGTACCGCTGGTGGGTTCCAGGGAGCCACCCATGCTGTCGGTCCACACGGAGTTGTAACTATGTGTCCACTTCTAAAGAACCCCAGTCTGACTGGGGCATGCAGTTTGAGCCGAAGCCCACCTGCATTTAATCTGACGTTAGCTCTGCTGTCCAGGACACTGCAATGGGATACATTTCTGTACAGCGGGTGGGTTCCAGGGAGCCACCCATGCTGTGGGTGCACACGGAATTCCCATTGCGGAGTTGGGGATTCCCAGTTGTACCTGCCTGTGACTATTTATAAAAAACCGCGGTCTGACTGGGGCATGCAGACACCTTGACAGAATGAATAGTGTGTGGCACATAGGTTCCCCATTGCTATGCCCACGTGTGCAGCTCCTGATGGCGGTGGCATAGGATTATATTTCTCATTGCTTCTGTACAGCATTGTGGGCTATCGCCCCGCCCCTTTTAAAGAGGGTCGCTGCCTAGCCGTGCCAACCCTCTGCAGTGTGTGCCTGCGGTTCCTCCTCATGGCAGACGTACTTATAAATAGACATGAGTGTGGCGTGGCATGAGGGCAGCTAAAGGCTGCGCAGGGACAATTTGGTGTGCGCTGTGAACACTGGGTCGTGCAGGGGGGGGGGTTCGGCAGCATGTAACCCAGGAGAAGTGGCAGCGGAGTGTCATGCAGACAGTGATTGTGCTTTGTTGGAGGTAGTGTGGTGCTTAGCTAAGGTATGCATTGCTAATGAGGGCTTTTCAGAAGTAAAAATTGTTGAGGGGGGGCCCACTCTTGCCGCTATTGTGGCTTAATAGTGGGACCTGGGAACTTGAGATGCAGCCCAACATGTAGCCCCTCGCCTGCCCTATCCGTTGCTGTGTCATTCCCATCACTTTCTTGAATTGCCCCGATTTTCACAAATGGAAACCTTAGCGAGCATCGGCGATATACAAAAATGCTCGAGTCGCCCACTGACTTCAATGGGGTTCGTTACTCGAAACGAACCCTCGAGCATCGCGATAATTTCATCCCGAGTAACGAGCACCCCAGCATTTTGGTGCTCGCTCATCTCTACTATCTATCTATCTATCTATCTATCTCATATCTATCTATCTATCTATCTATCTCATATCTATCTATCTATCTCATATCTATCTATCTATCTCATATCTATCTATCTATCTATCTATCTATCTATCTATCTATCTATCTATCTCATATCTATCTACCTATCTATCTATCTCATATCTATCTATCTATCTATCTATCTATCTATCTATCTCATATCTATCTATCTATCTCATATCTATCTATCTATCTATCTATCTATCTATCTATCTATCTATCTATCTATCGCATATCTATCTATCGCATATCTATCTATCTATATATCTATCGCATATCTATCTATCTATCTATCTATCTATCTATCTATCTATCTATCTATCGCATATCCATCTATCTATCTATCTATCTATCTATCTATCTATCGCATATCTATCTATCTATCGCATATCTATCTATCTACGCATATCTATCTATCTATCGCATATCTATCTATCTATCTATCTATCTATCTATCTATCGCATATCTATCTATCTATCGCATATCTATCTATCTATCTATCTATCTATCTATCTATCTATCTATCGCATATCTTTCTATCTATCTATCGCATATCTATCTATCTATCTATCTATCTATCTATCTATCTATCTATCTATCTATCTATCTCATATCTATCTTTCTATCTATCTCATATCTATCTCATATCTATCTATCTATCTATCTATCTATCCATCTATCTCATATCTATTAATATATCTATGAACATTTTGTTTAGTTATTCTAAAAACTTTTTCTTGATTAAAATTTTGTTAAAAGTATTGTTCCACCATTAAATATGATAATCCTTGTATATTACAGTCTAGTTAATGATGTATCATATTTATATGCTATTTAAGGCCTTAGTCACACGGGCGTTTTTTCACGTGATTTGCGGATCGCATGACGGATGCGCATCCGCAAATCGCGTGACCGGTGCGCGCAAGTCGCCTGAAAATCTGCTCCTAGCCGCGTTTCATTAGAAACGGGCCGGAGCTGTCCAGCGCATTGCATTCAATGGAGACGGCAATAGAGCCGGCTCCATTTAAAGCAATGCGCTGTGGGCGAGCCCGGGATGAATTGTCGGGAAGGGCTTAAACATATAAGCCCTTCCCTGCAATTCATCCTAAAATGTGTAAAAATAAAAAATATATATATACTCACCTTCTCCCGGCAGCCGGAGCTCCGCGTGGCCGTCCTGCAGTGGGTGTGAAGGGGGTGTGAGTCAGACCTGCCCCCTGATTGGCTCAGCGCTGAGCCAATCAGAGGCATGTCTCACTCACACCCATTCATGAATTCATGAATGGATGTGAGTCAGACCTGCCCCTGATTGGCTCAGCGCTGAGAGGCAGCAGTCACTCACCCATTCATGAATTCATGAATGGGTGTGTGAGTGAAATCTGCCTCTGATTGGTCAGGGCTGTGACCAATCAGAGGCAGATCATTCAGCAGGCGGGGATTTTAAAGCCCCGCCGGCTGAATAGTGCCGAGAAGCAGTTCAGGAGAACTGACAGCGGCCGCGGCTGGACTCCGGCTGCAGCGGAAAGGTGAGTATACAATTTTTTTTTATTTTAACACATTTTAGGATGAATTGCAGGGAAGGGCTTATATATTTAAGCCCTTCCCGACAATTCACCCCGCGCACGCCGGCAGCCCATTGCTTTCAATGGAGCGGCTGTATTGCCGGCTCCATTGAATTCAATGGGCAAACATCGTTCTTCTCTGTCACAGCTGTTACAGCTGTGGCAGAGAAGAATGATTTGTCTTCTATATGTTCTCAATGGGGTCGGCGCTGCTGCCGCCGGCCCCATTGAGCGCATATAGAGAAGAGAACAGGAATCGCAGATCGCAGATAGGTGCGATCTGCGATTTCTGTTCTATAATTTATCGGACGAGCGCATAAAAAGCGCTCATGTGTCCGATACCATTGCAAAGCAATGGTTTTATAAAATTGCCGGACGCATGCGCATGCGCAAATCGCGGCTAAAAACGCCCGTCTGACTAAGGCCTAAGGGGGTTTTCCACTATAAAAAAATAACGGGGCATGCCATAAAATAATAAAGGAGCTCCTACTCATCTGTCATTTAGCCCCCCAGGACACAGTTGATCATCTCTAGTAGCTCCGGCTGCTGGTATGTATGTCCAGGAGAAATCAGGTGACCACTGCTAGTCAGAGGCCACAGCATCACTGTCTGAACTCCTAGTATCACTGCTCACATCCTGTGTACCATGATGCCAGGAGTTTGGGACAGTCACACCGCGGCCTGTGATAGGCTACAGTGGTCACCTGACTTTCCCCTGACATACAACTCGGGAGTCAGAACCGCTCAGCTGTGTTTTGGGGGGCACAAGGCAGGTGAGTATGGTCTTTTTTTAATTTTATGCCATGATCAGGAATTATTATTTTTTTAAATAATGAGAAAACCTCTTTAACCCCTTCCCGCTCCATGATGTACCGGTACGTCATGGGAGCCTGGTACTTCGCGCAAAATGACGTACCAGTACGTCATCTGGTTAGCGTGAGATCATGACTGACCTCGCACTATCCCGCAGCGGGAGCCGGCAACAGCGGGGGTGGGGGTGGGGGGCATTGGAGATGCGACCCCCGCTGTTAACCCCTTCCCTGCCGCGATCTAAGTAGATCGCGGCAGGGAAAGAGTACACAAAGGGAGCGCGCTCCCTCTGTGTCTCCGGCCGGCTCTCACGATGTCATTGCGAGAGCCCGGCCTGTCACCATGGCAACAGGATGCCAGACACTGGCGTCCTGTATTGCTTATGCCTATGATCGCTGTATAAGCGATAAGGCATGGCAGAGCAATAGCTCTGCCATGCCTTATGACAGCGATCATAGGCATAGTGCTGCAAGTCCCTCAGAGGGACTCAAATTGTGTAAAGAAAAAAAGAAAATAAAAATGTAAAAAAAATTGTAAAAAAAACCTTTCATGCTTTTTCTAATATTAGCATAAAAAAAGGTTTAAAAAAAGTAAAACCCCACATATTGGGTATTGACCTGTCCATAACGACGTGTACAAAAAGTTGAACACACGTTTTATTTTGTACAACAAAAAGCGTAAAAGAAAAAGCTAAAAAACAGAGGCAAAATGCTAATTTTTAGCATTGTGCCTCACAAAAAATGCAATAAAAGTGATCAAAAAAGCCGTACATTCCCCAAAATGATACCAATAAAAACTATAGCTCGTCTCGCAAAAAATAAGCCTTTATAGAGCTCCGTACATAGAAAAATAAAAAAGTTACAGGACTTTGAATGCAGCTATAGAGAAAAAAAAAAGATTTCCCCAAAAAAAGGCTTTTTATTGCAAAAAAGTGTAAAAACCTAAAAAAAAACATAAGAATTTTGGTATCATTGTAACTGTACCGACCCGCAGAAAAAATTTAGTGTGTCATGTATGCTGCATGATTAACGCTGTAAAAAAAAAAAAAAATCTATGTCAGAATTGATGCGTTCTCTCCCTGTTATCATACAAAAAATAATAAAAGTTTTACGATATTGTCTATGTACCCAAAAGTGGCACCGATAAAAACTACAGCTCGCCACGCAAAAAACAAGCCCTTATATGGCCGCGTCGACGGAAAAATAAAAAAGTTTTGGCTTTGGAAAAATGGAGATGGAAAAATACCAAAAATCGCTTGGTCCTCAACGCCAAAATAGGCCATGTCATTAAGGGGTTAACCCCACATCCTGACAGCCATTTTTTAATCAATTTAGTTTCTTTCTCCCTATTTCAAAAAATCACAGCTTTTTTATTTTTCCATTGACATAATGGTACATTTTTTTGGTTTGTTTTTTTTGTCAGATAAATTGTATTTTTCACTGCTATCATATAATGTGCTGAAAAACGTTAAAAAATTTTCTAAGGGGGTGAAACTGAAAAAAAACCCTTCAATTGTACCATTTTTGAGTGGTTTAATTTTTACCATTTGTTGCCATCTGCTGATAATTATCTTTTTAATACTTCTGTATTGGAGTATACTATATTTTTTCAGGTGTCCTATTAATCCTTACCACCAGCAGGGCTTAATAGGGTCGAATCCATAGCAAGCAGAGGTTGCCAAGGTGTTAAAAGAATCATCAAGTGATGACTGCTTTTTGCATTGTACAGTGCAACCTGCTGTTCAACGTGCATAGCAATGTGCATGTCCATGCAATGGTCTGAATGGTGGTAAACACACTTCCTCTGCCCTGCTTATCATGAATGGAGCTGACCTTCTACAGTAGCATAGCAGTATAGCAGTGAAGACTCCTTCCGGGATTCTAAGAGGGAACTAAATTGTCAGCTTCCAGAGGGGCAGTAGACCGATTCTGTCCAGAGCCAGTCCCATCAGCATAGATTAGCAGCAGCACCAAGGGGAACACATGGAAGAAAAAACTGATGATAATTGTACTTTTTATGCTAAAAAATGTCATAGCGATGCAGAGTAAAACTCCTGACAGGTCTCATTTAAATTAGAAATAATTAATAACTAGAGATGAGCGAACGTGTTCTTCCGAGCTTGATATTCGTGCGAATATTAGGGTGTTCGGGATGTTCGTTATTCGTAACGAACACCATGCGGTGTTCTGGTTATTTTCACTTCCTTCCCTGAGACGTTAGCGCGCTTTTCTGGCCAATTGAAAGACAGGGAAGGCATTACAACTTCCCCCTGTGACGTTCAAGCCCTATACCACCCCCCTGCTGTGAGTGGCTGGGAAGATCAGGTGTCACCCGAACATAAAAGTCGGCCCCTCCCACGGTTCGCCTCAGATGCGGTGTGAGTTAGATGAGGGACAGTGCTGTTTGTACCGGAGCTGCTGTAGGGAAAGAATTGGTAGTTAGTGTAGGCTTCAAGACCCCCCAAAGGTCCTTATTAGGGCCACTGATAGCTGTGTGTTGGCTGCTGTTAGCAGTGACAATTTTTTTTTTCTCAAAATCGCCTCTGCAGACCGTTGCACCTGGCATTAGGGACAGAAGTGCTGCATAGGCAGGGAGAGTGTTAGGAGTGAGTGTAGCCTTCAAGAACCTCAACGGTCCTTTCTAGGGCCATATTTATCCGTGTGCAGTACTGTCCAGGCTGCTGTTAGCTGTGCTGCATTTTTTTTTGCTTCTCAAAATCGCCTCTGCAGACCATTGCACCCTCCATTGATACTGCAGGGAAAGAATTGTATAGGCAGGGCGACAACACAGTTGTTATTCATTGAATATACGCAGTGCTGCCTTTTGGTGCCAAAAAACGGAAAATAATTAAATTTGTCCAGCCTCTGTCCGGCCTAACGCCGGTGGACACGTGTGAGCTGCGTCTGCAACCTGTAAAAATCAGACGCACCCAGCTACGCTTTACTGCTGGCTTCGCCATTTGCTTTCCTTAATTGGGAAAAAAATACCTGCTCTGCCAGAGTTATAATAACTCTGCTACCCTCACGTTCTGTGACACATAAGCAGGGACACAGCACAGTTATTAAACTTCTCATGTTCATTGAATATACGCAGTGCTGCCTTTTGGTGGAAAAAAACTGAAAACAAATCTATTTGTCCAGCCTCTGTCCGTCCTAAGGGCTGTGGACACGTGTGAGCTGCGTGAACAACATTGCTAAATCAGACGCACCCAGCTACGCTTTACTGCTGGCTTCGCCATTTGCTTTCCTTAATTGGGAAAAAAATACCTGCTCTGCCAGAGTTATAATAACTCTGCTACCCTCACGTTCTGTGACACATAAGCAGGGACACAGCACAGTTATTAAACTTCTCATGTTCATTGAATATACGCAGTGCTGCCTTTTGGTGGAAAAAAACTGAAAACAAATCTATTTGTCCAGCCTCTGTCCGTCCTAAGGGCTGTGGACACGTGTGAGCTGCGTGAACAACATTGCTAAATCAGACGCACCCAGCTACGCTTTACTGCTGGCTTCGCCATTTGCTTTCCTTAACTGGGAAAAAAATACCTGCTCTGCCAGAGTTATAATAACTCTGCTACCCTCACGTTCTGTGACACATAAGCAGGGACACAGCACAGTTATTAAACTTCTCATGTTCATTGAATATACGCAGTGCTGCCTTTTGGTGGAAAAAAACTGAAAACAAATCTATTTGTCCAGCCTCTGTCCGTCCTAAGGGCTGTGGACACGTGTGAGCTGCGTGAACAACATTGCTAAATCAGACGCACCCAGCTACGCTTTACTGCTGGCTTCGCCATTTGCTTTCCTTAATTGGGAAAAAAATACCTGCTCTGCCAGAGTTATAATAACTGTGCTACCCTCACGTTCTGTGACACATAAGCAGGGACACAGCACAGTTATTAAACTTCTCATGTTCATTGAATATACGCAGTGCTGCCTTTTGGTGGAAAAAAACTGAAAACAAATCTATTTGTCCAGCCTCTGTCCGTCCTAAGGGCTGTGGACACGTGTGAGCTGCGTGAACAACATTGCTAAATCAGACGCACCCAGCTACGCTTTACTGCTGGCTTCGCCATTTGCTTTCCTTAATTGGGAAAAAAATACCTGCTCTGCCAGAGTTATAATAACTCTGCTACCCTCACGTTCTGTGACACATAAGCAGGGACACAGCACAGTTATTAAACTTCTCATGTTCATTGAATATACGCAGTGCTGCCTTTTGGTGGAAAAAAAACTGAAAACAAATCTATTTGTCCAGCCTCTGTCCGTCCTAAGGGCTGTGGACACGTGTGAGCTGCGTGAACAACATTGCTAAATCAGACGCACCCAGCTACGCTTTACTGCTGGCTTCGCCATTTGCTTTCCTTAATTGGGAAAAAAATACCTGCTCTGCCAGAGTTATAATAACTCTGCTACCCTCACGTTCTGTGACACATAAGCAGGGACACAGCACAGTTATTAAACTTAGATAATTCATTCACTAGAGGCAGTGGGGCCTTTCGTTTTCCAAAAAGGGCAAACATTATATTTGGCCTGCAGTCTTGCGCCAATTTATTTCCTGCCTGTGAAATCAAATCACTGGTAATACAGCATGCTGAGGGGTAGGGGTAGGCCTAGAGGACGTGGACGCGGCCGAGGACGCGGAGGGCCAAGTCAGGGTGTGGGCACAGCCCGAGCTCCTGATCCCGGTGTGTCGCAGCCGACTGCTGCGCGATTAGGAGAGAGGCACGTTTCTGGCGTCCCCACATTCATCGCCCAATTAATGGGTCCACGCGGGAGACGGTTATTAGAAAATGAGCAGTGTGAGCAGGTCCTGTCCTGGATGGCAGAAAGTGCTTCGAGCAACCTATCGTCTACCCGCAGTTCTGCGCCGTCCACTGCTGCCAATCCGAATCCTCTGTCTGCTGCTCCTCCTTCCTCCCAGCCTCCTCACTCCACTACAATAACACCTGCTCAGGAGCGGGAACACTCCCAGGAACTGTTCTCGGGCCCCTGCTTAGATTGGGCAGCAGCGGTTCCTCTCCCACCAGAGGAGTTTATCGTCACTGATGCCCAACCATTCGAAAGTTCCCGGGGTCCGGGGGAAGAGGCTGGGGACTTCCGCCAACTGTCTCAACAACTTTCTGTGGGTGAGGAGGACGATGACGATCAGACACAGTTGTCTTGCAGTGAGGTAGTAGTAAGGGCAGTAAGTCCGAGGGAGCAGCGCACAGAGGATTCGGAGGAAGAGCAGCAGGACGATGAGGTGACTGACCCCACCTGGTGTGCAACGCTTACTCAGGAGGACAGGTCTTCAGAGGGGGAGTCAAGGGCATCAGCAGGGCAGGTTGCAAGAGGCAGTGCGGTGGCCAGGGGTAGAGGCAGGGCCAGACCGAATAATCCACCAAGTGTTTCCCAAAGCGCCCCCTCGCGCCATGCCACCCTGCAGAGGCCGAGGTGCTCAAAGGTCTGGCAGTTTTTCACAGAGACGCCTGACGACCGACGAACAGTGGTGTGCAACCTTTGTCGCGCAAAGCTCAGCCGGGGAGCCAACACCAACAGCCTCACCACCACCACCATGCGCAGACATATGATGGCCAAGCACCCCGCAAGGTGGGACGAAGGCCGTTCAGCGCCTCCGGTTTGCACCCCTGCCTCTCCCCCTGTGCCCCAACCTGCCACTGAGATGCAACCCCCCTCTCAGGACACAGGCACTACCGTCTCCTGGCCTGCACCCACACCCTCACCTCCGCTGTCCTCGGCCCCATCCAGCAGTGTAGTTCAGCGCACCGTCCAGCTGTCGCTTGCGCAACTGTTGGAGCGCAAGCGCAAGTACGCCGCCACGCACCCGCACGCTCAAACGTTAACCGTCCGCATAGCAAAATTCATCAGCCTTGAGATGCTGCCGTATAGGGTTGTGGAAACGGAGTCCTTCAAAAGTATCATGGAGGCGGCGGCCCCGCGCTACTCAGTTCCCAGTCGCCACTACTTTTCCCGATGTGCCGTCCCAGCCCTGCACGACCACGTCTCCCGCAACATTGTACGCGCCCTCACCAACGCGGTTACTGCCATGGTCCACTTAACTACGGACACGTGGACAAGCACAGGCGGGCAGGGCCACTACATCTCCCTGACGGCACATTGGGTGAATTTAGTGGAGGCTGGGACAGAGTCAGAGCCTGGGACCGCTCACGTCCTACCCACCCCCAGAATTGCGGGCCCCAGCTCGGTGGTGGTATCTGCGGAGGTGTATGCTTCCTCCACTAAAGCACCCTCCTCCTCCTCCTCCTCCTCCTCTGTCTCGCAATCAAGATGTGTTAGCAGCAGCATGTCGCCAGCAGTCGGTGTCGCGCGGTGTGGCAGCACAGCGGTGGGCAAGCGTCAGCAGGCCGTGCAGAAACTACTCAGCTTAGGCGATAAGAGGCACACGGCCCACGAACTGCTGCAGGGTCTGACACAGCAGACCGACCGCTGGCTTGCGCCGCTGAGCCTCCAACCGGGCATGGTCGTGTGTGACAACGGCCGTAACCTGGTGGCGGCTCTGCAGCTCGGCAGCCTCACGCACGTGCCATGCCTGGCTCACGTCTTTAATTTGGTGGTTCAGCGGTTTCTGAAAAGCTACCCACGCTTGTCAGACCTGCTCGTAAAGGCGCGCCGGCTCTGCGCACATTTCCGCAAGTCCCACACGGATGCTGCCTCCCTGCGCACCCTGCAACATCACTTTAAGCTGCCAGTGCACCGACTGCTGTGCGACGTGCCCACACGGTGGAACTCTACGCTCCACATGTTGGCCAGGCTCTATGAACAACGTAGAGCTATAGTCGAATACCAACTCCAACATGGGCGGCGCAGTGGGAGTCAGCCTCCTCAATTCCTTTCAGAAGAGTGGGCCTGGTTGGCAGACATCTGCCATGTCCTTGGTAATTTTGAGGAGTCTACCCAGGTGGTGAGCGGCGATGCTACAATCATTAGCGTCACCATTCCTCTGCTATGCATCTTGAGAAATTCCCTGCAAACCATAAAGGCAGCTGCTTTGCGCTCGGAAACGGGGGCGGGGGAAGACAGTATGCCGCTGGATAGTCAGGGCACCCTCCTGTCTATTTCTCAGCGCGTACAGGAGGAGGAGGAGGAGCATGAGGAGGATGAGGAGGAGGGGGAAGAGACAGCTTGGGCCGCTGCTGACGGTACACCGGCTGATTGCCTGTCATCCTTTCAGCGTGTATGGCCTGAGGAGGAGGAGGAGGAGGAGGAGGAGGATCCTGAAAGTGATCTTCCTAGTGAAGACAGCCATCTGTTGCGTACAGGTACCCTGGCACACATGGCTGACTTCATGTTAGGATGCCTTTCTCGTGACCCTCGCGTTGCACGCATTCTGGCCACGACGGATTACTGGGTGTACACACTGCTCGATCCACGGTATAAGGAGAACCTGCCCACTCTGATTCCCGAAGAGGAAAGGGGTTCGAGAGTGTTGCTATACCACAGGACCCTTGCGGACAAGCTGATGGTAAAATTCCCAGCCGACAGCGCTAGTGGCAGAAGGCGCAGTACCGAGGGCAAGGTAGCAGGGGATGTGCGTAGATCGAGCAGCATGTACATCCCAGGCAGTGCAACAGTCTTTAAGGGCCTGGCCAGCTTTATGGCTCCCCACCAAGACTGTGTCACCGCTCCCCAGTCACGGCTGAGTCGGCGGGAGCACTGTAAAAGGATGGTGAGGGAGTACGTAGCGGATCGCACGACCATCCTCGGTGACGCCTCTGCCCCCTACAACTACTGGGTGTCGAAGCTGGACACGTGGCCTGAACTAGCGCTGTATGCCCTGGAGGTGCTTGCTTGTCCTGCGGCTAGCGTCTTGTCGGAGAGGGTGTTTAGTGCGGCTGGGGGAATCATCACAGATAAGCGTAGCCGCTTGTCAACCGACAGTGCCGACAGGCTAACACTCATCAAGATGAACAAAGGCTGGATTTCCCCAGACTTCTGTTCTCCACCAGCGGACAGCAGCGATACGTAAGCAATACGTAGGCTGCACCCGCGGATGGAAGCTACGTTCTCTCTCACCATCCAAAACGGGGACATTTCTGCTTCATCAATCTGTGTCTAATATTCCTCCTCCTCCTCCTCCTGCTCCTCCTCCTGAAACCTCACGTAATCACGCTGAATGGGCAATTTTTCTTAGGGCCACAAGGCTCACTCAAATAATTTTTCTGAACAATTTTTATAAGTTTCAATGCGCTTAAAAGCGTTGGAACTTTAACTTGAACCAATTTTTCGTTACACTGGGCTGCCTCCAGGCCTAGTTACCACTTAAGCCACATTAACCAAAGCGATTCACCTGCCATCTTGGTTGGGCATGGCCAATTTTTACTGAGGTACATTAGTACTGTTGGTACACCAATTTTTTGGGGCCCTCACCTACAGTGTAATCATAGTAATTTCTATGTTCTTCGCCTGCACTCATGGTACAGAAAGGTGTGTGGGGTTGGCCTACAGTTTAGCTACATAAATGTAACTTGTGCCTTGGCTATACTAAGGCTACTGAAATGGAACGAAGACTGCGCTCCCGCTATACTGCTGCTTCAGAATTGTTAATGGGGCCTGTCCTGAGTGCTACTATTGCTTACATGGAACGAAGACTGAGCTCCCGCTATACTGCTGCTTCAGAATTGTTAATGGGGCCTGTCCTGAGTGCTACTATTGCTTACATGGAACGAAGACTGCGCTCCCGCTATACTGCTGCTTCAGAATTGTTAATGGGGCCTGTCCTGAGTGCTACTATTGCTTACATGGAACGAAGACTGCGCTCCCGCTATACTGCTGCTTCAGAATTGTTAATGGGGCCTGTCCTGAGTGCTACTATTGCTTACATGGAACGAAGACTGCGCTCCCGCTATACTGCTGCTTCAGAATTGTTAATGGGGCCTGTCCTGAGTGCTACTATTGCTTACATGGAACGAAGACTGCGCTCCCGCTATACTGCTGCTTCAGAATTGTTAATGGGGCCTGTCCTGAGTGCTACTATTGCTTACATGGAACGAAGACTGCGCTCCCGCTATACTGCTGCTTCAGAATTGTTAATGGGGCCTGTCCTGAGTGCTACTATTGCTTACATGGAACGAAGACTGCGCTCCCGCTATACTGCTGCTTCAGAATTGTTAATGGGGCCTGTCCTGAGTGCTACTATTGCTTACATGGAACGAAGACTGCGCTCCCGCTATACTGCTGCTTCAGAATTGTTAATGGGGCCTGTCCTGAGTGCTACTATTGCTGACATGGAACGGACACGTGGAGAGGACACGTAGTGCCTCAAAAACATCCCCCTCCTCCTCCAACAGGGAAAACATTCTTGGCAAATGCCTTTGCATTGGTTCGTCTGGTGGCAGTCCAAGAATTTCACCTTTACCGACACAACAAGAGAGCCCCCACACCATCCCCCCGCCACGGCCCACTTAATCCTGGCCACATTCCGAAAACCAACAAAATACAACCGTGCTACTAGGTCCGCAGTCACCACCACATTACCACCAACGCGGTTAATGTTAAGGTGCATATAACCACGGACACGTGGAGAGGACACGTAGTGCCTCAAAAACATCCCCCTCCTCCTCCAACAGGGAAAACATTCTTGGCAAATGCCTTTGCATTGGTTCGTCTGGTGGCAGTCCAAGAATTTCACCTTTACCGACACAACAAGAGAGCCCCCACACCATCCCCCCCGCCACGGCCCACTTAATCCTGGCCACATTCCGAAAACCAACAAAATACAACCGTGCTACTAGGTCCGCAGTCACCACCACATTACCACCAACGCGGTTACTGTTAAGGTGCATATTACCAGTCTGACTGGGGCATGCAGACACCTTGACAGAATGAATAGTGTGTGGCACATAGCTTCCCCATTGCTATGCCCACGTGTGCAGCTCCTGATGGCGGTGGCACAGGATTCTATTTCTCATTGCTTCTGTACAGCATTGTGGGCTATCGCCCCGCCCCTATTAAAGAGGGTCGCTGCCTAGCCGTGCCAACCCTCTGCAGTGTGTGCCTGCGGTTCCTCCTCATGGCAGACGCACTTCTAAATAGACATGAGTGTGGCGTGGCATGAGGGCAGCTGAAGGCTGCGCAGGGACACTTTGGTGTGCGCTGTGGGGGGGGGAGGGGGGGGCGGTTGGGCAGCATGTAACCCAGGAGAAGTGGCAGTGGAGTGTCATGCAGGCAGTGATTGTGCTTTGTTGGAGGTAGTGTGGTGCTTAGCAAAGGTATGCCATGCTAATGAGGGCTTTTCAGAAGTAAAAGTTGTTGGGAGGGGGGGGGGGGGCCCACTCTTGCCGGTATTGTGGCTTAATAGTGGGACCTGTGAACTTGAGATGCAGCCCAACATGTAGCCCCTCGCCTGCCCTATCCGTTGCTGTGTCGTTCCCATCACTTTGTTGAATTGCCCAGATTTTCACACATGAAAACCTTAGCGAGCATCGGCGAAATACAAAAATGCTCTGGTCGCCCATTGACTTCAATGGGGTTCGTTGTTCGAAACGAACCCTCGAGCATCGCGGGAAGTTCGTTCCGAATAACGAACACCCGAACATTTTGGTGTTCGCTCATCTCTATTAATAACATAATATTCAGAATAAAATATTTTATAGCCAGATTCAGAGATAACATTTAAGAAAAGAAAATTATTCCCCGTACCAGAAAATAATAAACAACTTTATACCCACCTCTTTTTGGTCCTCGGATCTCCTGCATCGACAGCTCCAGGTCTCCCCTGTTACACGATCTTTACAGGTTGCAGTCAGTCTGTGTATGGGACATCACAGGCTGCTGCAGCCAATTCTAGACCTGTTCTATGGTGGCCAACACATACCTCTAGATCTGAGAACAGGTGTAGAGGAGGTGTAAGCGTTTTAAGTGCCCTGTACAATAGTTCCCATAACACTTCGACCATCCCGATGCAGATAATGGCAAACTTGACACACACCTCAAACACGTTTCCTTCAGTGGTGCTCTAGAAGGAGACATTCATAGATGTCAGCAGCATTTCTCTCATTGCAAGTTCACGCTTAGATCTAGATAGGTGATGAGTTCTTTTCATGGGACAAAGCCCTTTAGGCAACTATGATTTAGGGAAAATATATTAGAAATACAAAAAAGTCTGATTGGCTCTTTTATGTTGGTTCAACCATAAAATTATTCAACAATGTATCAGAGTTTAACATGACTTGTATTGCTTTATTGTAACTTTCTGAGCCAGGGTTAACGCCCATTTACATGCAAAGATAAGCTTTCAAAGATTGAAAGATTTTGTGACCCATTTGCATAAAGTGTTAAAGGCCATTTAATGGCCATTAATACTTTATCATCTTCATTTGCATGCAAAGGGGCCTCCAGGAGCTGTTTGCAGAGCCTAGCATGTGATTAATCACATGCCCAGCTGTGCACATAGCTGCATTGTTCTGCTCGCGACTGACGACAGGTTACAATGTTATCTGCTGCCTCCCGTGAAGATAACAGCTTGCAATCTATTGAGAGATACTTTATCTCTCACTAGCTGAACCATGGATTTTAAGTTCACTTTAAAATCATTGTTCAAGTGAAAAGTGCACGACGCCCTTTTAATTTAAGTAATTTTGAGCGATAATCGTTATGTAAATGGGCCTTTAGTTTACACTTTTAATTGATTTTCAATGGGTTTTATTGTATTAAGATAACAGAACAATAATATTCTAACAGGTTTAGGCCAAAGGCACACGTCCGGATCGGATTCCGCATGTGGGATCCTGCAGCAGAGACCGACCCGGTGCCCCCTGCGTACCTGTCCGCAATCTTGCGTAGTACAGATAATGGCGTGCCGTCGATAGGCGATGATGCGGATTCCGCAGCCTGTTCTCAATTGATTTCCGCTCGTGGACATGGAAAAGCGATTTTCTGTAGCATGTTTATGGGCAGTATTGCTGTGGAATCTGGAGATGGACGCTCGCTCCGGATTCTGCAATGCAAATACGCCCGTGTGCATTGGGCCTTAGATAAGATAACTAGTATCAGAATATTAGGATTCAATACGTGCTGTATACATCCACATGAAGTGAGCTGTCCCTAGTGGTGCTGCAGGCAGCCAAAGTTTTATAACTTACCAGGAATTTTTTCATCAGAAAATGACCTATTGTGTAAGTCACTTTGCTTAAACATATTTAACACCTTCTCCCAGCAGCTAGTTGTGACCTTCCTGACCAGGCCCCATTTTACAACCCTGACATGGGTCAAGTTAAGCGGTAATAACAAAGGAATGCTTTTATTTATGCAAGTAGTTCTGTTTTTATTGTACTTTATGCTAGTGGTTAATTTTGGTCAACACGTTTGACATTTTTTGCTTTTTTAAAAAATCTTAAATCTACAGGAAAATTAGCAATTTTCAAACTTTGAATTTTTCTGCTTGTAAGGCTGCCTGCCCACGGGCATTGCGGTATCCTGCGGCAGATCTCCGATGCGGGATACCGCCGCCCGGGAGTAGGAGCCGGCAGATGGATCTCCGCCTGTCAGCCTATCTGACAGATAGGCTGATCATGGAGAATCGGGGCAAATCGCATCATGCTGCGATTTGCCGGCTGCGAGCAGAGAATCGCAATGATTCTCCGCTCGTGGACAGGGGGAAAGAGCTCTCCATAGCAACACTATGGAGAGCTTTCACTGTGTTCCCTGCATCTGGATTATCGCCACGGGCAACACAATGAAAACCCGCCCATGAACAGGCAGCCAAAGACAATCATACCATACATAATTGCTAATAAAGAACATTTATCATATGTGCGCTATATGCTGGTAACATTTTGAATGCATTCTTTTATTTATTTTCGATATCATGTAATTAAAACTTTTCTAATTTTAAATTACCTAAAACTATTTTTAACCCCTTCCCAGCATGGGGTGTAACTGTACATCCTGGCAGAGGGGTACTTAGTGCAACAGGACATATAGTAACACCCTGGGGATAGCGCGAGATCAGAAGAGATCTCACGCTATCCGACTGCAGGAGCTGGCTGTCACTGAAAGCCAGCCTCCCGTTCCAATATTGGGGGTGCATTGGGATAGCGACCCCCACTATTAACCCCTTCCCTGCCATGATCTATGTACCCTTTACATGTAGATCGCGGCATGTAAAAGGTTCACAGAGGTAGGGTGCTTCCTCTGTTACATCATCGGACTCTCGCGATATAATCGTGGTGAGCCCGACGGACTGCCATGGCAACAGGATGCCAGATACAGGCGTCCTGCATTGCCAGTGCCTGTGATCACTAATATAAGCGATAAGGCATTGCAGGACAAAAGTCATGTGAAAAAGTCATGTAGCACAGCGGAAGATAGCGTGACGGACGGCTTCCATTTACTGAAATGGCAGCTGTCCGCGCGTACGCCAGAGGGAAATAGAACATGCCGCGGGTGAGGATGTGTGATTTCACGGTGCGGAATTCCGTGGTGGATTTTCGCACCGTGAGCATTGCGCTATTAGGTTCAATAGAACCTAATAGGTGTGGGGCAACGCGGCAGATTTCCTCCGTGTAATACGCGGTGGAAATCCGCCCGTGGGAATTAGCCCATAGTGTGATGGATGCCTAAGCAATTGGTTTCATTATTCATTGTGACAAAACCTCAGTTTGTATGTATTCTTGGTTCTGACTGTATGTTTTCATTTTGGTGGTGGTATTTTAAGTTATTTTTTGGATTTATTTTCATTTTTTGGATCAGGTCTCTTTTTTTCCTGACCTGGGTATCCAGTGCCTCCATCTCCATTTATCTTCTCCCTATTTTTGCCTGTAGGGGGAATTTATTCCTGATATTCTGTGAGCTTTCTGTGGTTCTGCCATTGCCCGGTTATTGACCATTCTGGCTTCTGTGCTTCCTGACCTCAGCTCAGTATTTTGGACTCTGTTTTTGGGCTCAGTCACACGGGCGCATCGGCGCCCGTGTTACTGCAGGCAGCAGATGGACGTACCTGAAGACGGCCGTCTCTCTGCAGCGCCAGGAGGAAGAACATGTGACCTGCTCCATTGCCGGTCATGTGTTCTATGATCAGCGCTGGAGAGAGATGGGCGTCTTCAGGTACGGCCGTCTTCTGTCAGTCACACGGGTGCATCGGTGCCAGTGTACGGATGCTGATGCACCCGTGTGACTGAGCCCTACGTCTGTGGCCTCCCCTGAACTACAGCCTGGACCTTTTTTATGCACATGTTCTACTAGCCTTGACTCAAGACTGTCTCTCTATCATGCTCCTTGAGTCAACAATGTGAAGCAGCAGCAAAAAAAGGCAAACACAACTCTGGGATGTATTAGGAGGAGCATATAGTTTAGATCACGTGAGGTCATTATCCCCCTCTACTCTTCCTTAGTCAGACCTCATCTGGAATACTGTGTCCAGTTCTGGGCACCCCACTCTAAAAAAGACATAGACAAACTGTAACAAGTTCAGAGAAGAGTTACCAAGATGGTGAGCAGTCTGCCAATCATGTCCTATGAAGAATGGTTAAAGGATCTGGGAATGTTTAGCTTGCAGAAAAGAAGGCTGAAAGGAGATTTAATAGCTGTCTACAAATATCTGAAGGGCTGTCACACTGCAGAGGGATCAGCCCTATTCTCATCTGCACAAGGAAAGACTAGAAGCAAACCAATATTTGGCCAGGTAGATCCACATCTGTCTGCCTGAAAAAATTAGATCTCTGACAATAAGATGACTGTGGAAAAAGTGTCAGGAAGGCTCAGTGGCCACTCTGAAGATTAAATGAAAAGAGGTTTTTTTTAAATTAAATATAGGTAGTAAAATGTGCAAATAAAAGCCACCAAATTTCTTTAAAATGATGTTTAACTAAAAAACTTCATTTAAACAATAGTTCACATGACAATGAATTCCCTGTAAATTCAAAAAAAATTCTAAAAATATAAAAATCCAGGTACAATCCGCAGCCCTGTGATAATATATGCAGTAAAGTGAGATACATCTGAAGAGCTGCACAACGCATTGAAGTTACGTCCTACAGCTTCAAAAGCGGTTTCCTTCATTTCACATTTTTCTGAATTCTAATACTCCCATGCAGTTGTCTTACACAACAGATCAAGGTTCTCTCCTCATGGAATCTTTGTAGAAAGGTCAAGCACAGATTTCTGGGTAATTGCCATCTGTTGCCTTCTAGGAAGAGTAAGACACAACCAAATCTACTGTATCTTCTTAGTCACAAGTTATTATGCGACCAAACCACATCGTGAAATAATACTATATCAACATTTCCATTACTTAGATCAATCCATAAGGGTGCATTCACATGAGCATGTGCGTGTGCCGTACATAGGTGCGCACAAAACCGCGCACCTACGTACACGCATAAACACGCATGAATGCAGGTCCCTGCCCATTACTTTCAATGTGACCGCGGCTGCCGGCAACCCCTGCAGGGACCCCCAATGGTCTGCTGGAAACCCCTGCAGTGATTTTCGGGAAAGGGCTTTAAATACAAGCCCTTCCTTGAAAATCATCCCTGTATTAAAAAAAAATAATAATAAAAAATAAAATATATATATATATATATATATATATATATATATATATATATATATATATATATATATATACTCACCTCTCCACCACTGCTGTGTAAATATTCTCCACAGGGAGAATGAATGGCCAGGTGCTGCCTGTCATTGGCTGAGTGCTGTGACCAATCACAGGCAGCACTGAGCTGTCATTCAATAAATGGCTGAGAGCTGCCTGTCATTAGCTGAGTGCTCAGCCAATCAGATACAGCCCTTTCAGCAGGTGAGAAGAGGGGAGGATAATTTTTTTTATTCTTAACACATTCTAGGGATTATTTTTCAGGGAAGGGCTTATATTTAAAGCCCTTCCCAAAAAACCTTTGCAGGGCTTGCCAGCATTCCATTGCTTTCAATTGGATTGCAGACGTGTCAGTCCCATAGAAAGTAACGGGAGAACATCACGATTCTCTGCCACAGCTGTTACAGTGACAGCTGTGGCAGGGGATTCTTTACTCCCCACAGGGATGAAGAAATCCTCTGCCACAGCTGTCACAGCTATAGCAGGCTATTCTTTACTCCCCGCAGGGAGTCCTCTTGGCACTGATCACTGTGACAGTGCTGTCGCAGTGTCCAGTGACAAAGGGACTCCCCGCTGGGGAATATTGACATGCACCAGGGACCTATGGTGCACGCATGTCCTATGTCTTGCAGGTATGTGCGCTTGCATGCCTGTAAAACACAGACATGTGAACACACCATAAGGAACCAATGGTTCTAATAGGTGCGTGTTTTTGTGCGCACAATTGTACACACATAAGTACGCTCGTCTTAATCCACCCTAATATATCATTAGGTCTATGCTGGTATGTACCTTACAATATGTTAAAAAGTGAGTAGCGAACCCTTACCTTACTAATATTGAACCTTAAAAAGCCAATTTTAGTATTCCAGCAATTCTAGTTCTTACTATATATATATATATATATATATATATATATGTATATACACATACACACACATATACAGTGATACCTTAGGTTAAGAGTGCCTCAACTTACAAACTTTTTGACTTGAGAGCAGGTTCTCTCCCGTAATTCTTGCTTTGATTTAAGAGCAAAAACTTGGGTTCAGAGCCTTGCTCTCAATGGGGCCACCGCTGCTGCCGATGGTCCCATTGAAAGCAATGGCCTGCCGACAACTCCTTTAAATATAAGCCCTTCTCTGAAAATCATCCCTAGTTGTAGTAAAAAATATATACTCACCTGTCCGCCACTGCCGGGGCTCAGGCGTGTTCTCCATGCGCTTTTAATCCCTGCCTGCTGAAAACTTTCAGAGCAGTCAGGGAGAGCAAGCTGCGGCTGGACACGCCTGAGCCCCGGCAGACAGATGAGTATATATTTTATTTATTTATTTACTGCAGCTAGGGATGATTTCAGGAAAGAGCTTATATTTAAACCCCTTCCCCGAAAATCACTGCAGGGATGCCGGCGTACTATTGCTTTCAATGGGGCAACGCCATCCCCATTGAAATCAGTGGGAGAGCTTCACGATCCGGAATGGATTAATGGCTTTTCCATTCATTTCAATTGGGAAACTGGTTTTGAGATAAGAGTGTTTTGGGATAAGAGCTCTGTCACGGAACAAATTAAACTCGTAACCCAAGGCACCACTGGATATATTTTTTGCTTGAACGCCACCTCTCATCTCATGTAGATCATTAACAGATGCTAAATTATCTACTCTGCTTTTGGAAATGGTACAGATTTTGTATATTGACAACTGCTGATTGATACCCTATTTTTTAACCCCATAGTGATGGCAATACACCATTTTACTGACCTCATTAATGAGCTTTAACCCCTTGAGTGGCACGCCCGGAAAATTTCCGGGGACGAGCTCCACTGCTCATAGCAACATAGCCCGGAAGATTTCCGGGCTATGTATCACTATGGGAGCTGCAGAGCACAATGCCACAAGCTGTGACAGTGTGCTCTGCCTGCACAGACCCACACAGAGCAGTGCAAGGGCTTTGAAAAAACAGCAGAAGATATTGCCGACATGTCGGCAACCTCCTGCTTTGTTTACAGGTTGCCATAGAGACCATCGGTTTGTCAGAAGCAAGCCGATGGTCTCTGTGGCAGGGAGAGCTGGTTGTTAGCTGTCAGAGGACAGCTAGGTACTAGCTCTTACAGCAGAGATCAGAGAAAACCTCTGATCTCTGCTGTGTTAACCCTTTACATGCTGCAGTCTATGTGACTGCAGCATGTAAAGGGTTGTCACTGCAGCATGTAAAGGGCTGTCATCATCGGACCCCCGGAATGTGATCAGGGGTCCTGATGGGTCCCTGTGGAAGTCCCCTACAGGGACAAAAAATGAAAAAAATTAAAAAAAAAAAAAAAGTAAAAAAATTATTAAAAAAATAAAAAAAACACTTGTCTCCCTTTACTTTGTAAAAAATCAAAAATACAATCACACATGTGGTATCCTTGTGCGTCGTAATGACCCAGAGAAGGAAGTTAATACATTATTTAACCCCTTAATGACATGGCCCCTTTTTTTCTTTTTTCCCCATTTCTTTTTTTCCTCCCCCCTGTTTAAAAAATCACAACTTGTCCCGCAAATAACAAGCCCTCATATGGCCGTGTCAATGGAAAAAGGAAAAAGTTATGGCTCTTGAGACGCAACTGCAAAACTAGTTGAAATTCAATGATTAGACCATTTTAAAAAACCTGCCCTGGTGGGCACGACAGGGTGGTAGAAAACCTGCCACTCAAGGGGTTAAACCTGCGCATATGTTTTTTAAGGCACTGACTTGGCTGATTAGTGACAGCCAGGCTCCTGTTTCAACTGCCAGTAGAGGAGAAACCTCAGATTCTGGTAGTTTAACCCCTTACACACCACAATCAATTGCAACTGCAGAATGTAAGCAGATGACAGGATGAGGGGGTTATTTTTTTACCTATCGGCACCCTGCAATGCAATTGCAAGGTACCAATGGGTTCCCAAGGCAGTCAGACGCCTGAAGAAGGCCTCCACGTAAGGCAGTGTACTATCTTAGCAATAAAACGATTACAGCTTCAAGTCCCACTGAGGGACTAAACGATAGTGTCAAAGAAGTTCAGTAAAGTTTAATTTGCAGGGAAAAAAAAAATCACTTTTTTCCCCTACAAAAACTTGTTTTAAATTTAAAAAAAAAGCAACATGTAAAAGGTATTACGAGGCTCATAACAATCCAAACAATGAGAATATTGTGTTATTTAACGCATATGATGAACACCGTAAAAATAATTTTGAAAAGTAATGCCAGAATTGCTATTTTCTTTTGTTTGTCTCCTAAAAAACATAATACAAAGAAATCCAAAAGTCACATGTACCTCAAAATGGTGCCAATAAAAACTACAACTCTTCCCGCAAAAAACAAGACCTCAAAGAGCTCCTCTGACGGAACAATACAAATATTCTGAGTCTTAGAATGTGGCGATGCAGATTCAAACTTATTTTAATTGTGCAAAAATAGTAAAAAATGTTTAAAAAAATCTATATAATCTTGGTATCCCAGTAATCAGGCTGATCCAGGTAAGAAAGTTATGGCGTTATATTTACTGAACCGTGAAAGACTTAACAACAAAACCCAAAACAATGGTGAAATTTCTGGTGGCTTTTTTTCCAATCCCCAGAGTTGTGCTGTTAAAAAATATAACTTGTCCCCAAAAAACAAGTCCTTATACGACTATGTCAATGAGTTCTGGCTCTTGTAATGCCTTGATGAAAATCAATTCGTCCTTAAGACGTAAAATATGCTGGCCACTATGGGGTTAATTTCTTGTTTACTTTACTGAAATAACTGAAGACATTATGGAGAATTCAGGAACGTGTTTATGCCAGTTTAGTGGCATATAAAAGTCATACGTTTTGATGCACATGATATTTGAAATTTTTGGCCTTTTTGTGCACTCCTTTCTACTTTTCTAAAAGTGGGTGGGGCTTGGCAAAAAGACATGGGGCCTCATTGGCCTGTCGAATTTACAGAGCTGGTTATTAAGAGATGTGCACGTCACTCCGGAGCACTTTTTACAAACACTGGAGTATAAAACTCCAGTAAATCCCTTCCAAATGTTAGGAATAATCCAAAAATAGATAACGTTTATATTATTGTGTATCTGAATATTCTCTTTAAAACAGTAAATGATACAAAGATTTAGATTAATGATAAGGAAGGAAATTATAAGAAAATGTCAATGGCTTAAAGGTGAAAAGGGGCAGAATTAGGGGAAAAAATAGGATGGACAGGGAGAGGGGAAAAAACAAAAAGGACACATGCATCCTTAAGTGATCAAGTAAACCCCACGCCCACCTACCCTAAAATATGAGTCAGAAAAAGTCAAATATATAGTGGAAGACAAAAGGCTATCTAGATGTCTAAATGACATAAAGTCAAGCCAATGACTTCATATACTAGTGAAAATAGCAGTGGTGCTGTGTATGTAGTAAGGACAAAGAAAGATGCAATTTGCCTAAACACCCGTCACCCTCCCAATAACCTAGCAAATACTGGATCAAAAAGAAATAAGTGAGAGCAAAACCTAAATAGAACCAGGAGGGAGATGGCCTAGCCATGATGCTACTGCACACTGATGAGGGGCAAAAACCCTGAAACAGCTGTCTGTGTATGGATTTTGGCTTGGTTTTTAATTCCCAATCATTGCTCTATGGACATGTATAAAGGGTCATGCATTGATTTGAAGGAATGCTATACCAATATGTGGCGCTGCAGAGGTATTGTTCCATCTTCCTTATTTGAAAGAGAACCTGGATGCTTCAGTGCACATAATCATAGCATAAGATATCCAGAGACGGTCTACACAAGAATAAGGAGACCGTATATTCTACTATCTTCTCAGAGCTTCATGGAAAGTGTCACCTTTAGGCCTCCGACACACTAGCATTTTTTTCACCAATGTGTAGTCCGTAAAAATAAGACAGACAGCCTATGGGCGCATATTTTTCTATGATCCAACACACACTACCAAGATTTTTCATAGAGACACTGACCGCGTGAAAACTCATTGCATGCACTATTCTGATCCGTTTTACGGGACGTAACAGACTTTTTAATAGTTATCTGGAATTACTGTAGCAAGAAGTAACATTAGGAGATAAGAAGCATATTTGGAGTCTTAATTTTAAACAGACTAACTAGGAGTTGATACTAAATCTGATGTCCAACCTTATTTTCCATTCAAAGCCCATTTCTGTCAAAGTAATTAAAGAGAAAAACAATGAGAGCTCCATATTGGTGAACTTCTTTATGTAAACTTACTGTTCTATGTCACACAAGACACCACAATGATCAACCCTAATAGTAGCTACAGTTTGAGCTTTAAGGGCTTCTGGCATTAAAACAAAATCCAGTCCCCCAGCTGGACCCTGCCTCAACTAACAAGGGAGGGCATACACATCTCCCCTCAAGCTGCAGGACGCAGATGACAGCCAGCTTTGGAATCAACAATGACTTCCGGGTAGATGGACTGGACAGAAGCACATACCACTGTGGCCAATCAGAGGCTGCAGTGTCATATCCTCAAACTCCTGGCATCATTGCGACCAAAATATGAGCGCCGATGCCAGGAGTGCCAACTGTGATGATATGGCCACTGATTGGTGCTATTTCTTTCAATATTGTGTGCCGGATCTGCGACAGAACCTCTGGATGAAGGTTCTAGCGTAAATGTGAACCCAGCTACACATCTTTATTGTTTTCTATACAGAGAAAATAATGGCGCAGCAATCAATTTCTGATCAGGATTGTAGTAACAATTGTAACAATTCAGGAGTTGTGCTTTTAGCTAATGTCATCGAAAGAAAATAAACTACATGGCGACACGCTCTGCCCGTATCTCCGCTGCACATTGGTAATTGAAGGAGATGAAGTCATTGAATGATTTTTTTTAAAGAATAATTAGCAGTTTTAGTGTTTGTGTAAGAATAATGGCAATTAAGCTTTCAATGCCAGCCTGGTGTCAAAGTAAACAGACATTTAGAGGTTTCTGTTTAGCTAATTAATATTTTTATTGCTGTTTGACTGTTAGCAAAAATAATCTAAGCTTGTGCTATGAAACTGATGCCAACAAATATAAAATTGGGAAAATCCTAGCATACAGGGCTGCGCATACACATAGCAGTTATGTTGTGGTAATTGTGGAAGGGATGGAATTGTACAGCACAAGCCACACATTGTTTAATACTACTTGCCATGCAAAAACATGTGCTTCACCAGTACTTTTGGTAAAACTATTGGTAAACTAGGAGTGGTATTTGTTGCATGGTTTCGGCCATGCGAAAGTTACCTTGGCACAACCACTATCTGAATGGTCAGGACCGCTTGTCTAAAAATGGGCTGAGTTTCTTAATGATATAATAAAAGTTAAAGGGATTGTACTAAAATGTAAAGTTATTCTCTATGCAAAGGATAGGGGATAAGTTTATGATGTCCTGATGCTTCCCCCATTAATAAAGTTGAGGATGTAAGAGCACTTGAACCCAACAATTTCTGTCATTGAAATGAAGGCAATGGCAGGTTGCATGCATATCCTCCGCTTCCATTCTTGTGGAAACTATGGGATACCCATTTTCAGAATTGGTGGAGGTACCAGTGGTCAGACCCACAACAATCATACAGTTATCCTTGTGAATAGGGAATAGCTTTAGATTTTGGAACAACCCCTTTCAGTTTAGGTGTGGAGCGACTTTACATTCTATTGAGGATGGTTTCAAACAGCATTTATGGTGAAAAATACTATGTTTTTAATGGCATCTTTCCTGGTGTTTTTTGATCGAAAAAGCATAGTTGGCAGATATTAGTTACAAATCGACAGGCAAATAGTAAATTCGCTATAAACAGCGCATATGTCAGCAGTGTTTTTTTAATGTATTGTGCAACTTTGGGTCAGTGGCTGTAAGTTTATCGGTTTTCAGATATTTTCCTTATGTTTTTCTTCCATGAATTTCATGACTTTTTTTCATTAAAGCCCAAAGGAACTGCCTCAAAAAAGTGAGTGTGAAGGAAGCCTTAGGGGAATAAATACAACTTCTGACAACAGCAGCGCTCAAGAAGCAATCACAGCCATTGCGTTGTGGGGAGGGGATTTATGAATTGGCCGATCAATGCCATGGCTTAGCCATTTCATAAATCCTGCCTCCACAAAGCGATGGTTGTGATTGGTTCTCAAACACTGCTAAGCCAATCAATGCGGTGCTGGATGAACAAATCATAGCCATCACATTGGTTTATCGAGAGCAGCATTGATTGGCTGAGCAGTGCTCAAGAATTAATCAGAGCCATCGCCTCCTGGAGGTGGGATTTGTCTTCTGTGGGCAGTCAAGGGCTGGGGGAAGCCTGCCGGAGCTCCAAGCAGGAGCAGGAGGGACATGGACGGACCCTTCTAGGTAAGTATAATAAGACATCCCCCAAAAATAAGACCTAGTGCCTCTTTTGGGGCAAAAATTAATATAAGCTAGGGACTTATTTTCAGGGAAACACAAATATAATACGTGACATCACCTCATACATCGCTATTATAGGATAACTCCAGACAGGAGATTATTTTATTTCCTCTAACTGAATCCACATCTGTGATGTTAGGGTCGCAATGTACGGATCGAGTGACGCTCAGGAGGGAGATCCGCATGGGATCTGGGAGCGTTCTGGTGTTATACAATAGTTTTATGTGGGACCATAATGTATACTGCTATGGTGATTAAAAGGTTAATTAACTTGGCTCTCAGGTCATTCTGTCAGGTAATAGTTGCTGATGGTCTCCTGCTGTGATTGGCTGGGGTGTCGTTGCCAGGCGGTTTTGAGGTAAAGCTGGCAGCGGGCATTGATTGGTGGCCTAAAAGAGCGGGAAACTCAGCCCGTTGCTGGGCAGGAGCGGTGTTGAGGAAGCCTATGTGATTGGATAACGGGAGTGGAGGGGGCTGTGAACAGAGGGCATTTAAGTAATCAGCAAAGAGGTCCCGGGCATCTTTGGCTGTAAAGCAGCTTCCCTCCCTCCCTCCCTGCAGGCTGACCCGGTTAATTGATGGGGATTTGTAGCCCGCATTAGGCGGGTGGGCAAGGGGCTTGGGGATTGTGGTTGGTTTTAGCGCGTCTTAAAGACGGTATTTATTATTAATGGTTTTGTTTCATTTGATCCCCAAGTGTTAATAAAATCCCATCAATAAAGACAGCGGCCTTTTTGTTTCAACCTGGTTGTCCGTGTTTTATTTATTTATTATTAAAGGGTTAAGTTGTTGATGATGTTGTAGCAAAGGTAAGTTAAGGAGAGCGTAAGATTCCATGATATCTTCCATCAATCAGCATTGGCACATTCTAAGAAACATTTCCAAGCCATCTGACCATGGCCTAGTGGATCTTCATTCACTTTGTATAGACGTCAGCTGATTTACAATATATAGAAGTACTTTTAGGTTCATCAAAAGTCTAATATGACATTGTATTTGGTCACTGTATTGGGTATTTATAACTGAAAACTAAAACAATAGTGTTCTAACATATGCTATACAACAATGCTTATTATATTAGGAGGTGTTCCCCACTTGTTGGTGTATTACAGTTGGGGAAGCAGTTTAGACAGAAGTGACAATATGCCACAAGCCTTTCTTTGGCTGCAGCAATACTTGGTGTAGTAACATAACTAACATCTTGTAGACTAACTGAAATGTTCTACTGGGTTCAAGGTACAATTGTAAAGATAAATGGAGGTAATATTTCATTATTTTAGAGTGGACTATGATGAATGGTGAGGCTCAGGCATCATTATATTCTGGCTTGTGAGGTTCCAACAGGTTAATATCGAGAGGATCTGCTGTAGAGACGGAGCAATCAATAACTATCTTTACTTGGCAGTTGAATCAGCAATATAGTTATTTTAACTTGGCAAACCAATTCAGCATATTGCAACAGATTTTCAGTACTTGAGCTATGCTGGTTTTACTACTCAGCAACACTGTCTCAACTTTGCTGGCCCTTCCGGAATTTATTCTGATGCTCTTTAACTCCTTAAATGGAGTGAAATGGAAAAAACAAAATTCTGCCATCTTTGGAGCTGTGGGCGGGGGGTGGGGGGTGGGGGTTGTCTTTTCTCTCCTGTGCACATACTAAGGCAAAAATGACATGATGACTTTATTCTATGGCTCAGTGTGATTACAATAACAATATTTGTTCTATACTATTTTTAAAAAACAAAATATCTTTGGAAAATACATAAAATTATTTTCTCCGGCCATCTTCCAACAGCCATAACTTTTTTTAAATTTTCCATTAACATAGTTTTGTGAGGCCTCGTTTTTTTTTGGAATGTCCTGTAGTTTCTATTGGTACCATTTTGGAGTACATATGACTTTTTGATCGCTTTTTATTAAATTTTTTCTTAGAGATATGGCGACCAAAAAAGCACAATTCTGGCTTTTTGTATTTTTTTAATGGCAATATTCACCGTGCAGAATAAATAATGTGTTACTTTGATAGAGCAGACTTTTATGGATGCAGCAATACCGAATATATTTTAATACCGTTTATTTTTTTAATATCTAATAAAACTTTTTCTAACTCACTTTCACATACTTTTCTAGTTCTCATAGAGGGATTTAAACATGCGATCATTTGATCGCTCCTGCAGTATAATGTAAAACCAAAGTATTACATTATACTGCAATCTGACAAGAAGTCTATCTAGCCACGACATAGGCATGGCAATGCAGGGGGCCTTCAGAAGGACCTCAGCTGCTATGGAAACTGATTGTGATCTCATTGCGGCAGTAGGGTTGGGGGGTCATTCGGGAACCTGTTGGAGCTGTCGGCGGCATTTAAAGAGTTAACAGCTGCCATTGCTGATGGGTATAATCTATGGGAAACAGCCGACACCCTTGGATGTAACTGTATGATCTGTGCCGTTAAGGGGTTAAACATTCGCAGTCTTGTTAGCTACACACAGTCTCTTTAACTACTCACAATTGGAACTCTCTCAACAGTTCCTCGAATGCTCTCTACAGTTGTACAATTGCGCTCTCCGGGCGATAATCCGGCCGCGGGGAACACAGTGAACACTTTCCATAGCGTTGCTATGAAAAGCGCAGCCCCCCTGTCCACAAGCGGAGAATCGTAGCGATTCTCCACTCACGGGTGGCAAATCGCAGCATGCTGTGATTTGCCACGATTTTCCATGGTCAGCCTATCTGTCAGATAGGCTCAGTGCGGAGAACCGTCAGCTGGCTCCTGCTCCCCGGCGGTGGATATAGCTACACCCGTTGACAGGCAGACTTACTATAGCTCTCACAACTACAATAGTCCTCACTGACCGGGCGCTCTTAGCTCCGACCAGAAGGTTACAGGGCTCTTCTGCAATCTATCTCAGCAGGCTTCCATGACTCACACCATACTCAACCTTGAACTGACCTCTCATACTTGTTGTTTGCTCCATCATTACAGACAAACACAAGAATAAAATTTTTTTATGCTGCAACCCATCTTTTATACCAAACACAGGCACCACTGCACGGGGTGAGACATGCGCATCCATTTGTCCTTCAGATGCTTCACAAGCTCTGCCCAGCAAGCACTTGGGGATGTACACTTTGCAATGGCTATGGCATTTTCAATTAGGAATAAGGTGCTATGCTTTAAGTACAGTTTGATATGTTATAGGTACATATGGTTGCAAGAAAAAGTGAAACTTTGGAACTACCTGGGGTTCTACATTGATAACTAATATAATGCGGTCTGATTGTATTAATCTATAAAGGCCGTTTTACACGCAACGATTATCGCACAAGGCCGGAAATCAGCGATAATCGTTACACGTGAACGCGGGCATCGTGCGCTTTTTGTTTCAACGATGGATTTTAGTTAAACTTAAAACCCATCGTTCAGCCACTGAAAGACTGAGCAAATACATTCCATTTGAATGTATTTAGCTCATCTTTCAATAGACTGCAGGATGTTCTTCCTGAGGCATGCTTACACTAGCCATGAGGAGAACAAAGGGATGTGTTGGCAGCTGTTTGCACAGCTGGGTATGTGTTTAAACGCATGCTGGATCTGCAAACAACTCCTGGAGGTCCCTTTATATGCAAATGAATATGATAAAGTGTTAATGGCCATTAACACTTTATACGAATAGATCACTAAATCTTTCAATTTTTCAGTCCTTTGAAAGATTATCTTTGCATGTAAAAGGGTTTTTACTGTGACTTTTAATAACAATCTAACTGTACCTGTGTGTTAAAGGGGTTCTCCTACCAAACGCATTTATCATCTATTCACAGGAAGTGTGACAAAATGTCTGACTGCTAGGGAATCGATCGGTTGCTGAGAAGCCCACCGATTAAGGCTCCCTGTCCACTGCTGTTGCAGAATATTGCCAGCGATACTCCACCGCGGCGGAGCAGGGGGGGAGAGAACTGTCAGTTCTCCACGGTGAGTCTATCTGACAGATAGGCTCACATCAAAGAATCGTGGCAAATCGCGGCATGCCACGATTTAGATCCCGCGAGCGGAGAATCGCTGTGATTATGGACAGGGGGCTCCGCTTTCCATTTCAGATTATCGCCACGGGTAACGCAATGAACAATCGCCCGTGGACAGGCAGCCTAATAGAACAGCACACCAGAATCCCTCATGTGAATGGAGTGGTGATGTGCATGTGTGACTACCGCTCTATTCACTTCTACGGGATTGAGGAAAAGCGATATGTTTGGCAATCTGCCTCACTCCCATATACGTGAAAATAGGGGTGGTCACGCATGTTCATTGCCACTTCATTCAAATAGAGACTTGAGATCATGCATTTATTCTATTACTATCATATGATTTTATTATGTTATACAATCTTTTGATCATGTCCTACTGTTACTTCATAGCCTATTATGATTTGGTCTTTAGTGTTCACTTTCTTACATATTTGCGTTATCACTGTTTCCTTTGAATTTAATAATTTTGTTTATTGATTGATTCTTTGATATTGTTATTCCTCCCTCCCCCTCTTTTTTTTCACCTTTTATTTCTGCTCTTTATATACCCAATTCTTGTTACAAGCAATGCATTCCCTATGGTGTGTTCACATGTCGCTGCTTTACAGGCATGTACCTGCAAAGATAGGTCATGCGTGCACCATAGGGCATGCACGCATTGTCTTCAATAGCGCCGCGGCTGCTGCCAGCGGCTCCATTGAAGACAATGGTCTGCCAGCACCCCGTAATTGTTTTTCAGGAAAGAACTTTAAATATAAGCACTTTCCTGAAAAATAAACATTTTAGTGTAAAAAATAAAAAAAAAAATATATATACTTACCTGTCCCACCACTGCCGTGTCCCTGTGGGTATAAAGAACACATCTGCCACATGCGACAGATGTTTTCTTCATCCCCGCGGGGAAAAAGAATTCCCTGCTGCACCTGCCACATCTGTGACAGATGCGGCAAAGGAATCCTAAATCCCCGCGGGGATGAAGAACACATCTGCCGCATGTGCCAGATGTTTTCTTCATCCCGCGGGGGACACGTAAACGGCGCACAGGTAAGTATATATATATTTTTTTTTACACTAAAATGTTTCTTTTTCAGCTGCGGCTCTATTGAAGACTATGCACAGACGTGCACACGCGTATTTTTGGGCTCTTTCACACAAGCATTGTTTTGAGATTGAGTAGGTGTGTCAAAAATTACATCTAAAATAACCCATGGTTGCCTATGGGTTCTTTCAGATGAAAAATTCATTGACGCACCAAAAAAAGCACGTGTTAAAAGATAGCATAATAGGCAAGTTTTCTTGACGCTGAGATTTCTTTCCGTCAAAAGATAGGACATGTCCGGTGGCTCCAATAGACTCCTATGGGAGTCGGCGGGCAAAGGGAGTGAGCGAAGGGGGGGCAGGAGTGCAGGCATACACAGTGCAGAAGCCGGTTACAGGGCACGAGGCACAGTGTTGGAAGGCTGAGTGACACGAGGCTGGAGAGGAGAAATTGCCCACCTATTCTCTAGGCCAGCCAATTGTGGGTGTCGCTTGGGGGCGTTCATCCTGTTTCCACCTATTCTTCATGGTGGTGACAAGATACAATAATACCTAAATTGTTTAGAGGGTTTCCATAATAGGACCTCCCCAGGTGTGTTTTTCATTTTTAACCTACACAAATTCTTGCTTAGAGTGCATACGCGCAGTGCACATAACCACGGGTCTTTGAGAACCGTTGGTTCCCTATGTTGTGTTCACATGTCCGTGTTTTACAGGTGTGCAAATGCATGCACCTGTAAAAGATAGGCTGGATCAGAAGCCTTCCATGCTTCTGAGATTGGTAAAATGAGTACCCAGCTTGGTGGGGGTAGTAATAAATTACCTGAAAGCACTGCAAAATAAATTGGCGCTATACAAAGAAGATTTATTTTATTTTTATTTGTACCATTTTTGGGAGCATACAACTTTTTGATCGCCTTTTGTTTCATTTTTTGTGAGGCAGGATGATCAAAATCTATTACTTAAGTGATGCACTGCATTAACCTGGCATTAACCTTTTTTCTTTTCTTTTGTAAGAAGGAACATTAGCTTCATTACTATTCAGCAATGCATTGCATGTTTCAAATATTTATGTCACGTTACAGAAATTGTATTCCAACACAACAAATACGTCAACTTTCTTTTTCTCTTTGTTTACTATAAAACCCAATAAAAAGGATTGTAAAGAAAAAATCTGCGATTGTTACTGTTTATCTTTTTCCTCTGTTCTTTTTAATGGCATTCACGAAAATTTGCAGGTTGTTTTTAATCTGCATTTTTCCAGTAAAAAAAAATAGTGTTTTATTGGAAAAATGGCACTTTTGTTTTTGATGTGGGGGAGAGGTTTACATGTGGAAATATGTTTTATTATTTGTTTTTTTAACACATATCTTTGTCCCACAAGAGAACTTGAAGATGCAATCCTTTGATCGCTTAAATAATACACTGCACTACTCATATAGTGCAGGACATTATCTGCATTGTTACATTCATCAGTCACAATACAGCCTGTTACTGTTAGTGATGACATTGACCTTCGCAGGCCACCGTACATGCCATCCAGGTGGTTGCAGTGGAATCAGCCGCGATCACGCTTCAGTTACTGGAAACTCAGCTTAGGCCATAATACAAGAAAATATTATGTAGCCCTGCTCTAAATCAATAGAGAATCCTGACTAGACCCCTTAAAAACAGACTATGTAAATAAACAGACCCTAGACCAGAACCCGTAGAAAATACAGACACCAGACCAGACTTCCTATACATTTTGCAGCTAGCGCAACCAGAATGCATTGTCATGGGTCTTGTAATGCCCTAAAAGCCATAGATTACTTATGGTAAATTACTAACTAGGGATGAGCGAACGTGTCCGTTACGGACACATCCGCACCCGGACACCGGCTTTGCCGAACACTGCAGTGTTCGCGCGTAAGTGTCCGGGTGCCGCCGGGGGGCGGGGAGATGCGCGGCGGTGCGGGCGGCAGTAGCGGGGAACAGGGGGGAGCCCTCTCTCTCTCCCTCTCCCCCCCACTCCCCGCCGCACCCCCCCGCGCTGCCACGGCGGCCCCCGAACTTTTTCGCCCGAACACTGAAGTGTTCGCAAAGTTCGGTGTTCGGGCGAAAAAGGGGCGGAGCCGAACGTGTTCGCTCATCTCTATTACTAACAAAATCTGATGCTGCACAACAACAACAAGAGGAGATATACAGTGTTTCCCTAAGATAAGACCTATCCTAAAATAAGCCCTATCCTGATTTTCAGGGGAGGGTGGAGGGATGCTTGAAATATAAGTCCTCCTCCAAAAATAGGCCCTAGCTACACTACTATAAAAGATAAAAAAGCAATACACTCTCTAGCAGGAGCCGTCCGGGTTCCTCCTATTTATCCAACGTGATGGCTGTGATTGGTTCTTCAAGAGATGCATTGATTGGCTAAGCAGTGGTGCTTGAGAACCAATCACAGCCATCACTTGCTGGTGGCAGGGTTTACGAACCCCATTACCAGCAAGCGATCTTCTGTCAGCGGCTGAAAACTGAAGCAAGAGCGCCGAAGCTTCAGAAACCAGTGGGAAGAACCCAGACAGCGCCTGCTATGTAAGTATGATAAGACATCCCCCGAAAATAAGACTCTGTGCCTCTTTTAGAGCAAACATTTATATAAGACAGGTCTTATTTTGGGGGAAACACGGTACATCAGACGATACAGTTTTTATATGTTTTTTTTCTATGAAGACATACAATTAACAGATGGTGCAATCCTAATGTGAACAGGTCTTTACTGTCGGATATTGTCTGATGAAACCTTTAACAGGGCCCCCCGACTATAATGCTTTTTCCATAGTACTGGGCTCCCTATATGGAGAAAATCCTTGAATCCTACTGCTAGTCCATTTGAATCCTAATGAGGAAGGGTTGAGGATGCTACCACATATATTGTGGATTGTCAATACAGGTCCATAGACTTGTGAGAATGTTTTCATTCCTTTTGTGAGTTATTATGGAACTGTACAACATGAAGTTATCAAGTGTTAAAGAATCAAGTTTCTAGTGTATACCGGCCAGAAACATTTACATACAAATTTGCATTTGGAAAGTCTTCAGATCCTTTCACTTTTTTTTACATTTTGTTGTGGCCTTGTGCAAATTAAAAAAAAAATTACCCCATCATTCCGCAATCAATACTTCATTATGACAAAGCTAAAACAGAATGTTGGAATCTTTGTCAATATTTAAAAAATGCGGAACTAACATTTTGCATTGACATAAGTATTAAGACCCTTTTTTATAATACTTGAAGTTTAGCCATGGGGGCCTCCCTTTTCTCTTGATATAAGGTCTGACAGCTCACAATGCATATCTGAGCCAAATTCAAGCCATAAGCGGAATGAACTGCCTGTAGAGCTCAGAGTTAGGATTGTGTGGAGACACAGATCTGGAAAAGGCTGAAAAAAAATTCTGCTGCACTGAAAGTTCCCAAGAGCACAACGGCCTCCATAATTCTTAAATGGAAGAAGTTTGGAATAACCTGGAATCTTCCTAGAGGTGGCCGACTCACCAAACTAAGTAATTGGGTAGAAGGGCTTTTGTAAGAGAGGTGACCAAGAAGCCAATGGTCACTGTAGCCAAGTTCCAAAGATCCTATGTGTAGATAGAAGAAACTTCCAGAAGGTCAACCGTAACTGCAGTACTCCAGTCAAACTTTATGGCAAAGTTGCCAGAAAGAAATCTTTATTCAGTGAAAGGCACATGGAAACCCACCTGAAGCTTGCTAAAAAGCAGCTAAAGGACTCTCAGACTTTGAGAAAGCAGACTTTCTGGTCTGATGAAATCAAAATTGAACATTTTGGCTCAGCTCTATGCATTATATCTGGAGGAAACTAGGAACTGCTCATCATCTGCCCAATACCATCCCTACAGTGAATCATGGTAATGGCAGCATCATGCTGTAGAAGTGTTTTTTTTAGTGGCTAGAATGGTGAGACTGGTCAGCATTGATGAAAAGCTGAATGGAGCAAAGTACAGAGATATTCTTAATGAAAACCTGATCCAGAGCAAAAGGGACCTCAGACTGGGCAGAAGGTTCACCAGTATTGTTGTATCTTGATGCCAAGCTAGGGGTTTTACAGGGGTTGGATGCAGGAACGCCCCTGTCACACCCCTAACTCCTGATTGGGCCAAGCCTTAAAGATCCTAGCAGCGTGTGGATTGCTTTTTGTGGGCCCTGCTGGTTTAGGGTGACGGTTCGTTTTCCACTTAGGCTTAGATTATAAGCTGTAAATGCTGGCATGATTTTCACCACTCGGTCCTGCACCGCTTCTCCGGGATGGCTCCCGGCCTCAGTGCCGGCCACCGGCTGTGTGTTGCGTTCCACCCGTCGGCGCCCTGCTCCCTGCAGCCCGGTGCCTCTCTGCTCCGTCACGCCCAATCCCCTGCGCACAGTTACTGGGCATGTGCCAGAGCCGAAGATGATCCTGCTGCTGTCCTGCAGCACAGTGGAATCCTTGCTGTGGTGATGCAGTCTGTGGCAGGGCACCTGTCACAGTGTCTCCCCTCGGCGCTGTAGCTTTCCTGCTGCCAGCAGTGAGGTGAACATCACACTGGGCCTTCTTGGGTTTGCTGCCGCCCGCAATTTGAAAATTACATCCGGGGGAGGGGGGTTGGGCGTACTTGTGTCACAGTAGCAGGAAAGTGCCTTGCAGCTGGGGCTGCATGGCTGCAGCGGGGGTTGCTGTATGCTGCTCCAAAAAATCCTTCCTTAGTGGGCTGCCAGGACCTGCAGGCCAGCCAACTGTGCAGCCAATCATAAACAGGGGGCGTCACCCCCTGTCAATCTTGGCTCCACCAGTACTTCCTGGTGGAATCAAGACACAATAATATCAGGTTCACCTTGCAACAAGAGAATGACCCTAAGCACACAGCCAAGTCAACACAGAAGTCGCTTAGGGACAACTCTGTGAATGTCCTTGAGTGGCCCAGCCAGAGCTCTAAATGGAACCCAATCAAACATCTCTGGAGAGACTTAAAAATGGCTGTCCACAGATGGTCCCCATCCAAGCTGACAGCTTGAGAGGATCTGAAGAGAAGAATGACAGAAAATCCCCAAATCCCGGGGTCCAAATCTTAAGGGCTCGGTCAGACGAGCGGAGATCAAAGCATTTTTCCGCATGAAAAAAATAATGCACCGCTTTTGCGGGCAGAAAACTGCACCTACCAAAGATACAACATATGGGTGGCAATGGATGTGGTCATGCAGATGTTTTTCCGCACATGGTGCATTTTCTTTCCGCATGGGAAAAAACGCGGATCCCTGCTCGTCTGACCGAGCCCTGAGACATCTTATCCAAGAAAACTGGGGCCTGTAATCACTGCCATAAATGCTTAAACTAAGTCATGGCTATAGGATCTGAATACTTAAAAAGTCAATTCAATTTTATTTTTTTTTAAATTACGCTTTAATTTGTGACACTCTGTTTTCACTTTGCCATTATGCAGCATGATGGGAAAAACTTGATTTTTTTTTAAATTTGAACTAAACCACAATATGATAAAATATTAAAAAGTGAGAGAGTCTGAAGCCTTTCAAAATGCATTTTATATATATATATATATATATATATATATATATATATATATATATATATATATAACACACACTCACGTATATATACACACACACACACAGTATGCTTAGCAATTCATGCATCATGATAACTATGATATAGTACAATTCAAGTTGACGAACTACAGGGGAACAGAAAGTATGTTCTGTTTTCAAGTTCCACTATAAGTGAAGTTGATTATGCATTATATGCAGATCACTGGTGTAACTACAGGGGATGCAGTTGCACCCGGGCCCAGGAACCCTTTAGAGGGCCCATAAGGCCTCTCTTCTCCATATAGGGAGCCCAGTACTATGAATAAAGCATTATAGTTGGGGGCCCTGTTATAGGTTTTGCATTGTTGCCCAGGAGCTTCAAGTTACACCTTTGTGTTAAGGGGTTAAGAGAAGTTGTGGGGCCCCAAAATAAACTTTTATACCTGGGCCCATGAGCCTTTAGCTACGTCCCTGATTACAGATAATAATAAAATAAACAGGCCCAACTTAGTTTCTATATTTCAGTATCTCAATATCCTTCCTATTTTCTGTTCTGACAGCCCAGCTTTTATGAGTAATCTACCATGCCAGCATCCATTATTCAAGCTATCTATCATGTGGCATGTGTGCAAAGATGGCGATTTAAATTTACACGATGGAAGAGAATTCTTTTAAGCCTGGTGTTTTATATGTCAGTCCTAACTTGAAGTACGTAAGAGGCGCACACATCTTAATAAATTTGTCACATCTTTAGCTGTCTGTGTTCCAGAAAATGAAATCTATAGTTGCAATGAGCTGGCACAGATTTGAACCATAATAATAGTAATGCCCTTGTTTAGTACTCCTTATAATAATAGTAATGCCACATTTAGTGTTTCTTAAAGTAGCAATGCTTCCGTCTAATGCTCCTTAGGCCTCGTTCAAATGAAGCGTGGTTTTAGCGCAGAATAGGCGCGTGAAAAGATGTCAGCTATACTGCACTAAAATAGCGTGAACGGGTGATTTCCAGCTATTAAATCTGGAGCTTAATTAGCAGTGAAATTGCTCATTCACACGATCGGGAACTGCGTGTTATCTGGCTTCCATAGGAGTCTATGCAGACTCCTGTGCAGCTCGCACCAAAGATTGGTCTGGTCCTATCTTTTCTCACTGCACGGACCTTAGGCTGCCTTCGCACAAGCATTTTCGCTCAGTAATTTTGCCATGATAAAACGCTAGCTGAAAATCGCAACATCTGATGCATTGGATTCCAATGCATCCGTTTAGATGGTCAATTTTGCGGTTTGTAAAAACGGCCGGTTGGAACAGATAGCGCATAGAAGATAGCGAATAGAACTAGCTTCCAGATGGGAAAAGGGAGGTGGGAGGGAGTTTAGCAGCAGGTCTGCTAAACTCTCTCTCCGATTGACCCCCTCTTCCCTCCTTGCCGGCTACCTGCAAACGGAGGAGGCAGAGAGGCGGAGGGAGTTTAGCAGAGCTAAATTCTCTCCCCCCGCCCGACGGTATCCCGACCCGCGGCATATACTCACCGCACCTGGGCCATCTGAACTGGATCATGGCTGCCTGGATCACGGATGCAATTTTCAGCCGCACTGCAGCCATGACACATTTGGCCGAAAATCGCAGCGCCCTCGTGAAGAAGCCCTTAAATGCATGCATTGCACATGCATGTCTTATCTTTGTGACGTGCGAGTTTTATGTATGTCTAAAATTTCTTCATCTGAACAAATTCTATAGGAAACTATTGGTTCTAATAGACGCAATCTTTTCACCTGCCTATTTTTTGCTAAAAACACGCTGGTGTGAATGAGGCCTTATTATAATTGTAATACCCGTGTTTAGTGCTCCCTATAAAAATATTAATACCACTGTTTAGTGTTCCTTATAATACCCCTGTTTATTGCCCCTTATAATAATGCCCCCATTTACTACGCCTTATAATAATAGCAATGCCCCATTTAGTGCTCCTTATAATAGCAATGCCCCGTTCAGTGTTCCTTATAATCACATTTTGTTCTACTGGCTAACACGGTACTAAACCTTTGTTTTCATTATAACAATAGTAATGCCCCCATTTACTGCTCCTTATAATAATGCCCCTGTTTATTGCTTCTTATAATAATAGTAATGCCCCGTTTAGTGTTCTTTATATTAATGCCCCTGTTTACTGCAGAATTTAGTAAATCATCCCAGACAGATATTTGCCCAGCCTTTGTTTGAACACTTCTAATGAAGGAGAACTCACCACCTCCAGAAAAAAATATACAATGCCCAAAGTGTGCTTTTTTTGGTCATCCCCACTCCAAGAAAAAATTGAAGTAAAAAAAACAAATAGACTTGTATGTACCCCATAGTAGTGTCAATAAGAACTATGTCACGTCTTTTAGAACACTATGACATTAAAGGATATAGACATTAAATACTCAGAAAGGGTTGTTGATCTGAGGAATCTGCTGACTTGGAGTCAGGAAGGAACCTTCTCTGAAGAGTGTTGATCCAGGGTTTATTCTGATTGCCATTATGGAGTCCCGAAGGAATTTTTTCCACCCAGGGAGGAGTAATTGGCTTTTGCTTTATTGGGGTTTTTTTTTGTCTTCTTCTGGATCAACATGGGGGTGGGCAGAAACAGGCTGAACTGGATGGACATTGTCTTTCTTCGGCCTAACTTACCATGTTACCTCACAAAAAAATTAGCCCTTGCACAGCTGCATTCACGGAAATATTAAAAAGTTATGCGAGTCAAAAATGGTGACAGAAAGCAATTTTTTTGAAAGACAGTAATATTACAAAAACAATATAAATTTGGTATCGCTGTAATTATACTGACTCAGGGAATGAGGATTACATCTATTTTTTACGGCACTGTGAACATCGTAAAAACACCCCCAAAAATTGATCAATTGCTTTTTTTTTTCATTTCCCCCCACTTAAAAAATCTTTAAATGTTTTCCAATACATTATACATTGTATTATACAGAAAAATACAACTTTTCTTGTAAAAAAACAAGTCCTCATGTAGTTACCAGAAAATATTAAATAATTTAGATTTTTTTTGGAAGTGGGTAGAGAAAAAGAAAACGATAAAATAAGACCTACTGCAGGAAGAGGCTGAAAAGATTTGTCTAAATGACAGACTCCATACGGTGTTACAAGTCAAATAATTTTATGTATGTTTTTATAGATAAACATTGAGTTTAATTGCTCTGTAAAAATGTTTCAGATTCCTCAAGAGCTCTTTCTGTTTAATTTACTGATAATCTTTCATGATATTTATGTTGAAATCACTTGAGCATGGACTGTGACGCCATTTCTCAAGGAGAAAAAAGGTAAAAAAAATAAACAGCTTTGCCCCTGGACTTCCTTAGAGCTATCTTGGAAAAGATTAGATAAACTTCTTAAACCTTTCCAGGGCGCCGTGTAACCAGGGGAACATTAACAACATAAGTACAAAACCTTGTATCTTTATAACTGCAAAGAGGGATCAGGCTGTAGGCCTGCCCAGTAGAGTAATTATAGGGGTCACAGCGGTCACAATTACAACTGGGCCCCTCTCACTACACTATGAATTCTGGTGGTGCTGTCACTGTGACTTCCTGTCATTCTGCTCAGTCACATGATCATCTGGCGCATCAGAGCCCAAATCCTTTTCTGCTTTTCCAGTGCTCGAAGCATGCTGCTTGGAGCACAAAAACAGGGAAAGAGTTGGCTTTAATGCTGCTGGGTGATGTGACTTGCGTGGTATGACAAGAAGTTACAGAGAAAGCACCACGTAGGCCAAAGTCGCTATATTACTGTAAGTGGCCATACTAGGGGCACTATTACTAAGTGGCAATGAGGAGTCACATTGGGAGCCATATATCCTAGGGGGCCACAGTGGGTACACTAATGCTTTAAGGGGCTACTATTGTTACTACAAGAGGCTACAGTGGAAGGCACAATTGCAATGTAAGGACACTATTACTACTGCAAGGGGCCACAATGAAAACATAATTACTATGTGGGGGCAATATTACTACTATAAGGGGACACAATTGGGGCACTATTACTTTGTGTGGGTACTATTATTACTGTCCAAGTTATATATATTTTTTTCAACTAGTGTTCCATATGCCTGAAAATAATAAAATATCCTAAACTTACCTCTCCTATGTCCCCACAGCTCCAGCACCTCAGCTCTGTTCTCCCTTATGATGTGGTTATACAGTTATAGAATGGTGCTATTATTCAGCCATGGTTTGGTGGTGTTATCTAACTCCAGTACGATGATATTATTTAGTCATGGTATGGCGGTGATAAACAGTCATGGTATGGTGGTAATATGGAGCACATGAGGGGAGGGGGGCAAGCTGAACTTTTGTAACCGAGCCCATGAGCCTGAAGCTATGCCCCTGGGCCTTTCTTTTTCTTCCCTCCTCAATTATTCATGTTAGTGGCAACATTTTGGTACTTTAAATCAAATGTATTAAAAATTGTGAAAGTTAAAGGTACTCTATAATTAAAGATTCCTGAGTTTTCAAAAACCTTTCTAAAATACACCAGGTTCTCCTTATTGTTTTTTATTTGCTGCTGTTGGCACCGTTTCATGTCTGTAAGTTCTGATTTTCAGGTGGTGTTCTCCATTTTTTGGTTGATCTGCTGTTTGCTGTCTACTTTCATGCAAGAGGCATGTAACAAGCCCAGTATTCTGCCAGTAGTTCACTGTTCTCACTTCCTTACCCTTATTTCCCATGTTGTATTAAATAGTCTCTGGTCCTATCAGCAGGAAAGCAGTATCTGATTTTCCCAGGACAATCAGGCATTTAGAGACATTTTGGTCAAACAGTTAGTAAACCCTGTATAATGTGTGTGTGTGTGTAACACACACACACTGTAACAGCAGGAGAGGCAGAGACTGTGGAGATTGTTATCTCTGTATCTACAGATGGGAGATGGGGAAAAACAAAATGTTTTTTTTTAAATTCGCACAAGGCCACATCATAACAAATTGTAAAAAAAAGTGAAAGAGTCTGAAGACTTTTCAAATGCATTATAGAAATAAAACATTAAATAATCTTTTGCTTATTCAGTGTGGCATAATCTATTATTAAAGGGTAATATTTTATATGCCTTCGGTATATGTTTTATTTGATGTGACACATGGGCTGTCCTCCATCCTGGCTCCTCCTTCCTTTCATATGATTTCCATAATACTGTCTTACATACAGCTCTTTAGCACACATTTCCCATTATGCCTGTGTCTTTATAGAGACAGAGGGGGTAGAATTTCATCACCCTGCACTTGCTCTGCTTTTGGTCCTAAGGGCCGCAAGTAATAGATCAGTAACACAAAACTAAAGTAACCTTAGTTATAAAACTTCTTTAACTCCCAGTATCCTCCTGAAGAGTCTCAGTGTATTTCTATGTGATGCGGCTTTACACTACTCTACTTTGCCTTTAGATTGCTTGCTGTCAGCTCTTCCAGCAAAAGGCTGGGGAGAGCAGAGTGAAGTTGCATCACATAGGAATACACTGAAGGCTTTGAACACAGCACATATACATAGTTTACATTGTTAGTTTTGAGTTAATGTAGTTTTATAATTCTGCAGCTAATTATTTTAAGGACTCAACTACTGTATCACAGTGAGGAGAAAGTCATACATTTTCTAAGTGGGTGTGGCTTAGCAAAAGGGGCATTGCCTCCTATGGCCTGGTAAATCTACAATAATTTACACCATAAACTGGCGTAAATTAAAGTACAAATCTAAATTTCATTTTCTCATGCATGGACAGCCAAAAGATGTCCCAAATTTATTAATAGACATGCGCCTCTTAAAAAATTTGGTGCATCTTACTTGAATATGCTTCAGATTAACACTGGCATTGGCAACGCCAGTTTTAATAAATCACTCTCCACCTCACTGTCTTCAATATGGCAGAAATGTTATCTGCAGCAGCACTACAGGGGAGATGCGGTAGAGAGGAACAAGGAAGGAAGAGTTTGATGGGAGATAGGGTATCTGAGAGCAGTTAGGAGGGGTTTGATACATTACCCTATAGTCACAGGAAGTCCAGTCTACACCAAAGAGCGAGCTCTGGACCAGTGGTCCGACTGGGAACACATGATAGTATCCCACAATAAAAGGGTTCAAAATGTCTGAATGTAACAAATTCTATTGCTGGAATATTGCTGGAGAGTTAGCATTATGGGATGCTGGTTTAAGTAACAAATCAGTACAGTGGTGCCTTGGGTTAAGAGTTTTTTGTTCTGTGACAAAGCTCTTAACCCAAGACACTCGTAAGTCAAATCAATTTTCCCCATTGAAATGAATGAAAAAGCCATTAATCCGTTCTGGATCGTGAAGCTCTCCCACTGATTTCAATGGGGATGGTGTTGCTTTAAATTTAAGTCCTACCCTGAAAATCATCTCTAGCTGTAGTAAAAAAAAAATATATATATATACTCACCTGTCTGCTGGGGCTCAGGCACATCTAGCTGCCGCTTGTTCTCCCTGCACTGCTCTGAAGCTTTTTAGCAGGTGAGGATTAAAAATGCAGGGAGAAGAAGCAGCGACTAGACACATCTGAACCCCGGCAGCGGCAGACAGGTGAGTATATATTTTTCACTACAGCTAGGGATGATTTTCAGGGAAGGGCTTATATTTAAAGCCATCCCCCGAAAATCACAGCAGGGGTTACCGGCAGGCCATTGCTTCCAATGGAGCCACCGGCAGCAGCGGCTGCCTCATTGAAGGCAAGGCTCTTAGTCTTAACCCAAGTTTTTACTCTTAAATCAGAGCAAAAATTCAAGAGAGAGCCTGCTCTCAAGTCAAAAAGCGTGTAAATTGAGGCACTCTTAACCCAAGGTATCACTGTATATGATATATTTGGTTTCTAAACATTTTAAAGCAACATCAATGCTACCTGAAAAGTGCCAGATTATCAAATATTCTGGATTATCAGATGGTTCTAGAAAATATAAAACTCATTTCTAAGGATACATAAGCTCTAGGAAAAAAAATCTTGAATGCTAGCTTAAAGGTTAGCACAAATCTATAGTTTATGGGAACACAGATTGGTTTGGGATCTGCAAAGGTGTCCGACAGGGCTGCATCCTCTCACCCTTCTTGTTTAACCTATATGCGGAAGTAATCATGCAGAAAATGGACCTAAACGAATTGGAATCGGGGTGAAAATAGGTTGCAGAAACCTCAACAATCTGCGCTATGCGGATGACACAACTCTGCTTGCAGAAACAGAAGCAGGTCTGAAGCAGCTCATATGGGAGATTAAAACTGAAAGTGAAAAAATGGGCCTCAACCTAAATTTAAAGAAGACTAAAATTATGACAACTGCAGAAAATGGCCAAATTCAAATCAAAATCGACAACCAGGCCGTAGAATCCGTGCACGACTTCATCTTCCTTGGTTCAAAAATTGACCAGGCCGGTGAATCTATGCCAGAGATAAAATGTAGGGTAGCAATGAGGCGAAGCGCGATGCTAAACATGGACAAAATTTTGAAAAGTAGGGATATCAGTATAGCAACTAAACGTAGGTGAGTGCAAACCACCGTTTGCCCCACAGCCATGTATGGATGAGAAAGATGGACTGCGAAAAAAGCCGATAGAAGGAGGATTGATGAGTTTGAGCTGTGGTGCTGGCGAATGCTGCTACGTATGCCCTGGACGGTGAGAGTAACAAACAGAGAAGTATTCCAATAAGAGATAAGAAGTATAAGAGAGAGAAGTATCATATATTCGTATAAGACCCAATATATCACTGGAGGACAAGATGACCAGACTCAGACTCATGGATTTTGGCCATGTAATGCAAGCAGAGTTGCTAGAAAAATCTATCATGCTGAGGCCTTAGTCACACGGGCGTTTTTTCACGCGATTTGCGCATCGCATGACGGATGCGCATCCGCAAATCGCGTGACCGGTGCGCGCAAGTCGCCCGCAAATCGGCCGAAAATCTGCTCCTAGCCGCGTTTCATTAGAGCTGTCCAGCGCATTGCATTCAATGGAGACGGCAATAGAGCCGGCTCCATTTAAAGCAATGCGCTGCGGGCGAGCCCGGGATGAATTGTCGGGAAAGGCTTAAACATATAAGCCCTTCCCTGCAATTCATCCTAAAATATGTAAAAATAAAAAATATATATATACTCACCTTCTCCCGGCAGCCGGAGCTCCGCGCAGCCGTCCTGCAGTGGGTGTGAAGGGGGTGTGAGTCAGACCTGCCCCCTGATTGGCTCAGCGCTGAGCCAATCAGAGGGATGTCTCACTCACACCCATTCATGAATTCATGAATGGATGTGAGTCAGACCTGCCCCTGATTGGCTCAGCGCTGAGAGGCAGCAGTCACTCACCCATTCATGAATTCATGAATGGGTGTGTGAGTGAAACCTGCCTCTGATTGGTCAGGGCTGTGACCAATCAGAGGCAGATCATTCAGCAGGCGGGGATTTTAAAGCCCCGCCGGCTAAATAGTGCCGAGAAGCAGTTCAGGAGAACTGACAGCGTCCGCGGCTGGACTCCGGCTGCAGCGGAAAGGTGAGTATACAGTTTTTTTTTTATTTTAACACATTTTAGGATGAATTGCAGGGAAAGGCTTATATATTTTAGCCCTTCCCGACAATTCACCCCGCGCACGCCGGCAGCCCATTGCTTTCAATGGAGCGGCTGTATTGCCGGCTCCATTGAATTCAATGGGCAAACATCGTTCTTCTCTGTCACAGCTGTTACAGCTGTGGCAGAGAAGAATGATTTGTCTTCTATATGTTCTCAATGGGGTCGGCGCTGCTGCCGCCGGCCCCATTGAGCGCATATAGAGAAGAGAACAGGAATCGCAGATCACAGATAGGTGCGATCTGCGATTTCTGTTCTATAATTTATCGGACGAGCGCATAAAAAGCGCTCATGTGTCCGATACCATTGCAAAGCAATGGTTTTATAAAATCGCCGGACGCATGCGCATGCGCAAATCGTGGCTAAAAACGCCCGTCTGACTAAGGCCTTAGACAGATCAGTGGCAAAAGAAGACCTGGCTGCCAAAGAACATGATGGCTGATACTGTCAGAGGGGATACTGACATGAATATCACAACTGAAAGAAACAAAACCAAAAAACTTGGAGGGAACTCGTGTTTATGGTCGCCGAGGGTCGTGAACGACTAAGGCCTCATGTCCACTTGACAATTAGAATTAGGAAATCCGCGCAGGTGTCCCACACACGTGATCCGTGTCCATAGGGATGCATTGGACACCTGCAGGTAAGTGAATACCTGCGGATGTCATTTTTCACTGCCACGCGGATCGCACGTGCAGGAAATCACCCGCAGCATGCTCCATTTTCTGCGGGTCTTCCGCACGGACGGCTCCCGCAAGCTTCCATAAAAGCCAATGGAAGCCATCTGGATCTGCGGTACACCCGCAGCAGAATTTCTGCTCTCTGGCGAGCGAGCACATCTGCGGGGCAGAGGGAAAGAAGATCCGGCAGCGACGGACGGGAACCCGCTGCGTCTGGACAGGTGAGTTAAATCATTTTTCAGGCCTCATGTCCGTGGGAAAGGAGGGACCCGCTACGGGAATCTGCATGGAGAATCTGCGTGGGCCCGAATTTCCTAGTGGACATAAGGCCTAAACGGCTAACAACAAAACCATAGTTTGTTAAAGGGGTTTCCCAGAGAGACTACTATTGAAAGCTCCGCGCCGACCTCCGTGTAGTGGCTGGTGCTTGTAACTGCAGGCACGGCTCTCATTGAAATCAACACGAGCTGTGACTGCAGTTACAAGTGCTGGCCACTACACTGACAGCATGCGCCGGGCAATGAACCCAGCTGATCAACTGTTGATGACCTTTCCTAAGTATAGGTCATAAGTAGTATTCTCCCTGGAAAACCCCTTTAATCAGTGACAATTTTGAAGTTACCTTTCTGTGCTGGAAATAAGCACTGTATAAGGGCTCATTCACATGAGGGAATTTGCACAGCTAAGTAAACCGCGCAACCCCCCCCCCCCCGCAACTATTAGAACCAATGGGTTACTATGGAAACATTCAGATGGAGGAATACTAGGCGCGCAAAAATTAAAAAAAAAAAAAAATCGCACCTAAAAAAAAAAGTGACTGAAATTCTGTGGTACGCGAAGATTTAGGTCTTGACCTATCTTTGTTCCACAAATTCAGGAGTGTCCATAGAGTTAGCCATGAATTTTTTTGTGCGCAGAAATTCTGCATGATTAGGTCTCTTGTGTGAACGAGCCCTTACACTGCATTCACGTCTGCACTGGAACCTCCAGGTTGCATTGCAGATCCGACACACAACTCCAGGAAGAAATAGCACTGCATCAAACGCTTTTTCTTAGGTAAATTTCTAGGCAGCTAAGCTGAAACTGAACAGACCTCATTGTAGTCAATGTGGTCCATTAGGCTCTGTTCGGTTCTATCATAAGAAAAACCCATTTGGCCAGGGAATTCCCATTTCCTGCTTCCTGAAATGGAGCAGGAAAATGGAATTCACTCCACAGATGTGAAAGCAGCCTTATTAGATTTTCTGATTACTTGGTCATATTTAGTGCATTTGGTTGTAATTTTGAAGAGAATCTGTCGCCTCCATTGAACTCCATAAACTAAAGCAATAGCCACATCATGAAGTCCTTATCATTATGTGCGTGCGCTTATAGCTCGATCTATGCAGCAAGCGTGGCCCGATTGTGGAAGCAGAGTGGGGGTGTGGGGGTGGAATATAAGTATAACATTTCTACTTTGCTTTTCTAGGTCATTGCTTCTCCCGCTATCTACACATTAGTTTATGGGGCTCACGGGAGGTGATCAAATTTCCTTCATTATCTAACTCATCCATGCAGATAATTACAATGAAAAAATGTAGTTACCTAATACAATACATAACGAATAGACAACGTAATAAAGATGCAATTTTTCTAGTCCATGTCAGAGAAGGAGAGCAGTAACCTATATGACGGCTATAGGGGAGCTCTCACTAGTTTCCATAAAGGAGGCCTGCTGATGCTATTACGCATTGTAGAATTATTCATTACTTATTATTATTCATGTATGGACTTGGCTCTTAGAACTACAGACACTCCAGAGTCAGTATTCATATCAACACGTTTATAGAGGTTCTCAGGCTTTTATAAAGAAATGAGCACATCATATGCGCCAACTTTTTGGTATACAGTGGTATACAGAGGAGATATAAGAAACGTAGTCATATGTGGGACAAGCAATGGGTAAACTCTCTGTAGAAAAAAATCGTGCACCTAGAAAAGAGTTGTTCTTTTGCTGCAAAACTCAGCATACAGTTACATCTCAGGCAGCTATACAAATGACTAGAGCTGTGGCGTGATTAGATGAACAGTCTTGCTCCACCCACTGGAGATGTCACGGTTCCACCATCACTATTCTTGCGCCACACTGACAGCGGCGCATGCACATGATATTTGTCCTTGGCGAGATGTCATAGTGCATGTGCTGTCATCAATGAGGTGCAAAAACGGTGGTGACGGAATGCATGTTGTCTCCAGTAGGCGAAGCTAAAGACATCACTAGACATGGAAAGGGGCAGACTGAAGGCAGCAGTGAATCGCCCATTGGACAGTGCAAAGTTAATTTAAATATGGCGGGGGGTAAATATAAAGTTTATTACCTGGACGGTGCAGTCACGTAGCACAGAAATAATGGTATCTACGAATTCCACTTAGCATCTCACATTATACACTACATTTGGTTTCTAACACAAAAAATGGGTGACAGACTTCCTTTAAAGCCAATGGGCATGTTTGATAGAAGTGTCGAGTTCAGAGAATGTAATATAGGTGTATTATTTTATCTAAAAGATAACACATAAAGACAATGGCTTAGGGAAAAGTCAGAAGACATTTGAAACAACAAGCCTTTTGCTGTAGGTCAAACTTACGAAGAAAACAGTGTAAATCATTTTAATAAGTGTTGAAAGTCCCCTTTGGTCATTGCAGTTTACATCAAATCAATAGATTTACCCGAAAAACAAACCTTGCTGAAGCTTAATTGGAAATAATCTAATCATGCATTTTGCCAAATGCTTACAGTCTCTGTAGTCAGCATGCGGCAGAATTAATTCTACAAACTGGCATGTATCAGTGGAATATAAATGCATCGAAAATAGGTCACACATTGACACAGGCACTAAGTAGGTTAGATATTATATTATTCACTGTTTAAATTAATCTACTAGTACGTGTTCCAAAATCACAGCAGTATGGATTAAAGCCGTGATGAGACCTAGTATCAAAGAAGACATATTACTGATTGTGAAACATCAAGGAGTAATGTGAAGGCCAAAACATTAAACCTTTATAAATATATACTTAAATGGCTTATTTATACGGCATTGCCGTTCAGAAGTTAAGAGGAACAAAAAATTATTAAATAGATTTTTTTTTTAAAAGAATAAAATATTACAAACTGAATTGTTAAAAAAATATTTTAAATAATGGATGCTTTTCTTTACCCCTCTAATTGGGCAAAGCCAACAGTGAGTATTTATAAGCAAAAAATAGCATTAGCAGGGACTTGTCTGATTGGTGGATTTAGAATGCCTCTGAAAAGACGGAAACCCAACGTTTAAATTAGTCACCTGAATCACAAAGATTGTAAAATACCTCATTTATTGAAACTGTGTTTGTTGTACATAGCAACCAATCATCATTCCTTAAGCTGCAATAGTAAAATGAAAGCTGTGTTGTGATTAGTTGCTCTGAGCAACAAGTAGTTGAAGCAACAAGTAGTTGAAGCCCCTCAGTATTTTAAGTAAGATCATTAAGAGTGTGTGCCAAGTTTGGTTGAGATCTATCAAGGTGCGTAGAAGTTTATGAAGAACAAAGAAAGAAATTTTCAATTGTATATGCAACATTGTGCAAAAGTTTGAGACAGATGTGGAAAAAATAATGCAAAGTAAGAATGCTTTCAAAAATACAAGGGTTAACAGTAAAAGAGAAATCTAAATGAAATCAATCTTCAGTGTGACCACCATTTGCCTTCAAAACAGCATTAATTCTTTTAGGTAAGTGTGTAAGGCTGAAAAAAAGATATGTCCATCCAGTTCAGCCTATTATCCTGCAATGTATATTCAGAGGAAGACAAAGAACCCCATGAGCTAGATGTCGATTTTCCTCATTTTATGGGAAAGAATTCCTTTCTGACTCTAAATCTGACAATCAGAATAATCCCTGGATCACCGACCCTCTTGAAGTAATCAGTAACTTCATCATATAATATTGTTACAAGAAGGGCATCCAGGCCACTCTTGTACTCTTTTAGTGAGTTCGCCATCGCCACGTCTTTAGGCAGAGAGTTTTATAGTCTCACCACTCAGTACAGAACCCCCCTCTAGGTTGTATAGAAACCTTCTTGCCTCTAGACGTAAATGATGCCCCCTTGTTACAGTCCTGGGTATAAATAGATGATGGAAGAGATCTCTGTATTGTTCCCTCATATATTTATACATAGTTATTAGGTTGACCCTCAGTCGCCTTTTTTTAAAACTGAATAAGGCTAATTTGGATAACCTCTCTGGGTATTGTATTCCACCCATTCCATTTATTACTTTAGTTGCCACCTTTGTACCCGCTCAAGCTCTGATATGTCCTTCTTGATTGCCAAAGCCCAAAACTATCCACAATATTCCAGGTTTGCGGTTAACTAAAATCCCCAAGTCCTTTTCTATAGCAGTGTTACCCAGGGGTTTCCCATTTGGTGTGTAATGGTGACATGTATTTCCCTGCCCATGTGCATAACTTTACATTTATCAGTGTTAAACCTCATTTGCCACTTTTCTGCCCAAGTCCCCAACTTCTCCAGATTCATTTGCAACTGTATAATATCTTCTCTAGTATTAATTACTTTACATGGTTTTATATAGGCCACTTGGACAAGTAGATGATATTGATGAACTTTTTCTACATTAGATGGCCAAGCTCTCAAAAAAGCATGACATAGTGATTATGGGAAATTTTACCTATCCAGACATTTGTTGGGAATCCAACAAATTCTTATCCGCTCTTGCTGACAACTTTATCTTACCAACAGGGAGGAAATGGTTGAGGAAGTAAGGGTGGCTGGGACCTTAGGAGGCAGTGATCATGTTATCCATTGAATTTTGGATAAAAAGGGAAGGAAGACCTTAGAAAACTCAGACCCCAAGGTTGAATTTCAGAAAGGCAGATTTCAATGAACTCAGAAATAGGATGGGAAGAATCCAATGACTGGATGTTCTTAAGGACAGAAATGTTCAAGAAGGTTGGAAAATATTGTGAAATGAGATTCTCAAAGCACAATCGTTAACAATCCCTAAGAGAAGGAAGAATGGGAAGCATTAAAAAAAAACAGGATGGATGAACACAGAACTTGCACACATGTTAAAAATGAAGGAAAATATGTTTATCAAATGGAAAGAGGGGGAATATCTAAAGAAGAATATAATGCGGTCTGCAGAAACTGTAGGGCAAGTGTCAGGAAAGCTAAGGCTATTAATGAATTGAGGCTTGCAACAGAGGCCAAAAGCAATAAAAAAGGATTTTGGGGGTATGTCAAGAGCAAAAGAAAAGTCAAAGATGCTATTGGATGCTTACAAGATGAAAATGGTGAACTGGTTAAAAATGATGTTGAGAAGGTCGAACTTTTAAATTCCTATTTTGTATCTGTTTTCCCTCAGAAAGTAGATGGAATATCAACTGATCTTCCCTGTGCTATTGGGGGAATAAAAGAATGCAGGCTATCTGTAAGCAGGGAGATGGTGAGGGAACACTTAGCTAACTTAAATGAATTCAAGTCTCAAGGTTCAGATGAATTACTTCATAGGATACTAAAGCGGAGGTAATTGCTAAACCACTCACAGTAATCTTTGAAAATTCCTGGACAACAGGAGAAGTCCCAAAAGATTGAAAAAGAGCAAATGTCCCTATCTTCAAAAAAGGGAAGAAGGTGGATCCCGGAAACTACAGGCCTGTGAGCCTGACGTCTATACTGGGAAATATCTTTGAACAAATTATTAAACAGCATGTATGCAAGTACTTGGATGAAAATGGAGTAATTAACCAGAGCCAGCATGGGTTTGTAACAAACACGTCATGCCAAATGAATCTAATTTCATTCTATGGCAGTATCACCGACTGGGTTGATTAGGGAAATGGGGTGGATATAGTATATCTTGACCATAGTAAAGCATTCGGCAAAGTATCTCATACCATACTTATTGAAAAAATGACCAAATACGGGATTGACAAGGCAACTGTTAGGTGGATTCACAACTGCCTGAGTGATCGTACTCAAAGAGTGGTCATAAATGGCTGCACATCCAAGTGGAAGAATGTATCAAGTAGGGTATTGCAAGGCTCTGCCCTAGGCCCAGTGTTGTTCAACATTTTTATAAATGATCTGGAGGAGGGAATTGATAGGCAACTGATCAAATTTGCCGACAAAAGGAAGCTAGGAGGGATAGCTAACACCAGGGAAGAGAGAGAGAGCATTCAAAAAGAACTAGAAAAGCTTGCACAGTGGGCAGTGACTAACAGAATGGTATTTAACAAGGAGAAATGCAGACTGAACATGAGTCAGCAATGTGATGCAGCAGCCAAAAAGGCAAACATAATTCTGGGATGTATTAAGAGAAGCATAGAGTTTAGATCGCGTGAGGTCATTATCCCCCTTTACTCTTCCTTCGTCAGACCTCATCTGGAATACGGTGTCCAGTTCTGGGCACCCCACTTTAAAAAGACATAGACAAACTGGATCAAATTCAGAGAAGAGTTACCAAGATGGTAAGCGGTCTACAAATAATGTCCTATGAAGAACGGTTAAAGGATCTGCGAATGTTTAGCTTTCAAAAATGAAGGCTGAGAGGAGACTTTATAGCTGTCTACAAATGACTGAAGGGCTCTCAAGGTGCAGAGGAATCAGCCCTATTCTCATTTGAACAAGGAAAGACTAGAAGCAATGGGATGAAACTGAAATGGAGGAGACACAAATTAGATATTAGAAAAAACTTTCTGACAGTGAGGGTGATCAATGAGTGGAATAGGTTACCACGGGAGGTGGTGAGTTCTCCTTCAATGAAAGTGTTCAAACAAAGGCTGGACAAATATCTGTCTGGGATGATTTAGTAAATCCTGCACTGAGCAGAGGGTTGGACCTGATGACCATGGAGGTCCCTTCCAACTCTACCATTCTATGATTGTATGATATCATCTGCAATTATTAATATTTTACTGTACAGGTAGTTAATCAGGGATTTTGTAGGATTATAGTTTGGTGTACAATTAACCAATTACACCAAACAGGTGACTGATAATAATCATCATTTGCTTTTGTAGGTTGACACACTATCACTACCTCAAACAGGAACAGCTGTGTGGGAGGCATGAACTGGCTGAGGAACAGCCAGACTCTGCTACAAAGGTGAGGTTGTAGAAGACAGTTTCATGTCACAGGTCATACACAATGGCAAGACTGAGTGCAGTGACAAGACACAAGGTAGTTATTCTACATTAGAAAGGTCTTTTCCAGGTAAAGATTTCAAAGCAGATTGGGGTTTTAGGCTGTGCTGTTCCAAGCTCTTTTCAAGATGCACAAAAAAAAGGCAACATTGTGAACATTGGCTGACTATTGTGTCTATGGAAATTTAGTGCAGCAGATGAAAGACACATGCTTACTTCCCTTCAAAATTCGAAGATGTCCAGCAGTGCCATTTGTTCAGAACTGGTAGAAACCAAGGGGACCCACGTCCTCTCATCTACTCTTTGGAGAGGTTTGGCCAGAAGTGGTCTTCATGGAAGAACTGCACCTAAATTGGCTATATGCTTGATATAAGAACAAGGCCATGTGACTCAACTATACACAAAAACACAAGAACTGGGGTGTCAGAAAATGGCAGCAGGTGCTCTGGACTGATGAATTACAATCTTTAGCTGTAACAGGAGGCAGTTTGTTTGCCAAAGGCCTGGACGGCAGTAAAATAAGTGTTTGCAGCAAACAGTGAAGCATGGTGGAGGTTCCTTATAAGTTTAGGGCTGCATTTTAGCAAATGGAGTTGGGGATTTAGTCAGGATTAATAGTTTCTTCAATGCTGAGAAATCCAAGCAAATATTTATCCATCAGGAAGGCATCTGATTGGCACCAAATTTATTCCGCAGCAGGACAAGAACTGCAAACATATAGCCAATGTCATTAAGAACTATCTTCAGCCTAAACAATAACGAGGAGTTCTGGAAGGGAGCCTTGATTTCAACATCATCGTCTATCTGGGAGCACATGAATAGACAAAAGGATTGGATTAAGCCTACATCCACAGAAGATCTGTGGTTAGTTCTCCAAGGTGTTTGGATCAATGTTCCTGCTGAAAAACAGTGTGCCTAGAAGAATTGGTGCTGTTTTAAAGCCAAAGGGCGGTCACACCGAATATTGATGTGATCTACATTTCTCTTTTGTTCATTCACTTTTCATTTTGTTAACTGCCAAAAATAAACTATTAAGACTTCTATTTTTGAAATCATTCTGACTTTGCAGCATTTTTACACACCTGCCTAAAACTTCTGCACAGTACTGTATATAAATTAGGGAAATATAAAAAAATCCTCATTTAACTTTGTAATAAAAATGTTGTCCTTTTAAGAGCTAAGCACAATTCAGTTGAAGTCAGCTTCATATGCAGCAGTTAGTAGCCAAATCCAGAAGCCTTAAAGGGGTTGTCTCGCGGCAGCAAGTGGGGTTATACACTTCTGTATGGCTGTTACGGCAAAATATGGCCGCCTAGGGTAAGCGGAGTGTACCCTGTGACCGAAGTCCTGGCGACCCGTGCAGTAGGGCTGCGCACACCAAGACTTCAGTACGTCATATGACGGAGGAATTAAATGACAGAGCCCACACAGTTATGGATTCATCAAAGAATTCCCAACCAACGAAGGTTGGGTCTTTTATTTATAGCCCCCAACATAGGTGGGTCGCATTAACTGCGTCCGTTCATTGGCTAGTTTCTTATTCCATCCAGAAACTTCCAAGTCAGTATTGAATAACATGTTCACAGAGTGCTGAGGGGCCCCTGTGGCTTGAAATTCTTATCTTATCAACACATATGTATTCCCTGTACTTTAGCAAAGTATGTGGTCGGCCATTTTGTGGAGTCTTTTCATATGACTTTGTGGCGTAATTTTAAATATTACTTTTATACTCACATCTACATAAATATAGGCGCACATACATACACGTGCACCTTTATGTATACATACATATATATACACATACACACATATATATATATATATATATATATATATATATATATATATATACACATACATGTGTACACACTCATCCACATATTTCAAGTATGAAAACATTATTCTTTTATCCCTACTGAAGAGGAGTTAACCCCCCCCCCTCCTTAGCATCTTGCTATTCCTAGGGCCTCTTCAGCTAACATGTGGAAGCCTCTCGATGTCCTTATCTTATCTAGACATATGTCCTTTCGTTGGGTTACACAACTCAGTTTGTGAAGCAGTTCTTTCTGGTATATTTCATTGCCGTCGTAGCCTTAATTCAAATAACACAGGCAAATAATTTTAGTTAAATAATTTCCATTACAATGGCCATATTAATACACTTTGTAATATACATCATGCATTAAATATGAGCCATACAGAAGTTATTCCCTTACCTGCTCCGTTGCTGGCGTCCCCGTCTCCATGGCTCCGTCTAATTTCGGGGTCTTCTTGCTTTTTTAGACGCGCTTGCGCAGAAGGGTCTTCTCCCTTCTGGACGATCCGGGCATGAGCGGCGTTCTGGCTCCGCACCCTTCTACGCGTCATCGCGTAGCTCCGCCCCATCACGTGTGCCGATTCCAGCCAATCAGGAGGCTGGAATCGGCAATGGAACGCACAGAGCCCATGGTGCACCATGGGAGAAGACCCGCGGTGCACCATGGGAGAAAACCGCAGTGCATCCCTGGGAAAGGACCGGCGGCCATCTTGGGAGAAGAATTTTATAAGTTCATCTTTCATCACATCGGTGAGTAGCAAGCGGTTTAAAAACAGTTTTAAAATGCTATTTTATGCCAGGGGGGTGACAGGGGGAATGGGCTAATGTAAAATTTTGATGTTTGCCGCGAGACAACCCCTTTAACTGTTCTGAGACTTAGACCAAAGGTACATGGCTATATTCTCAGGCCGAGTTCTGTCCCAAGTATTCTACGGACAGTACAAAACCCCATTACAGCCCATGAAGCTATTCACATGCACATTTTTTTACACAAAATTATGATGTGGGTGACAAAAGCTAGAGGAGAAAGAGGAGACTTCTGGCAACCAGTGATGTACCGCAATGCAGGCAGATAACACAACTGTTATAGGGCCTGTGGAACAAGGGGCCATTGGCAAACAGCCGTGGCCCTTCTCCCACCTCCCAGCACGAAGATCCAGCCAACAGCACAACTCTCGATGTAACGCACATTACTGCCGGTCCGGACGCTACTTTGATCAGTGCTTAGATCACCTCCTCCCACTCTGATTGGCAGCACTATTATGGTGGGCTTTTTAGTGGGTAATTATGATTGTTTTGGTTCGAGAAGCCAGATATTCTGCTTAACTTGTAGTAAACACGGTGTTATTATTAAATCAAGACAGGGAGATGAGGTAATTCTCTTTAACACACAATGAGTAACAAATGATATCTCCAGTGAATTGCCAGTGAATTATATACAATTTGCAACAATGAAGATACTTGTGTATAATATGTTTATATACTGGGAGCTTACTCTGAATCTCTTTTCTCTATTCCTCTTCATATCTACATCTCCTTATCTCTTTATCTCCCCCTCTTCATCTCAGCTCTTTCTCTCTCTTATCTCTCCTGTCCTCTGCATCTCAGCATCTACTCTTCTCCTCACTGCAACAGCTCACTCTCCCTGTGACAGAAGACTCCCCTCTACTCACTGTCACACCTGACTCTCCTTCTCTGCTTCTCTGTTTCTCCACTTCTCTTTCTTCTCTGCTTCTCTCTTGCTTCTCCCTTTCTTCTCCCCCCCCCTCTTCTTCCTCCTGCAACTGTTGTGTCTCTCTATATCTCGCTTCAGTCACCTGACCAGTCTGTCTGCAGCCAATCATACCGTATTTGGTTGCTAGGCTACTTGCATCACCCGAGTTTTTGGGGAATTTTCTCTATCCTATGCAGCTGAATAAAAATTACCTAACTGGTTGCTAGGTTACCTGAATTACCTGTGAAAATGATTCTGATTAAACCCCTAGGGCCGGTTATTAAATTACAGGTCCCCACAGCTAAACAGCGCTATGTAATGCCATTTTTCAGTCCCTTACACGATAACTGAAAGCAACTGAAATGTTACTGATGGGTGGTAAGCTACTGCTTCAACATTGGACCAGACACTTTTTGTTGGTATTGGCTATGGTACAACTACAGGTAGAGCTCAAATCCAGTGAGGGTATAGGTACCTGTACAATGATGAGCAGAACTCTCTGAGGATTTGGTACTAGGGTGACCCAGTTATGCCATTCACAGCTTCGTAGCTGCATACCCTGCATGGGACCACAGGTTGAAGGGCTGTCAAGGAATCATGCTGAATACCATAACAGACTTACTCACATGGCTGCTTGCAACCAAACTTTACTTGAATAGTAATAGTAGTCATAATACAGTATTTTACAGTTTTTCCCTTTTTGGCAGTAGCACAGTACAATTGGAATCACACTTACCCCAACTTAACCAACCCTACAAATTGGAAAAAAACCCTTCCAGAAATGTCACTTTTTTTATTGTAGAATCTGAATTTATGTAATTATGAATTGAAGACTTTTTTTGTGGCGCCACATCCCTAGACCAGAGCATTTTTATTTTTCTGTCGACCAAGCTATGTCAGGCCTGTTTTTTGTGGGACAATGTGTTTTCATTGATACTACTGTATTTTGAGGTATATGCAATTTTTACAAAAATTTTTTTGTTTTTGGGAAAGCAAAATGATCAGAAAACGGCTATTTTGGCTTTTTTTTTTACAGAATTTATCACGCTGGATAGAAAATTCGGATTGTTATCGATACGATCATACCAAATAGGTGTAGGTTTTTTGTTCTTTTTGGTTTTCAATATTTAAAGCCTTGTGTAGGGAAAAAACTTGTACACTATTTTTCTGTAAAATGTTTAAATGTCACAGTCAGCAATGACTGCAGCATCTCTGCAGTTAAACAATGAAGAGCAGTGATTAGATGAGCAAGTCCTCATCATTTGACTCTTTTTCTGTGAAAAAAACCCCTTATGCAACAATCAGAGAGCAAATATAGACTGATGGGGAGTGATAACATAAACAAAATTAATGTCACTCCTCCCCTGGAACAGGGATATATACTGGAGAATTACATTATATTCTATGCTGCAGGCAAATTCCTCCTCTCCCTACCTGTCTCCACACACTTATTGAAATGACAACTGAAAATTAATTATTCCTGACTGCAAACAACTGCAGCATTGATTCTATAAGGGCCAAGAATTTTGATTTAAAATTACACCAAAAGCATGTTAATAGAACCAAATCTACGGACCTTTAATGTAGAACGCGCTCTGTTCATCCAAAACTGTAATGTCTTTTTCCTGTAGAATGAACAGAGCTCGTTCTAAACTGCTGGGGGGGGGGGGGGGGTAAATGTAGTATTCGCACAGGTCACTCGATTCTGGTTCTCTTCTCCTCTCATTTTCACACTCGGCTGTCTCTCTCCTTCTGCAGCTGATCTCTCAAATACCAGAATCTTTATCAGTGTCCATACACCTGGCCAACAAATGTATCTTGTGCTCTTTTAGCTCCGAATGTCGGAGCATATGTTCCCACCCAGCCTTTTCTAGTTCTTTTTTGTTCCCTATTTTGTACTATCCTCTCATAATCTCAGTAAGGCCCTTTTACATGGGCCAATTAATTATTTTGATTCCTGCATCCAGCGGGTATCTGAATGAATGACGTTTAGTCTAAATCTATGCCCCCACTGAATAATGAATGAGAATTTGTTTGCTTCTCATGCATCATTCAGCTTCTGCATGCACAAAACTGAGCGATGGATTGGCCCATGTAAACAGGCAGTCATTCATTTATGAACAACTGCCTGTTTACTGTGAATGGAGAGGACATCATCTCTGACCGGCTCCGTCTCGATTTAGTAGTGATGATCAGGGGCATAACTATAGAGGGTGCAGAGTCCTGGAGCCATAGGGGGCCCAAAGTGTTCTCTATCATATTAGAAAACACCAGTATTATAAATAGCAAATGGATAGCAGGAGGGCCCTTTTACAAATTTTGCATTGAGGCTCCTAACATTTAGCCTCTGCCTAATCTTTTGAGATTCCACCAATGCTCCTGCTTGCCAGTGTTGCATTAAAGGGTTTCTTAAGAGACTCAACAATGCAGAGGAAAGTTCTGGGAGGGCCGTCATGGTGAACTTTTGCCCATGAGGCTTTAGCTACACCTCTGGTGATGATTGTTCCTATGTAAAGGAATGATCATCCATGGGACAACCTGTTGGGCATTTGTGTCCAACCGATCATCCTGTGTAAAAGGACCCTAACACACAAGCATATGCTCGCTAAATTGCTATCTCACAACAACTCCACTCTCCGCCCTTCAGAGCAAAGGGTGTTGTTCTATCTCTTTCTGGCCCTTCCCACATGTACACATCATTCACATACTTTGCTGCGTGCCAGAACATGACGGGGCACATAAATTTTTTTTTTCCATAGAAACATAACATTCATAAATAATGTGCATCAAACACCCCCTACATAGAGGAAGCAGCCTATACACTGAGAAAAGCAGCATCGGGACCATCAGTACTATGAGTTGCATTGAGAATAATGCTTTTGACTCGACTTTTGGGAGGAAGGGAGAGACACAGGTTGGGCGAGGCACGAGCAATTTCAGGATCACAGAGGGCACCAGAAGTTTCAGGGGGCACAAAGGGCATATCATTATTTTATGAGGCCACAAAAGTGGCACTATTACAATGGGTAGGCACTATAATTTTCAGTGCCACAGAAGGGGCACTATTATTTTGGCCACAGAGTGGGATCATTATTTTGTGGGGCCACAGATGAGGCATTGTTACTATGGAGGGCCCTGAGAGAGGTATTGGAGGAAGCAGCAAGATGGGAAAGTGTGCAGAGATGATTTGTGGATGAAAGAATTATTCATGGTGGTCCCGGCCCAGACAGAAGAAGTGCAAAAACTGAGGTCACCGATCACTGTGATCACTGGAGGTAACGGCACTGTAATTACTATCACTAGGGGTAACTGTACTGTAATCACTATCATTGTATAGAATTCTTATATGCTGACTGCATTATTTAGAGTTATTCTAGGGTTGAGCTGCTGTATCGAAGCCCAAAATGTTAGAGATATGCGGTCCCTAATATAACTATTTGGTGAAGGGAGCTTTGCTATGGGGCCCCATGAGTTCAATGTATGTTCCTGCTGGTAACCTGAAAAGCCTCTCACTGGATGCAGCAGAGATACAAAGAAGGTGAATTCTGTTACTTTTACTAAAGGTATGTATTTGAAATCATTCTTAGGCCTTAGTCACACGGGCGTTTTTTCCTGCGATTTGCGGATCGCATGATGGATGCGCATCCGCGAAACGCGTGACCGGGGCCGAAAAATCGCCCGAAAATACTGCTCCTAGCCGTGTTTCAATAGAAACGGGCCGGAGCTGTCCAGCGCATTGAATTCAATGCAGCCGGCAATACAGCCTGCTCCATTGAAAGCAATGCGCTACGGGCGATCGCAGGATGAATTTTCGTGAAGGGCTTAAATATATAAGCTCTTCCCTGAAATTCATTCAGAAATATGTAAAAACAAAAAATATATATATACTCACCTTGTCCCGGCAGACGGAGTTCAGCCGCGGCCGGCTGTAGTTCTCCGTAACTGCTCAGAGAATGAGCTGCCTCTGATTGGTCACAGCCTGACCAATCAGAGGCAGCACTCACTCACCCATTCATGAATTTATGAATGGGTGTGAGTGAGAGCTGCCTCTGATTGGTCAGGCTGTGACCAATCAGAGGCAGCTCATTCAGCAGTCGGGGATTTTAAATCCCCGGCTGCTGAATACTATAGAGAGCAGTTCAGGAGAACTGCCGCCGGCCGCGGCTGAACTCCGTCTGCCGTGACAAGGTGAGTATATATATATTTTTTATTTTTACACATTTCTGGATGAATTGTAGGGAAGGGCTTATATATTTAAGCCCTTTCCGAAAATTCATCCCGCGCTCGCCGGCATCCCATTGCTTTCAATGGAGCCGGCTGTATTCCCCTCTCCATTGAATTCAATGGGCAAACATCGTTCTTCTCTGCCACAGCTGTTACAGCTGTGGCAGAGGAGAATGATTTGTCTAGTATATGTTCTCAATGGGGTCGGCGCTGCTGCCGCCGGCCCCATTGAGCGCATATAGAGAAGAGAACAGGAATCGCAGATCGCAGATAGGTGCGATCTGCGATTTCTGTTCTATAATTTATCGGACGAGTGCATAAAAAGCGCTCATGTGTCCGATACCATTGCAAAGCAATGGTTTTATAAAATCGCCGGACGCATGCGCATGGGCAAATCGCGCGAAAAAACGCCCGTCTGACTAAGCACCTCAGAATGTATTCTCCTGTCAACTTTTTTCTCAGCATTGCGTCCTCCCTCTGTGAAGTCATTGGCCCTCCATTATGGAATTGCAGAGGGCAGATGGGTTGCCATGGCAACTGGACACCAGATAATGGTATCTAGGTCTGCCATGGCCTGTGATTGCTATTGTAAGCAATAATGCAGAATCATAGAGATTATAGCTTTCCCGGTTCAAGTCTCCTTGCATGACCATGGAAAATGCAAAAAAGTGGAATAAAAACAAATATAAAAAGAATGGAAAAAAAATAAATAGTGGAAAAAAGTGACTAAAAATCCCTTTTTTTACGCACTTTCCCCTCTTTGTATAAAAAGAAATCAAAGCCCTCCATGTATTTGGTGTCATCGTATCCATAACGTCATTTACAATAAATTTAGCATGCTATACATCTCGTATACCAAAAATTGTCTTAAAAAATAAATAAAAACAGAGACAAAAGGCTCATTTTTTTCATTTTGCCTCCCAAAAAAACTCAATAAAAGTGATTAAAAAAGCGGATGTGTAGCCAGATAGGGAACCAATAACAACAGCTCGTGACGCAAAAGACAAGCCCTCAAACAGCTCCGTCAATGGAAAAATAAAAAAGTTCTGAGACCCTGAATGTAGTGAAAAAAAAAATGAAAAGGGTTTTTTTTTTTTGTTACAGTGAAATAAGACTAAAAAAAAAACATTTTAGGTCTCATTGTAATCGTACTTACCTGCAGAAAACGTTACTGGTGCCATTTATACTACATGATTAACACTGTTTAAGATTAAAAAAAACTAAGGCAGAATTGATGTTTTTTCCCCCTGTTTTCCAAACAAATTATATGTACCGTATATACCGACGTATAAGACGACTTTTGAACCCCGAAAAATCTGCTCTGAAGTCGGGGGTCGTCTTATGCGCCGGTAATACAAAAAAAAAAGTGTAAAAAAAAAAAAATCATTACTCACCTCCCCCGGCGTTCTGTCGCGTTCCGGCAGGATGTCGCTCGCTCCTCATCCCCAGCGCAGCGTTGCTTTCTGAATGCGGGGCTTGAAATCCCCGCTTCCAGAAAGCTAATACACACGCCGTCAGCCGGTACAGCTATTCAATGACAGCATTAAATGGCTGTGATTGGCTAAAACACACGTGGCTTCAGCCAATCACACTATTCAATGACATCATTGAATGGCTGTGATTGGCTGAAGGCGCACGTGTGTTAGCAATCACACCCATTCAATGATGTCATTGAATAGTGTGATTGGCTGAAGCCACGTGCGCCTTCAGCCAATCACAGCCATTCAATGCTGTCATTGAATGGCTGTAACTGGCTGACGGCGTGTGTATTAGCTTTCTGGAGGCGGGGATTTCAAGCCCCACATTCAGAAAGCAATGCTGCGTCGGGGACGAGGAGCGAGCGACATCCTGCCGGAGTGCGACAGAACGCCGGGGGAGGTGAGTAATGATTTTTTTTTTCTCCATTGTAATACCGGCGTATAAGGTGAAAGTTGGGGGGTCGTCTTATACGCCCCGTCGCCTTATACGCCGGTATATACGGTACCCAAAAACAACCAAAAAAAGTACCAATAAAAACTACAGTTTGCCACGCAAAAAACAAGCCCTCATAGGGCCATGTCAAGAGAAAAAAATAAATCTGTCGCAGTGCGATCTTTTTTAAGCGCAAATAAACGCATATAAAAACGCCTGTCTGACTGAGCCCTTGTGGCGAATATTGGGTGCAACAGTTTTTGCTGTTCCTCTGTCATTCATACTAGAAATTTATAGATAAATTGACCACTGGGTATTACCAAATGGGGAGTGTCCGTACACTAGCTGACATTATCCTAATGGTGTTGACAGTTACAGGCTGTGTAAGGACACACCCCTTTGACAAGAAGAGTGCTAATGCTTACTTGTCAATTTATTTATAATATTCAGGAAGAACAAGAGAGGCACAATGTACAGCTATAAGAAAACATACTCTACAGTTATTATTTGTGTGCAATGCTGGATTTCCTAATAGATATATGTCAGGAGAGCTAACGGCTCCTCTGCATGCATGCAACTATTTATTGTAAAATTGTATAAAAAAACATTATTTCTCATATTTATATTCAAGTCTTATACTTATGCTGAAATTATGAAGGTGGAATACCAAAAGCGCAGTGCAAAATCATCAGACAAAATCAGTAAAGCATAGTGGTAAAGGAGTTGATCCATGAATCATTTTAATACAAACAAAAAGACAAAGAACGGAACAAAAAGTTCCACACTGAACCGGAACAAAAATAATATGATAGTAGTCCCTCAAGCGGTTCGTGGGGGTACCAAGTTATGGTGTACTTGTAACCGTCATAAACTCGGTGAACATGCAATGGAGTGTCACCCTTTTTAGATATGACTGAGGGCAAGTGCCCAGTTGTATCACTCTAAACGTAACGGTTTGGGGCTAATGACCCTTCAGTGGTCAGTCGCTCCGAATGGTTCCTAATAGGAGAAGGATTCAATCCGGGTTTAAGTCCTGATTCATAGATCAGGGACAAAAATGATGACTAGCCAGATGTCGGTCAGAGAACACCGATCAATAGTTATTGTGAGTTCTCAACAGAAGTTGGTTCAGTTCAATCCGGGTATAAGCCTGGATTCATAGATTAGGGGAAAAAAGATGACTAATCAGATGTTGGTGGAGAACACCGATCAATAATTATGATAGGTTCTCACAAAAAATTGGTTCAAGCCCTGATTCATAGATCAGGGACAAATATGATGACTAATCAGATGTTGGTCGGAGAACACTGATCAATAATTATAATAGGTTCTCACAAAAAATTGGTTCTGGTTCACGGTCATCTGAAGAAGAACCCTGCGTTGGTTCGGAAGCTCGCTATTATTACATCATGTATTTTTGTTAGTCATTAAAAGGTATCATATCTACAAGATTACTTGGTTTCTCTTGCTGGGAACAATCACAATCCCAATATGCACAAGTATTCTGTTGCTCAGGAATCATAGTGGTTTTCTCAAGTATCTATACACAAAATGCTGGATTTGAGAGTTCTCCGAATGTCCAGATGGTTGGCAATTTAGTAGTTAAGCTTTATAGGTGATTATATGATATCCTCCTAATTTACAGAGATCGGCCCTACGTAAAGGTTACCTTCAACTTGATTTTCTTGCCACTGCTTTCTCAGCATCACTGTAATAAATGAAGTAAGGCGCTTACGGATGTAGCAAAGTATAACTTATAAGATAACTTCCCGTGTCACAGGCTGTTCACCCTTGCAATGGCTTTATTATCTTTTTTGTTGTGTTAATAGAACTATTGTTAATAATAGCTTAAGATAATTTGTTGCAGGAAATGAGCACACTCACCTTGAAGGAGCATTCAGGCACATCACAATGCATCTGGAATACATATTAAAGCAGGGAATATTTTTGACTATGGACATATCTGTGTAAACTAAGTTTCACTCGTAATCAAGGTTCAAAATGTAAGCAGCTCCTGCATATAAACCTGCATGCTGCGAATTGCCGGGCGCGAGCGGAGAATCGCAATGATTCTCCGCTCGTGGACACGGGGCTGGCGCTTTCCATAGCAGCGCTATGGAAAGCTTCAGACAGCGTGATTCGCCGGCGGTTTACCGACGGCAAAATCACTGCCGTGGACAGGCGGCCTTACATCTCAGGCAGATACGTAAAGGATTAGAGTTGTGGGGTGATTAGATGAACGGTCTTGCCACTTAGGCCTTAGTCAGACGGGCGATTTTTCGCGCGATTTGCGGATCGCATGACGGATGCGCATCCGCAAATCGCATGACCGGTGCGCGCAAGTCGCCCGCAAATCGCCCGAAAATCTGCTCCTAGCCGCGTTTCATTAGAAACGGGCCGGAGCTGTCCAGCGCATTGCATTCAATGGAGATGGCAATACAGCCGTCTCCATTGAAAGCAATGCGCTGCGGGCGAGCCCGGGATGAATTGTCGGTAAGGGCTTAAATATATAAGCCCTTCCCTGCAATCCATCCTAAAATGTGTTAAAATAAAAAAAATTGTATACTCACCTTCTGCCGGCAGCCGGAGCTCCGCGTGGCCGTCCTGCAGTGGGTGTGAAGGGGGTGTGAGTCAGACCTGCCCCCTGATTGGCTCAGCGCTGAGCCAATCAGAGGCATGCCTCACTCATACCAATTCATGAATTCATGAATGGATGTGAGTCAGACCTGCCCCTGATTGGCTCAGCGCTGAGAGGCAGCAGTCACTCACCCATTCATGAATTCATGAATGGGTGTGTGAGTATTTTCAGCCTCTGATTGGTCAGGGCTGTGACCAATCAGAGGCAGATCATTCAGCAGGCGGGGATTTTAAAGCCCCGCCGGCTGAATAGTGCCAAGAAGCAGTTCAGGAGAACTGACAGCGGCCGCGGCTGGACTCCGGCTGCAGCGGAAAGGTGAGTATACAATTTTTTTTTATTTTAACACATTTTAGGATGAATTGCAGGGAAGGGCTTATATATTTAACCCCTTCCCGACAATTCACCCCGCGCACGCCGGCAGCCCATTGCTTTCAATGGAGCGGCTGTATTGCCGCTCCATTGAATTCAATGAGCAAACATCGTTCTTCTCTGTCACAGCTGTTACAGCTGTGGCAGAGAAGAATGATTTGTCTTCTATATGTTCTCAATGGGGTCGCGCTGCTGCCGCTGGCCCCATTGAGCGCATATACAGAAGAGAACAGGAATCGCAGATCGCAGATAGGTGCGATCTGCGATTTTTTGTTCTATAATTTATCGGCCAAGCGCATAAAAAACGCTCATGTGTCCGATACCATTGCAAAGCAATGGTTTTATAAAATCGTCGGACGCATGCGCAAATCGCGGCTAAAAACGCCCGTCTGACTAAGGCCTTAAGGTCCTAAAACTGGTTCCCTCCTTGGCCTATAAGAAGCTCTCAGAGGTTACCTGTAGCGGGATACCGCAACACCCGTGGACAGGGGGCCTAACTGCATGCTGAATTTTGTAGCAAAACAAGTCCTTCTAGGGACTTGATTTCTTTTTACAAGCAGTGTATACATTATCATAGTCGGCAAAGTTCAGTTCAACCCCTTAGGGCTCATGTCCACGGGCAAAATAAGAATTAAAATCCGCAGCGGATTTTAACTCTTCTCCCGCGCGCGGATCCGCACCCCATAGGGATGCATTGACCACCCGCGGGTAGATAAATACCCGCGGATGGTCAATAAAAGTGATTTTAAAAAAAATGGAGCATGGAAAAATCTGGACCATGCTCCATTTTCGTGCGGGTCTCCCGCGGGCACGGCTCCCGCAGGCTTCTATTGAAGCCTATGGAAGCCGTCCGGATCCGCGGGACACAAAAATCATATTTTACTTACACGCTCCGGTTCTTCTCTTCTCCGCGGCGGCATCTTCTCTCAGTCGCGGCCGGATCATTTTGCTTCGGCCCGGCGCATGCGCGGGGCACGTCACTGACGTCATCATGCACATCCGCCGAGCCGAAGAATGAAGATCCGGCCGCGACGAGAGAAGATGACGCCGCCGCGAAGAGAAGAAACGGAGCGGATGGGAGGTGAATTAATTCTTATTTATTCTCCTTTTCAGCGCTCATGTCCGCGGGGCAGGAGGGACCCGCTGCAGATTCTCCATGGAGAATCTGCAGCGGATCTGATTTTCCCCGTGGACATGAGGCCTTAAGGCTCAGGCCGCTTTTGACCTTCAGTACCATACTCAATTGTTGGACTTTTCATCTTTACGTTCCGGAATAAACTTTTGCATTAACACAGCAATATGGGGTCTTTTATTTTTGGATGGACAAACGGTAAGGCGGCCTTGTCCACGTCCGTGACGGAATATTGCTAGCGATATTCCGCCGCAGGGGAGGAGGGGGGAGCACTAAAAAGTCTCCGCAATGAGCCTATATTAATGATAGGCTCACCACGGAGAATCTCGGCATGAAGCGATTTTAATAACATGAGTGGAAAATTGCTATGATTTTCTGATCATGTGGAGTAGGCTGCGCTTTCCATAGTTCTCCTATGGAAAGCGTGACACACGTGCTCCGTGTGCGATTTATCGCTGCGGATCTCGCAATGACACATCGCCCGTAGACACCCAGCCTAATGTGCAGTATGTTCTGTTAGTGTTTAATGCTTATTAATTTGATTTGTGGGGGACAAGCAAAAACATCAGAATTCCACCATGTTTTGTTCCATAAGACGTTTTTATAGTTGTTAATCACTGATATTCAATCAGTATATACAGTTATAGTAAAATTACCAAACATGGAGGTTATATTATTGCTTGTGTGTATCATGAAATAAAATGAATTTTTTTAATTTGCATTGCGCTATTTTGTTTCTTTCTTATAATACTTTTTTTTTTAAACTTTTATCCATTCCATAAAGGGACCTTTTTAAAATATACGCTTTGTTTATTAAAATATGCAGACATGCTGGTATATTGTACCCATGCTCAGAAATATTTTACCAAAGACTGCCCTGAGGACCTTTATCTGGTCCCAGAAGTTTTCCAAAATAATTCCAGCCCCAACAATCATTTCAGTAGAGCTGCCAATGGATCGTTAATTAGCAGTACCAACAGCTGCTTATGATAAGAAACTGTCATTGGCTGGATTAAACTAGGCAAATAAACCTGGTTGGTTGTTATGCGGGTTGGCTTAAATTCTACATGTTAAGCACTACTTTACAAGAGCATATGCGTTTTTACATTCACTCTGACGTGCAGTGAATTTGCATGAATGGACGATTTTCAACGATCAAGTCCTGTTTTCTCGTCCATTCACACGGCTGGGTGCGATATTTTAGCAAAAAAAAGTTGCACACTTGAAATCCCGCACTCGGCATAAATCCTTGGAATGATTTCAAATGCTTAAATAGAGGCACCTGTAAGCTATTTGCAGCACTGGACGCTGCTAAACTGTCTCCCCTCCCTTTTTTCCCCCAGCTCCCATAGCAGTCTATTGGTAGAAAGATAGAACCAGAACTATCTTTTTACCCACTGTATAATAGCAGGCGCGGATTTCGGTTGTGTATGTTGTATTTTTTACGGTGCTATGTTTTTACGCGCCACATATTTGCCTATGTGACAGAATGCATTGCAAATCAATACCTCAGATGGTATTGTACGCTCGTGTGAATAAAGCCTCATATTAATGGGATTTTTTTAAGGTTGCACTACTACTTTTTCACATTTAATTTCCACCAGAGAAATGTAGATCATGTAATTAACCCTACATTTTAAAAGTTTCATAAAGCAGTACCGCAACATACACCGTCACGTTTTAACGTGATTTTATGGCGCAGGTTTAACCGCACCCCATCATTGTGATGGGTGATGAGGTGCACTAAACATGGCAAAATAGAGCAGACAGCACTCAAAAATCGTGGCGAACATGTCTGTGAGGCCCCATTAAAATCAATGGGAGCATCATACCGTGATTATGCCACGGTAATCACAGTAAAAAATGGATGTGTGAGAGTAGCCTAACAAAAAATATGCCAGTCTGAATAAATCTTAACGCATTAAGTGTAAGTTAACGTTTGCTATATCTGTATACTCTGATACAGTTCACTTTATTGTGATCTTCCTTCCCCGAAGACTTGGATGCTTTACTTCTTTCCTAATCTCTGATATACATCATACTCTCACACCCTGCTGCTATTTCTAACACTAACAGTAGTCAAAACACAGATCATTTAATGCTTATCGATTATTTCTTTATTAATGCAGTAAATAGTCCATTTTTAGTCTGAGATCTCACAATAACTTACAAAATCTTGCGTTCTGACAGACGTGGGGCATGCCGGCTGCTGTGAAACTAAAGTGTTTAGACAAATTTGTTGGAAATGTTGGTGAAGAGGCTGTGCCATATGAAGGCTTTTTCTACTTTTCTCTTATCGGTCACAATTATGGTTTATTGGTGGGGTGGGGGTCACAAAATTTTAAATAAAAACTGTATGTATTTAGGACTGAACGTGAAGTTAAGACAAGATGCTAAAAGCATTTCTCACTCTCTGATCCCAGGTGGTAATAGGTGCACACTGAGTAGTTTCAAATTAAAAACGAGTCTCTCATTTTACATGCCATGTTGTTCTACATGAATTAAAGGTGAGCTTTTATCCTTCATTGAAATTAATTATTTTAATTCCAGGAAGCTTAAGGCAATCAGCCTAACAGAGAAAATGTCAATTACGATTGAATATCTTCCACACAATTGTTAAGCTAAAATGACTTTAGAACTACATTAACCCCTTCATGACCAAGATTCACTGATGCGCCATTCTGCAGTTCTAGTATTCACACTTTTAAAAAGCAATAACTTTTCTACTTTTCCAATGACATATCTACATGATGGCTTGTTTTTTGCATGAGTTGTATTTTTCAGTGGTAGCATTTAACTTATCATATAATGTATTGGAAGACTTTTAAAAATTTGTAAAGTGGAAATGAAAAAAAAACACAATTGCGCCCTTCTTATGGGCATCATGGTGCAATAAAGATAACATGCTGTCTTTATTTTGTGGGTCAGTACAATTACCATGATATCAAATTTATATAGGTTTTCTTATATAGTAATGCTTATTTTTTAAATATATACAGTACATTTAAGTGTTAAAATTGTATTGGTTTCAATCGCCATCTTTGTACCCCCATAACTTTTTTCTTATTATTTTGTGGGGCCTTATTCTTCAATGGGGCGACCTGTAGTTTAAATTAGTCCCATTTGGGGAACATATGACTTTTAGATAGCTTTATATTCAAGTTTTTCTTGGATACGAAGTGGCCAAAAAAAAGAACAATTCTGTGTTTTTTCTCTGATAGCATTACCCTGGTGATTAATAATGTAATATTTCGATAAAATGGACCTTTACGAATGTAGTGATACCAATCTTTAGATTTTTACATTTTATTATTTTTTATGTGATGACTTGTTTTATTAACTTTTAATATTTTTTATTTTTATAAGAATAAAAAAATCTATTTTTTTTCTTTTTATTCAATTGTCCCCATAAGGGACTTGAACTTGTGATGATTTAATTGCTTATACAATATAATGCAATACTATGGCTGTAATTCAATAGTCTGTTTATTAAAGACATGCCACAGCCACATACCTAATAGGTAGGGATGAGCGAGTATACTCGCTAAAGCACTACTCGTTCGAGTAATGTGCTTTAGACGAGTATCTCCCTGCTCGCCCCTGAAGATTCGGGGGCCGCCGCGGAGCGGGGAGACGCGGGGGAGAGTGAGGAGGAACGGAGGGGAGATCTCTCTCTCCCTCTCTCCCGCCCGCTCTCCCCTGCTCCCCGCCGCAACTCACCTGTCAGCTGCGGCGGCTCCCGAATCTTCAGGGACGAGCGGGGAGATACTCGTCTAAGGCAAATTACTCGAGCGAGTAGTGCTTTAGCGAGTATACTCGCTCATCCCTACTAATAGGCAAACAATCATGGCAGACCTTACACCTTGTGATTTTTTTGTCTTGGGGAGTGCTAAAAATAGAGCCTACATCTCACCCTCACCACCCATCATGCATGATCTGTAAGTACGTTTCACAGAAGGCATTGCATTCGTCAATCGTGATATGCCACAACATGTTTGGCAAGAACTTGATTATAGGCTCCATGTGTGTCAAGTGACAAAGGGTTGATAAGGACTGCAATGATCGAAACATACCTGTGCGTTATGGGAGAATAAAACGAATCCACGTTATTTGCACCTATCTATTCTGCTGAGTTGTCTCTTCGCCAAGTGACGAAGGGTCGGGAGGGGTATGATCTCTCCTTAAAGAGAGCACTTAGAAGGTGAGTGAGGAGACTTATAAGGCCAAGCATGCTCCTCTGGGAAATATATGCAACTAAGGAAGATGGAACAATACCTCTGCAGCGCCACCTATTGGATGGCAGCATTCATAGGCTTCTTACTAGCCAAGTCAGGATCCTACTGCACACTGATGAGGGACAAAAACCCTGAAACAGCTGTCTGTGTATGGATTCTGGCATGATTTACAATTCCCGATCATTGCTCTAAAGTTCTGTACAAAAAGGTATAAAGGGTCGGACACTGATTTGCAGGAATGCTACCATCCAATAGGTGGCACTGCAGAGGTATTGTTCTATCTTCCTTATTTGTATAAGTGACTAAGGGGCTCACATGGAACACTTCTAATGTGGGAAAACATTTTTTATGTTGTACAAGAAAACATTTTGAATGTCTGTTGCCATTGATATCAAATTTATGTATCTGCATGTCATTAAGTGCTCAGGGTGGACACCCAATGGTGATATTTTCTTTCTTGCGCTGAAATACAACATCGAAATACAACCAGCATATCACCAGTGTTTTCAATGGGGCCAGCAGCAGCAGCGCTAGCCCCATTGAAAAAAAACGGAGAATGCCGCGGACTTCTGCCACAGCTGTGACAGCTGTGGCAGAAGTGCAGAATGATATCCCATTGCTTTCAATGGGATCGGCACTGCTGCTGGTCCCATTGAAAGCAGTGCTTTCTGGCAAGCCCCGCAGTATGATTATCAGGGAAGGGCTTGAAATATAAGCCCTTCCCTAAAAATCATCAATAAGTGGTTAAAAAAAAAAAAAAAATTTACTCATCTCTCCGCCGCTCAGACGCGTCCTCTGGCTGGCTCCCAGGCACTGCAGTCCAGCAATTCAGCAGGTGGGGATTTAAAAATCCCCGCCTCCTGAAAGTGCTGTACTGATTTTACTGAGCGCTCAGCCAATAGCAGCTAGTGCTTAGCTATTGGCTGAGCGCTCAGCCAATTACAGATAGTGTTTAGCTATTCATTCATGAATAGCACTGTCTTAGCTATTTTAAATCCCCGCCTGCTGAAAGTGCTGGACAGCAGTGTCGGGGAGCCAGCCAGAGGATGTGTCTGAGCGGCGGAGAGGTGAGTAATTTTTTGAAAATTTTTTTACCACTTATTGATGATTTTCAGGGAAGGGCTTATATTTCAAGCCCTTCCCTGATAATCATACTGCGGGGCTTGCCAGAAAGCACTGCTTTCAATGGGACCGGCAGCAGTGCCGATCCCATTGAAAGCAATGGGATATCATTCTGCACTTCTGCCACAGCTGTGACAGCTGCGGCAGAAGTCCGCGGCATTCTCCATTTCTTTTCAATGGGGCTAGCGCTGCTGCTGCTGGCCCCATTGAAAAAGCTGGCGATATCTTGGCGTGATGCCGTTTATTTTCTTGCACTGCGCTGCAAGACTTTTCCTTTACTCTCGCAGCGCAGTGGAGAAAAAAACGCCAGTGGGTGTCCGCTCTAAGTTAGACAAGCACATTTTTCAGGCATGTATAGGCGCATGAAAAACAAATGGAGAACGCATGTATAAAAAACATGACTGAAGCTTTAGACGTGTTTTTAATTCGCACTTGTTACACGATGGTAAAAGTCGGCCATAAATAGTATGCCCTATTGAAAGCAATGAGAGAGGATCACTATCAGCTGTCACAGCCACAGTAGGGGATTTTTTGAATGTGAAACCCCTGGATGCTGTCACAGGGGATTCCTTCATCCTCGTGGGGAGTCACAGTGTTCAGTAAAAAGAGGACTCCCCGCTGGGATGAAGGAATCCCCTGCCACAGTTGTCAATGAATGGCTGTGACTGGTCACAGCACTCAGCCAATCAGAGGCAGTGCTTCTAGGAGGCAGGGATTTTTCAATCCCTGTCCAGAAGAAAATAAAGAAGAAGAGTACTGGGGACCCAGGAAGAACACCCGCTGGAGCCGGACAGCACTTCTAGGTGATACATTATTTTTATTTATTTTTTTCCTGCAGCTAGGGCTTGTTTAAAAGCTTTGACAGTCCTTTCTTTTGCAGGTGCAAATTTTTAACGATTGTTAAAAACAGACATGTGACTACTTTAATTGAAAAGCATTAGCTTTAATAGAGCCGTTTTTTAAACGCTCATCTGACTGAGCCTTAAATGTGAGTTATAAGGGTTTAAAAATGGGAAGATCATTTGTAATAACCTGGTATGTTATTAAATAAAAATACCTCAGTTATCAAGCACCACTTTTTTCCCTGTACCTGGTTATTGTATTTTGTGTATCTGTTCAGAAACTCTGCACCCACTGAATACCTAATACAACTATGAAGCATGAAAGTCAATGGAGTTTTTGGTCTCACTGAGGGATCACATTACGCAGAGCATAGCTGCAAAGAGCCCTTGTGAGGGGGGGGGGGGGGGAGGGGTTGCCCGAAGTTACATACATTTCTCTATTGGAAGAAAGCTATTCTCAATACTGATCACATTATCTGGAAAGTATTAGATCTCACAGTAGTGTTTAATTGAGGTCACCACTGCTTGGTCTTTTCAGTTTGGAATATAAGTTAGAATGTCTGAGACACTCTACTGCAGCTGTTTCTGTAGAAAGACAGAGAAGCGCAAATAAGCAGCCATTTCTCATGACTCATAGAAGATCAGATGATTAATCAAAGTATTGTAGCTTGAGAACAGGTGGAGATTGCCCAAGACACTGATCAGAAGCCCCTGTTAATTCATAAGAAGAAGGCCCAGACTTGTGGGCTGAGGACACGGTGCAGTGCTTCTGAGTATGGAGCAACGTCATACAAGTAATATCTCTCCCTTATGAATCTGAGCTGCATTGGAAAAGGAGCCTGCTGGAGGGAAACTGCTGAAAAATTACTGAGAAATGTGATGTGCTACAATTTGTGACCATGGCAGCCATTTTACTTTGTCTGTCCTGCTATGACTCTTAGGCAGTCTCTGTCTATTTGTCTAAAGAGCACGCATGTGAGCACCTGTCCAAAATCTTAAAGGGTCAGCGTGCATCTTGCCATTCCAGAGCACCACTGGATATGTCAGACACCTTCTCCCTTACGCTATGTTTACATGGGTGAGTGCGATATCAGCCTGAGAATCTCGACGGTTATCACTTAGTGTAAATTCATGCACCGACTAAACAATGAATTTCCTGCTTGTCGTTCAGTTTGCGCAAGCAGAAAACTTAACGCATAGTTCTGTGTAGCACTACAAAGTTGCATGTGGAGCTACAAAGTTACACCACTTTGTAGCACCACATGCGAGGATTTTAGTGTGCATATCGCCAGACCTGCGAGTTTTTGTGTCGGGACGCTGCATGCTACAAAACATCGCACATATGAATTAACCCATAGAAAAGCATGGGCTTCACATACATGCCATTTGTAGCATTGTCGCAATACGACTTTGTCGCCTGTGTGAACAAGGCCTAAGGAACAGAAACGAGTATCACTGGAAAAGTCTGTCAGACAAGTGTTGCCTGACAGATCGTCCCATGTGAAACCACCCTAGGCTGAGATATTTGCCTGCAAGTGCGGTGTGCTTAACGAGAAAAACGCATGACTATTAGAGATGAGCGAGCACCAAAATGCTCGGGTGCTCGTTACTCGGAACGAACTTTTCGCGATGCTCGAGGGTTCGTTTCGAATAACGAACCCCATTGAAGTCAATGGGCGACCCGAGCATTTTTGTATTTCGCCGATGCTCGCTAAGGTTTCCTTGTGTGAAAATCTGGGCAATTCAAGAAAGTGATGGGAACGACACAGCAATGGACAGGGCAGGCGAGGGGCTACATGTTGGGCTGCATCTCAAGTTCACAGGTCCCACTATTAAGCCACAATAGCGGCAAGAGTGGGGCCCCCCCCCTCCCAAAAACTTTTACTTCTGAAAAGCCCTCATTAGCATGGCATACCTTAGCTAAGCACCACACTACCTCCAACAAAGCACAATCACTGCCTGCATGACACTCCACTGCCACTTCTCCTGGCTTACATGCTGCCCAACCGCCCCCCCCTCCCCCCCACAGCGCACACCAAAGTGTCCCTGCGCAGCCTTCAGCTGCCCTCATGCCACGCCACACTCATGTCTATTTAGAAGTGCGTCTGCCATGAGGAGGAACCGCAGGCACACACTGCAGAGGGTTGGCACGGCTAGGCAGCGACCCTCTTTAAAAGGGGCGGGGCGATAGCCCACAATGCTGTACAGAAGCAATGAGAAATAGAATCCTGTGCCACCGCCATCAGGAGCTGCACACGTGGGCATAGCAATGGGGAACCTATGTGCCACACACTATTCATTCTGTCAAGGTGTCTGCATGCCCCAGTCAGACCGCGGTTTTTAATTCATAGACACAGGCAGGTACAACTCCCTATTGTGAAGTCCCTGTGGACCGACAGCATGGGTGGCTCCCTGGAACCCACCGGCGGAACATAAAAATATCCCATTGCATTGCCCATCACAGCTGAGGTAGTAATGTCATGTTTAATGCAGGTGGGCTTCGGCCCACACTGCATGCCCCAGTCAGACTGGGGTTCTTTACAAGTGGAAACAGATGCATTTATAATTCCCTGTGGACCCACAGCATGGGTGGGTGCCAGGAAGCCACCGGCGGTACATAGAAATATCCCATTGCATTGCCCAACACAGCTGAGGTAGTAATGTCGTGCTTAATACAGGTGGGCTTCGGCCCACACTGCATGCCCCAGTCAGACTGGGGTTCTTTACAAGTGGACAGATGTAGGTTAAACTCCGTGTGCACCTACAGCACGGGTGGCTCCCTGGAACCCACCGGCGGTACATAAAAATATCCCATTGCATTGCCCAACACAGCGGATGTAACATCAGCTGTAATGCAGGTGGGCTAAAAATTCATTTGATTACACTGTAGGCGAGGGCCCACAAAAATTGCTGTATCAACAGTACTAATGTACATCCAAAAAATTGGCCATGGCCAACCAAGAGGGCAGGTGAAACCCATTAATCGCTTTGGTTAATGTGGCTTAAGTGGTAACTAGGCCTGGAGGCAGCCCAGTTTAACGAAAAATTGGTTCAAGTTAAAGTTTCAACGCTTTTAAGAGCATTGAAACATATTAAAATTGTTTAGAAAAATTATATGAGTGAGCCTTGTGGCCCTAAGAAAAATTGCCTGTTCAGCGTGATTACGTGAGGTTTCAGGAGGAGGAGGAGGAATATTAGACACAGATTGATGAAGCAGAAATGTCCCCGTTTTGGATGGTGAGAGAGAACGTAGCTTCCATCCGCGGGTGCAGCCTACGTATTGCTTACGTATCGCTGCTGTCCGCTGGTGGAGAAGAGAAGTCTGGGGAAATCCAGGCTTTGTTCATCTTGATGAGTGTAAGCCTGTCGGCACTGTCGGTTGACAGGTGGGTACGCTTATCCGTGATGATTCCCCCAGCCACACTAAACACACTCTCTGACAAGACGCTAGCCGCAGGACAAGCAAGCACCTCCAGGGCATACAGCGCGAGTTCAGGCCACGTGTCCAGCTTCGACACCCAGTAGTTGTAGGGGGCAGAGGCGTCACGGAGGACGATCGTGCGATCGGCTACGTACTCCCTCACCATCCTTTTACAGTGCTCCCGCCGACTCAGCCTTGACTGGGGAGCGGTGACACAGTCTTGCTGGGGAGCCATAATGCTGGCAAAGGCCTTGGAGAATGTTCCCCTGCCTGCGCTGTACATGCTGCCTGATCTCTGCGCCTCCCCTGCTACCTGGCCCTTGGAACTGCGCCTTCTGCCACTAGCGCTGTCGGATGGGAAGTTTAACATCAGTTTGTCCACCAGCGCCCTGTGGTATAGCATCACTCTCGAACCCCTTTCCTCTTCGGGAATCAGAGTGGAAAAGTTCTCCTTATACCCTGGGTCGAGCAATGTGTACACCCAGTAATCTGTAGTGGCCAGAATGCGTGTAACGCGAGGGTCACGAGAAAGGCATCCTAACATGAAGTCCGCCATGTGTGCCAGAGTACCTGTACGCAACACATGGCTGTCCTCACTAGGAAGATCACTTTCAGGATCCTCCTCCTCCTCCTCTTCCTCCTCCTCAGGCCATACACGCTGAAAGGATGACAGCCCAGCAGCATCTGTACCCTCAGCAGTGGGTCAAGCTGTCTCTTCCCCCTCCTCCTCATCCTCCTCATGCTCCTCCTCCTCCTCCTCAACGCGCTGAGATATAGACAGGCGGGTGCTCTGACTATCCAGCGACATACTGTCTTCCCCCGGCTCTGTTTCCGAGCGCAAAGCGTCTGCCTTTATGCTTTGCAGGGAACTTCTCAAGAGGCATAGCAGAGGAATGGTGACGCTAATGATTGCAGCATCGCCGCTCACCACCTGGGTAGACTCCTCAAATGTTCCAAGGACCTGACAGATGGCTGCCAACCAGGGCCACTCTTCTGTAAATAATTGAGGAGGCTGACTCCCACTGCGCCGCGCAAGTTGAAGTTGGTATTCCACTATAGCTCTACGCTGCTCATAGAGTCTGGCCAACATGTGGAGCGTAGAGTTCCACTGTGTGGGCACGTCGCACAGCAGTCGGTGCACTGGCAGATTAAACCTATGTTGCAGTGTCCGCAGGGTGGCAGCGTGCTTGTGGGATTTGCGGAAATGTGCACAGAGCTGGCGCACCTTTCCGAGCAGGTATGACAAGTGGGGGTAGCTTTTCAGAAAGCGCTGAACCACCAAATTAAAGACATGGGCCAGGCATGGCACGTGCGTGAGGCTGCCGAGCTGCAGAGCCGCCACCAGCTTACGGCCGTTGTCACACACGACCATGCCCGGTTGGAGGCTCAGCGGCGCAAGCCAGTGGTCGGTCTGCTCTGTCAGACCCTGCAGCAGTTCGTGGGCCGTGTGCCTCTTCTCTCCTAAGCTGAGTAGTTTCAGCACGGCCTGCCGACGCTTGCCCACCGCTGTGCTGCCACGCCGCGTGACACCGACTGCTGGCGACGTACTGCTGACACATCTTGATTGCGAGACAGAGGTTGCGTTGGAGGAGGAGGAGGAGGAAGGTGCTTTAGTGGAGGAAGCATACACCGCCGCAGATACAACCACCGAGCTGTGGCCCGCAATTCTGGGGGTGGGTAGGACGTGAGCGGTCCCAGGCTCTGACTCTGTCCCATCCTCCACTAAATTCACCCAATGTGCCGTCAGGGAGATATAGTGGCCCTGCCCGCCTGTGCTTGTCCACATGTCCGTTGTTAAGTGGACCTTGGCAGTAACCGCGTTGGTGAGGGCGCGTACAATGTTGCGGGAGACGTGGTCGTGCAGGCCTGGGACGGCACATCGGGAAAAGTAGTGGCGACTGGGAACCGAGTAGCGCGGGGCAGCCGCCGCCATCATGCTTTTGAAAGCCTCCGTTTCCACAAGCCTATACGGCAGCATCTGTAGGCTGATCAATTTTGCAATGTGCACGTTTAACGCTTGAGCGTGCGGGTGCGTGGCGTCGTACTTGCGCTTAAACTGTGGCACTAGCGACGTCTGGACGCTGCGCTGAGAGCCATTGCTGGATGGGGCCGAGGACAGCGGAGGTGATGGTGTGGGTGCAGGCCAGGAGACGGTAGTGCCTGTGTCCTCAGAGGGGGGTTGGATCTCAGTGGCAGGTTGGGGCACAGGGGGAGAGGCAGTGGTGCAAACCGGAGGCGTTGAACGGGCATCGTCCCACCTTGTGGGGTGCTTGGCCATCATATGCCTGCGCATGCTGCTGGTGGTGCCTCCCCAGCTGATCTTGGCGCGACAAAGGTTGCACACCACTGTTCGTCGGTCGTCAGGCGTCTCTGTGAAAAACTGCCACACCGTAGAGCACCTTGACCTGTGCAGGGTGGCATGGCGCGAGGGGGCGCTTTGGGAAACAGTTGGTGGATTATTCGGTCTGGCCCTGCCTCTACCCCTGGCCACCGCACTGGCTCGGCCTGTGCCCACACCCTCACTTGGCCCTCCGCGTCCTCGGCCGCGTCCACATCCTCTAGGCCTACCCCTACCCCTCAGCATGCTGTATTACCAGTGATTTGATTTCCCAGGCAGGAAAGAAATTGGCGCAAGGCTGCACTCAACCGTAGCTGGTTGCGTCTGATTTTTGTACGTTGTCCACGCAGCACACACGTACACGGAGACCTTAGGACTGACACAGGCAGGCCAAATATAATTTTTTTCCTTTTTAGCTTAGGGAAGACCCCACTGCGTATATTCAATGAACAAGAAGTTTAATATCTGTGGTGTGGCCCTCAAAAAGTGTCACACAACTATAGTGTAGCAGAGTTATTAACTCTAGCAGAGCAGGTATTTGCCAGTCAGGAAAGACAATGGCGCTAGGCTGCAGTAAAGCGTAGCTGGTTGCGTCTGATTTTTGTACGTTGTACACGCAGCACACACGTACACGCAGACCTTAGGACTGACACAGGCAGGCCAAATATAATTTCTTTTCCTTTTTAGCAAAGGGAAGCACCCACTGCGTATATTCAATGAACAAGAAGTTTAATATCTGTGGTGTGGCCCTCAAAAAGTGTCACACAACTATAGTGTAGCAGAGTTATTAACTCTAGCAGAGCAGGTATTTGCCAGTCAGGAAAGACAATGGCGCTAGGCTGCAGTAAAGCGTAGCTGGTTGCGTCTGATTTTTGTACGTTGTACACGCAGCACACACGTACACGCAGACCTTAGGACTGACACAGGCAGGCCAAATATAATTTCTTTTCCTTTTTAGCAAAGGGAAGACCCCACTGCGTGTATTCAATGAATAATAAATGTCTTCTGGCCCTGCCTACACAATTCTATCCCTGTAGTATTAATGCCGGGTGCAATGCTCTGCACAGCCGGTTTTGAGAAAAAAAAAAAAAAATGCAACACTGCTAACAGCAGCCTGGACAGTACTGCACTCGGATAGAAGTGGCCCTAGAAAGGACCGTTGGGGTTCTTGAAGCCTACACTAACTCCTAACACTCTCCCTGCCTAACCCCCACTTCTGTCCCTATTGCTGGGCGCAATGCTCTGCAGATCCAATTTTGGACAAAAAAAAAGAAAATTACTGTGCTAACACAGTACTGCACACTAGTAGATGTGGCCCTGAGAAGGGCCGTTGGGGTTCTTGAAGCCTACACTGACTCCTAACGCTCTCCCTACAGCAGCACCAGCAGCAGCACTTTCCCTCAGCTAAGTCACAAGGCATGTGTGGCGAGCCGCGGGAGGGGCCGATTTATATACTCGGGTGACATCTGATCGCCCCAGCCACTCACAGCAGGGGGGTGGTATAGGGCTTGAACGTCACAGGGGGAAGTTGTAATGCCTTCCCTGTCTTTCAATTGGCCAGAAAAGCGCGCAAACGTCTCAGAGAGGAAACTGAAAGTAACCGGAACACCGCGTGGTACTCGTTACGAGTAACGAGCATCCCGAACACCCTAATATTCGCACGAATATCAAGCTCGGACGAGTACGTTCGCTCATCTCTAATGACTATACATGTGATTTCCACATGCGTGAAATTTGCATATTTTTCATTAGTAAAGATAGAAAAATTGCATCCCAACTTGCATGAAATTTGCATTTACATGAAAATGTGATTAGATTTATGTTTGTCTGCCATATTAAAGAATGCGTAATTCTTATTCAAGAAGCACCCAAAAACAGAACATGCACTAATTTTTCTATCTCGCACCAGAAAAATCATTGATGTGAATAACATAATTAAAATGAACTGGTCATTTTCATGCGCAATATCTGCCCATATTGCAATCGATCAAATATCGACTGTGTCAGAGCTCTCTTAGGCCTCGTTCGCATGAGCATTGTTTTGCATGTGAGTATGTGCGTGCAAAACAGTGCTGCACAGATGTGCAAAAAAATGCTTGAATTAAGCTGCATCATTGTTATTATTCAAGTATATAATTGTTTATTCTGCAAATTCACCTGAAATGGAAGGATACGCATTCTTTCACACAGGCATCGTTTTCGCGCTGAAGAGGTGCGTCAAAAAATCACGTCTATTAGAACTAATGGTTTCCTGTAAAAACGTTCAGATGAAATGTGTTTCTGGGCAACAAGATTTAAAGGTCCTGTTGTAAGCAGCAGGGATTTCCTCCAGCCCCAGTGCTGGGCAATATTGCCGTCAAGCCCCGCCTCCTCTCTCCTTGCTATGGGGGAGTCCCTGGAAAAAGCCTTAGGGCGCCCACCCACTGGCGTTTGCGTTTTCCGCGGGGAAAAAACGCAGCGTTTTCGCCGCATTTTCCGCGATTTTTCCGCACGTTTTTCGCGGCGTTTTCGCGGCTTTTCCGTTAATTTCCATTGACATTCATGGGTGCATTAGGAGAAAAATAAGGACACATATGCAACTGACAGTTCCTATGTTAAAAACGCAAACGCAACGCAAAAAAAACGCCAGTGGACAGGAACACATGTTATCTCTATGCCTGTGCAGGAAAAACACAAAACGCAAAACGCAGGTAAAAAAACGCCAGTGGGTGGGCGCCCTTATAGTCTCGTCCTCACTCTCTAGCCCCACCCTCTCTACCTCTGCGGTATGGGAATATCCCTCGGTGATCCACTGTAGCCTTGTCCGCTCTTTCTCTATGCTATGGAGATATCCCTCAGAGATCGCCATAGCCGCGCTCTCTCTTTCCCTACTATGGCGAAATCTCTAAGCCCTGCGGGGAAGGATCTCTCCCTCCTCCCGAAGCAACTGGCCTTTTTTTTAAGCAACATGCTGCTCCAGTGAATGCACAATTTTCACACGCATGGTGCTCGGGTTTTCTGGGCAGAAAAAAATTGCCCATACACACAATTTTTAGTGCAGGTAGCCATGGTTTTTTGATGTGCCTATTCTGTGCTAAAGCAAAGCCCCTGTGAAAGAGCCCTTAAATTCTGCTTTTTACCACTCACTTAAAAGCTTGTAGATTATACTTTATGAGGTTAGGTATAAAGGCCGTTTACATTTTCTGGATTTCTCCTTGCTGAAATCCACAAGAAATTTGTCTCTAATTGAAGTGAATGGGAAATTGTGATATCGTGTAGCTATTGCAGTATTGCCTTCTGCTCCGACCCCAGTGTATTCCGACACTGTCAGTGGGCGCCCGATCAGCTGATCGGCCAGGTCCCAAGAGGCAGGCCCCGGCCGATCAACTATTGATCTGAGGACAGGTCTTTGGAAATGTTGGAGTAATTCCTTAATTTACATGATACTCAAGGGGTATTGAAGACTCATTAACCAAGTAGGCCCAATTATCTGTACGATGCGCCGGAGAAGGAACTTGGAGACAACACGGAAATGCTTGAGTTACAGCTCAGAGTTCTTCTGATGCTTGCTTCCTATTTACTTATACAGAGAAATAAAGAATAACAATACCAACTAGTGTCATACAACGCCCTGTAGCTATCCAATGACTAATTGACAACATAAGTATAGTATTTTGTTGCAAAACATTTTAAGGGCTCAATCACACGAGGGTATGCATTTTACAGTCGACCACAAAATTGCGTGAATGAAGAAAAGCTGTGATTGAGTCCCAATCTTAATTAGCGTTTTCTTGTCCATTCATCCGGGCGACTATGGCGTCCTGACGAAAACAATACACTGCTATCTGGAAATCCCTCGGTCAGCAGAAATTCTTGTAATGACTACTAATGCTTAAATAGAGCCAGTTCTTTTCTTTTCCCAGCATTGGATGCAGCTAAACTCCCCCCCTCCCCCTCATTTTTCTTCCAGCGTCTATAGGAGTCGCCGATTTCGGTCATATATGTATATACGTCCTAATTTTTCTGGCACAACGTTTTTTGCGGCTAAAAATCAGTCGTCTGAATGAATACATTGAAAACCAATGCTTCAGACCGCCGTGATGTTCGGGCAACATATTTACGCAGCTAAATAGCCATGTAAAAATGCTCGTGTGAATAAGGCCTAAACGTTATTTATATAATGCTTGAATACATTAATTATAGATGCATGCAAATATATGACCATATGTAGTGCCTCCAGATTGTGCTGACTTCCACCCAGCAAACCAGTCCTAAACAGTTTGTCCTGCTTTTTGACTGCTTTTATGAGTCTACATGTGAGTTGTGATAAGGAATAATGTGCTAAAGAACCATTGAATTACTCTCACAATAGTATTTTTATGGAAAACCCTTTTAAAGTTACTAAAGAGGCAGAACTGAATAATTAATTTACCTATGAAATAGAGCACTGATTTCTCACATTGGCTTCCATAGATATGCAGTAGTGCTTGTACCGCTCTGCTTCATGTTAAAACTAGCTGGGATAGCTGCGTATTGTGTGGAATGATCTTTCTTACTTTAATAGTTTTGTTGGGAAGTATGTGAACTCCCAAGGGAATGCAGTGGCCTACATTTCGGCAAATCGTTTCTATCTGGTAAAATATGGCATCCTAATATTCCATTGCATTATTCATTGGGCAGGGAGTCAGATTTTTTGAGTGATTTCTATCTGAGCCATTACTGTCTAACGTGAAGACAGACTGTATAGATGTGGGTTATCAGCAGGGGCTTTTCATCTTGTCCGTTTCACCGCTGCACTGCAGAACTTAATCACTGCATCTAGGTCAGGTGAGTGAAACATGGCTATCTCAGACCATCACATGATCCTGCCTCCTCTCTGCTGTACCTGAAGCAGGAAATCCAGAGCTTGAGATATTCCTAGAATCCATCAGGATTAGAGAGAATTCACATTTGGAATGTGCGTGCTTTAAGCTTCAGAAAAATGGAAGACAGACAGACATTCGTATGTAAGGTCAAGAAACAGCTTCATACTCCGTCATGGACACCGGTGAGAATACTGACAAGAGCCATTCTTGTACTTTCTATCGTACAGAGTAAAATTACCAGTAACTGTAAGGGCGCCTTCACACCCAGCGTAATCACTGCAGGCATTCCGTAACAGAAAACCGCAGCAATTATGCTGTAAATTCGCAGTGGCCAAATCGGATACAGATTTGGACGCATTCCTAGTACTTCATACGAGCGCAGGCATATTTGCCCATGCCTGAGCGCGGCTCTTCTGCGGTAAGAATGATGCTTTTCTGCGTGCCTCGGCATATTTTTCTATACTTTTTGCGCCCACAAGGCATGTTCATTTGTGTGTGGCAAACAAAGATGCATCGATTTAAATGGCTAATTAGTGTAATGAATTCCAGATGTGTTCTTTTCCCATTGAAACTATGCAGCGAATCACGCATCTCCTAGCGTATTGAACATGCATTTGCGCAACCCCCCCCCCCCCCCCCCACTGGCTTTTATAGGGAAAGGTGCAAGAAAATAGAGCATGCTGCTGGGTTTTTCTTGTGTGACCGAAATGGGCTCTTTTCTATACGTTTGTTTGCAAAAAAGTTTTGCCCCATGTGAAGATTTTTTTAAAGCCCTTCCATGTGGCTTATACTATAAATGCATTTCCACTATTTGTGAGGGTAACCTTAGTCTTTGTAAAGTTATGTAAGGCTAGGGGTTCACATCACATTTTTGCATCCTGTTAAAACATCCGTTAGTTTTTTACCTTCCTTTTTTTCCCATACGGATGCATTGACAGATTCATAACTTTTCAATGGGCTTTCTAATAGGGTTAACTCTTTAATGCCAAGGACATACATGTGTGTCCTCCGGCAGCAAGATTTGTATGGTACAGGCCAAAGAGCCAGGTGTGCAATATGATGCCAGGTATAGACAGGCCGTACACAGCACGGTGATAATTGAAGGGATTACTAAAATGACAACTGGTTCTACAACATTGACTAAAGTATATTCACAATTTTTATAATTTTTCCTATGACAGAAAAGCAAATACTTTGGACACTATTTTTTATACCTGAATAATGTCCTTTCTTCAGTATGAGCTGAGAAACATTAACCCTTCTGATAGTCATACCCAACAGTTCTCCCAGGCCAGGGATTTAATATAAAGGAAAAATTCCTTGCTGTGCTCAAGAGCTTTTTCATTAACATGCATGCAAGCTGACTCTGGTCGAGCTCAGGGTTAATTACGGAAAATCCTGGATATTACCAAGGTTCATGCACCAAGTTTCAGAGGCATAGAAAATACGGATGCCGCACACAATTTTCCTCTAGTATAAGGTGGGAGACAAAGAACTCTGATTGCCAGATTACCCGGATCCGGACAAAAAATCCAATAGATATCACCTTAGCATTTGTAGAGTGTAAGCAGCACTTGGGGTATTTCTTTAAGACAAAGTCAAATCTTCATTAAGGGTAAAAGAACTTTTGTTCATCCATTTTTTGCTAAAAAACGCCTGCAACGTTTCGACTGTTCAGCACAGTGTTTCTCAAGCCTGTAGAGTGCTGCTTACACTCTACAAATGCTAAAGTTTCAGAGGCAGACGCTACTCTTCGATCTACACTATTTTACTGTACTTCCTCCCAGGTGCCTACTTCACTAAGTGAGCGTATATCAGGGATGCTGGACAGGGGAGGGGATAAATGCACTCACGCTAAGGCTCTATCTGCAGCAGGTGATCCGGATATGCACTTTCCTTTCCTGTGCTTTTCCTCAGTTGGAGTTGATCCTCATACAATGGTCCAGTGATAACTATCTTCCACTGTCATCTATGTCCTTTTCCAGGAGAAAGGTCTGTTATTGGTACATGGTAGAAGGATGATTTGCGCTGGCAACACTTTCGCCATACTGCTATTTCACTTTTTCCTCTGGTTTTATACTCAGTCAGTCAGCCAGACAGCACAGACTTCAGGTCTTGGCAGATGAAAGCACCAGAGCATGACCTTTCAAAGGTCCTTTGAAGTTAATATGCTCATCTCAGTCAAATATGGGTATACATACCAATTCGTTTAACCCCTAGCACATACATGGTGGGTGTTGGCTGTCTCTGACAGCCAACATACACCTGCAATGGCTGTGATTGGAGATAACTTTGATGGTTGCTGTTAACCATTTTGATGTCACTGTTAAATCTGACAGCAACATTTAAATGGCTTGAAAGAGGGAGCAAGCTATCTCTGTCCCCTGGAGAGCCCCAGCATAATGCAAGTGTTTCATGGCAGCACAGTGCTTTGTGAAGGCCACCAGGATTGACATTTATTTCTGCCTATTAAGATGTGTCTGTAGCAGGTCTTAATAGAATGTCTGCAGAAAAACAATGTACTAAAGAATTGCAGTACATTGTATAAGCAATCAGAGGATTGCAAGTTCAAGTCCCCTATGGCCCCCTGCACACAGTCGGAAATTCCGTGGCCGGATTTCTCGCAGAATTTCCGCCTGTGGAAGCGGCCATAGGATTCTGTTAGAAAACGTAATCCTATGCAGACAGATGCGATTTGTCCGCGCGAAATCTCGCGCAGAAAACGAATGGCGGCATGTTCTATTTCTGTGTGGGTCTCACAGAGCCCCGCACAGAAATGTCACTCCCCGGCCGCTGGCTCCACTCTGCGCATACGCCGGCTGGGCGGCAGCCGGCAGATCACAAAGCCGGAACCGCAGGAGCAGGTGATTGCCGCGCTGGTCTTTGCAGGGGAGCGGGTCGGTTCCCGCTGCGAGAATTCTCACAGTGGGATCCGACCCGGCCGTCTGCAGGTGGCCTATGGCTACTTAAAAAAAGGTAATGATATACATTCAATACATTGTTTAAATATTAAAAAATACAAATTATTTTAAATCCCTTTTCCCATTTTTAACATAAAAAACACACACACAAAAAAATTGGTATTGATGCATCCATAAAAGTTTGATCTATTGTAATAATGTATTATTTATCCTGCATAGTGAATACTGTAAACAAATACACATAGCCGAAACCTGTTTCTATGAAATAAAATTAGACATAATGACCAAAAAGTTGTACATACCCAAAATTCATGTCCGTAGAAAAACTACAGGTTATATAGCAAAAAAAAGCTTTTACACAACCCCATTGACTGAAATATAAAAAAGTTATGGGGCTCAGATGACGGCGACCAAAGGCTACTTTTTAAAAATCTATTTTACTTTTTAAATATAGTACAGCAACAAAAAACTACTGAAATTTGGTTTCACCCTAATCATATTAACAGAATAAAGTTAACGTCATTTTTGCAGCATCGTGTACACTGTAAATCCCCCACCCCCACCACAAAATTGCTAAATTGAGGGGGGTTCCACTTTACACCACTTTCAGCACATTATACGGTGCATTAATTGGTACTAATGAAAAATATAAAAGATGGTTATGTCTACTGAAAATAAAGAATTTAGGATTTTTTTTGATCATGGGAAGGAAAAACAAAAAATAGGTTGGAAGTGGTGGGTTTAAAGGAAACCTGTCACCAATATTTTACTGCATAAACTAATCTTAACTATAGTTAGGTTATACGACTACAAGCATTAATATACTTCTTTTTTCTTGAAAGTGCCAGAAATCATCTTTCCGGGTATGCACTCTGCAAATGATAAGCACACCATCCCTCCCAGGCTAGATGCATGTGCCTGATGTCATGGAGGCCAATGTCTAGCGCAGTTAAAGTCAGTGTGTGTGTGCCTAGTCCTGGATGTGTACTGCATGCACTGTCCTTAAATGCATGGCATCTGAGCTGGAGATGACTCGCAAGGGGTGGCGTTTAGGCAGGAAACAAGTAGGAGAGATCGAGATGAACCCGAAGCAGTGGACTGCCCATCTTATGGTTTGCTGGTGATTTACATAGAGTGCGCAATTGAAAAAAGCAATTTTAGGGTCATGACTGCAGTCAGGAAGAAGAGAGATAATACTTGTAGGCATACCTTCCACCCACATGTAGGGTTAGTATTTAGAGTTAAATATTGGTGACAAATTGCATTCAAAAGAGTCCGCTGGTCTCTGTTGTGACAAACTCCCACTGGGATCCTTTTTTTTTTCAACAAGACAGATGGAGACCATCTGATTCTTCTGTCCTGTTGAACAACAGCATCCTACGGATCCATTTTGCTTTACAGTGAAAGTCTATGGTAATAGGACGCTATATAATAGGCAGGCATCATCCTGTTTGACAATGATAAACATTTTTTTTCCTTTTACTTGATAAAAGATGGATGATTTAACAGGATGGTAAAATATGGGGTAAACTTAACCTAACAACCTATATTCTAAGAAACAAGTGAAGCTGAAAGCAGTGGACAATAATCACACTTGGCGTATAGCCACACGGGGCAGATTTTCTATAACAGATTTTTTAGCTTGGATTTTGCAGTTACTTCTAGGCAATATCAGCAATAAACGAGAAGCCAAGTCTGCATGTGTTTTGAGTTTTGGCGTGGATTTGCCCTGGATTCACCCCACTCATTGGGAAGTTGGAATCAGTGGTAAAACGCTAAAGCTTAAATTTATACTCTACAGATTCAGGCCTTAGTCAGACGGACGTTTTTTCACGTGATTTGCGCATGCGCACGCGTCCGGCGATTCTATAAAATCATTGCTTTGCAATGGTATCGGACACATGAGCGCTTTTTATGCGCTCGTCCGATAAATTATAGAACAGAAATCGCAGATCGCACCTATCTGCGATCTGCGATTCCTGTTCTCTTCTCTATATGCGCTCAATGGGGCCGGCGGCAGCAGCGCCGACCCCATTGAGAGCATATACTAGACAAATCATTCTTCTCTGCCACAGCTGTAACAGCTGTGGCAGAGAAGAACGATGTTTGCCCATTGAATTCAATGGAGCCGGCAATACAGCCGGCTCCATTGAAAGCAATGGGCTGCCGGCGATCGCGGGATGAATTGTCGGGAAGGGCTTAAATATAAGCCCTTCCCTGCAATTCATCCAGAAATGTGTAAAAATAAAATATATATATATATACTCACCTTGTCCCGGCAGACGGAGTTTAGCGCGGCCGGCTGGCAGTGGGTGTGAGTGAGAGCTGCCCCTGATTGGTCCCTGCGCTGAGCCAATCAGAGGCAGCTCTCACTCACACCCATTCATGAATTCACCTCTTTCAGGATTTCTGCTCTTGGAGTGATCTTAACAGGATATCTACTCCTATGGAGAGTAGCAACAGTCCTATTTTTTCTATTTGTAGATATTTTGATTTAACTGTGGATTGATGTACACCCGGGTCTTTAGTGATGCTTTTGTAACCTTTCCCAGATTCATGAGTCTCTATGACACATCTGCTGAACATTTGTTGCATCGAGGCATAGTTCACACTAGTCAATCCTTCTTGAGAAGAATAGATTCATCAGTAACCAGGCTTGATGTGTCTCTATTTAATGGGCATAGCCATTGTGAAACCACACTTCCACTATCAACTCTTTAATTGAAACACCTTTTACCAACTAGCTCATGGGGAAGTGAGTATCAGAGTTTCACTTACTTTTTCTCTCCACACTGTGGATGTTTTTTTCAGTGGGCTCAAAATAAGACATGAATGGTGCAACTGTTTGTGTGTTATTAAATTAATCAGATTGTGATTGCATATAATAGTGACTTAGATACCATTCAAATCCCATTTGATTGGTAATCAATACAGAAATCCAGGTAATTCCAAAGGGTTTACTTATGTTTTCTCGAAATGTTACTAGTGAAGATTTGCGACCTGATGCAAAAATCTCTACTGCTTAAAATAGAGAGAATATACCATGGCAAAAATATATGTAAATGTTTGATTAATGGGTCTCCCACCTTCAGATTTCCACTAATTGCGAGAAATTGGACCTAGAGCTCTAAATTCCTTCTATCACAGATTAAGGGAATGTCCTATTGGAATATTATATGTTTCTCATTGGAAAACTCCTTTAAAGCTGCAATACAAGTATTCTAAACTCGGACACTTTTTAGTGCTACTTTACTTAATTTTCTAAACTTTATCCATAATCATCTAACTTCCTCATAACACATTTCAGTTGAAATGTATGATGGTACAGCTAGTAGTTGAGTTAGGGTGGATTCAGATGAGCATGTTTATGTCACCGGCAGCAGCCGCGGCCCCATTGAAGGCACGTGTTTGTGCACGTACGTGGGTGCGCGGTTATGTGCGCATCTATGTATGCATATGCACACGCTCGTGTGAATGCACCCTTAGGCCTCAGTCAGAGGGGCGTTTTTTCGCCCGATTTGCGCATGCGCATGCGTCCGGTGATTTTTTAAAACCATTGCTTTGCAATGGTATCGGACACATGAGCGCTTTTTATGCGCTCGTCCGATAAATTATAGAACAGAAATCGCAGATCGCACCTATCTGCGATCTGCGATTCCTGTTCTCTTCTCTATATGCGCTCAATGGGGCCGGCGGCAGCAGCGCCGACCCCATTGAGAACATATAGAAGACAAATCATTCTTCTCTGCCACAGCTGTTACAGCTGTGGCAGAGAAGAACAATGTTTGCCCATTGAATTCAATGGAGCCGGCAATACAGCCGGCTCCATTGAAAGCAATGGGCTGCCGGCGAGCGCGGGATGAATTGTCGGAAAGGGCTTAAATATATAAGCCCTTCCCTGCAATTCATCCAGAAATGTGTTAAAATAAAAAAAATATATATACTCACCTTGTCCCAGCAGCCGGAGTTCAGCGCAGCCGGCCTGCAGTGGGTGTGAAGGGGGTGTGAAAAAAAAAATCGGAAAGGACATGGAAAGTCTTCAATTTGCTTCCATTCGAGGTTTTGTTTTTTTGTACAGGAAAATAGTGCAGTCCGTAAAGAAACACAGTATGGAAGCAAATGGAAGCCTTTCTGTTTGTTTTCTGTTTTTTTGAAACCCAATTGAAATCACTGGATAAAAAAATGGATCTGTTTTATTTCAGTTTCTCTCCTTCAAAAATGCCATGGAGAGACAGAAAGCCTGAACTGACCGTAACGCCAGTGGAAAAGCAGCCATACTGGTTTTTAAGGCATGATTTATAAACTGCACTTACAAGTGGCTGATCTACCAAACAAAAATAGGTTGCCTCAGTTGTGTCTCTGCCCTCATCCCCGCAAGCTTTTTAGTCCAAGCCCCATTTTGTTTTTTGTGGTTTGATAATTATCAGTGATTTTATAATATATGTCTATGTAGTCTAGTACATTTGGCATTTTGTACTATATGTTAACTATCCCTGATTGTAAAAAGTAGTGGAATATATTGGTACTACTTAAATAAGAGTTGATATTATCATTGCACAATAACATAACTTACTATGCAACACTCCCCGAAGGAAAGTTCAAAGAAATGCAGGCATACGTAGCATCAACTAAGACTGGCCTCATGACTGTCAAATGCATGGCAGAAAGGTAAGCAGAACCACTGCTATTCAAGAGTAACAGTAATACCTGTAGCGTTATTTTTTGTATAGGTCAAGAAGTTGGCCATAGCAACTGTAACCTTAGGCCAGAGACCATGTTATACTCTATCCTTGAAGTTCTCCATGAAGTCAATAGGGAAAAAATGGAGAGACAGACGCACAGGCTGTGAAATGTCTAATATATACACATCTTAGACTGACGTGGTACGGTTTGTTATGAAAGCAACTCCGCCCTCATGTGTATGCACTATCATCATCACCATAGCATCTACAACAAACTTCATGCCTCCCATCATCTATATCCACACAAGTGGAGCAAAATGATAATGGTTTTACAAAGTGGCAAAATTAATTTAATTTAAATTTAAATTTAATTTACTTAACAAAGTCCAAACTTAAGTCCTGTTAAATCATGGTACGTCCCCGAATATATAATAGTGAAGAGGAATGCTGAGTTGTGCAAGCAGAGAGATTGAGATAACGAAGGGACCTCCATGTTGGTTTGCCCTGGGTATTTTGTGTTTTCAGAATAGTTGATGCCTTTACATTATAAATATTATACCTAATTTCAGTGAATAATTTCCTGAGCAGGGATATTTATACAGTATCTACAGATAGCTGATTGATAAATTAGAGGTGAAATAATAACAAAATAATTTTTATTATTCCCCTCAAGGTTCCAGTGTGGAATCTCCCTTATCAGGGTAGTGTTTCTGCTTTTGGTGGGGTCACACTGTCAGGGTATTGGTAGGGTGACTGTACCTTTAATACTAACCTACCATTATAGTTTGAATCCCAGTCTTATGAACGATTGGTGAACTGAAAATCATCTATTTTTTATCTGCTGTTATATCATTTTAATTAAGTAAATTAAAGGATAGATTTTTTTTCTGTGAATTCTTAAGGTGATGCAAGCAGTTAATGTATTAAAGGAAAAGTCCACAGTTACACAACTTATTTACAACATTCCACAGATTATATCTACACAAAATGTTAAGTCACTTTGAACTTTACTTATCAGGTATTGATTTTGAATTGTACAATGTTTTATTATCTGTTCAAACACAATGCTAAATTAAAATTTCTGTTGTAATCTTGTTACTTAAGAGCAATGCATTATGGGAGCTCAGAAGAGTTACACATTTAGAGCTTTGCTTTTTAGTCAAATGACTGTCTGCAGAGGGCATATCAGGTCATGCCTACACTGGGCTTTTAGCAGTATTTTTTTGGTAAATTCTTCATTCATCAGTCAAAGTCTTCTAATTAATTTCTGTGACAAATTTCTGCCACAGTGCATTCATTTGCATTTATGAAAACACATTTTGCAGAAAGAATGCATTGACATGCTCTGAACCACATACCGTTTCCATGATAAAGGAAACATTAAAATTTTACTTTGTAAGAGAATGTTTAAAGCAACCCTATTATTAGCGCTGGTTCATCTAAGAATGTTCAAGAATGTCTTTGACTACTGACGCTCATTGTGCATTGGGTAGTCTGTAAAGTTGGTGGCCATTTTATCTAAATGAAACAGAAAAGAAAAAGAAGGGCACCAATTTTAAAGGGGGGTTTTCCAATAGTATAATTTTGATGACCTATCCTGAAGATAGCATTCCAGGAGAAGACAATAATTATTTAGTGCTTGTAATCACTACTTCTTGTGCTTATCATAAAAAAACACTAATCCAGTACATGCACCTGTTACCATGTGGCAGTTGCGGTGTGCGGGGTCCCGCGGTCGGGGCGCGTCCACCAGGCTTCTTGTCGGGCTGCCGTGCACGAGCTCCCTTTTGTTGTGCTCTGTTGGGAGTTGGCTGTCTCCCTCTCTCCGCCCTTGGGCAGAGGCTTTTGTTTTTAGGTCGGGCAGAGACTTGTAATCACTGCCAGTTATTGCTTTCCCTCAGTGTGCTAGCTAGTCTGCCTTTGTTGGTCCCCTGCTTCTGTCATCTTGTCTGCTTTACTTTGCTATTATCCGCCAGGTTTTTCCATCTGCCTCAGTTCTGCTTAGTATTGTTCGTGTTGGTTATTTTCATCTGCCTATTCTGTCGGTATTCTACCCTTTCCATCCAGGTATGCCAGCATCCCTTTATTCGGTCCTTAGTGAGAGTAGGGACCGTTGCCCAGTTGCCCGTCTGGGGTTAGCCAGGAGTGGAGGCAAGTAGGCAGGGACAGGGGTTGTGGGTGAGATCTAGGGCACCCGGGCTGGCATATCAAGGGTAGTATACCGTAACAGCACCTCAATCAACTATTTAGCCAGCAAATCAGGATCAAACTTAATGTATGAAGTTCTGGGCTTAAGTCCTTCAAATACAGAGTAGCGGCAGAATCACAGTCATGCAGTGGACAATGTGCACAAATGGAGGGCTAAAACATATATGCACATCGAAGAACCAGAGTCCTTATCTTCCTCACACATGAACTATGTTAGTGCTAAACAAAAAGCTAACAAGCTGAGAAAATGGGTAACGAGAACAGCATGGAGCCGGTAGCATTCTATCACACACTTCACCCACGTCGGTCACTTAACAAAATACAGAGGTTGCAGTTACCCAAAAAAGATCCTTTGTGTTGAGGAATAAGTGAATTCCTTCCTCCCCTGGGGTTGGGTTTGCATAACTATCAACCACATCAATATAGCTGGCCTCAATAACAGAACCTGCCCCTTCTTAAATAGTTCACTGCTGATCAAGGTTCTCTTGGTTCCACTAATGCTGCCTCTATACTCCATCAATGCAAGTTTTTGAATACCACTATGAATCTATAAAATTTCCCATAAATAAACCATATTACTCATAAATATAAATTCAGCCATATTAAGAGCTAAAGATGGGCAGCAGGGGGGAGAGAGAGAAATCTATCTGTCTACCCCCCGCTAACACCCGCCGCCCCCCCCCGAGCCTGCTCGGACCACTAAGCAGTTACTCGAGAAGAGCGATGCTTGCTCGAGTAACTGCTTTATCCGAGCATGCTCGCTCATCTCTATTAAGAGCACAACAACAAGATCAGTTAGTGGACCAATAACAAAAGTTTTTGAAAACTGAGGACCATATCTCTGAAACATTGTTTATAACTTGTCACAATATTCAACATTCCCACCTGAAGAATATTGCATTAAAACATTGGGGAATCTTACAGGGTGACACCTTCCTTTCTGACAATATTCCTAGTCGACCTCAAGTGGTGTTTCCAAAAAATAGGACCCTCAAAAACATACTAGCACCATCTCACTGCCAAATGGAGGATCCTAACTCATATTTCAAGCACTTCCATGTGGGGTGGGAGCATTCATGGCACCTTTAGATGGGGCATACGATATTGCAAATGCTGCCTCTCAAATATGTTGGCCCATGATAAATTCTCTAAGGGCTTCAGACAACAAATACTGTTTAAACATCACAAATGGCTTTTTTAAAACTTGTTAATTTATTTTAAAACATTAAAAAATTTTAGGACTACCTTCATTACATTTTTTAATATACTTTTAATTAAAATCCTTTTTAGTTTCATTTGTTTATGTTTTTATATATTTATTTTGTTTACTTTTTTCAATTATTCTCCAAGTAATTATTTTACCTTATGTTTCCTCATAGTTTCTCACCATTCACTTTAATGTTTTATGCAATGTATTATATTGGAGGTCTCCAAGGCAAAACGTTTTTTCAACACACTTTAAAAAACTCTCAGTGATTACACTTATTGCTGGTTTAATAATAAACATGCAGAGTCCATCGGTGAGCATGTGCGAACAGAGCAAGCACACAAATTTGAGCTTATAAATGACCTACCGCATTTGGTCCTGCATACATGCAAACATGGTTTGGTGACCATGTTCTTCCAGCTACGTGTATTTTGATGCATGAGGGCTTGCTTTCGTTTGTGCGCCCGAGCATGGGAATGGTGACACACACAAGCACACACTTCTGGCTGCCCAGTTGTAATAAGTATCCCACAATACTAACATGTCTTTATATCATATGCTTAAAAAAAGAGGCAAATTTGTCCATAAGCCCTCAGAAACATGTTGAATTTCCTGTATTGCATCATTTGTCCTGTGGTCATAAAATAAATACAAGAGGAGTTCCTACTCTCCAAAGAAACCTGGATAATGTGTGATACATTGGAAGCAAACCCAGATTAGTGAGGAGGTTTGTCTATGCCTCATCCACGGAAGTGCATTTTGTAATCTGCCTTTGCCTCACAAAAATGGAATAAAAAGTGATAAAAACTCACATAACTCGCCAAATGATACCAATAAAAATTCCAACTCACCCCACAAAAACCTCACACAGCAACATTACCAAGAAAAAACATTGGGGGTCTTTGAATACAATTATGCAAAAAAACTGTTTAAAAAAGTGTGAAAAAGTAGCAAAGTATTAAAACATTGATATAAATTTGGTGTTGGCGTAATCATACTGCAAACCTAAAAAAAAAATTTTAGTGCACAAAAACATAAAAATAGGTAAAAATTGCGTAAACTTGGTATTGCCAGCATCGTGCTGATTCAGAGAAAATGCTATCATGTTATTCGGCAAGCTGAAAGCCATAAAAATGAAATAAAGAAAATAATGGCAGCAATTCTTTTTTTCCCCCCAATAGTCCCTCCCCATCAAAAATAAAAGTCATATAATACATTATATGAATCCAAAAATTATGCCATTAGAAGATAGAACTTGTCCAGAAAACAAGCCCTCATACGGCTATGCTGACAAAAAAGTTTAAAAAACCTATTGCTCTAGGAATGCGACAAAAAAAAAATAAAATGTAAAACTAGGTTAAAACAAGGACATTGTAGTGAACATAATGCAGAATGTAGAACTTATCTACATAAAATGTTGAGTTGCTTCATACACAGTTCTACAGGCTTTAAAGCCACAATCTCTATTTTTTCCTGGCTCACTGTCTGCATAAGGGCACATTTACATGAACGATATTCTTGCTTGAGTTTTGTGCGATGCAATGTGCACAAAACTCGCACAAATATGAAATCCATTCTTTTGAATGGATTTTTTCACACAAGCGAGAAAAATCTCAGGACGCTCTATCTTTGGACGTTCCCTCGAAACACTTTGCCTATGGTTTTCAATGGGACGTTAAAAGACATTGCATGGCACTCAGAAGCCATGCGATGCTTCCCACTGAAGTCAATGGGAAACACTTGCAATTCTTTCACATGCGTGAAACATGAGTGTGAGGACTTAAACACATGGGCGTGATTTTGTTCCATTTTGCGGCCGTGAAAATCAAAATGGGCCAGAAACAAAACCATTGATTTCAATGGTTTTGTTTTCACTAGCGGGAATCTTGCGCTTTACTACCATGCATGACACAAGATAGGACTTAAAATAGGCCTAAATAATTAAAATTACTGGCTCGTGCACTAATACACCCTGAGGATCGTAATTTCACAGAAGCAATGCGATTTAGTGGCTAATACCGCTCAGTCTCATTCATTCATGTTATTAGCATTATTGAGCTGTTATCTGATTTTTTTTTCTTTTTAACAATGGAACTGCTCGGACTCCCTACAGCACCTCTAGAAAACAAATAGATCAGATTTGTCAGAAATTCTCTCTTTAATCTACTCCGTGCCTTCACTCTATAATGCACTCTAAGGAATAGTAATGGCGGTTACACTACACACACATTTTTTTAAACATGCCTACAGTTTTTTATGCAGTTGCTTTAGTCAGAGTTGATCCAACAGTAAGAAGTAATGCAGCATCCCAGACCTAGGAAGTGTTAAAGCAGCGGGGCATGGATAAGATGGTAGTCATAGTGACTCTACTGCTCCTCCTAGCAAAGTGGAAAATATGCCGGGGTCTAGGGTCTAACTACACCAGTGGTAAAAATAATAAATAAAACAAAAAAATAAACAATTGGCAGCTATTATGGCCTGCTACCCGTGGAGTCGGGTAGGCAAAGATGTTAGTTTGTCGCAACGCCAGTCGGTATATAGGTACAGACCCATTCTGGAAAAAAATAATAAAGCATAAAAATTGAAGAAATAAACAATAATGGGGGTAGTAGTCCTTGTCCCTGAAGCGTTAGTGTGGTACCTCAGTGCAGTATGTCGGTGATGGGAAGGGACTTCAGGCCATAGACTGTAGATGGTAAAAACAACTTTGAACTATTTCTTTGCCAGGAGTCACAGATTATGTGATGTGGAAACGGTAGTGTTGCTTTACATCACATTGATTAGAAGTATTTGATGAGTTTGAATTACACTATTAGACATTGAATTACAAACACTTGAAACAGTTTCTCAGGGAGCTGTGGCAACACATTGCAGTAAAACACTTCCAGCTTTCATCCTCGGCCTTGTCAAATACTGTGCATAAAATCCACTGACTTGGTTCCTGCCTTTTCTCTTCTGTTAGCCTTTGCTCTTTTTCTCTCTCTCCTCCACTGTCTCTCCAGCATAAACTTGACATGTTAGTACTCACACTTTTGATGTTCTAGCTCCCCACCGCACTGGTTGTTAGTAAAGATGGTCTACTTGTTCTTTTCCAGTCTTCTTCAGACAATTCTGAGCCGGTTAGACTACTAGAATGGACTGGCTAACCCCGCCCACTCTCTACCTTTTTATACTCAAAGCCCCGACACCAATCCTGAGCTAAGGGAAAGCTAAGTAGCCAATACCAGATTAGCTATGAGTGACTGACAGGTGTTAGCGCATCTTACGGTGTCTTTTGCTAAATCATGCAGTGTTGGGTAGTAGGATCACCAGAATTTAACACTTTCTTGACAATTTAAAGTGGTACACACATAATTGAACATAATTAAAGATATATACACAAGATACACAATTTACACTGAGTAAGAATAGCAGTGCTGTGGGACCCCAACTCTGGAGTACTACAGTAGGAGTCCTTTTTTATTTCCTTATTCTTTTGAATCCACTTCTGACTTTGGCTCAAAAAACTCCATGAAAAACTACCCTAAAATTGCAGCATTTTTCAAAAACAGCTTGAATGTGAACCCAACCTTAAAGAGTTACTGTACAGAGATGTCAACGTGACCATTTTCATCTTATAGTTTTGATTGCTTCTGGAAATAGCACAGATTTTCTGAGTGAATTAACTTGGACTCGGTTAATTAAATGATGGAATAGGACTGTGTTTTAATTAATGTGTCTAGGCGAATTCTGCTAGAAAGCGAGAGCTAGTGTCAGGAGACAATGCACATTCACTAAACTAGATTGTTCACGTTGACTTCTCTGCTTCTATGAAAAATAAATTGCACTTTTCTCTTGCAGACTTTATATATATAATGTGTGTGTGTGTGTGTACATTTCTGTCCCAGTCCTACCTAAAAGGTTTATATAGTTATACAATTAGTACCAATTGCTGCTGATGTATGCTGTAGCCACTTAATGTTCCATTCTGAGAGCTCAAGCTATTAATTTTCTTTGGGTCCAAGCCTCTACAGCCCCCATCAAGTGTACATGCCACCATAATAGAAGAAGAGCAACAGGCCAATCAAATGTGACTCCAGGCAAGGGTATAAGTGTTTGGGATAGGAACAGGGCATTGAATTGAGCAGAAGCACTTGGGACAAGTCTACAGTCTGCATGAGATGGCTAGTGGCATGCTCTCTACAAAACCTGTGCTTACATGCTGGGAGCGGAGATAGGCACCAGTGGTAGATCTTCATGTATCACGGTGGGAGAGGACCACTCTAAGGAGACAGGGAGAGGGAGACCCATGAGAGAGAAACAAGGAGTATGTGTGTAGTTCGGAGCAGCAGACAGTAAAAGGGGAGAAGAATGCCTAGTCAAAACTCAAGCAGGATCCATCTCTCAGATAAGTTTAGCTGAGGGACTGTACAGATGAAGCAAAAGAGGACGGTCCTGAAGAGAATACAGACAGGGGCATAGAATCCATGCCGTTAAAAACTAATGCAAATTATAGAGAATCCTTACCCAGAATAAGGGGTGCCCTATCTTCTAAGCAGATTGTGGGGCCTCACTCATTACATTTTGACACTGTGTCCACCAATGTGTTAATAGGGCCCTGTCCCACCTACAAGGTCCCCCAATGACATATTGATTGAAGTCAATGGGCCATCCGTGTTTCACAGACTAGTATGTCGAAGGGAGAGATACTCGACAGTCTTGCTAATAGATGAGAAGCTATTACTTCCTCATGCACTATTTACAGGTTGTCTAAATGCAGATAGTCACTTTAACCCCTTAAGGGCAAGGCCTATTTTGACCTTCAGGACACAGTGATTTTTTTTTCTTCTTTTAGTTTCGAGAGCCATACCTTTTTAATTCACTTTTGGGCAATGTGGCAATATGAAAGCTTGATTTTTGCAGGATGAATGATACTTTCAGTGTTACCATTTGTAGGTACCTACAACCAATTTATTTACATATTAATATCTTATATCACCACATTCAGAGAGACTAAACTTTTTTTATGTATATGAAGCTTCATAAGTTCTTGTCTTTTGTCTGCCGAGTTATATTTTTCAATTCTACCATTTGATAATGTAAATAACTGATTGATTACTTTTATTATTTTTTAGGAAGGAATTAAAAGCAAAAACAGCATGTCACGTCTGCTTCATGTGTGCAATAACTTAAAGGGGTTGTCCCGCGCCGAAACGGGTTTTTTTTTTTCAACCCCCCCCCCCCGTTCGGCGCGAGACAACCCCGATGCAGGGACCTAAAGAAAAATCCGCACAGCGCTTACCTGAATCCCCACGCTCCGGTGACTTCTTACTTACCGGCTGAAGATGGCCGCCGGCATCTTCTCCCTCCGTGGACTGCAGGGCTTCTGTGCGGTCCATTGCCGATTCCAGCCTCCTGATTGGCTGGAATCGGCACGTGACGGGGCGGAGCTACACGGAGCCCCATTGAGAACAGAAGAAGACCCGGACTGCGCAAGCGCGGCTAATTTGGCCATTAGACGGCGAAAATTAGTCGGCTCCATGGGAACGAGGACGCTAGCAACGGAGCAGGTAAGTAAAAAACTTTTTATAACTTCTGCATGGCTCATAATTAATGCACAATGTACATTACAAAGTGCATTAATATGGCCATACAGAAGTGTATAGACCCACTTGCTGCCGCGGGACAACCCCTTTAACTGCGAACCAAAATATATGCTCTCTGGCCATGTTTACACCACACTACCAGGAACCCCATGCAGTACCAGGAAAAAGTAAAAAAAAGGAGACAAACTTTCCCTTAGGGGAACTAGGGGGTGACAACCCCTGCCTACTAGTGGATGCCCTGATAAGGACGCATCCACCCTCGTGCCTGTGTCACTCACTAACCCTGATAAATGACAAAGGAAAAACCAAAACCTCAAAGAATAAATCCCGGTAATAAGTCTCTGAACTTATTATAGGAGCCGCTGAAAGAACCACGGAAACCAGATCCAGAGATGTCCTCACTCTACAGCAAAAGGACACTGCACTGAAATTGAGCAGCACAGAACCCAGGCCAGAAGGGAATTAAAAACCCTCCCTAATTACTCCAGGTGTACACCAACAGCTGACACAAAGTCAGAGTGAAAGAAGACCAAATGCACAATCAAGTTCAAACTGTCATAACACAGCAATTTCACTAGTTCTTTGGACCCTTTTTACAGCATTCACCATGTGACAAAAATAACATCTTAACCATATAATTCCTGTTGTTTAGTTATGGAAATATCAAAAAACGTGAAATTCCAGTGCTATACAATGCACAAATAATACCATAGTAAATTGCCACAATAGATTGAATCAGGCTTTGTTCATATTTCTGTACTTCTGTTTTCTTAAGGAACAGAAGAACAAAAATAAAATGGATGCTGGATATGTCAAAATGATGGAACCAAGCGTTGCCTATTGAATCCCATTGACTATAATGGGTTCCGTCCAATTCTATTCAGGGGCTCTACCATTTTTTCCGGCATTTATGATGCAACCCCTCATGGAAACCTGAACAGAGCCTAATACATTGTATTATATTCCTACATATCAGCTGTTGAAAAAGATGACATCAGTTAGTGCATCTGAGTGCTGCATGTCAGTTGCATAGATATGCACAGCAGATCAGTGGATGCAATGGCGATATCTCTTGTTGGCACTCTGGCAGGATCTGTGAATACAGTTTCAAGAAAATGTAAGTGAACACATTAGTATTACTTGGACTACCATTGAATTACTATTGACTGCTAACAAAATGGCATCCAAAGGGTGATGTCACTTGGCCAGAAGGCGTAGAAGCCGCAAGCCAGCTTTTTGAGATGTCACTGATGACGTCCCTGCCCAGCCTTCTATTGACTGCAGTCACATGACTGCTGCAGTGCTTGTAGGTAGAAGACCGGAACTGCATGAAGTGAGTATTGTGGTTTACTTTTTATATACAATGCATCTCTCCACTGCCACCAATGTTTAGGGTTCTCAGAAAACCCCTTTAAGCACAATGAGTAATTAACAATGCAGGAAGAAAAAGTAAATGAGCCTCTGTCTTAATGAATTCTCCAAGAGTCATTTGGCAGATTATGCTTTGTAAAGAAATGAGATTGGATATATGGGTTTCACAGGTGCCCTGGTTACTGACAAACCTGGTCTTCTCAAGAAAGATTTGTTCTTGTTAACTATGCCTTGATGCAAACAACTTTCAGAAGATCTCAAACGTGTTATGAAACTGGAAAGAGCTATGAAAGGATTTCTAAAGATCTGCATATACAGTATATCAGTCCATGGTTAGAGAAAGTATCTACAGATGGAAACATTTAGGACAGTTGCTACGTTCCATAGGAGTGTGTGTCCTATTATAATCACACTAAGAGCATAATCGGGGATCCTGAGAGAAATGAAAAAGAAACCAATGGTAACAGCAAAAGACCTAAAGAAGACTCTACAAACTGCAGAATCTCCATTCATGTGTCAACCACTAGGAAAACACTGAAGAACAGTGTTCATTGAAGGAAACTGGGAAAGAAGCCGCTATTGTAAAAAAAACAGCAACAAAAACATTGCAGCCTATGTCAAGTTCGTCAAAGCCCATATAAAATGTTTGCGATAAAATGTTCTCTGGACTCAAAGAGAAGAGTGAGTACCTCAAGCAAAATAGCTGTAATAACTCCGTATCAGCATGGGTTCATGAGAGATCGCTCCTGTCACACCAACCTGATCAGCTTCTGTGAGGAGGTAAGTTCTAGATTGGACCAGTGAGAGTCATTGGATCTTGTGTATTTGGAGTTTTCCAAAGCGTTTGATGCTCTGCCACATAAAAGGTTGGCATATAAAATGAGAATGCTTGGTCTGGGCAAGAATGTGTGTAAGGGGGTAAGTAACTGGCTCAGTGAGAGAAAGGAGAGGTTATTAATGGTACATACTCTGGTTGGGTCACCGTTACTCGTGGGGTACCACAGGGGGGCAGTTTTTGGCCCTATTCTTTATTATATATTTATTAATGACCTGGTAGAAGGATTGTGCAATAAAATTTAAATATTTGAAGATGACACAAAACATTGTAAATATATTAACATTAGAGAGGACGCAAGGCGGTTGCAAGAGCATCTGATAAGTTGGGGGCTTGGACAGAAAACTCGAAAATGAGATTTACCACTTATCAATGTAAAGTTCTGCACATGGGCAGAGGAAATACATGTCACCATTACACACTAAATGGAAAACCACTGGGAAATACTAACAAGGCAAAGGACTTGGGGACTTTAGTTAACTGTAAGCTTGACTAGAGCAACCAGTGTCAGGCAGCTGCTGCCAAGGTGTAGTGGCCCAGAGTTAGTGGGGCCCCTCTATAATGTTATATGTCTTTCACATGCCATTGTCTTGTCAGTGTCTTAAATGTGGAGTGCATTTGAGCTATGTGTATTGCACCTCAGTAGGATTGAATGGGTTAATGTCTGGATTATGTCTGGAAAATGAATCGTGTTGTGTGTCATGTGACTATGTTTATATATATATATATCTATATTATATGTGTGTGTGTGTGTGTGTGTGTGTGTGTCTGCAAGGATGCTATGGAAGGCAGTCTGCTTCTGGTTCTTCTTGCAAAAGGCAGTTAGCAAAGGTAAGCGCAGAGTTAGCAAATTCTTCTGGCAAGTCTGCAAGTTCATGAGTGAGCCATACAGACACTGATCGGTCTGTGTGTGGAGAGAATGGAGGAAGCTGAGCGATTCCCTTCTGCTTGGCCTGGGATCAGTCTATGCAGGATACACCAGTGCTACCACTAGGCACCTACTGAGAGAGAAGGACTGTTGCTTGGCGAGAGAAAAGCACAAGAAGCATGAGTGTTGACTGGTAGAGAGTAGGAGAGAGAGAAAGTCACCGGGAGCGGGATCACACAGATAACTTGGACTGTCGATTGTCTGGAATACACCGAGAATCCTCCCTGTCGCACCACCCTATCTTGTTGTATCTGTGCCAAACTGCTGTTGTAAAGTGGACTTTACTAAAGTTACAGTAAATGGACACTACTGACCGTTTCCGGTTTTGCCCAAAACATTTACCTGTGTGTGGACTACTTTATTCTACCATCAAGATTCACCGCAGAGGATAGAACGGTGGCGTCACAAGGACAAATACACTACAGGTAACCTCCAATTACTTTTCCCCTGTGACCTCCCCCAGCAACTTGGTCGAGTCCTGAGCTACCCCCAGGAGAGGAGATTGTAGTGCCCCGTGACAAAGTATTTATCTACCCCGCTATCTCCTCGGCTGTGGGCCTGCTCCTCGGTCACTGCAAAGGCAAATAGGATCATGGAGTGCATCAAAAGAGGTCTAGGGGCACATGAGGACAACATTGTTGTTCCTCTTTACAAGTCACCGGTCAAACGACACATGGGATATTGTGTACAATTTTTTGGCACCAGTACTCAAGAAGGACATTTCAGAGCTTGAGCGGGTACAAAGGTGAGCAACTAAAGCAATAAATGTAATGGATGGACTACAATAAGGAGAGAGGTTATCACAATTGGGATTATTTGGTTTACAATAAAGATGGCTGAGGGGCGACCTAATAACTATGTATAAAAATATAAGGGGACAACATAGAGATCTCTCCCATCATTATTTATACCCAGGACTGTAACAAGGGGGCATCATCTACATCTAGAGGAAAGAAGGTTTCTACATCAACAAAGAAGGGGGTTCTTTACTATAAGAGCAGTGAGACTATGGAACTCTGTGCCTGAGGACGTGGTGATGGTGTGCTCACTAAAAGAGTTCAAGAGGGGCCTGGACACCTTTATTACTAATTACTTCAGAAGGGTCAGGATTATTCCGATTACCAAATTGGAGTCAGGAAGGAATTTTTTTCCCTCTAAATGAGGAAAATTGGCTTCTACCTCATCAGAGTTTTTTGCCTTCCTTTGGATATTGGGGAAATAATAGGCTGAACTGGATGGACTTGTTTCTGTGTATCTGCAACATTCTTTAAAAATGCTACGGATTCTAAATCTTCAGCATGTCAATTTATGCTGCAGATATTGACAGCGAATTTCAACCTTTGTAATAGAAAGATTGAACCTTGCTGTACCAAAATCTGTAGCATTTAGGGTGGGTTCACAAGAGCGTGTTTTGGTGCGTACTTAGGTGCGTACATACATCCGCACCTAGGTACGAGCAAAAACACGTGTGAACACAGCTGCGTGCTTGTTGTCAATAGAGCAGTGGCTGCTGCCGGCGGCTCCATTGAAAACAATGCTCTGCCGGCCCCCTGCATTCTTTTTCAGGGAAGGGCTTTACATATAAGCCCTTCCCTGAAAAAGAAACATTTTAGTGCAAAACAAAAAAAAAAAAAACTTAGCCCTTCGCCACTGCTGTGACCCCCGCGGGCATGAAGAACACATCTGCCGCATGCGGCAGATGTCTCCTTCACCCCGGCTAGTTAAATGAATTCCCTGCTGCTACATCTGCCACATCTGTGGCAGATGCAGCAAAGGGAATTCTTCAATTATCCACCGCAGCTGTAACACATGACAGCTGCGATAGAGGAACCTGCTGCCGGCATCCCGTCTATGGCTTTTCAGGGAAAGGCTTAATAAGTCCTTCCCTGAAAAGCCATTTAAAATAGTGCAAAAAATGTTAAAAAAAACAATACTCACCTCCCTTTTGCTGCCGGGGCTCAGCGGCGACTTCTGGCGCTGTCCCCAGCTCTGTAGTTTTGAGCTATCAGCAGCCGGGGATAAAATGCTTCAGCCAATCACAATCAGAGCTACCAGCAGGCGGGGATTTTTAAATCCCCAACTGCTGATAGCTCAGCAGCGCTACAGAGCCGGGGATAGCGGCAGAAGTCCCGCTGAGCCCTGGCAGCTGTCAGTGGCTTTGCAGTGAAGGGCTCCATAAGCCCTTCCCTGAAAAGCCTTTTAAAATAGTAATAAAAAAAATACTCACCTGCTGGGGCTCAGCGTTAACTTAGTTGAATTGTGATTAGCTGAAGTGCTTCAGCCAATCACACTCAGAGCTACCAGCAGGCGGGGATTTTTAAATCCCCAGCTGCTGATAGCTCAGCAGCGCTACAGAGCCAGGGACAGCGGTAGAAGTCAACGCTGAGCCCCAGCAGCTGTCAATGGCTTTTCAGGGAAGGGCTTCATAAGCCCTTCCCTGAAAAGCAATTAAAGGTAGTGTAAAAAAAAAAATTACTTACCTGTCTGCAGCTGCTGTGTCCCCCTCTACCGCACATGTCAGCTGTGGTAGAGGATTCTGCTGCAGGCAATTGATTTCAGGGAAGGGCTTTGAATATAAGCCCTTCCCTGAAAATCAAGTAAAAGTGGTTTAAAAAAACAAAAAAATAGATACTCACCTCCCTTCAGCTACTGGGGCACAGCTGCATCTTCTCCTGCTGTCCCCTGCACTGTGGTGCTGATCTATCAGGAGTCGGGGATTTAAAATCCCTGCCTGCTGAAAGAGCTGAATGTGATTCGCTGAGGTGCTCAGCCAATCACAGGCAGCTCTCACCTGTCATTCATTCGGGGAGAGCTGCCTGTGATTGGCTGAGCACCTCAGCCAATCACATTCAGCTCTTCCAGCAGGCGGGGATTTTAAATCCCTGCCTGCTGATAGATCAGCACCACAGTGCAGGGGACAGCAGGAGAAGACACTGCTGAGCCCCTGCAGCTGAAGGGAGGTGAGTATCTATTTTTTTGTTTTTTAAATCACTTTTACTTGATTTTCAGGGAAGGGCTTATATGTAAAGCTCTTCCCTGAAAAACAATTCAGGTGTGCCAGCAGACCATTGTCTTCAATGGAGCCGCCAGCAGCAGCGGCTCCATTGAAGTGAATGGCTGCTTTTTTTTTTTTTTTTACACCAAACTTTTTCTTTTTCAGGGAAGAGCTTATATGTAAAGCCCTTCCCTGAAAAAGAATGCAGGGAGACAGCAGACCATTGTCTTCAATGGAGCCACCGCCAGCAGCCACGGCTCCATTGAAAACAATGCGTGCATTCCCTATGGTGCACGCATGTCCTATCTTTGCAGGCACGCACCTGTAAAACACGGACATCTGCACACACCATAGGGAATGCATTGTTGTAAATACAAGCGTGTTTTTGTGCGTGCGTATGCACGCATCAAAACACGCTCGTGTGTACCCACCCTTAATTGCAGATTTGGCCATTGTGGATTAGCTGTGCACTTGCTGTTTGAGTTTCCTTTGGTATAAACCCACAACAAATACAGCCCGTGTAAAGGCACCCTAAGGGCTTAGTTACATGAGCGTATATCGGCCGCCGTTTTCACGGCCGGCAGATATACGCTACTAACTGAGCTGTCTTCCCCCTTCCCTCCCCCTTGCCAGTTCTCGCGTCTCTCCTCCTCTCCAGCTGTTTGCAATGGGAGGGGACGGGACTGCGGGTAAGGGGACTTAACTATGTTGTGCGGAGGCATGTGTAATTATACATGCGCCCATTTGAAGGAGCCCTTAGACCAGAGTCATATGGACGTAAGCACATTTACACATGCATTTGTGCTGCATGTTCATGTAACGGGTGTTGCGCTTTTGTACATGGCTGTGCTTGTTTTTCTGTATTTTTTTGCATGCGCAAACCATGCGTATTTGTGCGCGCAAAAAAACACTCAAGCCCGCCCCCAATGATTGCAATAGGTAATTAGGTCGATATGTGCTATTTTTCTGCGCAAATCTACAGGAAAATAGAGCATGCTGTATATTTTTGTGCGTGCAATATACGCTCATGTGAACGAACCTATTGAAATCCATTGGTTCTATATACGCTGCGTATTTGCATGCGCTTTACTCTGTACAAATGCATTTGTTTGAATAAGCCCTTAGGATGTGTTCACACGTCGCTGATTTGCTGTGGATTTTATCCAAGACTTTGGTGCAGATCTGCAGCCAATTTCACACTTTCCATTGAATTCAAATTGAAGGGGTGAAATCTACCAAAATATGCAGCAAATCAGTGACATGTGAACGCCCCCTTAAAGCAAATGGAGTCTATGCCTCCTACATCCAGCGAGACCTGTGAAATATTACAATATTGAACAGCTCTGAACTACAGGACTGCCAGACTATTGGAACATCCAAGTTGAAGAGCTCTGACTGTATTTTCATTGTATTTCTGTACAAAAAGGATACATCAGTCAGAAGCAGATGACCTTCCGCATAAAGGACCCGCTTTTAGTGAGTAAGAAATGACATTACGGTGAAAGCAAATCTGCTCGCTGGGATACGTCAGAGTATGACGAATGTATGAAACGCTGGGGGCAAAGTCCGAAGTAAATCTTCCATAGATACAAAAGTATGAGAACACAAACAGGAAATATCAGCAGCGGTCACAAGTATTGGAACATTTTCCATTTACCGACATTTAAAAAAGTAGGACTTAGGGCCTCATTCACATGAGTGTCGGTTGAACGCTGAGTAGGTGCGTAAATAAATCACATCTACTGTAAAATAACCGGTGGCTCCCTTAGAATCCTATGGGAGCCGGCCGGAAAAGAGCGAGGGTGGGGGGAAGAGGGCAGAGCGGCGTGGTCACAGATTCTATTTGTTCACCTGTTTATCGCACAGATAGCCGCGCTGTTTTAGCATTGGTTTAGCGCGGCTATCTGAGTGTTAAAACTACGCTTGTATAAAAGACCGCTTTTGATGTGTTTATACTCGGAATGCACAGATAATGGAACCCTTTGATGTCAATGGGTTCAAAAAAATAGAACATGCTCTATTTTCCTGCGCAAAGGTGCCCATGGAAGTCTATAGACGGGTGCACAAATGTGCAACAGGGTGTGCAATACACTGCACAATTCCATGGGAAAAAGAACACATCTTGAACTCATTAGCCCGGCTGCACACGATCACATGGCATGCAGCAAGTATGCAACGACATTGTAAACTCCCTACAGGCTGCTGACTGCCATACACTATCTTGGCGATTTTTACAGTGTGCGTATGTCACGTAATATGTGTAATTGGCATCATGGGAGCCTATGGTAGAGTGGTGCAGCATATTCCATGAGCTAACTTCACATGGGCGAGCGCGATATCAGGCCGTGAATCACAGCCCCATATTGCGCTCAACAACATGTGAATTCTCCGTGTATGCAAGGCATTTTTGTAACAAAACTGCCTCGCATCACTTTGGGGATGTAGCGATCCTCAATGGCTGACCTTGCATCGCATTGCGTACATCTAGAATGCAGTGCGATGCTGCCGCCGGCCCCATTGAGAGCAATGAGAGATGTGATGTAAGAGCCCGCAGGAGGATGGAACATGCCGTGAATTGTTCAAAAGAATGGGGTTCAGATTTGTGTGAGATTTGTACATTTCTCATGTGCGTGAAAAAATAGGACCTCGTCTAATTTCTGTGTATTTGTTCACCAAGGGCCCCATAGAAGTCTATGGGAGGTGCACAAATGTGCAATACTCTGTACAATTCTAACAAAAAAAACCAGGGGGACCCCATTAGGCGTGTTTCACACGGCGCTGCATCAATGTTCTGTGCGATATTTTCTTGCAGCAATATAGCGATATTGCGTCGCTACAAAGTCGCGTGTGGTGCAACAAAGTCTTGCAACTTTGTAGAGCTCTTTTGCTGGGATTTTCAGGGGAGGGCTGCTTGAAATATAAGCCTTACCCCCAAAATAAGCCCCGGCTACATGAAAAAAAACCCCAAACAATACATCACCTAAGAGGCGCTGTCCAGCTTCACTGCACATTTCCTCTGCATCTCCGGAACTTGTTTGAAGTGTTTCGTCAGAGCTTCCTTGTCAGGAGTTTGAAAACACCTGCCTTCAGGAAGCGCTTCCTTCACTGAATGGCTGTGATTGGTTCATCAACCGCTGACTCTGATTGGTTTTGAGAGCTGCAGCGCAGCCAATTACAGTCAGCTCTCCCTGGAGGCGGGGATTTCTAACCTCCAATCCAAGAACAGATCACAGAAGACTTCAAACAAGTGCAGGAGATGCAGAGGAGACGTGCGGCAAAGCTGACAGTGGCTGTTAGGTGATGTATTGTGTTTTTTTTTTAATGCAGCCAGGGCTTATTTTAGGGCTATTTACTACTGTAAAAATTGCATTGGAACGCACGAAAGCTGTGTTTTCATGCGATGCAACAGAGAGGAAGGCTCCATAGGGGACTACAAAACCACGAAAATATTTAGCAACCCGTATTTTTTTTCTCGCAATGTAGCATCCTACAAAACATCACTACTATGAAGTAATCCTCAGGAAAGCATGGGCTTCACATACATGCAATTTGTAACACTCTCGCATCTCGAGAAAATCATGCAATTTTGTCGCCCATGTGAAACAAGCCTTCGAGCTCCTGCACACTGGCAATCAATCGCAAAAACATCACTGCCGCTTGCAACAATTTTTTAGCACGAAAGTCAATAGGACTTTTTAATGCTTAGAAAAGGCATTGCTTTGAAAGAAAATCGCAAATTCCTGCTTTGCAATGTGATAAAAAGGAGAGAAACATAGGAGATTAAAAAAAACGAAAAACGCAGAGAGATCAGACATAATGAAAACATTGCAAATGTGAAGGAAACCATTGAAAAGCAAGGGTTTTATATTTCTGCATTTTCACTCACTCTCGCATCACACGAAAATTGTGCAATTTTATCGCCAGTGTGAAAGGGGCCCTTAGGCCTCATGTCCACGGGGAAAATCAGATCCGCTGCAGATTCTACATGTAGAATCTGCAGCGGGTCCCTCCTGCCCCGCGGACATGAGGGCTGAAAATAGCAATTTAAAAGCATTTACCTTTCCGTAGCGGACGGCGAAGATCAGCTGTTCCTCACGGCCGGATCTTCATTTTCGGCCGGCGGATGAATTCCTGACGCCGGCGGCACATCGCCGGCACGTCGTCGACGTGCCGCGCGCATGCGCCGGGCACATCCGCCGAGCCGAAGCAAGGGAGATGCAGCCGTGAGGAAGAGCAGAGCTTCGCGGCCCGCTGCGGGTGAGTAAATGCTTTAAATTCCTATTTTAGGTCACCCGCATGAAAATGGAGCATGGTCCAGATTTTTTCATGCTCCATTTTTTTTAAAATCACTTTTATTGACGATCCGCGGGTATTTATGTACCCGCGGGTGGTCAATGCATCCCTAGCGGGAGATCCGCTGCGGATTTTAAATGTCATTTTGCCCGTGGACATGAGCCCTTAGTGAGTAAAGTGAGTTAAAAACGCTGAATTATGAAACCAATGATCTTCAATGGTTTCCTTCACATTAGCGATGTTTTCACTGATGTTTCCCTATGCAGCCTTCTTTTTATCACATGGCAACCTATGAAACTTGCAATTTTTGTGCAATGTTTTTAACGTTAGAAAGTCCTACTGACTTTCAGGCAAAAAAAATTGCACAATTTTACAGCGATGCGATGCAAGATCATTCTCAGGCAAATGCGATCGCCCCTGTGTGAAACTACGCTAAAGCTCATACTTCTAGGCTGCTCTCACACAGGCCATTTTTTACAGTGTTTGACGCTGTACAACGTCTACTCTATTTTAGCGATTTTTAGTGCCCCACATCACTCGTTGCAATCATCGGTTGTATTAAAAAAAACACTAACGAACGTGTTTTTACAGCCGCCGGTGTGAGAGCAGCCTAACTATACTAACTGCATTACTTTAGTCTGCAAACACACCAAGATAAGCCCGATACGAGATATGCGACATAACAGTCAGTATAATAAGTCAGTAAAAACTAGCTGCTCCGTCTTGGTTAATGATTACATGAATGTTTTACAGTCCATTGTAACTGCATCTCTCCTAAACTCAGCAGTAGTATAATAGCAGGGTACATTGTTGTCTTTGGCCAGCTGTCCACGTCCGCAACCGAATATCGCTAGCTATTCCGCCACTGGGTAGAAGGGGGGAGTACTAAAAGGTCTCCACGATGAGCCTATATAATGATAGGCTCACCGCAGAGAATCGCGGCAAATCCCGGCATGCAATTAATTCAATGAATGGCTGTGTGCTGCCTGTGATTGGTTGAGCGCTCAGCAAATCAGACACAAGCTTCAGAGCAGTGCTGGTGACCAAGTGGCTAGACGCGCTGGGGCCCCGGCAGCGGCAGAGAGGTGCGTATATATATATTTTTTTACACAAGCTAGAGATGATTTTCAGGGAAGGGTTTATATTTCAAGCAGCAGCGGCCCTCATTGAAAGCAATGGGCATGGAGCTTTATTTACATGTTTTTTTGCACATACGTGTAAGCGCTGCTTTTTTCGCAGCATGGATGCGTGCAAAATAACGCTCGTGTGAACGAGGCCTTAGGGTGGCTTCACACGTATGTTCTTGCATGTGCAAAATTTGCGCGCACAATACGCAGAGAATAGAACATATAAAAAAAATTTTGCGCACATATTTCATGTGCGTGGAAAAAACACAGCGTGATCTATTCTTGTGGGCATTTACGCACCTAAGGTCCCCTTAAAAGTATATGGGAGGTGCACAAATGCACTACACACTGCATAATTGCATGAAAAAAAACACATCTGGGCCTCATTACCTTAAATAGCTTTTTAAATCCAGCACAAAAAACTCTGCCCTGTATGCACAAAACGTGTGCCAATTTGTATGCAAATTAAGCTCATTCACAGCGCAAAATACGTTGTGATGAAGCATGTGCAATTGCAGAAACGCTCACGCTTAGGGTGCATTCAGACGCCCATTCACGCCCAGCTGATATACGGCGTCTCTCTATGCAGGGGAAGGAGGCTGGAAGAGCCGGGAGCAGTGCTCTGAGCGGGGCTAAGTTTCCGGGGGAGGGGGGGGGGTTAGCTCCGTCCCCATCCGTCCCGCCTCCTCTCATTGCAAATAGTGCAGAGGGGTGGAGAAGGGGTGGAGAGGAGGCAGAGAGGGGGCGGGAGCTCAGAGCACTGCTCCCGACTCTTCCAGCCTCCTCCCCCTGCAGAAAGCGACGCTGTATATCAACTGGGCGTGAAAAACCAGCCGATATACGGTCGTCTGAATGCAGCCTCAGGGTGCTTTTATATTGTCCAGAATGAGCCCGCAGGACACACAGCAAGCCGTGACAAATTCTGCACCAAAATCTGCAGGCTACCTGTGGCTTTTGATGCAGAGTTGAAAATGGCTTAAAAACTGCCTGCAATGTTGCATCAAAATCCATAGTTAGACCTGCAGATTTTAGTGTGGAATTCCGCAACTGAGGATCTGGGTACGTCCTGCAGGCTAATTTCGTCCCATGTGAAAGTAATCTTATACAGTCCTATACTGAGTGCAGGATAAAGAAGTCTGAAAAAGAAGTTCAACTGAATCAGCTGCTTTTTCTAGTGGAGGGATACATGTGAGTGACGAGGCTTAGTTCTTCTTCATGCACAGACTATAATAATAGAGGAGATTACTGTTTGTTGGGTCTGTTTTTCCAGCAATGGAAAACTGCACATTGCAACAGAGAACTCCAGGTAAAGCAGATATAGGGATTTTCATTTTCCTGCAACTGCATTCCACCATTACCTGAACTCCTTCCACATGTGCAAGAAATGATTTGGAAATGGGAGTATATTAAATAGGTTCTTTGAAGACAAAACTTATTCATGCAACAAAAACTAAGATAGTCAGACATTAAAATAATGCTGATATAAAGAGTCTAAACTAATCAGGTTTCATGGCATGAACCTCATAAAGTGGCAACAGATGCTATTTCATGATAGAAAACAATGCAAGCCAAAGTATTAGCAATAAATTGTTTTCCCACATGTGATAGCATCTGCATTTTAAATTTCAAATCATCCTTCATCAAGGTCACAAACACAATCCAGATGTTCATTCTCTTATCTGCCTGAATATGGCTTCCTCAAGTTGAACATGCAGTGCTTTTTCATCCGGTAAAATGTCGTTCAGCTAAGCAGACACCAAACAAACCCCATTATAGTCAATGGGATCAGTTCAGCGCTTTTTGATTCCATCATAAGACAGATCTATTCAGCCAGGGGATTCCCCTTTCCTGCTCCTCAAACGGAGGAACCTCGGATGTAGATGTAACGGTTTCTAGCACTAGATTGGAACCTCAGATGTAGTAACCGCAGGTTTGGTGAGTAGGCAGAAGGAAAGCCAGGGGTCAGTATATGAAGATCTCAATAGCAGTAAGTTAGCCTACTGCATCAAGAGTTGTGGAATATCTTGGAAACATCCGCATCACCTGCCCAGCATGGTTTGGGCAGGTGATGTGAAAGTATGCTTAGTAGCTCTTCGGGAAGATGGGGGAGGCAGCGAGCTGCGCTTTTTGTCAATGAAGAAATAGTGATAAGTATCTTTAATTGCTCTTTTTAAATACTTGTTGTAGCTGAAAGGTTGAAATCAGCTGTGGGTTCATGGCTGAAATCAACTGCACTGAATCAGAGTCAAAATCTGCACCAGAGGTTCAGATTTTGACTTTGCTTTTGATGCGGAAATGCTGTGGATTTTGGTGTGTATCCGCAGCATTTCCCCCATATGTGAGTACACCTTTAAGAATGGGTATTCAAAAACAGACAACCCTGGGTCAGTACTGCTCTAATTTCCCAGGTTCAAACAAGGTGGCAGAACGAATTATGTAAGAAAATGAAGTTTATTCGCACAACGCGTTTCTGCTGTGGATCAGAGCCTTCATCATGTGATAGCATCATCATTTATATTGTTAAAATCAGAGGTTACAATAAATGTTTTTATGCAGAGTAAAATACTCCTCACAGTTTTTAAAAAGTATTTTTATGAAGGAGGAGTATATAATTTGCAATAATTCAATATCATAGTAGATTGGTATATGTGAAGTCCCTATTTATACTGTGTGACAACTTGGAGATTAGTCACGCTCTGGTATCGCTATCTTACTGCATAGAACAATACACAAAGTAATTCAGTTTCGCACAAGAAGTTTTTTTTCCAAGTGTGGCATCAGCCAGCTGTATTCAGCACACTTTACACCAACATAGAATGGTAAATCATCAGAGACAGATGTCTGTCCAGCTTTTGTTTGAAGACTTCCATTGAAGGAGAACTCATCACCTCTCGTGGCAACCTGTTCCACTCATTGATCACAGAGTATAAAATCCTAGGCCTGTGTGGCCCCTAAATAACACAATCCAACCTCCCTAGTCGATGACGGTACAGGTCTACTACCTGTCCCCTCAAGACCTCACACGGGTTTGGTACCGCCTTCCTGGTGTCAGGCTCCCTGAAGCTAGTGTTGCTTCTTCTTCCCAGGCTGTAGCCAGGACTGAGAGACTCTCCCTTCTCTTCAAGAACACTTTAAGATGGAGCATAATTATCCTAATTAGCAAGCTCCAAAACAGAGAAACCTTTTCTAGTTTATACAGACCACCTGACATGTCTATAATTTTGCTCCTGATGGCAACTTCAGAAGCTTCACTGCTACAGGTTGGAATTATCTCCTAAGCATAACAAGGAAGTTTTCAACAATATATACCTATTTAACATGGTGCACTAAGCAAAGAGGAGTACAGAACTGCATCTAGCACAATACTACACCCTCCACAACACTGGTCCCACAAACCTCCTTTGCTCATTGCTAGTACCCCCTTCTCCAAGAGGCAAATCCCAATTAACAGTACTTTTAACCCTATAACCTACACAACAATAACAAACAAAAGCAATAGTAGCAACTCTCTGCAATGCAAGCCTACTTTGGATCTAGAATCATGGGAATGTGTCATTATCTTCGGACAAGAGTACTGATACTCTTGTAAAAGCTCAACCGTGACTGGCCTCTAGATGTGGAAGAAATACAAGGCCGGTGAGATGTAGTTTTAGTCTCCAGCAGTCCTGCATTGCTTGATGGTCAACATCAAGCAAGAGAGCAAAGAATGATTATGTGAAGATATTCCTTCACTGAAGTTTCCATAGCAGTCTTAGGCTGCCTATCCACGGGCGTTTTTGCATTGTGTTCCCCGCGGAGATAACCCGGCTGTGGGGAATACAGTGAGCGCTTTCCATAGTGTTGCTATGGAAAGCGCAACTCCCCTGTCAGCGAGCAGAGAATCATAGCGATTCTCCGCTTGCGGGCAGCAAATCGCAGCATGCTGCGATTTGCCGCAATTCTCCGCGGCAAGGAGATCCGTCAGCTGGCTCCTGCTCCCCGGTGGTGGCTCCTGCAGTGGATCTCACAACACCCGTGGACAGGCAGTCTTATAGGTTGCTTAATCATACCAACAAAAGATTTAGGCAGCTTCACTTAGAAGCTTTTACTACATTTTTCCATGAATGAGGAGACTGCGGAATTCCGGGTCCACTTCCACATACATAAAATTTATGCCTATGTCCTCCTCTTAATTTAGTATGAAAATCAAGACACAAGTTTATGAAAAGCAGGTTTCCCAAGAAGGTCATATTCTGAGACCCAAATATTGTTAATTCAGTCAAAATGTTCTTAATTCGCCATTGAAGGATACAACTAATCCCTAAATATTTTGATGCATGTTCTCATTTGATTCCTATATGTACACATCCTATTTAGACTAGGAAGACAACTGCAGCTATGATTACTGTCCCTGAGTAGAAATGATAAACACGATTATCTTCATACTCTCCATATGCCTTCATACTTTAACTTACTAACATAAATCTTCTTTTCTTTTAAAATACTAAACTCTTAAAATAGGACCATAATCTATTAATCTCACATTTCCTTTCAACCACAGACACAAATTTTATTCTGTGTGCACAACTACACCCTATATCCGTGATGGCGAACCTATGACACGCGTGTCAGCACTGACACGCGTGGCCATAGTCACTGACACGCGGCCGCTGTCGGCCGTTCACCCAGTTGGTAAATACTAGCAGGGGCCGCGGCTCTCCTGCTGGTATTCACTAACCAGCGCTACTACCGGTAGCAGCGCTGATCCCGGCGCACACTGTGATGTCAGTGTGCAGCCGGGATCCTCCTCCCCCCTCCCCCAATGTCTCTTACCACTAGGTTCCGCGATAGCGTCCGGGGAGGAGGAGTCAGTGTGTGCCGGAGATCATCTCTGCTAGCGGCGCGGAGGCCAGCGGGGGAGCAAAGCTTTCAAGACATGGATTGGGTGAGTACGTGTGTCTCGGGGGGCACTGTCACTGCTGTGGGGGCCACTGTCGCTGCTGAGGGGTCTGCTGTCGCTGCAGGGGGGTCTGCTGTCGCTGCTGGGTGGTCCGCTGGGCGGGGCGCTGTCGCTGCTGGGGGTCCGCTGGCGCTGCTGGGGGGGCGCTGTCACTGCTGGGAGGTCACTGTCACTGCTGGGGGGGCCGCTGTCGCTGCTGGGGGGCGCTGTCACTGCTGGGGGGGCGCTGCTGGAGGGCGCTGTCACTGCTGGGGGCTGCTGTGGGGGGGCGCTGTCACTGCTGGGGGCCGCTGTGGGGGGCTCTTTCTCTGCTGGGAGCTCATCATTGATGAAATTTGGCAGGGCGATAGCTTGCATCTTGAGGAAGGACATAGGCTACGTTCTACCCCGAAAATATATAGAGTTCTCTATGGAGCGCGCCATGACAGATTTATTTGGTGATGTGCTGGCGTACCTCAACCGCCGATGCTGCACCGTGCGGTAAGGCAGAGGGGAAGGGGGTGTAGCTATGCCTACACAAACAGGTAGACACGTGAGGGCAGACATGATTGCCACACGTATGCAATTATTAAGCTAGCTGGGATATCTGGCATTGCCCCAGATTAAAACGTGAGCGAAAAACACAACAACATTGATTGAGATTTTAAGGAAAATCTGTGTTTCCCATAGCAAGCAATCACAGCGCAGCTCTTATTTTATGTCCGCAGTATGAGAACTGTTTAACCTTTTACATTTCAATATACAGTAAAACACAGATTAGATTAAAAAAAATACAAATTCCACGCGGGCGAAGTCACGAGTAACAAGTTAATATTTAATCATTTAAACATGAAACACAATAACTAAACTCCATTCATTGTGTTTCTAGCACACTCCTTTTGGCTCAAGTAGTTCACATTTAAATTGGCACTAACTTTTCAAACAACTTTTGCTTGCTGATGATAATGAAAGCCAATGTGATCACTAGCAAAAGTGCAATTCAATTCATTCACCTAAAATGCTATTTTCTGCTTAAAATCACTGAAAGAGCTGCCCACTAATGTTGTCCCTTCCTTCTAATTTTCTGTCCAATGTCTGTTGGTAAGTGCTGCCCATCTCTCCTAACAGACATAATAAGATGAAGAACAGAAACTAAAGGAGGGTGATGACTCATACTAACTCTAGAAGTCTGTGAAGAGGAGGAAGAGTGATGCAGAGGCTCATACAGATATGCTGCTACTAAAATCACATCTACACTGCTCAGTACTGCTACATAATATTCCTCCGTGATGCATTTAATTATGTGTGTGTTTTACACACAGTAGAAGCTGCTGTTTTATCCATGTGCAGGTTAGGAGATAGCATGATATCTAGACTCTCCCACCAGCTAAGAAAAAACTGAAAACTAGCTACAAAGCCTGTATAGAGGGAAACTGGTGAAAAATACATATTTTATAATGGGCAGATATAGTGTTATTCCTCATGCAGCTTGTTCTGAAAAGTCATCTGAAAAGAAATGTCCACCATTTAACACCACTTTGATTTTCAATCAATGTTGAACGCAGTCAGTAGAGCTCTGGATCTCCTGCATAGACATAGATTAAAATGATAAGGTTTTGGCTCTTTACTGCCACCACTAGAGAAAGCTTATTAGATACTGGTTATATAATTAACATAATGACAATACAGTATGCAGTAAGCTCCAGAGCTCCCCCTAGCGGTGGCTGCAGACAGTATTTGTGTAATTTAAATCTACTGGGCTGATTTATTAAGACCAGCATTTTAAACTCCAGTTTTAATGAGCAGCCCTCCTCTTGGAAGATGCACCTAACTTATTAAGAGCTGCATGCCTTCTAATGTATTACCGTAGGCGCATTTCATTCTCTTAAAGAGGAAATCTATAAAACTATGCTAGCTATGAGCTGGTGTAAATATCACCTATAATTTATGATAGTTTTTAAGTATAACTTATAGTAAAGGCGACAGGCCATCGTAGCTACACGTCTGCATTTAAGTGCATTCACTTTTTAAAAAGTGATAAAAGGAGCTGCCTGCACACGGGCGGAAATCCCGCGGCGGGATTTCCGCCACTGAAAGTTTGCATAGGAGTGCATTACAATACGCACTCCTATGCAGACGGCCGTGGTTTGGCCGTGCGAAATCTCCTATTTTTGTGCGGGGCACGCACTCACCCGGCTGCCGGCTCCGGTCTGCGCATGCGCCGGCTGCGCCGCAGCCGGCACATGACAGAGCCGGGGCCACCAGGCGCGGGTGAGTACACGCTCGTCCCTGCAGGCTCTCGGGTCGGGTCCCGCGGCGAAAATTCTCGCTGCCGGATCCGACCTGCTCATCTGCAGGTGGCCTAAATCTTCAAAAAAATTGCAATTTTTGTTTATAGGACTTAATAAATGTCGCCCTATGTTTATGCAAGGGATTTGGATCACTGCATCTGAAAAAAAAGTTGTGACAACTTTAAAAATATTACTAAATTAAAGGGAACCTGTCACTAACTATAAGCACCATAAACTGAAATCAATGAGAGCGTTGTACTGCATTTTGCGCGGTGTTTAAAACACCATGCTAATCATTGTAAAAAGCAGGCTGTGTGAGAGCGAACAGGCAGAGAGATCAAATTAACTGAAAGTGGCCATATAGTTCACCTTCAATAGCTGTGAGTCAAACACTCATTTGGCCGTCAGCTATACCTCCCAACCCCCACACACATTCACACTAGCCTCTGGCTGAGGCTTGTGCCACAAAGGAAGTGGCCTGTTGAAGCTCAACATTCCTGACACTTCTTTCACTAATATTGACCATCCGGAGAGAGTCAAAACACCCCCATACAAATTGGATAGCTGCCAGCCTTGCTGAAATCAGCTGGTTGGGCTGACAGTCATCTAATGTGTATTGTCACCTTAAAGTGGTTGTGCCAACTTATAAAGTTATGCATGTCAACTCATTCTTTTAATTGGAAGTGGCAGAGATTTCCAAGTGCTTGTACTCAGCAATTTCCAATGCTCTATTCATACAAATGGGGCTGCCACATGGCTAATTTTTGCCACATTCCCTGCAGCGGAAATCCGCAGCGCAATAACACAGCTATAGAACCTAATAGCTTTTCTGCCTGTCAATGCTCACACGCGTGATTCTACCGTGGATTTCCACTGCAGGAAAAAAACAAATCGCAGCATGCTCTATTTCATCGCGTTTTTCCGCAGTGGAGGTCTCCATTAATAGAGTATTAATGTAGCCTGTGGAAAAAACGCACGTTTTTCCGCGATCACCAGTGGGGACTTTTTGTTTACCACCATGATACTGCCGCAGCATAAATCCGTGGGAGCATCCCGCTCTGTCCGTGGGAGCATCCCGCTCTGTCCGTGGGAGCATCCCGCTCTGTCCGTGGGCATGAGCCCTTAAAGTGTTTCTCGCTCCTATCAGCAAGAAACTGTATTATTTATTGTAAGCAATTTAAAGGCTGTGAACACCTTTTAGAGACATTTTTGGCTGCATTATGAGGTTATGTTCACACCAGCATGTTTTTGAATGATCCGGTTTTATTAAAAACGGAAATATCTCTAAGCTTTCCACTTACATCCACTTTTCAGCATGGTGGTGCTTCTTTAATGAATGTGGCTCAGTGGTTAGCACTGTTGCCCTGCAATGCTGATGTTCTAGGTTCTGATCTCATCAAGAGCAACACCAACTTTGAAAATTCCTATCCAGCCATCAACCTTGGTAAGATTTGAACGCCCAACTCAAGCACTGCAAGGCAGCAGTGCTAACAACTGAGCCACCACACTTCTTTCAATGCCACAGAAATAGAAAATCAAGAAGAATAAACACAAAGAGATTATAAAAAGCTAATACATACATCACCCTTGGTCAGATTTGAACCTACAATTCCGGCACTGCATGGCAGCAGTAGTAATGACTGATCTAACATGCTTGAGAAGAATAAACACAATGAGAACATACAGGAAATTGTAAAGTATTATAAACTAAGCGCTTATCTACTGTGACTTCAATGAGGGTAAAGACCTAAGTGACTCTACTTTCACTTGTCTATAGCAACACATCAGCAGCAGTCAACAAAGTATTTGCAACATATTAACCAAGGATGATCTATAGTCACAGATTGAGTATATAAAAAGATACGTTGTCATAGGCACAATGATTCAAAGATGCATTTTTAGTGAACAGCTTATGTGTAATAAATGCAGTGCATATGTGTATGCACTCCAGCTTCTATGGAACCTCATATTTGAAGGACCAAGGTAAGGTAGAACCACCATTGTTTGCCAGACAAGGCCTGCAATGCTTAGGTCAGGGCATTGTATAGCATATACAGCTGCTGCAGCAAAACCTCAAAAGATGCCTTTCTATCAGTCAATAAGTGACTAACATAAATTTCCCACTTCCTTTTGAAAAAATAGGTTCTGCAGCAGCTGAGGCAATACTGTGCCAAAGTTGTTAGAAAACACTGTCACATATTCTCAAATAGTGCCTTTGTTAGAAATCAGTGGAACAGAGTCTGCAGAGCACTCGGTGTACAGAACAACTGTCTAATCATTGCCCTAGGGCAGGGGTGTCAAACTCATTTTCACTGAGGGCCACATCGGGCTTATGGTGACCTTCAAAGGGCCGATTGTAAGACAGTATAGTAAGGGCCTGTTCACACAAGCGTATTTGCGTACATAATATGCAGTGAATAGAAGCCATTGATTTCAGTGAGTTCAGTCACATGATGTACATTTTCACACAGCATGACCTATTTTGTTGCGTACTACGCACTCCAATAGGCCATTGAAGTGAATGGGCCGTGCAAATATGTGGTGAATGCGCAGGAAACCTATGTATTCACTGCATATTTGGGCACCATCTCAGTGGGCCCATCTGCGTTCTTTTTTCCGTGCCTAAATATGCAGGCATTAGCAATTTTTGATTGCGCAAATACACAGCGTATTTGTGCTACCGAAATACCCATGTGAACAAGCCCTAATAGTGACCCCCCCAGCAGCCACCATTATCCCCCCCCCTCAGAAGCCACCATTAAACCCCCCCCCTCTCAGCAGCCACCATTAACCCCCCCTCTCAGCAGCCACCATTAACCCCCCCCCCTCAGCCACCATTAACCCCCCCCCTCAGCCACCATTTACCCCCCTCCTCCAGCAGCCACCATTTACCCCCCCTCTCAGCAGCCACCATTAACCCCCCCCTCTCAGCAGCCACCATTAACCCCCCCTTAGCAGCCACCATTAACCCCCCCCCTTAGCAGCCACCATTAACCCCCCCCCCTTAGCAGCCACCATTAACCCCCCCCCCCCCTTAGCAGCCACCATTAACCCCCCCTCTCAGCAGCCACCATTAACCCCCCCTCTCAGCAGCCACCATTAACCCCCCCTCTCAGCAGCCACCATTAACCCCCCCTCTCAGCAGCCACCATTAACCCCCCCTCTCAGCAGCCACCATTAACCCCCCCTCTCAGCAGCCACCATTAACCCCCCCTCTCAGCAGCCACCATTAACTCCCCCCTCTCAGCAGCCACCATTAACTCCCCCCTCTCAGCAGCCACCATTAACTCCCCCCTCTCAGCAGCCACCATTAACTCCCCCCTCTCAGCAGCCACCATTAACTCCCCCCTCTCAGCAGCCACCATTAACTCCCCCCTCTCAGCAGCCACCATTAACTCCCCCCTCTCAGCAGCCACCATTAACCCCCCCTCTCAGCAGCCACCATTAACCCCCCCTCTCAGCAGCCACCATTAACCCCCCCTCTCTCAGCAGTCACCATTAACCCCCCCCCCCCAGCAGCAACCATTAATACCATTAACACCCCCCTCGGCAGCAACCACTAAATCCCCCCCCCCCCCCCCCAGCAGCCACCATTAGCCCCCCTAAACCACATACTTACCTCCTCCTTGCTGTCTGCGCTGCTTCCCCTCCGCTCACATATTAACATTTTCCACATCACTTCTGCTTATTCAGCAGTTCCAGCAGCCTGATTGGTTGTTTGGGTTGGCTGATTCACCAAGCAACCAATCAGGTTGCTGGAATTGCTGAATAGGGCAGAAGTGTTGTGAAAAATGTTAATATGCCAGCGGGGAGCTGCAGCACTCCAGCTGGTAATAGCTTAGTGGTGAGCAGCGTCGGCACGCCGCGGGCCACATGAAACGAGGCAGCGGGCCGGATTCGGCCCGCGGGCCTTGTGTTTGACACATGTGCCCTAGGGAAAGCAATTGCACCCCATGAAATTGTTGTCTCTTGGGTTGAAGCGGTACGTCACACTCCTGAGAGCCACAGCCAGTCCTAAAGCCAGCAGTTAGGCATCATTGGCCTAGGGTTATCATTGATTTTATTAACAGTTTCCTATAAGATTATGGTTTTGAAATTAATTATACATTTACATTATTAATTAAAAATAAGAACATTGCAATGTCTATAAAATTAAGGTAGTTTTTTATATATATAATGTGTACATGATTTGTAAGAAGAAATGTATATAGACCTAAAGCCTAAGCCTGGGCTCACATGAGCGGTCTGGACTCCACATGCAGGAGATCCGCAGCAGATCCGGCTGTGAGCCCGGCCGATGACCCTGTGTACTCGTCTCCACTGTATTGTGAATGACAGAGGTGGCTCATGTACAGTACAAGGCTTTTCATTTGTTTGTATTCCCCGCGCCATTGCTTAGCGATGACGTGGGTAATCGCAGCCCATATGCAGTGTTATTTGCGAATAGGCTGCGGGTCGGACGACCTACACTGACCTCAATGAAGGCTAACTGCACGGATTCTGTAGCAAAATAGAGTAAGTTGAGATTTGCATTCAGCTCACAGAATATGCAATTTGTATCCACAAGTGTGACTAAAAAAGCAAAAATGCATGCCTTTCAATACCCGCATTTTACCTTGGACAGCAATCGCGGAATCCACAATCGAAATATGCCCGTGTGAGCCCAGCCTTACTTAAAAAAAGGGAAAAGATCCAGCGTCTAAGGATGCTTTTAGACAGAATAATTACTGTTCAAGGAATCGCTCAAGAGAGCAAAAGTGAACGGTAATCATTTAGTCTAAACGTGAGCCAATGACTGAATGTCGAATGAGAATTGTTCGCTTCTTGCTCGTCATTCATTTTCTGCAGGCATAAAAATCACCGTTGGCTCATTCGCTTATCGTTTGGTTTAAATAGCAATTGTTCAGCCGTTCTCACTTATACAGTGAAGTGAACGACTGAACAATTGCTCATTTGAACAAGCCAACCATGTATCTGCTGTATAAACAGGCTGGCCAAGAGCGAATGAGCCAATGGTGATGTCACCCATTTGTTTGCTCATGCCAACTAGAATCGGTTTGTCTAAAAGAAGCCTAAGTAAAAATGGCTTTATTTCAACTTGATTATAACCAGAATAAGAAAATCAATGACAGCGTTTCTTGTTGCCCTAAAAAAAGGCTACATAGAGCCCTTAGTCATAGGTGGTGTAAAGCCTAACTATAAATCTGAACAGTTTAACTTAATATCTCCCTCCTCCATGTTAAACTCAAAAAGTGCTGTGATATTGGGAGTGGTTTGGAGGGATTCACACACCAATCATAGAGCTGTGTTTGTGTAGTGGCCCAGAGCTGGGGTGTCTTTAGTTGGTATGTGTCTGTCTCATGAGTATTTGTCGTTTGTATATCAGTGTGTATTTCTGTATCTGTGTGTTCTATGTTGGTGCTAATAAGCTTTGTAGTGGCAAATCTGTCTAACTTGTTGTGTGTGGCATTGTAGGAGTTTAGGACAAGTTGGGAGGTGGAGTTGAGAGTAGAGGGAGAGTGCAGAGATGTAGTCGGTGGAGGAGGACGTGTCAGCAGGAGGCTGAAGCTTGTATTTGCTTCAGCCTGCGCAGAGCCGCAGACCTATCTCATTTGCATGGGATATATCTCCTCCGGGGACTGAAGCTCAGAGTGATTGTTCCTGCTATGACAAGTAGGAAGAAGTAACTAGCAAGTAAGGAGACACAGAGTTGTGTGTTGACCCACCGTGTCAGGAGTGTACTCCCAGGGATCGTTTATCAGAAAACTTAGACTGAAGACACCTAGATTTTGGGGTAAAAAGTGCCTCCTAGGAAACGAGTGTGTGTATAACAGAGTTGAATCAGAAGGAAGCCTGCCAGAAGTGTTATGTCTGAGACTGTCAATCTACTTTATTCTTGGAAAGTCAAAGTTGGATTATGTGAGTAAAGAAAAGCCGTGTACCTCTGATTGAAAATAATCTCTTTGTCTGTGGACTCTTTTATTTAACTGCAAGCAACCGTTTTCTATAAAAGAGGTACTGGCGTCACGTGACAACACCATTAGGACTAATTACCATCGTTTACATTTGCCTGTTCTTTTTGCACAGCACGCCATCAAGCTGGGCCATGTTCTGCCATTGTCGGGGAGAGATAGGAGAGCCACCTGTTGCAACCATCTTGAGAACCCCTTGGTCTCCTCCGCAATGGGCAGCTTTCTGCTCGGATGCCGCATTTGCTAACAGATAACACAGTGGAGACATTCTGATTTTACTTTCTTGACCAAATAGTAAGTCTACATGGTGAAACAATTCTATTTTCTCATATTACCATATCTACATTAACCACCATGTTTTTTCTATATAACACACAGTCCTGTGATGGCTAAACTAGCACCACAGCCCTATAAGTCTCCATAACACCCCTTATTCTGCTGCAAACCATGGTGTGGAGTGAAATATTGGGGGCAATTATAGTCACTTTTGAGTTTCTAGGCTTTGAGTTCAGTTAGGCATTAATCAATGCTTGGCTTCTTCAACAGGAACACACATCATAAATAATCCATCACAAATATACCAATATAAAAGCAGCCTTGTAAAACTCAATGGCCGTGAAATAGAAACCTCTGCCAGATGATCCTCTAAGGTTTGTCTTTCAGTTGACTGATGTTTTATTTTTTGTGCCTTTGTTTAGCTTCCAAGTAATCAATTATTTACAGTTTTTATGTCTCTTTTGCCTCTTTACTGTATACAGTGCATTGATACTATGAATACATTGAACTCAATATACAGAATATTCTATATTAAATGCAACACATAATCCATAGCGTTATCCCCTGACATGATTTTAGGTTATGAAAGCTGTTCATATAAGTCTTGTTTTAATACCCATTCATCCATCAGGAAAAAGGCTTAAGAATTGACAACTGATCTGTGTCAATCACATCTAACACCCCTCTAAGCTCTTATAAAAGATATTTTTTTCTGTGAAATCACCAGCCTGAGCGCCAGACATTTATTTCTCAGATGTTAAATTCCTTTCTAGAGCAAGTTGAAGCCACTAATTGAAATCACACAGGCTTCCAACAGCTTATAGCCACTCTGCTGTCAATACCTTTGGGTTTCTACTGAACCAGATAGATTTCAAGTGACAACCAAAACCTCAAAGGACTTTCCTACAGTGTTAATACATGAAAACACCTTGTTTCTTTTAACTAAATGTTAATGTAATATCAGTGATCTGGAAAGAAATATGTCTCAAAATGTACCATAAATGACGGGTCATAAATGGCAGTTTGCTAATAGACTGCAGTACAATATTGAGTATGTATTAATACAAAATGCTCCCTTTGCAACAAACACAATAAGACAAATATTTACAGTATCCTTATTTAAAGAGTTCCTTTATCACAACACCTCCCCATAGTCATCAAATTGGACAAGTAATATAGAACCCATCTCGATTCTGTCTCCCCAAACTGATAGCATGGCTTGGGCCGGGCATTAGGGATGATGTTGGAGAGGTCATTCTGCAGCTCTTGTCCTATGTGAAAAAAGCACTTCTATTATAACATAGATGAACACACAATGGGTGTCCATCATGGATTCCACAACCTTTTTTGCCAAATAAAGAAAGGTATATACTCAACACCCGCACCTCCCTCTGAAAGCAGACTATTTGACAGCGTTATCCCTTAAAGAGGCTATGTCATCTCTTGGAGGGCAATGAGTAATTTGATTGATGTAAACATTTGGTTAGTGTTGCTAGTAATCTGCTGCAGTAATCAGTGCTGGGTCCTAGGTTCTAATCCCTTCATAGATATCGTCTGTGAGAACCTTGAAAGACTCCATCCAGATGTTGACTTTGGTCTGATTTGAACCTACAACTTCAGCACTGGAAGCAACATTTGTCTGTCCTGCTCTAGAGAAGAACAAGAATAAACACAAAGAAAACATAAAAACACCATCCAGATGTTGCCCTTGGACAGAGTTGAACCTAGAACTCCAGAACTACAAGGCAACAGTGCTAATGGCTGAGCCACCATACGTGTTCTTCCTTCTTTCTCTTTCTTCTTCCTTCTCCTCCTCCAGTGAAGGCAAATAAGAAGTATGAGAAGGAAGTGGATAAGGAAGAAAAAAGGGAAGGAAAAAAATCTTATTTTCCTTCTCCTTTTTCCCTCCTTCTCCTTCTACAGAAAAGAAGAAACAGAGGGAGGAATTGGGTGGCTCAGTGGCTAAATCTATTGCATTTATTGCTGGGGTTCTAGTTTCATGGCTTATTATCGACATATGTATGGAGTTTATATGTTCTCTTTGTGTTTATTATTCTTGTTCTTCTCCATTTTCTCCTCCTCTGGAAAAGGGAGAAGAAAGAAGAAATGAGCTGGCTCAGTTGTTAGCACTACAGCTTTGCAGTGCTGGAATTTTAGGTTCAAATCTGACTAGAGGCAACATCTAGATAAAGCTTTTCAAAGTCTTTGCAGATGTTATCTCTGAAGGGGTTTAAACCTAGGACCACAGCATTGAAAGGCAACAGTGTTACCAACTGAGCCACATTCATTGAAAAAAATACACCCAACCAATGGGAAGCTCAAACCTGCAGATTTCACAAAGGTAACAAACTTGTGTCAATAACTAAAGATAATAAGTGTATCCAACTTGTATAGGACCCAACTAGAGGGATGGCCATTTTGGGCTTTATGTTAACCAACAGACCTGATAAAATAACAGTGATGTGGGTTGAGGGGCACCTGGGAAATAGTGACCTTAACCCCTTGCCTGACTCTATCGTCTGGCATGCGTTCGAGAGAAAAAAATTTAATCTGTCTCCGACGCATGCCATGCGATACGCAAGAGCAGCTTGGGCCCTATTGAAATCAATAGGCGATGATCATTATCTGCAGCCACTGCTGTAACAGCAGTGACAGAGGATTTCTTCACCTCTGCGGGGAGTCCCCTCATCGCTGCACACTATGACAGTGCTGTCAGTGTTCATTGATGAGGGGACTCCCTGTGGCAATGATTTTCGGGGGGAAGCCTTGAAATATAATCCCGTCCCCGAAAATCATCCCAAACGTGTGTAAAAAATAAAAAATATATATATGAATTGCCAAGAGCTGCCTGTGATTGGCTGAGTGCTGTGACCAATCACAGGCAGCACTTAGCTGTCATTCACTGCATGGCTGAGAGCTGCGTGGGATTGGCTGAGCGCTCAGCCAATCAGATACAGCGCTTTCAGCAGGCGGGGATTTTACTGAAAGATCTTCCGTACAGAGCCTGGATGCAAAGCGGCAAGACCCGCCAGACCACGACAGCGGCAGAGTTGTGAGTATATATATTTTTTTTTTCATTTTTTACACACGTTTGGGATGATTTTCAGGGAAGGGATTATATTTCAAGCCCTTCCCCGAAAATCCCTGCAGGGCTTTCCAGCAGCCCATTGCTTTCAATGGGACTGCAGAAGCGCCGGTCCCATTGAAAGCAATGGGAGAACACTGTGATCCTCTGTCACAGTTGTGGCAGGGGATTCTTTACTCCCCGTGGGTAGTCACCTTGTCACTGAACACTGTGACAGTGCAGTCACAGTGTTCAGTGACAAGGGGACTGCCCGCTGGGAAATATTGACACACACCACTGACCTATGGTGCACGGACAAGTGACCACACCACAGGGAACCACTGATTTTAATAGATACGTGGTTTTGTGCGCACCAATGTACGCATACGCTCGTGTGAATGCACCCAAAGTGTTTGTCTGCAAATGACATGATCATATGATCGAGGATCTATTCCTCAATAAATGAGGGCACAACCAAGTCATACAGGTTATTTTTGTACCGTTTTAATGATATCTCCCAGTTTACAGTCTCCTCGATAACTAGTGGCATTCCACAATTACAACTGGAGGCGAGATTGGAGCCACAACGGCATATAAAAATGTGGTGTTAATTGCCTGCCAGTATGTTTTGTGTTCTATGAGGCTTGACAAAGGTCGCATGAGGCCAAAACATTGTCGTCTGCAGCCTTTTTTTTAAATGATGGCTGAATAAAAGGCTACGTTTTACACATATGCAATGGTGCCTTGGATTTTGTTTTTTATGTGATAATGTGAGTTAAATCAACACACTAAGTTCAGCATAGAAGACTGTAAGTGGTGCATGAGGTTTATACCATTGATGGGAACTATAGATGGCCATACACTTAATGGCTGGTCAGGCAATCCAATGAAATTGGTGAATTTGCCAGACTTTTTTCTAATATGGATGCTCTGTTTAGCATTTGCCAATACTGTATGAGATATATACATACGGTATATATAAAATAATCAAACTATATTCGCAAATGTCCACGGGCAAGGTGGAATATTGCTAGCAATATTCCGCCGCCCAGGAGCAGGGGAAAAAACTGACAGTTCTCTGCAATGAGCCCATCTGATAGATAGGCGCACGGCGGAGAATCGCGGCAAATCGCAGCATGCAGAGTTCATGGACAGGGGGCTATGCTTTCCATAGCAACGCTATGGAAAGCGTGCACTGCATTACTCACAGCTGGATTTTCACAGCGAGTAACGCAATGCACTATCGTCCGTGGACAGGAGCCCTTAAACTGAGCATCAATATTATATAAAAGTCTGGCAAGCTCACCAATTTCATTGGGATTATCCAACAACCACTGATGTTGAGGAAGAACAGGATGCATATATATGCCATATATATATATTTATATAAAGTTGGACATAAGTTTGCTTTGACGACCAAAATCTGGTTTATTAAGAGTTGCATCAAGTTTGCTAATCATTGTTAAATCCAAATTGCTTGGCTTAATTGAAAATGGAGGTAAAATATCTACTTGCTGGCTAGGAGATCAGGTGCTTTTGGCTTTAGGAATGTTCCTTCTCTTTTTTTCCATATTAGCCAAAAAAGCCTAATTTTTAATTCATCTTTTTAAATTACTAAGGCCTCATGTCCACGGGGAAAATCAGATCCGCTGCAGATTCTCAATGGAGAATCTGCAGCGGGTCCCTCCTGCCCCGCGGACATGAGCGCCGAAAATAGCAATTTTAAAAGCATTTACCTATCCGGCGCGGGCGGGGAAGGTCAGCTGTTCCTCACGGCCGGATCTTCATTTTCGGCCGGCGGATGAATTCCTGACGCCGGCGGCACGTCGCCGGCACGTCGTCAACGTGCCGCGCGCATGCGCCGGGCACATCCGCCGAGCCGAAGCAAGGGAGATGCGGCCGTGAGGAAGAGGAGACCTTCCCGGTCCGCTACGGATGGTAAATACTTTAAATTCCTATTTTAGGTCTCCCGCGGATCCGGACGGCTTACATAGGCTTCAATAGAAGCCCGCGGGAGCCGTCCCCGCGGGAGACCCGCACGAAAATGGAGCATGGTCCAGATTTTTCCATGCTCCATTTTTAAAAAAATCCCTTTTACTGACGATCCGCGGGTATTTATCTACCCGCGGGTGGTCAATGCATCCCTACGGGATGCGGATCCGCATGCGGGAGATCCGCTGCGGATCTTAAATCATATTTTGCCCGTGGACATGAGCCCTAAATATTCTACACTCAGAATCACCTACAAGGGGAGCAGAGGCTGCAGTCATGTATGGCCCGTAGGTTTCTCTGTCACAGAACAGGAAACAGGAATATTACTTGCTGTTGCACATCACACACAGGAGCTGCATCAGTACATACAGAATCAGGTCAGACTTACATGACCGCTTTTCCTGCATGCTGCGCACGTATCTCTCGCGTGCAAACATGCAGTAAGTATGCAATGAAAATTTTTACTTGTTTCGTGCCGCCAATCCCCGTACACTATCTTGGCATGTATGTACACATAATACGCGCCAAGATAGAAAATGCTGTGGTTTTTTTGCGTGTGTATTTTGCACAGCTCATGTGTGCAGCACACCTAATGTGTATGGGAGATTACTACTTCACAGGTAGTACGCAATGCTCATATAGTCGTGCGAGCCTAGCCTTAACCATTAAGTTATTCCAGTGGAGCTATTACTATTCCTCGCTCTTGACTGTATGTGCATTCTTCTCCCTTCTCCTTGGGGTTAATTGTGCATAGAGTTCTTAGAGCAGCACTGCAGGCTTCAAGTAGATGCAAATTAGAAAATATATTTTCCGTTTCAGCCCCGATGAAGGACTAAAGCCGAAACATTACGGCTATAGTTGTATTATGTTTTTAATGGAACCTGCATCATTATATGTAGTTCCAACTGAAGTTTAGCGTGCTGTTCTAGCAATGAACTCCCTGTAAGATTATTTCAGGAACATAGGGCAGTTACTGTTATCAGTGTAGTAATATATATGTGTCAAATTGAAAATTGATTGATGATTTATTCCAGTATTCCTTTACATGTTCTTCTTTATAACAGCCCGATACATGGGAATCTCATTTTTTACAGTAGACGTTTAAGACTACTAGATTCCATCTTGGTATGTGTCATTTTACAAGAAAATATAGCGGTGTATGATGTGCTATTTTTTCCTGCCATTTATGACACGACCTCCGGGACAGAAAAAATAAATTAAAGTTTGAATAGAGCCTTAGGGCGGCTTCACATGGGCGTATTTGCGTGCACAATCAGAAAATAGAATAAAATTAGTGCATTCTCGTTTTCTTTTTTTGCGCATACATTTTGCATGCGTGAAAAAATGCAGCATGCTATACTTTTGTGCACATTTGCACACCAAATATCCCCATAGAAGTCTATGGGGGATGCACAAAAGTGTACATAATGCGCAAGGGAATGCCTAAAACACTGCGCAATTCCACAAGAAAAAAACACAGTTGAAATGCATTAGGATAAATAGACATTTAAATCACGGCAACATGCCCTGCTAGCGCGAAAAGTATAGTAAAATACGCTGATATGCAAAAAAAGGCTCATTGCGCGCAAAAACACATATGCCCATGTGAAGTTGCCCTCAAATTAAGACCTTGATCAAGTCCGACTGCATAAACTATAGTCTGCTCCTGAGCTGTAGGCATTTTTACACGTGCCCACCAATGCCATAAAAACGCATGAACAGGTTCACAAATCTGTCTCCCCCTTCCTTCCCTCTCGCTGACTCACCTCCTCCACTCTGGCTGTTTGCAATGGGAGAGGGCGGGGTGGGGGTGGAGCTAGGCTTCCGCCACTTGTCTGCAGCCAGCAATAGGAGAGGCAGGATGGAGCTTTGCTCTGCCCTGTACCGCCCCCTCCCATTGCAAACAGCCAGAGGGGAGGAGAGAGGAGGAGAGAAGGGGGAGGAAGTGTAGCAGTCACACTGCTAAACTTCCTCCCGCCTCCCTTCTCCAGCTGCTGTCATTGGCTCCCATAGGAGTCTATGCAGCGGCTCACGTGTTCCGGGCAGAAAGATAGTTCCAGGACTATCTTTGCTGCCTGGCTTAAAAGCACCCAGCACTATATTGGCCATCTGGGGCTTTTACGCCACGGGAATGCGTCTGTGTTATCTGATGCATTGGAATCCAATGCATTGGACGGTAGTGTATATTGGCCGGCCTTGAAAAACATCGGACGATATACGCTCGTGTGAATAAGCCCTGAGCAACAGAAGCTCTTCCTCATAGGAGCACACACAGGCAATTTAAGACTCCTGAGCGCAATGCAAAATCTACAACAGGGCCACCACCTAAGCCTTTGGGACCCTTTAGGCATGATGGCCCAGGTACAACTGCTGCATCTGCATTTGATATAGCTACTCCATGGAAAGTCCAAGATCAAAATATAAGTTCTAAAATAACTATAGTGCAAGTGAGGGACCAAAGTAAGGACATAGTATTCCAAGCAGAAGATCCACAACACTGGCAACAAATATTTACAATGAATGATACACATTTTACTTATTTATCCAACATAGAATACATTCGACATATGAAAAACTCATATCCAAAACGTTAGAGTAGAATAATGCAACAATCACTGTTGGCCGTTGCATCATTCTACTATAAAGCCTTGCATATGAGTTTTTCATATGTCGAATGTTTTACATGTTTTATAAATAAATTTGAAATCTGCAACATTTATTGCAAATATTTGCCAAGAGTAATGTGGATTTTGTGCCTGGAATACTCCATGCAATATTGTTAAATAATGAAATGGTAAGGACTAGAGATGAGCGAGCACCAAAATGCTCGGGTGCTCGTTACTCGGGACGAAATTTTTGCGATGCTCGAGGGTTCGTTTCGAGTAATGAACCCCATTGAAGTCAATGGGCGACCTGAGCATTTTTGTATATCGCCGATGCTCGCTAAGGTTTCCATTTGTGAAAATCTGGGCAATTCAAGAAAGTGATGGGAACGACACAGCAACGGATAGGGCAGGCGAAGGGCTACATGTTGGGCTACATCTCAAGTTCCCAGGTCCCACTATTAAGCCACAATAGCGGCAAGAGTGCCCCCCCCCAACAATTTTTACTTCTGAAAAGCCCTCATTAGCAATGCATACCTTAGCTAAGCACCACACTACCTCCAACAAAGCACAATCAATGCCTGCATGACACTTCGCTGCCACTTCTCCTGGGTTACATGCTGCCCAACCCCCCCCCCCCCCCCCGCACGACCCAGTGTCCACAGCGCACACCAAACTGTCCCTGCGCAGCCTTCAGCTGCCCTCATGCCACACCACCCTCATGTCTATTTATAAGTGCGTCTGCCATGAGGAGGAACCGCAGGCACACACTGCAGAGGGTTGGCACGGCTAGGCAGCGACCCTCTTTAAAAGGGGCGGGGCGATAGCCCACAATGCTGTACAGAAGCAATGAGAAATATAATCCTGTGCCACCGCCATCAGGAGCTGCACACGTGGGCATAGCAATGGGGAACCTATGTGCCACACACTATTCATTCTGTCAAGGTGTCTGCATGCCCCAGTCAGACCGCGTTTTTTTATAAATAGTCACAGGCAGGTACAACTCCGCAATGGGAATTCCGTGTGCACCCACAGCATGGGTGGCTCCCTGGAACCCACCGGCTGTACATAAATGTATCCCATTGCAGTGCCCTGGACAGCAGAGCTAACGTCAGATTAAATGCAGGTGGGCTTCGGCCCACACTGCATGCCCCAACCTGACCGGGGTTTTTAATTCATAGACACAGGCAGGTACAACTCCCTATTGTGAAGTCCCTGTGGACCGACAGCATGGGTGGGTGCCAGGAAGCCACCGGCGGTACATAAATATATCCCATTGCATTGCCCATCACAGCTGAGGTAATGTCATGTTTAATGCAGGTGGGCTTCAGCCAACACTGCATGCCCCAGTCAGACTGGGGTTCTTTATAAGTAGACACAGGCAGGTACAACTCCCTATTGTGAAGTCCGTGTGGACCGACAGCATGGGAGGGTCCCAGGAAGCCACAGGCGGTACATAAATAAATCCCATTGCATTGCCCAGCACAGCTGAGGTAATGTCATGTTTAATGCAGGTGGGCTTCGGCCCACACTGCATGCCCCAGTCAGACTGGGGTTCTTTAGAAGTGGACACATGCAGTTACAACTCCGTGTGGACCGACAGCATGGGTGGCTCCCTGGAACCCACTGGCGGTTCATAAATATATCCCATTGCAGTGCCCAGCACAGCTGAGGTAATGTCATGTTTAATGCAGGTGGGCTTCGGCCCACACTTCATGCCCCAGTCAGACTGGGGTTCTTTAGAAGTGGACACATGCAGTTACAACTCCGTGTGGACCGACAGCATGGGTGGGTGCCAGGAAGCCACCGGCGGTACATAAATATATCCCATTGCAGTGCCCAGCACAGCTGATGTAATGTCAGCTTTAATGCAGGTGGGCAAAAAATTTATTGGATTACACTGTAGGCGAGGGCCCCAAAAAATTGGTGTACCAACAGTACTAATGTACGTCAGAAAAATTGCCCATGCCCAACCAAGAGGGCAGGTGATACCCATTAATCGCTTTGGTTAATGTGGCTTAATTTGTAACTAGGCCTGGAGGCAGTCCAGTTAAAATAAAAATTGGTTCAGGTGCAAGTTTCAACGCTTTAATGAGCATTGAAACGTATAAAAATTGTTTACAAAAATTATATGACTGAGCCTTGTGGGCCTAAGAAAAATTGCCCTTTCGGCGTGATTACATGAGGTTTCAGGAGGAGGAGCAGGAGGAGGAGGATGAATATTGTACACAGATTGATGAAGCTAAAAGGTCCACGTTTTTGATCGTGATAGAGAACAATGCTTCCATCCGTGGGTGCAGCCTACGTATTGTTTAGGTATCGCTGCTGTCCGCTGGTGGAGAAGAGAAGTCTGGGGAAATCCAGGCTTTGTTCATCTTGATGAGTGTAAGCCTGTCGGCACTGTCGGTTGACAGGCGGGTACGCTTATCTGTGATGATTCCCCCAGCCGCACTAAACACCCTCTCTGACAAGACGCTAGCCGCAGGACAAGCAAGCACCTCCAGGGCATACAGCGCGAGTTCAGGCCACGTGTCCAGCTCCGACACCCAGTAGTCGTAGGGGGCAGAGGCGTCACGGAGGACGGTCATGCGATCGGCTACGTACTCCCTCACCATCCTTTTACAGTGCTCCCGCCGACTCAGCCTTGACTGGGGAGTGGTGACACAGTCTTGCTGGGGAGCCAGAAAGCTGTCAAAGGCCTTAGAGAGTGTTCCCCTGCTGTGCTGTACATGCTGCCTGATCTCCGCGCCTCCCCTGCTACCTGGCCCTCGGAACTGCGCCTTTGGCCACTAGTGCTGTCGGATGGGAATTTTACCATCAGTTTGTCCACCAGGGTCCTGTGGTATAGCATCACTCTCGAGCCCCTTTCCTCTTTGGGTATGAGAGTGGAAAGGTTCTCCTTATACCGTGGGTCGAGCAGTGTGTACACCCAGTAATCCGTAGTGGCCAGAATGCGTGTAACGCGAGGGTCACGAGAAAGGCATCCTAACATGAAGTCAGCCATGTGTGCCAGGGTACCTGTACGCAACACATGGCTGTCCTCACTAGGAAGATCACTTTCAGGATCCTCCTCCTCCCCCTCAGGCCATACACGCTGAAAGGATGACAGGCAAGCAGCATGGGTACCCTCAGCAGTGGGCCAAACTGTTTCTTCCCCCTCCTCCTCATCCTCCTCATGCTCCTCCTCCTCAACGAGCTGAGATATAGACAGGAGGGTGCTCTGACTATCCAGCGACATACTGTCTTCCCACGCCTCTGTTTCCGAGCGCAAAGCGTCTGCCTTTATGCTTTGCAGGGAACTTCTCAAGAGGCATAGCAGAGGAATGGTGACGCTAATGATTGCAGCATCGCCGCTCACCATCTGGGTAGACTCCTCAAAGTTTCCAAGGACCTGGCAGATGGCTGCCAACCAGGCCCACGACCATGCCCGGTTGGAGGCTCAGCGGCGCAAGCCAGCGGTCGGTCTGCTCTGTCAGACCCTGCAGCAGTTTGTGGGCCGTGTGCCTCTTCTCTCCTAAGCTGAGTAGTTTCAGCACGGCCTGCTGACGCTTGACCACCGCTGTGCTGCCGTGCCGCGCGACACCGACTGCTGGCGACGTGCTGCTGCTGACACATCTTGATTGCGAGACAGAGGTTGCGTAGGAGGAGGAGGAGGGTGGTTTAGTGGAGGAAGCATACACTGCCGCAGATACCACCACCGAGCTGGGGCCCGCAATTCTGGGGGTGGGTAGGACATGAGCGGTCCCAGGCTCTGACTCTGTCCCAGCCTCCAATATATTCACTCAATGTGCCGTCAGGGAGATATAGTGGCCCTGCCCGCCTGTGCTTGTCCACGTGTCCGTTGTTAAGTGGACCTTGGCAGTAACCGCGTTGGTGAGGGCACGTACAATGTTGTGGGAGACGTGGTCATGCAGGGCTGGGGCGGCACATTGGGAAAAGTAGTGGCGACTGGGAACTGAGTAGCGCGGGGCCGCCGCCGCCATCATACCTTTGAAAGCCTCCGTTTCCACAACCCTATACGGCAGCATCTCCAGGCTGATAAATTTGGCTATGTGCACGTTTAACGCTTGAGCGTGCGAGTGCGTGGCGGCGTACTTGCGCTTGCGCTCCAACACTTGCGCTAGCGACGGCTGGACGGTGCGCTGAGAGACATTGGTGGATGGGGCCGAGGTCAGCGGAGTTGAGGGTGTGGGTGCAGGCCAGGAGACGGTAGTGCCTGTGTCCTGAGAGGGGAGTTGGATCTCAGTGGCAGGTTGGGGCACAGGGGGAGAGGCAGCGGTGCAAACCGGAGGTGGTGAACGGCCTTCGTCCCACCTTGTGGGATGCTTGGCCATCATATGTCTGCACATGCTGGTGGTGGTGAGGCTGGTGGTGGTGGCTCCCCGGCTGATCTTGGCGCGACAAAGGTTGCACACCACTGTTCGTCGGTCGTCTGCACTCTCAGTGAAAAACTGCCAGACCTTTGAGCACCTCGGCCTCTGCAGGGTGGCATGGCGCGAGGGGGCGCTTTGGGAAACAGTTGGTGGATTATTCGGTCTGGCCCTGCCTCTACCCCTGGCCACCGCACTGCCTCTTCCAACCTGCCCTGCTGCTGCACTTGCCTCCCCCTCTGAAGACCTGTCCTCAGCAGGCGTAGCAAACCAGGTGGGGTCAGTCACCTCATCGTCCTGCTGCTCTTCCTCCGAATCCTCTGTGCGCTCCTCCCTCGTACTTACTCCAATTTCTACTACCTGAGAGATAGACAACTGTGTCTCATCGTCATCATCCTCCTCACCCACTGAAAGGTCTTGAGACAGTTGCCGGAAGTCCCCAGCCTCATCCCCCAGACCCCGGGAACTTTCCAAAGGTTGGGCATCGGTCACGACAAACTCCTCCAGTGGGAGAGGATTCGGTACCATTGCTGCCCATTCCGGGCAGGGGCCCGAGAACAGTTCCTGGGAGTCTGCCTGCTCCTCAGAATGTGTCATTGTAATGGAGTGAGGAGGCTGGGAGGAAGGAGGAGCAGCAGCCAGAGGATTCAGAGTTGCACCAGTGGACGGCGCAGAATTCTGGGTGGTCGATAGATTGCTGGATGCACTTTCTGACATCCACGACAGGACCTGCTCACACTGCTCATTTTCTAATAAAGGTCTACCGCGTGGACCCATTAATTGTGAGATGAATGTGGGGACGCCAGAAACGTGCCTCTCTCCTAATCCCGCAGCAGTCGGCTGCGATACACCAGGATCAGGAGCTCGGCCTGTGCCCACACCCTGACTTGGGCCTCCGCGTCCTCGCCCGCGTCCACGTCCTCTAGGCCTACCCCTACCCCTCAGCATGCTATATTACCAGTAGTGCAGAAACAGAACGCTGTAATTAAATGTGCCGCTTATTGGCCTGTGGTTGGAGGCTGACTTCCCTTACGGAACGCACAGCAGAGCCAGGAAACAATTTTGCGCACGCCTGTAGTGAGACGTAGGTGTGTATGACTGAGCTAGTGGAATTTACAGCGCAGAAGCAGTCAAGTGGCCAAAGGCCAGTAGTAGGCCTTAAGTATTTTGCTTCTATTTTTTTTAAATGCTGAGCTGATACAGCAGACGGATACTGTAGGCAGCGTATAATATTATGTATACTGTTTCCCTCTGGCGGGATGACGGCGGTGATGTAACGGAGACAGCAGAGCCAGGAAACAATTTTGCGCAAGCCTGCTGAAACGCTTAGCTGCGTATTAATTTGGACTACTACCCCCAGCAGACAGATACTGTAGGCAGCGTATAATATTATGTATACTGTTTCCCTCTGGCGGGATGATGGCAGTGATGTAACGGAGACCGCAGAGCCAGGAAACAATTTTGCGCAAGCCTGCTGAAACGCTTAGCTGCGTATTAATTTGGACTACTACCCCCAGCAGACAGATACTGTAGGCAGCGTATAATATTATGTATACTGTTTCCCTCTGGCGGGATGACGGCGGTGATGTAACGGAGACAGCAGAGCCAGGAAACAATTTTGCGCAAGCCTGCTGTAACGCTTAGCTGCGTATTAATTAGGACTACTACCCCCAGCCAACAGATACTGTAGGCAGCGTATAATATTATGTATACTGTTTCCCTCTGGCGGGATGACGGCGGTGATGTAACGGAGACAGCAGAGCCAGGAAACAATTTTGCGCAAGCCTGCTGTAACGCTTAGCTGCGTATTAATTAGGACTACTACCCCCAGCAGACAGAAACTGTAGGCAGCGTATAATATTATGTATACTGTTTCCCTCTGGCGGGATGACAGCGGTGATGTAACAGAGACAGCAGAGCCAGGAAACAATTTTGCGCAAGCCTGCTGTAACGCTTAGCTGCGTATTAATTAGGACTACTACCCCCAGCAGACAGATACTGTAGGCAGCGTATAATATTATGTATACTGTTGCCCTCTGGCGGGATTACGGCGGTGATGTAACGGAGACAGCAGAGCCAGGAAACAATTTTGCGCAAGCCTGCTGTAACGCTTAGCTGCGTATTAATTAGGACTACTACCCCCAGCAGACAGATACTGTAGGCAGCGTATAATATTATGTATACTGTTTCCCTCTGGCGGGATGACGGCGGTGATGTAACGGAGACAGCAGAGCCAGGAAACAATTTTGTGCAAGCCTGCTGTAACGCTTAGCTGCGTATTAATTAGGACTACTACCCCCAGCAGATAGATACTGTAGGCAGCGTATAATATTATGTATACTGTTTCCCTCTGGCGGGATGACGGCGGTGATGTAACGGAGACAGCAGAGCCAGGAAACAATTTTGCGCAAGCCTGCTGTAACGCTTAGCTGCGTATTAATTAGGACTACTACCCCCAGCAGACAGATACTGTAGGCAGCGTATAATATTATGTATACTGTTTCCCTCTGCCGGGATGACGGCGGTGATGTAACGGAGACAGCAGAGCCAGGAAACAATTTTGCGCAAGCCTGCTGTAACGCTTAGCTGCGTATTAATTAGGACTACTACCCCCAGCAGACACGCAGTAAACTGAAGACGGTCACAGGCAGCCCAAATATAGTATTTTTCCCTAATTTTTTTGAAAAAGCCCACTGCCTATATAGCCTGTATATCTCTTTCCCTGCCTCACCAGTACTGGCCCTATACTCTGTACAATGACTGCAGACTGAGGACGCAATGCTCTGCACGCTTGATATTCAAAAAAAAAATTGTGCAACACTGCTAAAAGTAGCCTCAACAGTACTGCACACGGTCAGATGTGGCCCTAAGAAGGACCGTTGGGGTTCTTGAAGCCTAAAATCACTCCTAACGCTCTCCCTATAGCAGCTCCAGCATCAGCAGCACTTTCCCTGATCTCTGTCAGAATGCATCTGTGGCGAGCCGCGGGAGGGGCCGATTTATATAATCGGGTGACACCTGATCTTGCCAGCCACTCACTGCAGGGGGGTGGTATAGGGCTTGAACCTCGCAGGGGGAAGTTGTAATGCCTTCCCTGTCTTTCTATTGGCCAGAAAAGCGCGCTAATGTCTCAGAGATGAAAGTGAAAGTAACTCGAACATCGCGTGGTGCTCGCCTCTAGTAATGAGCATCTCGAACACGCTAATACTCGAACGAGTATCAAGCTCGGAATAGTACATTCGCTCATCTCTAGTAAGGACGCTACCAGTCTCTTTTCATGCACATTCACTCCTATATGTCATCCCTCTCCCTTTAGTCTCTTTATGTCTGCAAATCACATAAAATCTATTTCGAACTATTTAGCATTTCACATACAAGTGTATTTCATTATCAAAATTCTGTGCTGACCCCTTAGACTTAAAGGGTTGTCCAGGACTTTTACTACTGACGATCTATCCTCAGGATAGGTCGTCCATAGTTGATTGGTGGTGGTCTGTTTATTCCTGGTCAGCTTATTTATAGTAGGAGCTGTGTCTGCAGTATCATACCGGACCGCTGCAATGTTTACAGCACTATCTGTTTCCACTGTTTTCCACAGTGACAGTGGGCCCAGGGATCAGCCGATTAACTATTAATGACCTAACCTGAGGAAACATAATAGGAAAGGTCCTAGAGAACCCCTTTAAATACATAGAAATATCATTTGCTACCTCAAAGCTATATTTCATGGCATGATGGCTGAACAATTAATAATAGATTCTACATTTAACTAAAGCAACATTGTACCCATTGTAGATGCAACACTGTATACAGCAACTATTTGAGCTGCAGAACAAGAGCTCTCTCTTGTGTATTTCTGGATATATATGGCTTAGAGAATTGGTTTATAAAAATAAAAAATATAAGGGCTTATTCACACGAGTGTATATCGACTAGCGTTTTCATGGCTGGCCAATACGCTACCATGTGATGCACAGGCTCAGCGTATATGCCGTGGGGCATATTCCCCTTCTCTTCCCCTTATTGGCTCACCTCCTCTGCAGTCAGCAATGTGAGGGGGCGGAGCTTAGATCCACCTCCATCCCGCCTCTTCCTATTGCAAATAGCGGCAAGGGGGGGAGAGGGAAAGAGAAGGGGGAGGGAGTTTAGCAGTCACGTTGCTAGGCTCCCTCTCACCTCCCTTCTCCGGCCACTGTCATTGGCTCCCATAGTAGTCAAGCTGACTTGCTGCCCGGCGTAAAAGCACCCATCCAGGGGGGCGCTTTTACACCGTGGGAATATGTTTGTGTGATGTGATGCATTAGAATCCATTGCATCACATGGTAGCATATATCAGACGGCCGTGAAAACGTCGGCCGATATACGCTCGTGTGAATAAGCCCAAATACAAATATTTATCATTATTATAGTAACAATACATATTGCCTATATACGTCTAATCCACTTCCAGAGCAGGTGACATCACTGTCATCCATTCTGCACTTTCACAAGTGTTGTGGTGTCTGTATATTGCAAACAGAACAATAGGGATCATAAAAGACTTACAATAAATAGAGGTAATATGATCACATAAATGGCTACCACTAGACAATTACTGCAGGAAAAACTTTAAACTAAATGGTAGCAAGCCAGCAGACTTATAAAGTAGTCTATGGTAATACTCTAGTATACATGATGTTCTTCTCAAGGAACCCTAGATACAGCTGAATACATGCAATGTACCATCTATCTATCTATCTATCTACCTATCTATCTATCTATCTATCTATCTATCTATCTATCTATCTATCTATCTATCTATCTATCTATCTATCTATCTATCTATCCGGCTATCATCATAGCTTAATACCTTATGACTATATAGATTGTAAGATAGCTTTAGCATTCATCAGTATATAAGAGGGGATTTACTTTATTAGTATAACAGTCAGCAAACAGCCGGATGTATTTTTTTTACACAATCTTCAAAAACCCCCAAGACTAACATTATATGGCACATGTGTGAATACCAAAATACTTGCCTAATTTATATAAATTGTCTCACACTGTAATGTTTCCCATAAACAATGCCCACAGGAAGTTCTACATGTGCAACATTTTAACCCATTAGAGACCGTAATATGGCTTTTCACTGACCTCACTCATGAGCTTTAAACCTGCACATACATCTTTTTAAGGTGGTGGCTTGGCTGACTACTGACAGCCAGGCTCCTGCTGTAACAGCTAGTAGCAGAGAAACCTCAGATCCTGGCAGTTTAACCCTTTACATGCCACAATCAATAGCAACTGCAGCATGGAAGCAGATGATGGAAAAAGCGACTCTATCTGTCACTCATCGACAACCGGCAATGTGATCACAAAGTACCAATGGGTTCCCAGGGCATTTGGAAGCCATACAAAGGCGTTCATGTCTGTCATGTAACTCAGCCTATTAGGCTCCACCTCCTGTGGAGTCTAATAGGCTGCCGTCATAGGCTTAGTAGAATGTACTACATAAGTAATGCAGTGTACTATTCTAGTGATTAAACAATTGCCTATTCAAGTCCCCTTGCAGGGGCTGAGAAATAGCATTTAAAAAATGAAAGTTTAATATATATATATATATAATTTCCCCACAAAAAATGTAAATGGATAAAAAACACAAATTTTAAAAAACCACATGATAGGTAATACTGTGTTCATAACAACACAGACAGGGATATAATTTTGTTATTTATTGCACAGGGTGAATGCTGTAAAAATAGTTTGAAAAAGTAATACCAGCATTGTTATTTTTCTTTTGTTTACATTCCAAAAAATGCAAATTCAAAGCAATCCAAAAGTCACGTGTACCTCAAACTGATACTATTATAAACTACAACTCTTCCCCCCAAAAACAAGACCTCACATAACTCCACTGTCGAAAAAAATAAAGATATTACGGGTCTTAGAACGCAATGCAGATTCAATTATTTTTCTTTAAAGAACGTGTTTTTATTGTACAAGAGTGGTAAAAAAATGTAAAAAAATCAATAAAATCTTGGTATCGTTATAAATGTGCTGATTCAGATTTTAAAAAATGATCATGTTATTTTTACCGCAAGGTGAGCGTTTTAAAAACAAAACCCAAAAACAATGGCAGAATTTCTGCACGTTTTTTCCATCTCCCTCCTAAAATTATACTAAAAAGTTATACAACACTTTATATGTACCTCAGAGTGGGGCGATTAAAAAGTACAACTCGTCCAAAAAAAAAAAGTCCTCATAAGGCTGTGTCAACAAGTTATGTCTCTTGCAATGTCATGATGAAAATCACTTGTTTTCTAAGGCACAAAATAGGCTGGTCACTAAGGGGTTAAAATACAAAAGTCACCTGAAAAAAAATGTACAAGGTGAAAAGATTGAGGAAAAAAAACGCATCCTGAGAGTAAATTTTGCGTAAATCATCAAGATAATCAGTAACCTGGCAACACCAGCACTTTCATATACATACTATGTATTCAGTGAGTTCTAGACTGTATTGTAAGATTCTGGTGGGGAGTGAAGAATCCTTTACACTTTATACACAGCAGGCAGCAAATACCTAAGAGATTGCAGCATCCCAAGCTAGGCAACATATAGTTACATAGTCTTCTAGTCAATCCAGTTCTCAGGGGATTATCTATGCCTGGTAAACATGTGAATATACAAACATTTCTTGTGTCCTAGTAAATGTATCTCTTTATAGTGTGCTGAGATCGAGTTGATACATCCAATTCTCAGTGTACATGGTGATACATCCAACTCCCAGTGTAAATGGACCCTCTTGTCACTGGCCATTAGCATTCCCAGGCACATCCACACTGCAGACAGACAACACTGGACACAACAGCCATGCATTAGCTGCTTCAAGTTGTATTCTCCTAGCTCACCTATTATTAATGCCAGTGTTGGGAATACATGACATAAGGAATGCCAATACATAGTGATGCATCCAGCAAAGGTCATCATCAGCAGCAGCAGCTTTATCCCTGCTCTGTAATTAAGCACACTAATATGTGATGCTGCATAATCCCCCAAGTGCTGTCTGGAGTGATCACAAGTAACAATCATTTGGAGGGTACAGGGATAAATACCTGGAGCATACACAGATGATGGGAACAAAGGCATTGAGTGCATGTCTTACCCTCAGTGCTGCACACAGAAGAGCCAGCATTGACCTTGCAGGGAAATTCATCATCTGCTGCTACTGTAAATGATAATCCAATAGTAAATGAGGTGTCACTGATGATGTCCTGGCTTCCCTTCCATGGATATCACAGGCAGGGCATCGGGGAGGCATGCATGCCACAGGGTACTGATGCTGGGTAGGAATGGGCAGCGCTTGCCCTATATGTGTGTTGTGCTTTTACCAGCGTCTCCCCAGTGCAGGAGCCGAGCGCAGCAGCAGCAGCTCCACAGGACAGCTCCGACTGGCAGTGTGACCCGCCCTCGGTGATGCTGCCTGTCATTCAGCAGGAGAAGGAGGGATCAGCTCTCTGGACGAGGACGTCAGTCTGCTGGATGTATATAGTGTTACCTCTCCTGCTGCACCAACCATGATGATTAGTAGTACAGGGTGATTCCAAAGGGATGGTGCAAAAGTCAAGCTGATTTCTTCATACCTGAATTGACTTGCAACAACCAGAATGACAGGAAATAATAGAACTCTTCAAGTTTTTAATGCAGATGTAGGAGCCATTGGGGGCACAGAAGATGTCAAATTCATAGTCCAGTTCTGCCCAAATGCGTCCCAGCATAACCTCTGTTGACCATTCCACTGTAGCAGACATGCAATGTTTCAGTTTGGCTTCAATAGTTGTATTTGGGTGTGTATTTGCGCAATACGCAGAGAACAGAACCAATTGATTTTCATGGGTTTATTCATATTTCTGTATTTTGTGTGCACATTTTGGTTGTGCAAAAAAAATAGAGAACGTTCTATTTTTCTGAGTATTTGCGTAGCAAAGATTCCCATAGAAGTCAATGGTGCACAAATGCATGCGTAATACGCAAGGAGATGCGTGAAGCACTACGTAATTCTGCTGAAAAAAGAACACATCTGCAAACTCATTAGTAATTTCAATCAGTGTGTCTTTGTTTGCTGTGTGCAACTTAGAATGCCTTGTGGGGGCAGAAAGTACAGTAAGTATCAAAGATGCATAGTTCATGCCACAAATACGCAGCACTCAGGTGCACGCTAATGCGCTTATGCTTATGTGAAGCCAATCTTAGGTTTTCCAGTGTCATCCACATGGAACATTAAGGAAGCTGCACTACAAGCTTGAAGAATTCTGCTATCTTTTCATATTATTCTGGTTGTTGCATGTGAATTCAAGTACAAAGAAATCAGCTTTACTTCTGCACCTTTCTTTTGGAATCATTCTGTATTATACAGGGTTTTCCAACTAAGGACATTTATAATTGTATGGTGGCTGGGGACACCGCTGCTAGAACCCTGACCTGTCCCATATCCTCCATTCCTACTCATCCAGCCTTCATAACCGTTATGGATACCACCAGACAGTCCAGGATTATGGGGTACGTTCCAGAACGCATACAGTGGGTCTCCACATTCCCCTCCTCCACTCCAGTGACTACAGGCATTGGAAGGGATAACAGCTGCTTGATCGCCAGACTCCCTGATGTTCATACACAATATTCTCCTTTTTAACTTCATAGGCGTACAAGCTGTATATGTAAGATTGCAGATTTTAGTCTATGCAATAAACTAGATAAATGCTACCATAGTTCACGAAGGAAGTAATGTGGTGGAGATTTCTATCTGTTGTATTTGCTATGACCTTAGTATTTTTACACTCTGACAGCATGGACACCTACTGAGTCCCAGCCAAAGAAATTGCTTTGTCTAACCAAATTCTGTTTGCTGTCCACATATTAAGCTTTGGGAAAGACGACTAGATAAAGTAGGGGTCTGCGAGAAGAGAATCTGTATCCCTGGCGTAAGATACTGTATTACAAAGAATCTTGTCTTGATGAAAAACAGATAAATAGTGAATAATTATATTTTTAATTTGAAAAAAATCTCTACTAAATGTAGTGATAACATTGGAACATAATTTGTTGGTTGAGCCTAAGGCCTCATGTCCACGGGCAAAAGAAGAATTAAAATCCGCAGCGGATTTTAACTCTTCTCCCGCACGCGGATCCGCACCCCATAGGGATGCATTGACCAGCCGCGGGTAGATAAATACCCGCGGATGGTCAATAAAAGGGATTTAAAAAAATGGAGCATGAAAAAATCTGGACCATGCTCCATTTTCGTGCGGGTCTCCCGCGGGCTTCTATTGAAGCCTATGGAAGCCGTCCGGATCCGCGGGAGACCTAAAATAGGAATTTAAAAAAATTAACTCACCCGCAGCGGACAGGGAAGGTCTTCTCTTCCTCACGGCCGGATCTTTCTTGCTTCGGCTCGGCGGATGTGCCCGGCGCATGCGTGCGGCACGTCGGCAACGTGCCGGCGACGTGCCGCCGGCGTGACGAGTTCATCCGCCGGCCGAAAAAGAAGATCCGGCCGTGAGAAGACCTTCCCGGTCCGCTGCGGGTGAGTTAATTCTTTTAAATTCCTATTTTAAGCGCTCATGTCCGCGGGGCAGGAGGGACCCGCTGCGGATTCTCCTTGGAGAATCCGTAGCGGGCCTGATTTTCCCCGTGGACATGAGGCCTAAGGCCCAATGTCCACTTGCACTTACGGATTCCACTGCTGAATCCTGCAGCAGAATCTAGCCGTGGCCACGGACATGGACAGGAAAAAACATTTTCTTACCTGTCCAGATCCAGCATGGGTCTCCTCTGTGCTGGCCGGACCTTCTTTCTTCAGCATGGCGAAGGCATCCAGTCGCTCCGGCGTTGTGCCGGACACATGTGCATTGCAATTTTTTCCCCACAGATCCATTACACATCCCCAGTGATAGCTATTGCTGTGCCGCGGATCGGACAGCTTCCATTGACTTCAAAGAAAGCCATCCCGCGGGATCCGCAGGAAAAAAGGATCATGCCGCGATTTCTGCCCGCGCATGTGACCCGCACACTGAGAAAAAAAAAATCACATCCGCATGCTTTAAATTGCCTTGCGGATGCTAATGCATCCCTGTGGCGGCTAGAGCTGCGGCTCTCCTGTGGATTTTATAATTAAAATCTGCTCGTGGACATTGGGCCTTAGAAGATTTACATGAAATTAAGACCTGTCTTTAATATTCTGGACTCTTATTTCTGCTTTGTTTAACTCTGGATATCCCGCCTCTTCAACCTGCTACATACCATAACTTGTTCCACGGCAAATTTTTCAGCAGTGAAACAATTCATTTTACTGCATATGAGCTCACCCAGAGACGCACTATTTACAGTGTGCCTGGGATGGCATCAACAGGCATTCAAGACTGTACTCCCTAAAGTAGGCGTCCTGTAAGTGTGTGTGAAAGGTACCACTTTTGTAGGATAATAATAGGTCTCAAAAAGATAAAAATCTTAACCCAACTATACGAAATTATCAAATTGCATATATTAGAATTGATATAATCCAAAAGCGTGTTACAGTTGCCATATCTAAATATATAAAGACGAAAGCCCTCACTGACTCACTGACTGACTGACTCACTGACTCACTGACTGACTCACTCACTCACTGACTCGCCAAAAGTTCTCCAATTTCTCGATGTCGTAGAAACATGAAATTTGGCAGAAGCATAGATTATCTCCAAAACAGGAAAAGAAATTGGGTCCCAACTCGATTATTCAATTCTAGCGCAAAAGAATTGGCGTCGAAATTTAATGTACATAATCTAAATCTCTCACTTCTCAATGTCATAGAAACGTGAAATTGGGCACAAGCATTGATTATGTCATAAAAAGGAAAAGCTAATGGGTCCCAACTCCATTATTCAATTCTATCACAAAAGAATTGTCGTCGAAATTTTACGTGCGGAATGTAATTTTTTCACTTTCCGGTGTCATAGAAACGGGAAATTTGGCACGAGCATTGATTATGTCATAAATAGGAAAAACTAATGGGTCCCAACTCCATTATTCAATTCTATGTGCAAAAGAATTAGCGTCCAAATTTTACGTGCGGAATGTAATTTTCTCACTTTCCGGTGTCATAGAAACGTGAAATTTGGCACAAGCATTGATTATGTCATAAATAGGAAAAGCGAATGGGTCCCAACTCCATTATTCAATTCTATGCGCAAAAGAATTAGCGTCCAAATTTTACGTGCGGAATGTAATTTTCTCACTTTCCGGTGTCATAGAAACAGGAAATTTGGCAGGAGCATTGATTATGTCATAAATAGGAAAAGCTAATGGGTCCCAACTCCATTATTCAATTCTATGCACAAAAGAATTAGCATCCAAATTTTATGTACATAATCTAAATCTCTCACTTACCAATGTCATAGAAACATGACATTGGGCTCGAGCATTGATTATGTCATAAATAGGAAAAGCTGATGGGTACCAACTCGATTATTCAATTCTATGCGCAAAAGAATTAGCGTCCAAATTTTACGTACATAATCTAAATCTCTCACTTCCCAATGTCATAGAAATATGAAATTTGGCACGAGCATTGATTGTGTCATAAATATGAAAAAGTAATGGGTCCCAACTCGATTATTCAATTCTATGTGCAAAAGAATTAGCATCCAAATTTTACGTGCGGAATGTAATTTTCTCACTTTCCGGTGTCATAGAAACGGGAAATTTGGCACGAGCATTGATTATGTCATAAATAGGAAAAGCTAATGGGTCCCAACTCCATTATTCAATTCTATGCGCAAAAGAATTAGCGTCCAAATTTTACGTACATAATCTAAATCTCTCACTTCCCAATGTCATAGAAACATGACATTTGGCTCGAGCATTGATTATGTCATAAATAGGAAAAGCTAATGGGTCCCAACTCGATTATTCAATTCTAAACGCAAAAGAATTAGCGTCCAAATTTTATGTACGTAATCTAATTCTCTCACTTCCTGATGTCATTTTATATAAAGGAAACGTCGCATGGTTGCCTCCACGTGGTGTTTCCTGGGTAACGCAGAGAACTATGCAAAATGGTGAACATATGTTTTTCCTCAGTATCTCTAAAGTAACCACGACTTCATAAGATTTTCCGTGTGAACACCAGATAAACACCAGTACCAAATTAACTCGGGCGAAGCCGGGTATATCAGCTAGTTAGAGAATATCGACACATCGTCAATATAGTGGCCGTACCAAAGTATATCAGCGCTGAATGGATTAGACTTTGAAAAGATTGCCTGCCTTCCCCACCATGCTATCAAAAGACAGAGAACATTTTGCACCCATTGATGCACCCATCCTTTGCAAATAATATTCCCCAATTAAACATGAACTAATTGTGCTAGATTAGGAACTCTAGTGCCCTCAGGATGAATACTACCATAATCTGAATAGGGATGTAGTATATCAGAGACGGCCCTCAATTCACATTCCTGGGAAATGCATATATGACTGAATATCGCATGTATATAAAGACTCAATGTCGCATGTCAACCAGAAATACCATTCTTTCCAAGGAATCTGTTGGATTACTGGCAGGACATGTTTAGTTTCCCTTAAAAAGTTGGATACCTCATCACAATCAGTTGAATTAGAATCTATTGATTCACATAGAGGCTCATTTAAAGAATTTATCCATGCTAGTGTTACTTGTCTTGATCGAATTGTATTGGGAAAATCAACGCAATTTTTGGCAAAATAGCGGTAAAATCGGATTTCCCAAAATGCCTGCTACAGAAGTCAGAGTGCAGCCAATCAGCAGCTAGGCCCTAATGATGTCACCAAATGTGTCCTCCATCTTGCCTGCATCACAAAGGGGCAATGTAACCAGTGGCCATTATGCAGATGAGACAGGACAGAGAAGCTGCATCACATTTACACTACCGTTCAAAAGTTTGGGGTCACCCAAACAATTTTGTGTTTTCCATGAAAAGTCACACTTATTCACCACCATGCGTTGTGAAATGAATAGAAAATAGAGTCAAGACATTGACAAGGTTAGAAATAATGATTTGTATTTGAAATAACATTGTTTTTACATCAAACTTTGCTTTCGTCAAAGAATCCTCCTTTTGCAGCAATTACAGCATTGCACACCTTTGACATTCTAGCTGTTAATTTGTTGAGGTAAGCTTGAGAAATTGCACCCCACGCTTCTAGAAGCATCTCCCACAAGTTGGATTGGTTGGATGGGCACTTCTGGCGTACCATACGGTCAAGCTGCTCCCACAACAGCTCAATGGGGTTCAGATCTGGTGACTGCGCTGGCCACTCCATTACCGATAGAATACCAGCTGCCTGCTTCTGCTGTAAATAGTTCTTGCACAATTTGGAGGTGTGTTTAGGGTCATTGTCCTGTTGTAGGATGAAATTGGTTCCAATCAAGCGCTGTCCACTGGGTATGGCATGGCGTTGCAAAATGGAGTGATAGCCTTCCTTATTCAGAATCCCTTTTACCCTGTACAAATCTCCCACCTTACCAGCACCAAAGCAACCCCAGACCATCACATTACCTCCACCATGCTTAACAGATGGCGTCAGGCATTCTTCCAGCATCTTTTCATTTGTTCTGCGTCTCACAAACGTTCTTTGTGATCCAAACACCTCAAACTTGGATTCATCCGTCCACAACACTTTTTTCCAGTCTTCCTCTGTCCAATGTCTGTGTTCTTTTGCCCATCTTAATCTTTTTCTTTTATTGGCCAGTCTCAGATATGGCTTTTTCTTTGCCACTCTGCCCTGAAGCCCAAAATCCCGCAGCCGCCTCTTCACTGTAGATGTTGACACTGGTGTTTTGCGGGTACTATTTAATGAAGATGCCAGTTGGGTACCTGTGAGGCATCTGTTTCTCAAACTAGAGACTCTAATGTGCTTATCTTCTTGCTTAGTTGTGCAACGCGGCCTCCCACTTCTTTTTCTACTCTGGTTAGAGCCTGTTTGTGCTGTCCTCTGAAGGGAGTAGTACACACCGTTGTAGGAAATCTTCAATTTCTTAGCAATTTCTCGCATGGAATAGCCTTCATTTCTAAGAACAAGAATAGACTGTCGAGTTTCAGATGACAGTTCTCTTTTTCTGGCCATTTTGAGCTTTTAATTGACCCCACAAATGTGATGCTCCAGAAACTCAATCTGCTCACAGGAAGGTCAGTTTTGTAGATTCTGTAACGAGCTAGACTGTTTTCAGATGTGTGAACATGATTGCACAAGGGTTTTCTAATCATCAATTAGCCTTCTGAGCCAATGAGCAAACACATTGTACCATTAGAACACTGGAGTGATAGTTGCTGGAAATGGGCCTCTATACACCTTTGTAGATATTGCACAAAAAAACAGACATTTGCAGCTAGAATAGTCATTTACCACATTAGCAATGTATAGAGTGCATTTGTTTAAAGTTAGGACTAGTTTAAAGTTATCTTCATTGAAAAGTACAGTGCTTTTCCTTCAAAAATAAGGACATTTCAATGTGACCCCAAACTTTTGAATGGTAGTGTATATGCCTATGTAAAGCTGCTCTGTTCTTAGGGCCAGATATTCTACAGAGACTACATTGCTGCTCGTGTGAAAGGTTGTATACCAGGGTTATATTGGAGGGAACAGAGATAGAAGCTGGATCATTTTTATATGCATATACCAGACATGGTCTGTTGTTAGGGAGATATGTTCTGAAGAGGATATGTTGCCGCTGAAATAAAAGCTTGTATACCAGCAGAGCAGTTAAAAAGGGTTAACTTGGAGGGACCAGAGAAATAAACTGCATCACATTAATATTAGAGATGAGCGAACGTACTCATCCGAGCTTGATACTCGTTCGAGTATTAGCGTGTTCGAGATGCTCGTTACTCGAGACGAGTACCACGCGATGTTCGAGTTACTTTCACTTTCATCTCTGAGACGTTAGCGCGCTTTTCTGGCCAATAGAAAGACAGGGAAGGCATTACAACTTCCCCCTGCGACGTTCAAGCCCTATACCACCCCCTGCAGTGAGTGGCTGGCGAGATCAGGTGTCACCCGAGTATATAAATCGGCCCCTCCCGCGGCTCGCCACAGATGCATTCTGACAGAGATCAGGGACAGTGCTGCTGGTGCCGGAGCTGCTATAGGGAGAGCGTTAGGAGTTATTTTAGGCTTCAAGAACCCCAACGGTCCTTCTTAGGGCCACATCTAACCGTGTGCAGTAGTGTGGAGGCTGCTTTTTGCAGTGTTGCACTTTTTTTTTTTTTTGTATATCGGCCGTGCAGAGCATTGCGTCCTGCAGTAATTTTACATTGTCCAGGGCCAGTACTGGTGAGGCAGGGACAGAAGACATATTTAGTGTATATGGGCAGTGGGCCTTTCCAAAAACATTTGGGAAAAAAAATCTATTTGGGCTGCCTGTGACCGTCCTCAGTGTACTGGGTCTCTGCTGGGGGTAGTTGTCCTAATTCATACGCAGCTAGCTAAGTGTTACAGCAGGCTTGCGCAAAATTCTTTCCTGCCTCTGTGTTGCCTCTTACATCACCGCTGTATTCCTGTCCACAAGTGTACTGGGTCTCTGCTGGGGGTAGTTGTCCTAATTCATACGCAGCCAGCTAAGTGTTACAGCAGGCTTGCGCAAAATTCTTTTCTGCCTCTGTGTTCCCTCTTACATCACCGCTGTATTCCTGTCCACAAGTGTACTGGGTCTCTGCTGGGGGTAGTTGTCCTAATTCATACGCAGCCAGCTAAGTGTTACAGCAGGCTTGCGCAAAATTCTTTCCTTCCTCTGCTGTGCGTTCCGTAAGCGAAGTCAGCCTCCAACCACAGGCCAATAAGTGGCACATTTAATTACAGCGTTCTGTTTCTGCACTACTGGTAATACAGCATGCTGAGGGGTAGGGGTAGGCCTAGAGGACGTGGACGCGGGCGAGGACGCGGAGGCCCAAGTCAGGGTGTGGGCACAGGCCGAGCCAGTGCGGTGGCCAGGGGTAGAGGCAGGGCCAGACCGAATAATCCACCAACTGTTTCCCAAAGCGCCCCCTCGCGCCATCCCACCCTGCAGAGGCCAAGGTGCTCTAAGGTGTGGCAGTTTTTCACAGAGACGCCTGACGACCGACGAACAGTGGTGTGCAACCTTTGTCGCGCCAAGATCAGCTGGGGAGCCACCACCACCAGCATGCGCAGGCATATGATGGTCAAGCACCCCACAAGGTGGGACGAAGGCCGTTCACCGCCTCCGGTTTGCACCACTGCCTCTCCCCCTGTGCCCCAACCTGCCACTGAGATCCAACCCCCCTCTGAGGACACAGTCACGAGTGCCTACCGGCCTGCACCCACACCCTCACCTCCGCTGTCCTCGGCCCCATCCACCAATGTCTCTCAGCGCAGCGTCCACACGTCGCTAGCGCAACTGTTTGAGCGCAAGTACGTCGCCTTGCACCCGCACGCTCAAGCGTTAAACGTGCACATAGCCAAATTGATCAGCCTGGAGATGCTGCCGTATAGGCTTGTGGAAACGGAGGCTTTCAAAAGCATGATGGCGGCGGCGGCCCCGCGCTACTCGGTTCCCAGTCGCCACTACTTTTCCCGATGTGCTGTCCCAGCCCTGCACGACCACGTCTCCCGCAACATTGTACGCGCCCTCACCAACGCGGTTACTGCCAAGGTCCACTTAACAACGGACACGTGGACAAGCACAGGCGGGCAGGGCCACTATATCTCCCTGATGGCACATTGGGTGAATTTAGTGAAGGCTGGGACAGAGTCAGAGCCTGGGACCGCTCACGTCCTACCCACCCCCAGAATTGCGGGCCCCAGCTCGGTGCTGGTATCTGCGGCAGTGTATGCTTCCTCCACTAAACCACCCTCCTCCTCCTCCTACGCAACCTCTGTCTCACAATCAAGATGTGTCAGCAGCAGCACGTCGCCAGCAGTCAGTGTCGCGCGGCGTGGCAGCACAGCGGTGGGCAAGCGTCAGCAGGCCGTGCTGAAACTACTCAGCTTAGGAGAGAAGAGGCACATGGCCCACGAACTGCTGCAGGGTCTGACAGAGCAGACCGACCGCTGGTTTTCGCCGCTGAGCCTCCAACCGGGCATGGTCGTGTGTGACAATGGCCGTAACCTGGTGGCGGCTCTGCAGCTCGGCAGCCTCACGCACGTGCCATGCCTGGCCCATGTCTTTAATTTGGTGGTTCAGCGCTTTCTGAAAAGCTACCCACACTTGTCATACCTGCTCGGAAAGGTGCGCCGAGTCAGCGCACATTTCCGCAAGTCCAAGACGAACGCTGCCACCCTGCGGACCCTGCAACATCGGTTTAATCTGCCAGTGCACCGACTGCTGTGCGATGTGCCCACACGGTGGAACTCTACGCTCCACATGTTGGCCAGACTCTATGAGCAGCGTAGAGCTATAGTGGAATACCAACTCCAACATGGGCGGCGTAGTGGGAGTCAGCCTCCTCAATTCTTTACAGAAGAGTGGGCCTGGTTGGCAGCCATCTGTCAGGTCCTTGGAAACTTTGAGGAGTCTACCCAGATGGTGAGCGGCGATGCTGCAATCATTAGCGTCACCATTCCTCTGCTATGCCTCTTGAGAAGTTCCCTGCAAAGCATAAAGGCAGACACTTTGCGCTCGGAAACAGAGGCGGGGGAAGACAGTATGTCGCTGGATAGTCAGAGCACCCTCCTGTCTATATCTCAGCGCATTGAGGAGCATGAGGAGGATGAGGAGGAGGGGGAAGAGACAGCTTGGCCCACTGCTGAGGGTACCCATGCTGCTTGCCTGTCATCCTTTCAGCGTGTATGGCCGGAGGAGGAGGAGGAGGATCCTGAAAGTGATCTTCCTAGTGAGGACAGCCATGTGTTGCGTACAGGTACCCTGGCACACATGGCTGACTTCATGTTAGGATGCCTTTCTCGAGACCCTCGCGTTACACGCATTCTGGCCACTACGGATTACTGGGTGTACACACTGCTCGACCCACGGTATAAGGAGAACCTTTCCACTCTCATACCCGAAGAGGAAAGGGGTTCGAAAGTGATGCTATACCACAGGACCCTGGCGGACAAACTGATGGTAACATTCCCATCCGACAGCGCTAGTGACAGAAGGTGCAGTTCCGAGGGCCAGGTAGCAGGGGAGGCGCAGAGATCAGGCAGCATGTACAGCGCAGGCAGGGGAACATTCTCCAAGGCCTTTGCCAGCTTTATGGCTCCCCAGCAAGTCTGTGTCACCGCTCCCCAGTCAAGGCTGAGTTGGCGGGAGCACTGTAAAAGGATGGTGAGGGAGTACATAGCCGATTGCACGACCGTCCTCGGTGATGCCTCTGCCCCCTACAACTACTGGGTGTCGAAGCTGGACACGTGGCCTGAACTCGCGCTGTATGCCCTGGAGGTGCTTGCTTGTCCTGCAGCTAGCGTCTTGTCAGAGAGGGAGTTTAGTGCGGCTGGGGGAATCATCACAGATAAGCGTACCCGCCTGTCAACCGACAGTGCCGACAGGCTTACACTCATCAAGATGAACAAAGCCTGGATTTCCCCAGACTTCTCTTCTCCACCAGTGGACAGCAGCGATACCTAAGCAATACGTAGGCTGCACCCGCGGATGGAAGCATCGTTCTCTATCACCACCATCAAAAACGTGGACCTTTTTGCTTCATCAATCTGTGTATTCTATTCATCCTCCTCCTCCTGCTCCTCCTCCTGAAACCTCACGTAATCACGCCGAATGGGCAATTTTTCTTAGGCCCACAAGGCTCAGTCATATAATTTTTGTAAACAATTTTTATACGTTTCAATGCTCATTAAAGCGTTGATACTTTCACCTGAACCAATTTTTATTTTAACTGGGCTGCCTCCAGGCCTAGTTACCAATTAAGCCACATTAACCAAATCGATTAATGGGTTTCACCTGCCCTCTTGGTTGAGCATGGGCAATTTTTCTGACGTACATTAGTACTGTTGATACACCAATTTTTTGGGGCCCTCGCCTACAGTGTAATCCAATTAATTTTTTGCCCACCTGCATTAAAGCTGACGTTACATCAGCTGTGATGGGCAATGCAATGGGATATATTTATGTACCGCCGGTGGCTTCCTGGCACCCACCCATGCTGTCGGTCCACATGGAGTTGTAACTCCATGTGTACACTTCTAAAGAACCCCAGTCTGACTGGGGCATGCAGTGTGGGCTGAAGCCCACCTGCATTTAATCGGACGTTACCTCAGCTGTGATGGGCACTGCAATGGGATACATTTATGTACAGCCGGTGGGTTCCAGGCAGCCACCCATGCTGTGGGTCCACAGGGAGTTGTAACTGCATGTGTCCACTTCTAAAGAACCCCAGTCTGACTGGGGCATGCAGTGTGGGCCGAAGCCCACCTGCATTAAACATGACATTACCTCAGCTGTGCTGGGCAATGCAATGGGATATATTTATGTACCGCCGGTGGCTTCCTGGCACCCACCCATGCTGTCGGTCCACACGGAGTTGTAACTCCATGTGTCCACTTCTAAAGAACCCCAGTCTGACTGGGGCATGCAGTGTGGGCCGATGCCCACCTGCATTTAATCTGACGTTAGCTCTGCTGTCCAGGGCACTGCAATGGGATACATTTATGTACAGCCGGTGGGTTCCAGGGAGCCACCCATGCTGTGGGTGCACACGGAATTCCCATTGCGGAGTTGTACCTGCCTGTGACTATTTATAAAAAACCGCGGTCTGACTGGGGCATGCAGACACCTTGACAGAATGAATAGTGTGTGGCACATAGGTTCCCCATTGCTATGCCCACGTGTGCAGCTCCTGATGGCGGTGGCACAGGATTATATTTCTCATTGCTTCTGTACAGCATTGTGGGCTATCGCCCCGCCCCTTTTAAAGAGGGTCGCTGCCTAGCCGTGCCAACCCTCTGCAGTGTGTGCCTGCGGTTCCTCTGGCAGACGCACTTATAAATAGACATGAGGGTGGTGTGGCATGAGTGCAGCTGAAGGCTGCGCAGGGACACTTTGGTGTGCGCTGTGGACACTGCGTAGTGCGGGGGGGGGGGGGCAGCATGTAACCCGGGAGAAGTGGCAGTGGAGTGTCATGCAGGCAGTGATTGTGCTTTGTTGGAGGTAGTGTGGTGCTTAGCTAAGGTATGCATTGCTAATGAGGGCTTTTCAGAAGTAAAAGTTGTTGGGGGGGGGGCACTCTTGCCGCTATTGTGGCTTTATAGTGGGACCTGGGAACTTGAGTTGCAGCCCAACATGTAGCCCCTCGCCTGCCCTATCCGTTGCTGTGTCGTTCCCATCACTTTCTTGAATTGCCCCGATTTTCACAAATGGAAACCTTAGCGAGCATCGGCGATATACAAAAATGCTCGAGTCGCCCATTGACTTCAATGGGGTTCGTTACTTGAAACGAACCCTCGAGCATCGCGAAAATTTCGTCCCGAGTAACGAGCACCCGAGCATTTTGGTGCTCGCTCATCTCTAATTAATATGCTTACATGAAGCATGTTCTGTATTTATTGGAAGATATAGTCTGCAGAGCATATAGTTCTGCTGCTGTCACCGTGAACAACAACAGAGCAGACAGATAACTACACTTTGGCGTGGGGAATGTTGCAGCTCTCTGTTTGTGGCCTCAGACTGTTCAATGTCACAAGTCCGGCAACTATGAACTATTTGCAGTCCTTATGTAGCTAGCACTGGTATGAGGGGAATTAAATACGGGTGTCTGAAGAAGTCCTCAGGCTGGCTTCCCATTGGCGTATTTGCGTGCGCAATGCACAGAGAATTGAACCCATTGATTTCAATGGGTTTCTTTACATTTCCGTATCTAGCTCATACATTTCTGTCGCACAAAAAAATAGAACATACTCTATTTTTCTGCGTATTTGCGCACCAAAGGTCTCCATAGGAGTCAGTGGGAAGGGGATGGGGCGCATTTGCAAGGAGATGTGTAAAACACTGCACAATCGTGCTGGAAAAAGGATACAACTAGAGATAATTAGCCATTTGAATTGGCGCATCTTTGTGTACCGCGCGCAAAGGAACATACCTTGGGGTGGCAAAACGTACAGTAAAACACGCTGATGCACGTTCATTTCCCAAAAACGCAAATGCACATACTCCCATGTGAAGGGGCCCTTAATCCTTGGCTGCAGGGTGGGTGCATTACTTGCTACTTACATTTACCTTTTCCTTGAACCACAAGAATGTATATCCCTTTAAGAGCCACCTGGATAATTCACCGGGTTTAGATCTGATCATGGTAAATAAGGCATGTAGCCCTGGAGCAGGATTTTATACAAGGGAGAAGCAGATGGATATTTTGTTGAAGGCTATTATATACATCCTTCAAGCATTTATGTATCAGCCATATAACTAAGAAGAAGAGGAAAAATATATATTTGCAGATTTTAATATGCTAAGTTGACCTAGTTTGGCGAGTTTTCGGTTTTAGAAGAAACTTCATTTATTTGATTTACATCATGCTGTTAACACAGCAAACATATCTGATTTAATGAAATATCATGGAAATTTTCAAGCTAAAAAGCGTTTGAACCATTTATTTTTATGTTCATAATGTTTGGTTTGAATTTGGTAGATTCTCATTGCAGATCTTGTCCTGATGCTCTCTCCACCGCTACCCCGTAGCTTCCAGTGCAGCTGCAGGCCTGCATTGTACATTAAGGCCAGTTTCATGGCCAAGCATCCCAACCTGACCATGGGTCTACTAACCAAACTCATAGCCTCATAGGGGTCTATCATTCTGTACCACAAACATCTGAAACTGGGAATTACTAGCCATTATGTATTTTCTTGTACTTCTAAAATAAGTTGTGTTATAGTTTGCACTTTGTTTTTGTCTGCTCCATAGTAACGCATGAACATTCAGATGTGTAGCCCTGTGCACCTGCCAGAGTGCAATATTTATTATATTGCTATCATACTGATCAATGCATCTTATCTTCTTCCCCTTTTTAATTCCTGATTTGTGCACATTTGCATGGATGTTTATCGATATGTACAGTATAAGGTCAATAGATTGTATCAGATTTAACTAGTTTACTTGAGGTGCAACAAGTGCCAACAATCCAAAAATTCCATATATTATTCCATGCCCACTTATACCCTCCCATGTAAAACAAACATTTTTACTAGGTGGTATATAACCCTCCTTCTCCCCCTTCTCCAAAAATATTAAAATACAGTAAGTAAGATCTTTATGCGGTTTTCTAGTTTATGCCCCAATATTTACAGTTTTGTAAATGTTTGATTAGTGGGGGTCCCACTTCTTCATGACATACCCTTCTGTGGATATATCATAAATGCTTCAGATGGGAAAATCTCTTAGTATATTGAGGAAAGCGTTTTGTGGAACACACTCTCACAAGAATTAATACATTTATTCCTAGATGACTGAGCTGTGGCTCATTATGAACACTTGTCTTCATCAGTAGAATATCAATCTGACAAAAAGGTAGCATAAAGTCCTGACTTGCAGTATCTTCTGTGGGCATGTTTGCATTTGAAATATTTTGACTTTAGTGAGACATTCCAATAGACCTTCATGCAGCTGTCTTCAGCTGCCAGGAGAAGCCCGAAAAGCAGTGAAGACAGCCGAGGGGGAACAGCGCTAAAGCCGCCTCGTTCTAGTGATCAGGAATTCCTGCACTGATCAAAACTTTTGACATGTTTCTCTGACATAAGTGTCACAGAATTAAGAGGTATATAAGCCCCTTACAGCAAAAAGATGAATCACAGACACAAAAACTACTAGGCTTCACAGAAAAATGTATTGTCTTTTAGATTAATATGTAACTTTTATTAATAATTATTTTAAAAGCCTAATTGCATCCCAAGCCATCCCACACTAGTCTAAGGCCTCGTTCACACAAGGGAATTTGTGCAGTTAAGTTAGCTGTGTAAAAAATTGTGACTACTAGAACCAATGGTTTTGTTGCGGTACTAGTGGGGAGCCTAGGTACGCATGGCACGGGGCTCCCTGATCTTCACCCATGCCACTGTCCCTTCCTGGAGATAGCCCTGATGGTGGACACATCCAGGCCCCTAACTCTGACCCTACGTTTCCTAGGGGGGACAGGCAGGGACCGTAGTACCTATGCAAGAGAATACTACCTACTAGTACAGACAGGAAAGGCAGATGACAAACCTAACACGAACAATACAAACAGGACAGAGGCAGATGGTAAAGCCTGGCTGATTACAGAGAGTAAAGCAGACAATAGCAAGGTCAAACGGACAAGCTGCATAAAGCAGGATACCAAACAAGGCAGACTGGAAAACACTGGCTGATAACAGCGAGGTCTAGCGGACAAGCAGACAGTAGCAAGGTCAAACGGACAAGCTGCATGAAGCAGGATACAAAACAAAGGCAGACTGGCTAGCACACTGAGGGAAAGGCACAAGCCACCAGGGCCAGACTACCAGCAGGTCAGAGTAGCTGGGCTACACAGTGGACACTAAAAGGTACCACAAAGTAACAGGACCGACACTCAGCAGGTCAGAGCCACTAGACTACTCGGAGGACAATGCAAAACAGAACACAGAACAATAATTGGCAACTCCCAGGCAGCAAGAGCTGGATCTTATAGGGAGGTGGGAGGAGCCGATAGGGAGATAGACCTGTCAATCACCAGCACACCTCTCAGACGCATAGCAGGGTAATTAATCTGACTGGAAGGCACAGGAGCAAAATGTAGGAGTATCTGTGGACTCCTATGGGAGCTGGAAAAAAAAGGGAGAAGGAGTGAGTTCTGCAGCACCGCTAAACCCAGAAGCACTGTATCCTCGTAAGTATAAAGGGAAGCCCCGTAATAGGGGACTCCCTTCATCCCCGTGGCAGGGCTTTCTTTCATTTCCCCAGGGGGTTCCCTTAATCTCCCCAGGGCCTCCCTTCAACTCCCTGAGGCTTCCCTTCATCCCTGTGATGAAAAAAGCCCTGGGAAGATGAAGGCAATCCCCGGGGATTCCTTTTAGCTCTCTCTCTACAGCAGTGCATATTTTCAGTCCCTCCCGCTCGGCATGGAAAAATCGTGTCTGAAGCTCAGAACTTCAGCATTGTCCGTTCATACAATTTTCCGCAGCCAAATTTGCTATTTTTTTGCGTAGTTAACAGCTCCATGAATTCTACACCCATGGGAATGAGCCCTAAAGATGGAAACGCAGAATAACCCATTTATTATCTACTACGTGGATCAAATCTAGTTTTTCCTGACCCTGAAAATTGGATACCTTTCCTGCAGAGTTAGGTTCCTGTGTGTGGTTGCACTTTTCGGGGTGGCTACTCCACTTTTCCATCTTAATGTAAAAGGCAGTACACTTTTCTTTGAACACTTAAATCTCTGTGACATGTCAAAAGTTTTTGAAAAGTGTTATTACTCTTTAAGTACCAAAGTAGGCTACGCCCTTAACAGGTTCAATTCATTTTATAAAGTGTCAACAAACTGTAATTTTCTATTTATGTTCTATCAATAACAAAGTGATAGTTTTCCCAGCAGTTTCTGAGAATCTAATTCTCTTTTCTTATACAGTATATGGCCATTTTTACATTTTGGGAGGAAATCTTCTTTTTGCTTTATCTATTTTATAATGTATATAGTTTATATTTAGCTGTGCTATTGCATCATCAGAACCACCCAGGAGCTTGCTTAATGGTATAGTTAATAATGATTCATAGGAAGAAAAGAACAAAAATGAATAGCAGCTAAATAAAACTTCTTTCTTGAGCTAGTTGTCTGACATTTTGTTTGCTAATGTATTTTTATCTCATGCTGTCTGAATCACAATGCCCTCAATAAGTCAGAGGTTTATTGCAAGGGGAACGGAAACAGGTGAAATGACATATGACAGTGCCATTTACATCCTTGCTGTGGGCATTTGCTAGAGGTGATAGTATAAACATTATCTGATGGTATTTTCTCAATTCAGAGAGAATGTTACCAAATGGCAGTGCTTTGTTATATAGTATATTTAAGACCGGATTCACATCTGCGCTGGAATCGTCGTTCGGAGGTTCTGTCGCAGATCAGGCACAAAATATCGGAAGAAATAGCCCTGCATGCAGCACTTTTTCTTCCAGTAAAATGCCTGGCAGCTAAGCGGAAACCAAGCGGAGTCCATCATAGTCATTGGGGTCCATTAAGAGATGCTTGGTTCGTCATTCGACGGATCTGTTTAGCCAGGGAATTTCCATTTCTTGCTCCCTGAATGGAGCAGAAAAACAGAACCCCCAATGCAGATGTGAAAGCAGCCTAACATGAAAGCATATTTTCACTGCGGCAGAAGAATCAGTTAATCCTTACGATACTATTCACTGAAATGATTCTTATCTCTTTACTAAAAAAAATAAGCTTGATTAAGAAATGTATTAAAATAACTCAGACCAAGCTTCTACTGACAAACACACAAGTAATAACGCTTTCACACTCTGGTGAAAGACAAATTTCAGAAAAGTGTAGTTTTGACTGACGACTTTCTTCCAGATGATGATTGTATGTCATCGGTCATCTGAAACCATCCTAAGCTCCTAAATTTCACCCAACAAATGATCATCTTAGGTGAAATTGTCCATTTTCATCAATTTTAGTCTAATATGTATGGGCATCTTTAGTTCTTTCAAAATCTGAACCTCTCACTCTCATCTCGTAGAGTTTTCTTGAGCTGCACCAGTTCTCTGGAATGCACTATCCCAGACAATCAAGTTAATCACCAATAGCTACAGTCTGAAAGCAAGTCATAAAAATACATCTCTTAAAGGAGGCCTATTCTATTCCCTAATCTAATTCTTCTCTGTTTAACCCTCTTCTACATTCTCCCTCAAAACCTGATCCTATCATCCAGCATTACAGTATATCCCACACTCCCTGCAATCAAAGACACTTCATATTTGTATATACACACATACTGGCTGGTGATCGGCTCATGTGGCTTTATGCATACTACTGTATTTAGAAATACACGGCCGGACCATTGTACAGAACAAGCACTTGTACTCTTGTGTCACCTCTATCTCCTCATAGATTGTAAGCTATTGTAAGCACAGCCCTCACTCCTATTGCTAATATTGTTTAGTTTAATATGGTATGTAATGTCTGATGTTGTCTATGCATGTATCCTTGATTTGTAAAGTGTTGTGGAATATGTTGGCGCTACACGAAAAAGATTATTACTGTTAATGCACAAGCCGTAGGTGCTAACATTTGAGTTGATGTCTTTTGGGATGCAAGCTGGTGTAATAGAATCATTATGTCAATCTGTTCTTCCTGCTGCCACATGGACAGTAAGCTGAGTAAAGGAGACCCCTGGGAGCAGTGGTAGCTGTGTTTGAGCAGTATGCCACTATTCTGCTAGTGGGACACTATATGATAATAAGTGACTACTTCTGAACACCATATGGCACTAAGGGGGACATTTCTGGGCTCTGATACTAAGGAGGCACTTCTATGCACTATATGATGCAAAATACACATTTGTGTGCACAGATGTATAGCTAAAAGCTGATTTATATGGAGTACTTTTCTGTTGGATTCTTTATGAGTCAGAAGAAAAATTGTGGCTGCACCATTGTATGCCAAATTACAGAGGCATTGTAGGAAAATACCTCCTTGGTAGTTCTGCAATTCTAATGTGGTTTTTTTCCAGTTTGATTTTTCAAAATTCCAGATCAAGAATTAATTTATACACCAGTCTTGATTCCAAAATTCATACAGATCACAGACCATGCCCCCAAATGAATTCTGACCTTAGAGTCCAAAACAAAATATGACACCAGACCCCTGAATAATTGCAGACCCCAAAATTAACCCAAGTCCATAGACCAAACTACAAAGTTAATCCAGACCCTATACCCAGGGGCGTAACTATAGGGGATGCAGAGGATGGGGATGCACCTGGGCTCAGGAGCCTTAGGGGGCCCATAAGGCCTCTCTTCTCCATACAGGGCACCCAGTACTATGAATAAAGCATTATAGTTAGGGGCCCTGTTACAGATTTTGCATTGGGGCCTAGAAGCTTCAAGTTATGCCTCTGGATATGGGTACAGGTAAAGGTGGGGGGCCAGAGCTGAACATTTGCAGCCAGTTAGTTACATCCCTGCCATTACCACACACCCAAAAAGAGCACACATTAAAAACCACAACATTTATTCAGACCCCAAAATTTATCTAGACACTCAAATCAATTCTAATCAAAGACCGGACCCCAGCTCAAACTCCCAAATTAGTCCATATCCAAGATCTATCCCGACTATAAATCGAGACCCTTAGGTCAGATCTTTGATAGCTCCTACAGTATGATGTAATGCCATAGAATTACCATATACTGCAATCTGACATGCCTGTAGCATGGCTTGATAAGCTATCTGCAAAGGCTGCCCTGGGGCCATTCAGAAGACCCTTGACTGCCATGACAACCATACGATACCCCGCGATCTCATCACAGGGGGCAGTGCCATTGATCGGGGCATTTAAATGCCGCTGTCAGAGTTGACGGCGGCATTTAAAGGGTTATCAGTAATCACCAGCTTAACATTAGGTATCGATCTTCTCTGGCAATTGGCATGTTAGGACATCTTCTTAGCTGTGGCGGAGGGTCTGTCTTCACAGGCTCAGCTTCCCTGCTAACACAGCTCTCAGATCTGCAGTCAGTGTGTACACAATCTCTGCCTCTCCTAATGTTATACTTACCTAACCTGCAATGTGCACTTATCTTTATGTTGTAGGCATTAAATGTCTCTCCATTTGTTGTGGGCAAAGCAGCATGATTCTTATTGGATTGATCTTTATTAGCTGCTTTACTAGCTCTTGTATGTTTGTATTGTCATAGCATATATAGAGCATACATAGAGATCTATGGAGATCCATATATATGCTGTGATCATGCAAACACACAAGACCTAGCAGTCAAGTATAGCTCAATCCAATAAGTATTATACTGCATTGCCTACAATATCTCCTAATAATCAGGAAATACCTTCAAAGTGAATTTGAAGTGAAATATTTTTGCACGTTAAAAATCCATTACATTTTGACTTGGTTCTTGTCTTACAAACATTTTTTGCCCAAACAACAAAGCATTAATCCATTTTTCACTCTGAGCTCTGACTTTCAGTGCTCATATGTGTTCGGCAGGTCAATTATTGGTCTGTGGTTCTGGAAATAGTACAAGTTAATCAGCTGGAATTTGCTGTGCCAGAAACAGGTAATTGTTTTCAATAGAATAATACATCATTTGGTTTCTCGTATTATTACTGTGTCAGAATCAATGTTTGGTAGATGCTCTGAAACATTAAATAAGTATCTCCTCCCTTAGGCCTCCTTCACACAGGCGTTTGCAGAAACGCAGCGTTTTTCAATGCTGCGTTTCTGCGATTTCAGCAGCGCTGGCATGCAGTATGTCAGTGTTTTGGCTGCTCTTTCAGCAATCCTCACCTAGCTGGTGCCACCGGTTTCTGGCTGCTAATCTCTGGTGCTGCTCCAGGCTTCCCCTGCACTGACAGATCATCTATTGCATGTAGCGAGGTTTGAGAACCCCGGCTCCAGCAAGAGATTGCTGTGATTGGTTCTCAGTGTTGGCTCAGCCAATCAGAGTTGGCGAGCTCTGATTGGCTGAGCCAATCAATGAATGGCTGTGATTAGTGCATCGAGCCAGTGCCAAGAACCAATCACAGCAATCTCTTGCTGGAGCCGGGGTTCTCAAACCTCACTACCTGAAATAGATGATCTGTCAGTGCAGGGGATGCCTGGAGCAGTGCCAGAGATCAGCGGGAGGGACCTGGCGGCACCTGCTAGGTGAGTATTGCTTTTTTATTTTTCCATCTAGTGTAGCTAGGGCTGATTTTCGGGGTACGGCTTATATTTCAAGCCCTTCCCTCCCAAAAATTGGTGTGCGGTTAACGCTATCAAAAATGCGGCACCAAGTTGTGCCACGTTTTCAGCAGTGCTGCAACTGCTGCCTATTCATTTCAATGGGCAACACACAGGGCTGAAAACGGCCAAAGATAGAACATGCATCCCTGTCAGAGCGCAGCGTTTTGATACTTGTGTGAGCAGCCCCACTGAAATGAATGACAGTGTTGTACAGAGCTGAAAAGGCAGCGCTAAACACTGTACAAAAACGTCTGTGTGAGGGAAGCCTAAAGCAGGCATTGTTTAGTAAGGGAAACATACAAAAACAAGCAAACATTTAGAGCTTTTTCTAAAAAATTAAAAAAGCCAAATATTTATTATTGATATGATTTTCAGTTCACATTTTTCAGTTATATCTGGCAAATCATCGTCTTTCCTAATTAGACTGTTTTTATTCCAAATGCTCTAACAAACTTCCATTAAACAGCAACATTTCTATATTGGAGCCCGTTTGGCATTAGCTGGTTACCACAATTGTGGTTTCATAGTGTAAGGCGCTGGTGATCAGTGAAAGTTCTTCTTTCCCAGCTCCAGCAGCACGGACAACCCCACTGCACCCTCCAACAACTGCCAGGATAGTTCCAGCTGACTTCACATCAGTGGCGGGGATTCAATGGCCAAACAGGTCCATCTTATGACGGAACCGAACAGCGCCAAAGAGGCCCCAATGACTATAATGGGTTCCGTTTGGTTTCCGCTCAGGTGCCCAGCATTTTACCAGAGGCAGTGCATTTTCTACCAGTATTTTTTGCTGGGTCTGCGGAACCTCTTCCCAAGGCGGTGCATGCGTGAACAAACCGTCACCGAGTGATGCGAATAGCGGGCAAACAAACCAATTGAAGCTGGACACAAAAGCACCAGTCGTAGCAAATAAAATGAAAAAAAGGACTACGTCAGCACAACACACAAACATGAAAGGAAGAACCTATATGGCAAGCATCACAATAGCAACAGAAATGCAGGGATAAACATGCTGAATGTTCATAGGAAGACCCCTGGGTTGACAGGAATTAAGTCCAGAGATCCAGGTTGTCTCTTTACGTAATAATTTGTTGTTAGAGATAGTGGTTATATAAAAGCACAGCATAGTTGGCTAAAATAACATAAATAATGAAAAAACACTTTATTCACTGAATTATTGAAAGAGGAGACTAAAAGTAAGCTATAAAACACATTAACATAAAAGCAACTAAAACCAGCGCTAAGATCAAATATCAAAAAATAATGATCACATATGAGTATTATAAAATATATGGAGTTACTGAACAAACCGAAGACTGAAGTGGAGGGAATAAAAGTATGCAAAAAGGGTAAACAAAATTAGGGATTGTCCAGAGTTTACGTTTCTATGCAAATGTGCCTAAGTAAATGTAACATACAATGGTAGGGTTGTGGCAGTAGTTGGGTGTCACTACAAGCAGTTTGTCTTGTGAACAGTTTAACACCTATAAATGTCAATGGGGATATAGATGTGATAGTGCCCATAATGCTAGTAGTCACTGTGTAGGGATCGGAGTGTGGGCATGTTTGTCTGTCAGTCATCACAATAGAAGCTTAGAGAAAGCGTCCACAGCACCATCTCCCACTATTTTAGCTTCAGTCCGTCAGTCCTCAAAACTGACCATGAACATCAACATAGGCAGAGCTTGGATTCCCCCATACAGAAAGACACAGAAAGTTAGATTGTTTTACCCACTCCACTGTACCCACCTTAGAAGATTCTCTCATTAGGGTCTGTAACACATCTAAGTACAGTCCTAACAATTGTGTCAGACAAGAAAATGCCACTATTCTTCCATCAGATCTGTGGACATCTAGTTTATCTAAACACTCGGTTACGTTTATAGAGGGCTTTCTATCAATCACTCCGATGTCAATGCAACGGACAAGGCCAGATCCCAACAACATACAAATCACAAAATTCTTCACCCCTACGGGACAGAAGAGAAAACTAAAGGTAAAAGGAAGAAAAACAGAAGAAAAAGAGAAGTTTGAACTATTCATTGATATCAACCACTGTTAGGTTGTGCCTCTGGGACCTGTGGCTCTACAGGTTTCTATGAGCACAGCTTCACAAGTGGGGGGTTAAAGATTCAAAGTACCAAATAATGTACTGAAAAATGTAAAAAAAAAATTCTAAGTGGAGTGAGATGGAAGAAAAAGGAAACTCCACAATCTTTGGGAGGATCTTGTTTCTGCGGCAACACACTGCAACAAAAGTGACATGATAACTTTATTTTATGGGTCAGTACGATTACTATGATACCAAATTTATATAGCTTTTTTCTTTGCTGTACTACTTTTATTTTTTTTCTTCAGATTTTTTTTTTTCTGCTGCTATCTTCTGACAGCCATAACTTGATAGGCAATCTGAAATGGTACTCCTGGGGCCTTTCAGAAGGCCCCTGGGTGCCATGGCAACTTCACAACACTCAACTTCACAACGTGATCTCATTGTTAGGGGCAGTGCGGGCCCCCTGAACATCGATTAGGCAATTAAAGGGTTAACAGCTACGATCAACGGCTCTGATGCGGGCAGGTGTCGGCAGTAAGAAACAGCCAGCACATACATTGTATGGAGCAGGATTGACCCCCAATCCCTATAGCCTTAAAGGGTTAAAAGATACCCCATCACTACTCAACATTTTGGCAGACATCCAATGGTCACCGACATATAGCTGGGCCACACTGGACATTACTTCCCTCTACTCTACTATCCCACATGACTTAGGGATAAATGCTATTGCATCAGTTTTAGACCCTAATTCAACATTGCCGGACGAATCAAAAAAAATCATTTTAAATGTCATCCATTTTATTTTTAAGAATAATTAATTTTCTTTTAACTCCAAACCTTTTAAACAAAGGAGATGCAATGTGGACAAGGTCGCACCGAGTTTTGCCAACTTATATGTCAGTGAATTTGACACATAAGTTGAATAAGATATATTATGTCACATTACAACTGACAGAAAAAATATTACCTGATGTCTATCTGGGAAGGCTCTAATGCAGATTTTAACACTTTTACCATATATGTATTTAAACTAAAAGAATTTTAACCTGTTTTTTTTACGGAAAAAGCTCCACTGAGAACATTGAGTACCTAAATCTCGTACTGGATTGTTAGGATAACAAGGTTGTTAGAAAAACGTCTTTTGAAATCCACCGATACCAATAGCCTCTAAGGCTATAAAAGTGCCCAATATGGAAAGTGGAAAACAAGCATCCCCTATGGCTAATTTAAAAGACTACGATGGAACTGGACAGAAAATTAAGATTTTATCACCCAAAGCAACATTTTAAAGGAGAGGCTTAAACTAAGAGGATGCCCTCACAACCTGGTCTTATCAGTGTTCAGCAGGGCAAAGCAATACTGTTTGAAAACGTCAGGATGGGTATTATCTCTCCTTGAGGAGAGCACCTAGAAGGTGAGTGAGGAACCTTATAAGGCCATGTATGCTCCTCTGGGAAATATGCAAATAAGGGTGATGGAACAATACCTCTGCAGCATTCCTTCAAATCAATGTCTGATTCGTTATACAAGTCTTAACAATCATTGGGAATTGAAAACCAAGCCAGAACCCATACACAGGGGTTTTTATGTTTAAAAAAACAAAAAAAACAAAACAGAAAACAAGGTAAATCATCAGTAATTCAATCTCAGCCTGATTACTTTCTGCAACCCCTCACATCGTAGACTGAGGATGACAAACAAGAACAGGATACATGACCAACACTTATCTCTAAATATAGTGGGTTACTACAGATGCAACAAAAATTATTGTAAATGTTGCCTAAACATTGCAAATAGAACCCCTGAATTCACCAGTTACAGCATGGATGAAAGATTTAGGATAGACGTTCATTAATTGCACATCAGATTTTGTGATTTACATGTTACAATGTTCCTGCTGCCTTCGATATGTAACCAGACTGAACACTACCCATGGTATCCTGAAACATAGTATCTCATGATGCGTAGCACTTAAAGATGAGCGAACGTACTCGTCCGACCTTGATACTCGTTCGAGTATTAGCGTGTTCGAGATGCTCGTTACTCGTAACGAGTACCACGCGATGTTCGGGTTACTTTCACTTTCCTCTCTGAGACGTTAGCGCGCTTTTCTGGCCAATTGAAAGACAGGGAAGGCATTACAACTTCCCCCTGCGACGTTCAAGCCCTATACCACCCCCCTGCAGTGAGTGGCTGGGGAGATCAGGTGTCACCCGAGTATAAAAATCGGCCCCTCCCGCGGCTCGCCTCAGATGCGTTGTGAGATAGCTGAGGGACAGTGCTGTTGGTGCCGGAGCTGCTATAGGGAGAGTGTTAGGAGTTAGTGTAGGCTTCAAGAACCCCAACGGTCCTTCTTAGGGCCACATCTAACCGTGTGCAGTAGTGTGGAGGCTGCTTTTAGCAGTGTTGCACATTTTTTTTTTTTTGGTATATCGGCCGTGCAATGCATTGCGCCCTGCAGTAATAGTCCAGGGACAGAAGTGTGGAGGCAGGGAGAGCGTTAGGAGTTATTGTAGGCTTCAAGAATCCCAACGGTCCTTCTTAGGGCCACATCTAACCGTGTGCAGTACTGTGGAGGCTGCTTTTAGCAGTGTTGCACATTTTTTTTTTTTTTGGTATATCGGCCGTGCAGAGCATTGCGCCCTGCAGTAATACTCCAGGGATAGAATTGTGTAGGCAGGGCCAGAAGACATATATTATAGATTGAATATACGCACTGGTCCTTTTGAAAAAAATATTGAAAAAAAAATCTATTTGGCCTGCCTGTCACTGTGCTCAGTGTTCTGGGTCCGTGTCTGCTGGGGGTAGTAGTTCTCCAAATAAATACGCAGCAAGCTAAGTGTTACAGCAGGCTTGGGCCAAATTATTTCCTGGCTCTGAAATCACCGGTCTGTTGCAGTTAATAACAGTGCAACACTGCAGTTCCGTGACACACACATCAGGGACAGAATTGTGTAGGCAGGGCCAGAAGACATATATTATAGATTGAATATACGCAGTGGTCCTTTTGAAAAAAATATTGGAAAAAAATCTATTTGGCCTGCCTGTCACTCTGCTCAGTGTTCTGGGTCTGTGTCTGCTGGGGGTAGTATTTCTCCAAATAAATACGCAGCCAGCTAAGTGTTACAGCAGGCTTGCGCCAAATTATTTCCTGGGGTTCCGTAAACGAAGTGAGCCTCCAACCACAGGCCAATAAGCGGCACATTTAATTACAGCGTTGTGTTTCTGCATTCCTGGTAATACAGCATGCTGAGGGGTAGGGGTAGGTCTAGAGGACGTGGGCGCGGCCGAGGACGCGGAGGCCATAGTCCGGGTGTGGGCATAGGCCGAGCTCCTGATCCAGGTGTATCGCAGCCGACTGCTGCGGGATTAGGAGAGAGGCACGTTTCTGGCGTCCCCACATTCATAGCACATTTAATGGGTCCACGCGGTAGACCTTTATTAGAAAATGAGCAGTGTGAGCAGGTCCTGTCGTGGATGGCAGAAAGTGCTTCCAGCAACCTATCGTCCACCCAGAGTTCTGCGCCGTCCAATGCTGCAACTCAGAATCCTCTGGCTGCTGCTCCTCCTTCCTCCCAGCCTCCTCACTCCATTACAATGGCACATTCTGAGGAGCGGGCAGACTCCCAGGAACTGTTCTCGGGCCCCTGCTCAGATTGGGCAGCAGTGGTTCCTCTCCCACCAGAGGAGTTTATCGTGACTGATGCCCAACCATTGCAAAGTTCCCGGGGTCCGGGGGATGAGGCTGGGGACTTCCGGCAACTGTCTCAAGACCTTTCAGTGGGTGAGGAAGCCGATGACGATGAGACACAGTTGTCTATCAGTGAGATAGTAGTAAGGGCATTAAGTCTGAGGGAGGAGCGCACAGAGGATTCGGAGGAAGAGCAGCAGGACGATGAGGTGACTGACCCCACCTGGTTTGCTACGCCTACTGAGGACAGGTCTTCAGAGGGGGAGGCAAGTGCAGCAGCAGGGCAGGTTGGAAGAGGGAGTGCGGTGGCCAGGGGTAGAGGCAGGGCCAGACCGAATAATCCACCAACTGTTTCCCAAAGCGCCCCCTCGTGCCATGCCACCCTGCAGAGGCCGAGGTGCTCAAAGGTCTGGCAGTTTTTCACTGAGAGTGCAGACGACCGACGAATAGTGGTGTGCAACCTTTGTCGCGCCAAGATCAGCCGGGGAGCCACCACCACTAGCCTCACCACCACCAGCATGCGCAGACATATGATGGCCAAGCACCCCACAAGGTGGGACGAAGGCCATTCACCGCCTCCGGTTTGCACCGCTGCCTCTCCCCCTGTGCTCCAACCTGCCACTGCGATCCAACCCCCCTCTCAGGACACAGGCACTACCGTCTCCTGGCCTGCACCCACACCCTCACCTCCGCTGTCCTCGGCCCCATCCACCAATGTCTCTCAGTGCACCGTCCAGCCGTCGCTAGCGCAAGTGTTGGAGCGCAAGCGCAAGTACGCTGCCACGCACCCACATACTCAAGCGTTAAACGTGCACATAGCCAAATTTATCAGCCTGGAGATGCTGCCGTATAGGGTTGTGGAAACAGAGGCTTTCAAAGGTATGATGGCAGCGGCGGCCTCGCGCTACTCAGTTCCCAGTCGCTACTACTTTTTCCAATGTGCCGTCCCAGCCCTGCACGACCACGTCTCCCGCAACATTGTACGCGCCCTCACCAACGCGGTTACTGCCAAGGTCCACTTAACAACGGACACGTGGACAAGCACAGGTGGGCAGGGCCACTATATCTCCCTGACGGCACATTGGGTGAATTTAGTGGAGACTGGGACAGAGTCAGAGCCTGGGACCGCTCGCGTCCTACTCACCCCCAGAATTGCGGGCCACAGCTCGGTGGTGGTATCTGCGGCGGTGTATGCTTCCTCCACTAAAGCACCCTCCTCCTCCTCCAACGCAACCTCTGTCTCGCAATCAAGATGTGTCAGCAGCAGCACGTCGCCAGCAGTCGGTGTCGCACGGCGTGGCAGCACAGCGGTGGGCAAGCGTCAGCAGGCCGTGCTGAAACTACTCAGCTTAGGAGATAAGAGGCACACGGCCCACGAACTGCTGCAGGGTCTGACAGAGCAGACCGACCGCTGGCTTGCGCTGCTGAGCCTCCAACCGGGCATGGTCGTGTGTGACAACGGCCGTAACCTGGTGGCGGCTCTGCAGCTCGGCAGCGTCACGCACGTGCCATGCCTGGCCCATGTCTTTAATTTGGTGGTTCAGCGCTTTCTGAAAAGCTACCCGCGCTTGTCAGACCTGCTCGGAAAGGTGCGCCGGCTCTGCGCACATTTCCTCAAGTCCCACACGGACGCTGCCACCCTGCGCACCCTGCAACATCGGTTTAATCTGCCAGTGCACCGACTGCTGTGCGACGTGCCCACACGGTGGAACTCTACGCTCCACATGTTGGCCAGGCTCTATGAGCAGCGTAGAGCTATAGTGGAATACCAACTCCAACATGGGCGGCGCAGTGGGAGTCAGCCTCCTCAATTATTTTCAGAAGAGTGGGCCTGGTTGGCAGACATCTGCCAGGTCCTTGGAAAGTTGAGGAGTCTACCCAGGTGGTGAGCGGCGATGCTGCAATCATTAGCGTCACCATTCCTCTGCTATGCCTCTTGAGAAGTTCCCTGCAAAGCATAAAGGCAGACGCTTTGCACTCGGAAACAGAGGCGGGGGAAGACAGTATGTCGCTGGATAGTCAGAGCACCCTCCTGTCTATATCTCAGCGCGGTGAGGAGGAGGAGGAGGAGGAGGAAGATGAGGAGGAGGGGGAAGAGACAGCTTGGCCCACTGGTGAGGGTACACATGCTGCTGGGCTGTCATCCTTTCAGCGTGTATGGCCTGAGGAGGAGGAGGAGGAGGAGGATCCTGAAAGTGATCTTCCTAGTGAGGACAGCCATGTGTTGCGTACAGGTACCCTGGCACACATGGCTGACTTCATGTTGGGATGCCTTTCTCGTGACCCTCGTGTTACACGCATTCTGGCCACTACAGATTACTGGGTGTACACACTGCTCGACCCACGGTATAAGGAGAACCTTTCCACTCTCATACCCGAAGAGGAAAGGGGTTCGAGAGTGTTGCTATACCACAGGACCCTGGCGGACAAACTGATGGTAAAATTCCCATACGACAGCGCTAGTGGCCGAAGGCGCAGTTCCGAGGGCCAGGTAGCAGGGGAGGCGCGGAGATCAGGCAGCATGTACAGCACAGGCAGGGCAACACTCTTTAAGGCCCTTGACTGCTTTATGGCTCCCCAGCAAGACTGTGTCACCGCTCCCCAGTCACGGCTGAGTCGGCGGGAGCACTGTAAAAGGATGATGAGGGAGTACGTAGCCGATCGCACGACTGTCCTCCGTGACGCCTCTGCCCCCTACAACTACTGGGTGTCGAAGCTGGACACGTGGCCTGAACTCGCGCTGTATGCCCTGGAGGTGCTTGCTTGTCCTGCGGCTAGCGTCTTGTCAGAGAGGGTGTTTAGTGCGGCTGGGGGAATCATCACAGATAAGCGTACCCGCCTGTCAACCGACAGTGCCGACAGGCTAACACTCATCAAGATGAACAAAGCCTGGATTTCCCCAGACTTCTCTTCTCCACCAGCGGACAGCAGCGATACCTAAGCAATACGTAGGCTGCACCCGCGGATGGAAGCATCGTTCTGTATCCCCATCAAAAACGGGGACCTTTTCGCTTCATCAATCTGTGTATAATATTCCTCCTCCTGCTCCTCCTCCTGAAACCTCACATAATCACGCCGAACGTGCAATTTTTCTTAGGCCCACAAGGCTCAGTCATATAATTTTTCTAAACAATTTTTATACGTTTCAATGCTCATTAAAGCGTTGAAACTTTCACTTCAACCAATTTTTATTTTAACTGGGCTGCCTCCTGGCCTAGTTACCAATTAAGCCACATTAACCAAAGCGATTAATGGGTTTCACCTGCCCTCTTGGTTGGGCACGGGCAATTTTTCTGAGGTACATTAGTACTGTTGATACAGCAATTTTTGTGGGCCCTCGCCTACAGTGTAATCAAATTAATTTTTAGCCCACCTGCATTACAGCTGACGTTACATCAGCTGTATTGGGCACTGCAATGGGATATATTTATGTACCGCCGCTGGCTTCCTGGCACCCACCCATGCTGTGGGTCCACAGGGAGTTGTAAATGCATCTGTTTCCACTTCTAAAGAACCCCAGTCTGACTGGGGCATGCAGTGTGGGCCGAAGCCCACCTGCATAAAACATGACATTACTACCTCAGCTGTGTTGGGCAATGCAATGGGATATATTTATGTACCGCCGGTGGCTTCCTGGCACCCACCCATGCTGTGGGTCCACAGGGAGTTGTAAATGCATCTGTTTACACTTCTAAAGAACCCCAGTCTGACTGGGGCATGCAGTGTGGGCCGAAGCCCACCTGCATTAAGCACGACATTACATCAGCTGTGATGGGCACTGCAATGGGATATATTTATGTACCGCCGGTGGGTTCCAGGGAGCCACCCATGCTGTGGGTGCACACGGAATTCCCATTGCGGAGTTGTACCTGCCTGTGACTATATATTAAAAAACGCGGTCTGACTGGGGCATGCAGACACCTTGACAGAATGAATAGTGTGTGGCACATAGGTTCCCCATTGCTATGCCCACGTGTGCAGCTCCAGATGGAGGTGGCACAGGATTGGATTTCTCATTGCTTCTGTACAGCATTGTGGGCTATCGCCCCGCCACTTTTAAAGAGGGTCGCTGCCTAGCCGTGCCAACCCTCTGCAGTGTGTGCCTGCTTTTCCTGTGGCAGACGCACTTATAAATAGACATGAGGGTGGCGTGGCATGAGGGCAGCTGAAGGCTGGGCAGGGACAGTTTGGTGTGCACTGTGGACACTGGGTTGTGCGGGGGGGGGGGGGGGGTGGATTTGGCAGCATGTAAGCCAGGAGAAGTGGCAGCGGAGTGTCATGCAGGCAGTGATTGTGCTTTGTTGGAGGTAGTGTGGTGCTTAGCTAAGGTATGCATTGCTAATGAGGGCTTTTCAGATGTAAAAGTTGTTGGGGGGGGGCTCACTCTTGCTGCTATTGTGGCTTAATAGTGGGACCTGTGAACTTGAGATGCAGCCCAACATGTAGCCCCTCGCTTGCCCTATCCGTTGCTGTGTCGTTCCCATCACTTTCTTGAATTGCCCCGATTTTCACAAATGAAAACCTTAGCGAGCATCGGCGATATACAAAAATGCTCGGGTCGCCCATTGACTTCAATGGGGTTCGTTACTCGAAACGAACCCTCGAGCATCGCGAAAAATTCATCTCGAGTAACGAGCACCCGAGCATTTTGGTGCTCGCTCATCTCTAGTAGCACTCAAACATAATTGTAGGTTTGATGTTTTTAGCAGCACTGGAACTATGCCCGCTGCCTTGGAGTCATATTTGATTCTGATCTTTCTTTTACCCCCTACATCCAATCTCTGGCCCGAACTTGTCAGCTGCACCTCAAGAACATCGCAAGAATCCGCTCTTTTCTCACTGTGGACACGCTAAAAACACTTACTGTTGCCCTCATGCACTCCCGGCTCGATTATTGCAACTCGTTGCTGATTGGCCTCCCCTGCACTAGACTCTACCCTCTCCAATCCATCCTGAATGCGGCAGCCAGGCTCATCTTTCTGTCCAGCCGCTACTCGGACGCCTCTGCCCTGTGCCGGTCACTGCACTGGCTGCCCGTTAAATACAGGTTTACAAAGGCAGTATAGGTCCAAGTATAAACTTGAGAAAGACTTAACTGTATGGACCGTAAAGCTAATAATATTAAAAAGTAACTTTTATTAGAAATAACTAAAATAAGGAAAAGAGAAAAACAAAACAAACAATTAATAAATCGTATAAGACGATAATGAGAGCATTTGCCACACATAGATGGAGACCAATCGGGTTAGAGTCGACCGGTACCGCTCAGCCCGCAAAGTCAAAGTAAAGCACTAAGACTCGACCTGTGTAGGTTATTGGTCAACAAACGTGACTAAAATAGTCAGTCCTGTTAGTTGTGTGTCATGTATAAAATAGAATTGACACGCAGTTAGGCGTTAACCAGCGTTACCCTACGCGTTTCACCCACTTGGTGGGTTCCTCAGGGGTATCAATACGCTATACCAGTAGTGTACTGGGTTGTGGCTAGCACAATTGTTTTGACGAGAATTCAGGGGTGTCTGGAAGAATAGAGCCAGACAACTCAGACTCGAATATACAGCTGTCTGGAAGTGGCTCTAAGACCAGAGCCAATTAATTGTATGATCGTCTTCACAGACAAACTGTGTCCAAGACATAAGCAAAAAGGAGTAATCTGATCGTGATAGTTATCAGATTACTCTCAGGATATGGTCTAGTCTCAAACAGATAAATTAGCCCGGGATAATAAGCCTGGGGCTAATATAGCCGTTACGAGGTAAGATAACTACCTGGGACACTATGGTGCTGTGCGGGTTATTATAGGTAGATTCTAGCTGCAGTACACTTCTAGATAAAGCAAAACTCTGCATCTAAAGATTTAGGCACAGATATAGCCATAAAGGGTTAAATGGTTTTAAAGATACCCAGATGCTGTGCAGGTTATACTAGGTAGTTTCTATCTGCAATAGTCATTTGAATAAACTAAACCCTACATCTAAAGTCCCAGGAAAAATTGAAATCAAAATAAATAAATGAAAAAAACCGACATTCCCCCGGTATTGCCCACCCCCAGACCTCCTCCTCCCACCCTTGTCCAAGGAGAGATGGAGTTCGAGATAGAACGAATTCTGGACTCCAGGCGGGTATGGGGTGCTTGCCAGTATTTAGTGCACTGGAAGGGGTTTGGACCCGAGGAGCGGTCATGGGTTCCGGCCAAAGATGTCCATGCTCCGCAGCTAGTCCGTCACTTTCATAGGACCTACCCCCTCAAGCCAGCACTGGGTCATAGGGGTCCAGTGTCCCCCCGTAAGAGGGGGGGTACTGTCAGGATGGGCGGCTATTGGGGTCGCCGTGCCCGCACGGCGGACGCTGTCGCCCCTGCTGTGAGTGCATGTCGCAGTGGGACTCCTACGCTGGTCATCACTCCTGGCCGCCTGGCTCCTACACAGCGCAGAGGTGCTAGGAGCATGGCGGCTGCGGCCGGCGCCGTGTTCCTGTTTCCATGGCAGCCTGCTGCATCCCCACTGACCTAGTCTGGTCTGCTAGTGCTGAGGGAGGTTCTCCCAGCACTTTCTGATTATCCTGCTGATGTCAGGTGCTCCGCCCCAATCAGCTGCTGGGGCGGGAGCTCTGAGAGCATTTAAACCCCTCAGTTGCTTCCTGACACTGCCAGTGTTTGTATAGGCTTCCTTGCACTCACCAGCGTTACCTTGTATTCCTGTTTACTAGTGTATTGACCTCGGCCTTTCCCCTGACCTGACTTCGTCTCCTCCTTCTGTACTGCGTTTCTCCGGACTGACTTTTAGTGCTTGACCTTGGCTTGCTCCTGGACTGGGTTGCGGTTTTTCCTTTGTGCTTCGCTGTGGTTGTCTGTTTGTCTGTCCATTTGTTTTCTGTTTCTAGGGATTGTGGATTTCCCCAGCATTCTCCTAGCCAGCGTAGGGACCGTCGCCCAGTTGCCCGCCTGGGGTTAGCCAGGAATGGAAGCAAGTAGGCAGGGACAGGGGTTGTGGGCTACGTTGCAGGGACCCCCAAATCCTGTTTTCCCTGGTTCCCTGACATATAGGGACCTTTTTGGGGGTGTGGTATGAATTCCTTCCATTTTACTCGCTCTAGCATGCTAAACAACCACCAAAACACATGTTATCTTACGTCGGAAGTTTGGGCATGTATAGCATCGCTGGAATGCATGCATTGCGTGCCAAACCACTGGGAATCTGCTGGTGATCTGAGTGTCAAGGATGCGATTTTACGTTCAATCCAGCAGCTAGACGTTAAACTGCCGGACATGCGTGTTACTTGTACCATTTTAAAAATGTGTTAAAATAATGTAAAATCCAGAGATCGGTACAATTCTAAACACTCAAAACTTAAAGCCAGAATTAAAAACCATTGGACTACCCTACGTGGTGACCCATATTTGGCAGCGGAATTACCTGAACACCCTACAATTGTCTTCAGGAAAAATAGGACCCTTAAAAACATTTTAGCACCTTCATGCCCTGGAAATGTCATACTTTTGCCTCCTACCCAGAATACCTTGGGAAAGTTCATAAGAGGATGTGAAAAAAGAGGCTGCAAATGCTGCAAAAATATATGCCACAGTCGGAAGGAAATCCACATAGAAGCAGAAAACATCTTCCTCTGAGGGATTTACTAAAACTGTATCAGATTATGTGATCTACTTGATAGAATGCTACTGCGGCCTCAGATATATAGGCTGAAACATCAATGCCTTAAGAATCAGAGCTAACAAACATCGCTCAAATATATGGAAGGGTTTCATGCAACTCGGCGTATCCAGACATTTTTCCAGTCATCATAACATGGTTTACACATTCCCCTTTGGAGAGGATTCCTCAAGAGGAATTTTCAACACTAAAATCAAAGGAGATGTTTTGGATTTTTCGTCTCAACAATTAATCCAAAATGGCATCAACGAAATCCTTGAAAAGGGGTGAAACTGGGCTTTTATGATTTTTAGTATTTTATATGGTATAAATTTTATATTCTCAATTATAAAAATGTTATGATTCCTGGACAGTCCAGCGTGTGGAACCCTCCATCATCTTGGCACTTTTAACTCTTCTCCAATATTATGTTTTACATTATGATTTTTATATTATTTTATATGTTGTTACCGTATATACCCGAGTATAAGCCGAGTCAATAAGTTTCACCACAGAAAACTGGGAAAACGTATTGACTCGAGTATAAGCCGAGCTATACTCGAGTATATACTAGGTAAAAAAGAAAACTCCATACTCACCTCCCAGCCAGCGTCTGTGTCTGTGCGACAAGCTGCTTGAGTTCTCCCCACTGTCATCCCCTGCCATCCTCTCTGCTTGGAGCTGTCAGTGCCGTGTAAGTAAGCGCTGTGATTGGATTGAGCGCCAGCCAATCACAGCTGGCGTTCGATCCAATCACAGCGCTTACTTACACAGCACTGATGGCAGGGGATTTGAAAGCCGAGCAAGGAGATGACAGCGGAGAAAATTCTAAAGCAGCTTGATTGGCTGTAAATGATCAAGCACCGGCTGTGATTGGCTGACGCTCGATCCAATCACAGCTCTTACTTACACAGCGCTGACGGCAGGGGAAGACAGAGCCGAGCAAAGAGGACAGCGTGGGATGACAGCAGAAAGAATTCAAGCAGCCTGCCGCACAGCTGCCGGAGACACAGACGCCGGCTGGGAGGTGAGTATGGAGGGGTTTTTTTTAAGCCTTCCCTTACTCGAGTATAAGCCGAGGGGGGCTTTTCAGCACACAAAAAATGTTCTGAAAAACTAGGCTTATACTCGAGTATATACAGTATTTAATAATTTTATTATTTTTTACAGTAATGTTTCAAGTTCTCTATGAATATTGAATATACTATAATTTTCACCCCATTTTATCATACTCACTTTTATTCATGATGACATGTTATTTGTTTATAAATATTATTTGTATTGTTTATATTTGTATTGTTTTCTTTTCATTGCTATCTTTCATTTGACACTATTGTTATTAACTGTTGGAACATTCTACATATATCTAACGGTGCACATTTCTTCCTGAATTTTAATACATGACCAAGAATCATCACTTCTGCCTATCGCTATGATCTTTTGTTCTTATTTTTATGCAGAATTTTCAATTTTGTATGGGCATGTATAATTTCCTTTATCTTCATTTTCAGTTTGTTGTGTGGGCATGATCACATCTCAGGATTGTAAATTATTTTTACTACTTTTTAAATTGGTAGAAGTATATCATGAATTTCCAGCAGTTCCATATCCTGTCACCGGAACGCATGTAAAATCACATCCTTGACACACAGACCATCCACAGATTTATGGTGGGTTGGAATGCAATGCAGTCATCTCAGCAATTCTATACATGCCCAAACGTCCGGCATAGGATAACATTCATTTTGGCAGTCGTTCAGTGTGTCAAAGTGAGCAAAATGGCGGGAATTCATACCACACCCCCAAAAATGTTCCAATAGCTATATACATCTTCTGGATAACTGTTTTGTCATGTGTTTGAAAAAGGAGGTTCATATTCCTCTGAAATGCGTTGCACCAACATCCTGTTAATAAATTAGCTCTCTATGCATTTCCATTGTGGACTGTGGATTTGGACCTATGAAAAACATCACTGAGGCATTTTGCAGACTCGGATAAAGGGGGTGTTCTCATCGGAGACCCCCCTGTAAAGTAAGTTTTTTGTTTCCTTATTTTATATGTAACCCCTGGATCGCTGGGTTTTATTTATCTATTTCAATCTCTCCGCCTGCATAGACACACATTCTGACGCCACTAAAAAAAACAGAAAGGTAAGGAATCACAACCCACCTACTCCCTCCATGGCCTCTAATGTATTGACTGTCAACCAATCATGCCCACACTCGGATCCCTACACAGTGACTACTAGCACTATGGGCACTATCACATCTATACCCCCATTGACATTTAAAGGTGTTGGGCTGTCCACAAGACAAACTGCTTGTAGTGGGCGTTCCTTTATAAACATCACGCCTACACCCATTTTTTTCCACTACCAAATTTTACATGCAAGGCTGTGTTCACTTCTGCACCAGACGCTCCGTTTAGAGCCTTGAGAACAAATGGTGGATCTAAAAGTCCTGCATGTAGGACTTTTTTGTCCAATGAAATGCCGGACAGGATGGTAACAACTGAACGGACCCCATTAGAGTCATTGGCGTCAATTCAGTGCTGTTCGATTGCATTATAAAATGGATCCGTTGGCCTAGGGGATTCTGTTTCTCTGCTCACATAACGGAGTGGAAAGACAGATACCTAAATGCAGATGTGAACATAGCCTTAACTATAAAATGTTGTTTAAAGTTGGACATATACTTTAAACAACTGATGGACATGCAGACCACTTTAGCTATTTTATAATTTGGCATTTGTCAAGAAAAGCAGTGCGTAAAGTTTAGAATTATCCCTAACAAGAAAAGGAGCTGGCAGATTTCATGCTTTTCCAGTACAGCCAAGAGAAGATTACTTACTTGCATAGCAATTTTACTGGATTTCCGACTCTTAATTCAGCAGACTGGTTCTCAGTCGAGCTTTGAGCCTTTATCCTCATAGCAAGGACCCGGAGCAGATATAAAACAAGTCAAGTGTAAACAATTAGCTTTCCCGTTCTCTGCACAGCAACGATATACGCATTACAAACGGGTGTCTCACCCACATTTGTATTTAAAAAGGATCCGTTGCAGACATTTTTCCCTAATCCAAGCTCTTTACACATTACAGAGAAAGTTAATTATTCTGCCCTTTCTAAGCATGCGGAAGCTTTTAAACCTCCTCATCTATAAAGCTCCAGCCTACCCTCAATCAGTTTTTTTCAAGCTTGCTCAAGTACATTCGATGTATATAGTACCGTAAAACTGAATTATATTCTCAACTAGTATGCTGCATTATAGAAGGCTAGAAATTATGGATATTCTAAAAAGTCTATCATCTAGTTATCTGAGAACTAAGAGAAACGTTGATCCTCTTTTTCCTTATTGAAATGGCATGGATGCCAGGAAGTCAATAAGGAGTGATGTAAATTAGTTGGTTGAAGCGTTGCCGGCCCGGTGATGTCACACTTTGGAAAGGAGCGTAGACGACTATGCAAGGAATGGGGCTAAACACAACCATCGGGCAATGAAACAATGGAAATCAGACTCGTTGAATAAACCTGACTCTTGTGTTTATTAATGGCAACCTGTTACATCCGATGAGCACCATAAACTGAGTCATGAGGCTCATAGGACACGTAACGGGGAGTCTGCATGTGCATTTCTATCTGCTTTATCTGTTTTTATAGCTTGCTATCAATAAAGGTTATGTACTAATTTTCTTTCACAGTGAACAGAGTTTAATTAAAGTACTTTTACTTTTTAAATATGCTTTTTAAAGCTACAAGCGTTCCTTCACGCGGGCATATATGCACGTGTTTTTGTGCGCATAAAATTTACCGGTGCAATACGCTGCGAATAGAGCCAATTGATTCGTTCTCATTTCCTTTTTTTCACGCACATTTTCTGTGCGTACAAAAAAAGAACAACGGGGCCCGATCTATTTTTGTGTGCATTTGCACACCTGGGGTACCCATAAAAACCTATGTGAGGTGCGCAAATACGCGCGCAATTCTCAACACGATGCGCAATACGCTGTTCTATTCTATGAGAAAAGAACACATCTGGGACTCATTCGATAAATAGTCATTAAAATTGGTACATGTTTGTCTATCGTGTGCAAATGAACATGCCCGGCATGTGTAAAAAGTACAGTAAGATATGCCAATATGCACGCAAAAAATCTTTGTACTTAACGCAAATACTTTGCGCTAAATCGTGCTCAAAAACAACTATGCCCCTGTGAAGGAGGCCTAATGCCACTTTATAAAGGTGGATTCAGATGAACGGATTTGTGGATCTATTTCTGCTCGGGAAAATCTTGCCATAAAACGTGACAGAGTGATGCCTGCTGGGCAAAATCATCATCCGAGGAAGGATAGGTCCTCTGCTATCTTTGTCCGTTAGATTGCTTGTTAGATTATTTACTTTCTCTTGCTGGGAACAATCACACTTTGCTCTAATGCTAACACCGTACTAAACTATTTTTGTTTTATCTTTGTTTGTGTTATACAAGAAAGCTGCCATAGACTTCTATGGCAGCTCAAAAAATGGCGTGGAGGGAGTTACCCTGTGTTCAACCGAGGGAAAAGAAGACAGTTCACCTTAATTAGACATTTAATTACAATTGTGTTCCACAGGAAGGGTGTAACAAGCGAGCATGTAAACTGGCATTTCGATCTCAAAAAAACTATCTATCTGCTAGCACGGATGTATCAACCTGCTTCCTGCCATCTTCCAACTTTGTGCACGCAAAAATACGTTCCATACAGGTGAATGTATTTACACATACGCTCGTCTGAATAAGCCCTAAGGCCCAATGTCCATGGGTGGATTTGATTTGCGGATTCCGTGCAGACGGCTTCCATTGAAGTCAATGGAAGGCGTCTGATCTGCGGCCCCGTCTGCAGTTGACACTGCTGACAGACTGCGGATTCTGTAGAAAAGCAGGAATTTAAGAAAAACAAAAAATTGTACTGCGCGTGTGCATAAGCCCGCCAGTCGGCACTTCCCTACACATACAAAGTATAGCAGCAAGCTGCCACATGTGGAAGCCGACCCGCCGTGGATACGAGGTCGAAGTCTGTGGGATATTATTTTATTTCCTGTGCACATAGACTGTACAGACATTTATTTGGGCGTATCGGACGTATTGTCCTAACAACTGTTGCTTATGAACAGTCCTGGAGGCATCTGTTAGCCCATGAGCTGTTCATTAAAGCCAATAAAGCCCTGCAATATCAGTGCTGGGGCTGTAAGTATAACATACTTTATCTGATAGGTGATTTCTGGGCAAGCGCCCGGACTAACAACAGTAGCAAAGAAAAAAAATGGCATAGGGATGGCTAAACAATGGAACGCTTTGCAAGGAAGAGCAGAAAGATAGTTATTCAAGTCCTTGTGGAAAGTGGTACGCTATATTAGGACGTAAAGAGTGGTTAGACGGGAAGTGGTAGAACTACATGATAAGATCCCACTAAGCCATGTAGAAGGGCAATAAATAATACGAGGCATAAAATAACCCAATTGGGGAATATAGCGTGAAAGGTTACTTACCAGTTATTGCCATCAAGGCAAAAAAGGTACCAAATCCATATTCCACAGCTTGTAAAGAACGCTGACACATTTAGCAGGACACTGCCGAGTATAACAAATAAAATTGTTTAAATAAAATCCTCACTACAAAAGGATGGAATATAAAAGTGACATTTTTCCATTACGGTGTAATTGCCTTGCTAGATTTGTGATTTTCCAATCCACTTGGCTGTGCGCTCGTTGCTTAAAACACTTCAGTATTTAGACAAAGCATTGATGATTAACCTTCATGGCTCGGATGCTAGCAAGCATACATAGCTTCATGCCAGAGACAGGCAGCTGAATGTATTAGTCAAAAATGTGCAAAGCTATGGAAAAAACACACAAAATGTATCAGCGGGAATTATCCTACAAGGACAAAACCAGATAGTGAAGTAATGTGGACAAGATATAATAGATTTGGTCAAACATATTCATTTAGATTTATCAAAGGGGATTTGATCTTCTTTTAAGTTCATATGCGCCACGAGGCGCCCTGGAGGTTATTTTAAACTCTTAAACCCCTTCATGACGCGTCCCTTTTTTTATTCCCAGTTTTGTTTTTTCCTCCCCCCACTTAAAAAAATCATAACTCTTTTATTTATCCATCGACGTCGCTGTATAAAGGCTTGTTTTTTGCGGGACGAGTTGTATTTTTCAATGGTGCTATTTAATGTACCATATAATATACTGAAAAACTTTTAAAAATTTCTAAGTGGAGTAAAATGAAAAAGAAAAACGACATTCCACCATCTTTCAGTGCGTCTTGTTTCTACGGCGCACAAACTGCAACAAAAACACAATACTTTATTCTATGAGTCGGTACGATTGCTACGATACCAAACTTGTATAGGTTTTTTTTTACTATACTACTCTTTTTTTTTTAAAGACATTTAATTTTTTTCAATTATTTTCTGCGGTCATCTTGTGCGCGCAATAAATTTTTTATTTTTCCGTTGATGTAGTTCAGCGATAGCTCATTTTTTGCGAGATGTACTGTATTTTCCGTTAGTACTAACTCGGAATACATATGACTTTTTGATCGCTTTTTATTGTGTTTTTTCTGGGAAACAGGGTGACTGAAAAACGGCATTTCTGGCGTTCTCTTTTTTTTTTCGGACGACGTTCACTATGCGCAGTAAATTATGTGCTACTTTGATAGATCGAACTTTTACAGACATGGCGATACCAAATATGTACTTTTATTTTATTATTTAGACTTTTTAATTATAGATATGGCAAAAGGGGGGTGATTTAAACTTTTATTACTTTTTTTTTTTAAAGTTAAAAAAACTTTATTGCTCTCTTTTTTACTTTAGTTTTAAGTCCCCCTGGGGGACTACAATATGCGATACTTTGATTGCTCCTGCAGTATGACATAATGCTATAGCATTACGTCATACTGCATTCTGACAGGCAGTCTATCAAGCTACCCCACGGGGATGGCTTGATAGGCAGTCTCTCAAGGCAACCCTGGGGTCTTTCAGAAGCCCCCAGGCAGCCATAACACCTGCACGGCTCCCTCGATTTCACCGCGGTGGGGCCGTACGGGACCCCCGGGGGCTTTAAATGTCGCTGTCAGAATTGACAGCGGCATTTAAAGGGTTAATAGCCATGATCGGCCAAATGGATGGTCGCGGCTATTGCCCGCAGGTGTCAGCTGTAGTAAACAGCTAACGCCCGCGCTGTATGCAGAGAGGTCGCCCCGCAACCATTCTGCATACATACCCCGACGCTCTAGGACGTAAATGTACGTCCTGATGCGGGAATGGGTTAAAGGGGTTTTCTGGCTAAACAAATGAATCACTTAATCCACAGGATAGATAAGTGTATGATTGCTGGGACCCCACGGGATCACTAGAGCGGTGCACTCTGTGTCGCCCCCTCCCCTGGGTGATACATTTAGGGCAGGTTCCTATGTAGTGAAACTGCAACAAAAATTTTCTATAAGAATCTTTAGGGAAATCCGCAGTGGTAAATCTGCCCGCAGTCATGTGGATTTTGGGGTGTATTTGTTGCAAATTCACCACTGTAGATTTCCGGTGAATTGTGCAAAAAGAGAGAACAAAAATCAATGCTTTTGAAATCTTTACTTAGATTTAGATCCAAATCCACAGTAGAATCCACAAGTGAGTTTTCTCATGGATTTTAACTTCCCGGTTGAATGAGGAAAAAGCAGCAACAAATCTGTGACTGAAATTGATGGGTTTCAACATCTGCTCTGCAGGTCAATTTTATAGATATTTTCGGCGGTACTGTAATCCTCTGCGTATTCTCCACAAGGAAAATCCAACTCTATTGTTTGGGTATCATTTGAAATACATACTACCATACAAGATTCACATAATAGTGCCATACAATGTTCACATACACACATAGGTACTCACACACTCTGCAGAACTAAAAACACACAAATGCATACTATGTACATACATGCATACAGATAAACATACTACACATGTGTGCTGAAACACTATATGCATCTATACATTACAAACAAAGACAGCAGCATACATTGAAAGTGGCTGTACTACAATTGCAAATTATCCCCTATCTACAGGATAGGGAATAACTTGTTGACTAGTGGGGGGGGGTCTCACCTTTGGGACTTCCAAAATCTTGAGAACAGGACTCCCATGTCCCACTTTCCTGTCACTGTTTGGGAGGCTTCCGCAATGATGGCCGAGCATAGGAGGAGGTCAGGGTACACAGGACCCCATTTCTCAGGATCAATGGGGGTCTCAGCAGTTAGTCTCCCATCAATCAGCCAGTTATTCCCCTCTGTGGATAGGCATAACTTGCAATGGTGGTACAACTCCTTTAAGTCCTGTGTGCCACAGAGCAGATTTTGGCCAAGGGTTAACCACCGAGTACCATACCCAGACAAACTGAAGGGAACTTAAGAATTCACTTGTGTCTGAGTTCTGGTTTCAGAAAGTCACAAATTTGCACACTGGATTTTGTGCAAAAATTTGTGGTGAGAAAAGAGGGAGTGGTTTATGTGGCACCTTTTACCCTCCAGCAAGCTGGGTACTCATTTTACCGACCTCGGAAAGATGGAAGACTGAGTCAACCTTGAGCCGGTTACCTGAAGCAAGTGGGCATTGAACCTGCAACATTCAGATCGTATACGAGAGCTTAGGACTGCATACTGCTGCCTTAACACTCTGCACCACACAAGAATATTTTGTATTCTCTATGTGATTTATCTTTAAAGCTTTTTATAAGCTTCTTCATAAGTTCATGTCTTACTGATGGTACAGGCAAATGTACAGAGTTGTTTAATAACTGGGTTAATATAAGAATTTTGCTATGCCTCGTCAGTTGTACAATTCCTATGCAAATGAATACTGAAAATTCATCTCAAGGTTAATGTGATGGCTGATTGGTGAAGTGGAGGATAAAATAGGAATTGAAAAAGAAGGAACATTTAAGCAGATACTACAGATAAGAAGTTGCATGATAATAATTATTCTTAACTTGAATCTTAAATTGCCATGCAGTTTTCTAATTAGCCACTCTTGAAATTCACAATGCCATGGAGTTTACAGCAGTTCCGTGAACATTTTGCAGTGTTGGCCATAACTTTTTTTTATACTTAAATACATTTTCATTTTTATGAACATTAATGAAAACTGTTTGACATGATGTATGTGTCACAGATTTCTGTCTTCGAATTAATGTGTGTACCCTGCATACTGTATTTTATGTTTAAGTGTAGATTTTATTTGTCTTTTGGGAGAAAGGAGAGGGGATTAGTAGAGCAAGGACCAGCAAGGCACCACTGGGCACTTTTTTTGTCTAAAAAAATACAAAACTTTTCTCTAAAAAGCAGCTCCTTAGATTTTTGCTTTTACTAAAAGAAACAGTTTTATACAATTCTGTCAATGCCCACAGCATGCAGAGGGCCAATGGTGTTGACAAGCCGCTTTCTGTGGTGGTCTTCAAGGTCACTGTATCATGGTCATGGGACTCTGAAGATTTCAGCCAATGCAAGCTCTGGACAGCTAGGAAAGGAGAACCATGATGACAGTTCAGGTGTGAGGAGACTCAGAGTGGCTTATGGTGCAGGAGAGGCTGAGTCCCTTCCCAGTGAGGGCAGTTTAGAGCAGGAGAAGCAAGAGTCCTGAAGCCAGGTCTGATGCAAGTTCCATAGGCAGGAGAGTAGGAGAGTTGGAGAAAGCAGTGGCTTGGGTGCTGAAGGAAGGAGGACTGCAAATTGGTTCTGTGGCATGATAGTAGCTTAAAAAAGACGTTACTGCATCTTGTAGTGTGGCAGACGAGGGAGAAGGGGGTTCCTGAAGGAGCTGCTCCCTCAGCAGGGTGGAATCTTTCAAGTTCAACCAATGGTGTAGGTCGTGATGCCCAGGGTGGTGCTGCCCCTGATACCATACACTGGTGTAGGCACTTGGGGCACTGTCTGGAGGTATTTCTTTAAGTGGCAACCAAAGTGTAAGTGGCTATGCAGGGTCTGAGGCCTTGGATAGGAATGATGAAGAGGAATTGTGGGCTATAGAGGCTTTGGCCCGAGATATGTTAGTTGGGCCTGTGGTGGGCTTATTGTTGAAGTAGGGAGAATGTCAGTGCCTGCTGTTGAAAATAGGACCAGGAATTTATCAAGGCATTTACCAGTTTTGGATTGGAAAACATGCCTGTGATGTGGACAGAGAGATGATTCTGGTGCTGAGTCAGGGGCCACAATCTTTGTGAGAAAGCGGGGCCAGAAGCAGGGCAGGTGAACCAACGGGTACGAATTGTGTGGGTGACTGTGGGCAGCTGTTGGGAGATTTTGTTAGAGTCTTAGAAAAGATCAGAAAATGTTGTTGAATCAGGGGTTTTAAGAGAGATGAGAATTTGGGGACACCTCATGTGATAGTAGGGCAACCGAAGCATGGCTGGGTCATGAAGTGTTGAGGGTGCTCTTTGGGTCTTCAGTCTAGGCATGATTCAGTGTCAGGGCAGTCTATGTCATTACCTGTGGTAAGTCAGGATAAGGTCGAGGATTGATTGCTGTGGGTAGCAAACATAGCTAGCAGATGTCATATGGCTTTTTCATGTTTTTTAGTAGTACATTTGAAGCTGTAGGTGGAGGGAAAAAAAGAGAACAAAGCTTGTAAAATTGTTTTCATTTTTACCTTTATTGGATTGCCACAAGCTTGTGGTATCAGTAACAGCTGCGTAAGGAAGAGGGTGAGATGGCTCGGAGTCCTGCTATTCTGCTCTGGAAACTAAACTACTGTTTGGATGACTCTACTGAAAGCCTGTTCATCCAGTACCGAATTGGTGCCGGTCCTAGTTAAAGTGCCTGCAGCAACTAAAGTTGGATCATGAAAGTTCCTTCATTATGTGAATTCAAAGTTCTTTCACATCCTCCCTGCAAACATATCATATGTAGTTGTCAGGGCTATTGACATTACCGCACCAACCTGTAATCAAGAACCCCTGCTGCCAGGGATTCTACTGGTAACATGCCACACAAAGAAACAAACCTCAGATAAGCCCAAGGGTTACTACTATGTTTGATGCAATACCCCCTGAGCCAGACTTAGTTAAAGACCCTCATTATTATGGCATAGTTGGCAGGATAAGCCCATGTTACGGTGGGTGGGGGGCCTATACCTGGGACTACGGAACAACTACTGGAGCAGGAAGAAGTACCAGAAATTGATGATTCTATCTACATCCTATTGAGTACAATTCAATAAAAAATATGATCCATTTGTATTCGGTTCTGAAACGGGACACAAAGCACAGCAGTTTGCACTTTTAACCCAGTGTAAAAAAGGGAATGAAGACAGAAAACACAGAAGCGGATTGAAACTGAAGACCTTAAAGGGGTTGTCTTGCGCTGAAACGTCTTTGTTTTTTTTTTCAATAGGCCCCCCGTTCGGCGCGAGACAAACCCAAAGGATGGGTTAAAAAAAATATATATATATATATATATATTACTTACCCGAATCCCCGCTCTGCGACGTCTTCTTTCTTCCTTCTCCAAGATGGCCGCCGGGATCTTCACCCACGATGCACCGCGGGTCTTCTCCCATGGTGCACCATGGGCTCTGTGCGGTCCATTGCCGATTGCAGCCTCCTGATTGGCTGGAATCGGCACACGTGATGGGGCGGAGCTACGATGACGACGCGGGACCAGCTCTCTGGCACGAGCGGCCCCATTCACAAGGCAGAAGACCGGACTGCGCAAACGCGTCTAAAAATGCCAGAAGACAGCGAATTTAGATGGATCCATGGCGACGGAGACGCTAGCAACGGAGCAGGTAAGTGAATAACTTCTGTATGGCTCATAATTAATGCAGAATGTACATTACAAAGTGCATTAATATGGCCATACAGAAGTGTATGACCCCACTTGCTGCCGCGAGACAACCCCTTTAAGTATTATTTTTTGTTTCAAATGTTAACAATGTTACTAATGAAATAATCCTAACATTACAGGTTACAGATAAATTTACGCAACAAATCTGTTTATACGGACCATTTGCTGTATAAGAATATACTAGTAATTATTAGGAAATTATAGTACCAGAGTTCCTGGTGGTGCATATGTTACAAACACAGCTCTGCTACGTGACATGCGCATCCCAGACACAGCTCCGCTACATGACATGTGCGTCAGAGACACAGCTCTGCTACATGACATGTGCTTTACAGACACAGCTCTGCTACATGACATGAGCGTCACAGACACAGCTCTGCTGCATGACATGAGCGTCACAGACACAGCTCTGCTGCATGACATGAGCGTCACAGACACAGCTCTGCTGCATGACATGAGCGTCACAGACACAGCTCTGCTACATGACATGAGCAGCACAGACACGGCTCTGCTACGTTACATACATCCATGCTGACTTTAAACATTACACACACAGCTCTACTACATCCATCCTGATTCCCACACACAACACACACAGATCCTGCATACAGTGACTAGCCCCTGGTCATGTAATCCTTGACTGCATCCACACCTGTGATCGCATGACAGTGATGTCATCACAGGTCCTGGTAGTTTCTGTTGCCTTATCCAGTATACAGTACTTTCTACCAAACTACACAATGGCTATTTCCACAGTAGTGACAACACTGCAGGTCCTTCAGCCCACTGAGTTGTGTCTGAGATGTATGCTCATTGTATTATTTGTGTCCTCCCCTTCCAAGATCCCTAACTTTGTTCTTTCTTCTGTTGGTCAGGCTCTGTTTTATATATGCTGTAGGACCTGCGATGATGTTACCAGGGCCTGAGCATCAGAAGCTCACGCACACAAACATATATACATACATACATACAAATGGACAAGTGGTCATTGGTAGTTTGATAGTTTATCCTTCGTAATTAATACCAATGTCCGCAACCTCAAATATACTTTTATGTTATTGAAACTAACAATAAAAATCATTGAAAAAGAAACTGAAGACCTTCAACTGCAATACATTTCTATGGGTGTGAAAATGGAAACTTTTATTTCCATTTAGCTGTTCCTACAATGGAACAGCAAAGCAGAAATAAAAACACTAGGGTGAAAAAAGATGCAGCGGTGCTGGGATTGCTGCCGGATTGACCAGTCTGTTGCTGGTTTTAGAGGTGGTTTCCACCTTCTGCCTCAGTGGGAGTGATTTGCTGTGGTCACTTCTGTTAGTAATTAGCTGGCTATTTATCAGGGTTATAGACTGAGTTGAATTGCTGTGTATTCTTAGTTGCTCCCTGTCTTTCGTGGCAGTGAGAACTCCTGGACAGCTCAGTGCCTGCTTGGTCGACCCAGAGTGCTGTTACTTCTCCTGAAAGCTCAGACCAGATATTTATTTATTTATTTTCCCTTGTTTGCATGTGTTTATTCTTTGGTTTGGTTTCGTCCTGGTCCACATAGGGTTACTAAGGGCCCAGGACGAGTGCAGGCCCGCACCTTTCGGAGCGACCAGTCTGCCATGCCAGGCAGAGCTATCTCTTGCGTCATCATGTGCCAGGGAAAGGCTTCCCGTTTATTTGGTTTTGGTTTTTGCACATTGGGCATTTGGGTGCATATCTGTAAGTTACTGATCCAGCACGTCCTTGGCGGACGTAACAGTTTCATATACAATACTCAGATGTACAACAGATTTATGCAAAAAAGCTATAACCGAGTCAAAATATGTATTAAATAGCATGCTGTGTAAATTGTTGCATTGGAATCCTTTCAACTTTCTACGTGATAAAAAATCTATTTACATTAATTACAAAGTCATCTATTATTAAATATGTTATTTCATAACCCCAAATAGCTGAAATCTTACTTTTCATTCATTTTAGGTAAAGAAAATATATTATTATGTCACAGAGGCAGTTCTGCTGTTTTCCCTCATCGACCAGATTGTCCGTGGCTCCAGTTCAGCATGGCTTGTAACTTTTTAATCAGTACTAAGTGCTGCATGCTGTTTAGCTGCAAGATTAAATTGACTCTGAAAATAGGTTTTACAGCTCTTTCCTAATCTGTGGTAGATATATTCATGATAAAAATGAAACACTCAAACATGTTTTAAATAGGTTATGTTATATTCACAATGTCACTTGTCTGGGAGCTTCATCTGTTAGCCTGTGAATGGTCATTTATAAAATGTCATTTATACTCTCTATGACTGAGAATTTTCCCCCTGGGGATTTAAGCTAATGATTGCTAGATCAAGATTGTGCACTGCTATCATTGTTGTACACTAAGGCATTTCCTTGAAGCTGATCTGAGATAGTTAAAAATATGAATTCATTTTAGAAACAAGGGGCACTAATTTTTCAGACAACTTCTGCTCATCTTCTAGCTTGTGTTAGTCAAATAATGTTTGTACTATTCTTGCATTAAAAATGTATTTGCTTTATTACTGTAGATAACATTTGAAGTAGCTACCACTAGGGGGTCTCCCCTACAGCTCTTCTGGAATCCATGTTAGGTACAGAGCTTCTTAATAACAAGGATGTTTCCTTAGCAATGGGGGGAGGAGCTATCTTCACAGGGAGTTCTCATGCACTCAGAGGCTGCAGGCTGACAAATCTGCAGACGCTGTGATAATGATCTTCACAATCTCTGCCTCTCCTGGGTGTGTGGGCGTGTACACACATTATATTGGGTTTGCTCATCATTTGGCCAAAATGCGTGAATCGTCCTGGGATAGCAGAGAGGTGGGCATTCAGATACTGACTCCCTACTGATTGTACCACAGACTATGCATAACAGCATCAGAAACCAGGGCAAGGAAGTGCAGGACAGTGATCTACTAGCAGAACGATTGACGTGCTACATGCCCCGTGCACGAAAGTGCATTGCAAACAGCAGAGCAACAGAAAAATGGAGAAGAGCATCTGAAAATCAGAAATTGCAGACATGCAAACAGCAGCAAATGAGAGGGGAAGGGGAGTCTATTATATTTTTGAAAACTTGTTGAGCATTCAGGTATGCTTTAGGAGTTTGTCTACTCTTTTGTAATTTCCCTGCAGTGCTGATACAGTGGACATTAAGTACTGCATGGTTCCCTTTTAAATCAATCTACTATTCATCCACATTAAGGGCTTAGTCAGACGGGCGTTTTTAGCCGCGATTTGCGCATGCGCATGCGTCCGGCGATTTTTTTTAAAACCATTGCTTTGCAATGGTATCGGACACATGAGCGCTTTTTATGCGCTCGTCCGATAAATTATAGAACAAAAAATCGCAGATCGCACCTATCTGCGATCTGCGATTCCTGTTCTCTTCTGTATATGCGCTCAATGGGGCCGGCGGCAGCAGCGCCGACCCCATTGAGAACATATAGAAGACAAATCATTCTTCTCTGCCACAGCTGTAACAGCTGTGGCAGAGAAGAACGATGTTTGCCCATTGAATTCAATGGAGCGGCAATACAGCCGCTCCATTGAAAGCAATGGGCTGCCGGCGTGCGCGGGGTGAATTGTCGGGAAGGGGTTAAATATATAAGCCCTTCCCTGCAATTCATCCTAAAATGTGTTAAAATAAAAAAAAATTGTGTACTCACCTTTCCGCTGCAGTCGGAGTCCAGCCGCGGCCGCTGTCAGTTCTCCTGAACTGCTTCTCGGCACTATTCAGCCGGCGGGGCTTTAAAATCCGCGCCTGCAGAATGATCTGCCTCTGATTGGTCACAGCCCTGACCAATCAGAGGCTGAAAACACACACACCCATTCATGAATTCATGAATGGGTGAGTGACTGCTGCCTTAGGGGCAGGTCTGACTCACATCCATTCATGAATTCATGAATGGGTGTGAGTGAGGCATGCCTCTGATTGGCTCAGCGCTGAGCCAATCAGGGGGCAGGTCTGACTCACACCCCCTTCACACCCACTGCAGGACGGCCGCGCGGAGCTTCGGCTGCCGGCAGAAGGTGAGTATACAATTGTTTTTTATTTTAACACATTTTAGGATGAATTGCAGGTAAGGGCTTATATATTTAAGCCCTTACCGACAATTCATCCCGGGCTCGCCCGCAGCGCATTGCTTTCAATGGAGACGGCTGTATTGCCGTCTCCATTGAATGCACTGCGCTGGACAGCTCCGGCCCGTTTCTAATGAAAAGCGGCTAGGAGAAGATTTTCGGGCGATTTGCGGGCGACTTGCGCGCAACGGTCACGCGATTTGCGGATGCGCATCCGTCATGCGATCCGCAAATCGCGCGAAAAAACGCCCGTGTGACTGAGCCCTTAAGGGAATGTATCACCTATATTTTTTTATTCAAAACCAGGTAGTGCAATGTATTCCATTTTTCTAAATTTCTTTTATTTTATTCTATTTTCTAAGCATGAGACTTCTTGCTCAGGGTAAACCGGAGTCATTCAACTGCTGGTTTACAGTGAATGGAGGCTGCTGACAGAGATCGTGATTCGCCTCCATTCACTGAATGACCATTGCTCCTGTGTGAAAGTAATACTGCTGATGTGAACTGGCCCTGCAAGCTCAAAAAGCACAATTTAATTTCAATGGGGTTATTCACATGTGCATATTTTTCAGTCGTGAAAAAAAAGTAGCATGTCCTATTTTTATGTGTATTTTCAGATTGACGTGGCCTATTCAAGTCTATGTAATGTATATGCATGAAATTCACATGTTATATATGTAAACGTGGTGTTTTTTTTACACATGAATCTATGATGCAATGCAAATTAGAAGAGAAAAAACAGGAAGTAAAAAGTCTGAATTAGCAAATGCATGAGCACAGTACGGTAGCACGGTGCCACTTAATATGGAGATGGAGCGTTTAATTGCTCCGGTCAAAGAGTGGCTTGCTTTATTAAAGAACAGTGCTGGAAAGAAGTTATCAGTAGCCTACTTGAGGAGAGGTGGGAAAATGGAAGCTCAGCTCAGAAAAAAACTTTCCACGAGTGTTCTTTTTTATTCTTATAATTGATGTTTTTGAAATCATTTCATATTATTTTTGGCTTGTGATTGTCAGATGTAACTTGCAGCACACATCAAAGGTGTAATGTGCCACTTCTTTTTTTTTTTTTAAATAATGTTTTTTTCTGTAACCAAAAGCTGCTGTACATTAAAGGGGTTTTGCAGACTCAAATGCTATTGATGACTTGTCCTCAATAGTTGATTGGCCAAGGTCCACAGTTTGGAAACCTGGGCGATCAGCTGGGCAGATGCATACTGTCACAGTGCTAACATAGGTCCCGAAAAACAGGATAAGGGCTTTTTTAGACGACCGTATATCGGCTCGGTTTTCATGCCGAGCCAATATACGGTGTCCTTGTCTGCAGGTGGGGGGGGGGATGGAAGAGCCAGGAGCAGGAACTGAGCTCCCGCCCTTTCCCTGCCCCTCACCACTATTTGCAATGGGAGGGGTGGGATGGGGGCGGAGCCAAGCGGTGGGACTTAGCTCCGCCCCTGTCTTGCCCCCACCTATTGCAAATAGTGGCAAGGGGCGGAGAGGGGGTTGGAGCTCAGTTCCTGCTCCTGGCTCTTCCATCCTCCCCCCCCCCCCCGCAGACAAGGACACCGTATATCGGCTCGGCGTTAAAACCGAGCCGATATACGGTCGTCTAAATAAGCCCTTATAAAGCAATAGTTACCATCATCAAGAGCCAACAGCACTACCAAGAAGTACTGTTTGTATTTATAATATCGGGACCATGAGTGCAGCGACTTCATCACATGAATAAGTTTTCCATCCAGTGCTCCTAGACTATTTTGAATCTACTCGGGAGCCTGGAATCCCTCAGTGATGGCCATCCAGTCTTGACGAGAGGACGGAGCCATCACTGACATCTTCAGACCAAATGATGTCACAGATCTTTCTGACAATCTCCATTATTGTAGCGAAACCCTACAGGAATTCAAAGTTAGCGATAATGTCACCACACTACTCCTTACCTGAGTACTAGCAGGAACGTCTCATGCTTGTGAAAAAAAGAACTCCACACGATACAGCATTGCATTTGGGAGACACGGTGAGATTATAAAACAAAGTACTTATCTCAGGGTGACCAGTAGATGTTCCTCAGAAGAAATACACAGCGCATGTGAGTCAGTGTACTGACACAAAAGGGCAGGTGGAAGCATCATATGACATCATTAATAGGTTGTAAGGCCTCATGTCCACGGGGACAGATCTGCAGCGGGTCACCCGCACGCGTGATCTGTGCCCCATAGGGATGCATTGGACATCCGCAGGTAATTAAATACCTGTGGATGTCATTTTTCACTTGAGGTTCGGATTGCGTGTGCGGGAAAACACCCGCAGCATGCTCCATTTTAGTGCGGGTCTCCCGCAGGCTTCTATTGAGCCCCATGTAAGCCGTCCGGATCCGCGGCACACCTGCAGCTGAATTCCTGCTCTCCAGTGCGGGAGAGCAGGAGTTAAAAAAAAAAGGAGTGCACGGTGCATGCGCGCTGCCTGCGGGCCGAGCACATCCGCCGGGCCAAAGAAGGAAGATCTGGCCGTGACGGAGGGCAGATCCGCAGCGTCCGGACAGGTAAGGAATGCTTATTTTTAGACCTCATGTCTGCGGGAAAGGAGGGACCCGCTGCGGGATTCTGTATGAAGAATCCGCGGCGGGCCTTATTTTCCCCGTGGACATGAGGCCTAAGCCTGCATGGTGCACTACATGTACCATGTAGTCTGACACCCTTGGTATGTTTGATCTATGTGCAAGAATAGTACTAAGGAGCCATCCCTTAGTAGGCTCATGCCCATGAGCGATGCAGAATACGCATCCCATGGGAGTAATGCGATCCAAAACAAGGAAGTGCCAGCGAGCGATTGCGGATTTCCACGCTCTTGTTTCCTTGACATCAATGGAGCCCTCCCGTGGCATAAATCCGCTGTTAAATAGAACATGCCGCAATTTTTCTCCCGCTTACGGAAATCCGCAGTACAAATCCACATGTGTGCTTTGGCAGGCAGAAAGCTACTGGCTTTAATGGAACCTTGCCACTGCAGAATTCACACAGGGATTTCTGCCGCAGGAAACACGATGCAAATTCGTTCCTGGGTATTCACCCTAAGGGCTTTTACCCACTAGCGTTTTTTTTTTAATGCTGCAATAACGCTGCGTTTTTTTTTCAGTGGGATTTTCAATGTTAAAATCACATTGCACAAAAATTGCGAAAGCACAAACTTGCGATTTTTGTGTGATGCAATTTTAACATTAGTAAGTTCCATTGAAGAAAAAAAAGCGATATCGTAGTGTTAAAAAAAAAAAGCTAGTGGGTAGAAGCCCTAAGGAAGGTGTGTGAGTGGCTGTTCATAGTACCTTCACTTGTGCAATTGATCCTCCATATAGCAGTCTGGCTGTCTGCATGCTGAGGGATATGTGGTGTAGATACCTGCTCTCTTGTATCAGTACATCAGATACTATATATGGCTGCTTTCTGTTATTTCTGTGTATTCCCTTGTCCAGTGATTTTATTACTGCAGGTTTTGATGTGGATCCACAGAAATACCATGTGTGAACTAAATACACAGAGTAGCCAAGGACAAGTGCAGCTCAGCTGCTGATATGAGGCGTATTCAGGCTGCAGCTTTAAATCCCAGCCCTGTTCACAGCATGCCTCCGCTCTCATGTTTAAATGTATCCTCGCAGTGCCACACCGTGGAGCAGCCGGAGAACAAGCAGAAACAGCTAAACCACCTTAACAGTATTCTCTTATTGATGTCATAATAACAATGTTTTTGTTCTATTTAGTTTACAATGACAACCAGTGTAATGTTGCATTATTAGAGCATTTTATTTTTTTATTTTTAAAACTCCTTTTTATTGTCATTTTTTCATATTAACAAAAGTAACAGTATCACAGTGAACATATAACGTTACATTGTTATCTTACTTCTGGAACGTTGTCACATATGTAGAGATTCCATCTTGCATGGGTTACACATAAAGAAAAGAAAAATAAGTGGAGAAGCACAACACACTTATATGGTTCCAGAATTTCACATAATAGCCATTGTCAGCTGTAGCTCTGTTCACGTGGTCCAATTAAGATAGCAAAAATTCGACAAAGTCAACCGCAAAATTAAACTTAACAATCGTATAAATAAAAATAAGAATATAGGTGGTAAATTACTAACGTATCCTCTTAGTCTCATCTTTGTTTAAAGTTAAATTAAATTGAAGCTGCAATAATAGCTCGCATCCCAAGGTTTATACATTTGTCATCTAGAGCATCTCATGTATATTCGAACGCCCCTAGTTATGTTATTTTTAGTTTCCCCAGGCAATCCGCACCATCTTGAATATGATACCAGGTTGTGTTACTAAACGGCCTCATACATTCAATGATTTCGTTTGAGTCTAGGAACTTTTCTTTAAATGTCCGCCACTTTTCAAAAAAGCCCTCAGCTTGAGATTCTGCACACCTCTCCAACTCCAGTCTCTCCATCCGTAAAAGATATTTTAATTGTTGTAGGATATCTGATACTGATGGGGTTTTGGCTTGCAGCCATTTTGTCAACAGGCATCTCTTACTTATTAAAAGTATAGTATGTGTCATTTTAAGACTTTTTGGTTGCTCACAGAAAGAGTGAAATATACATTCTTGTGGTAATAACTGTATTGTGTGGCCCCCAATTACGTTCACTAGTAGAGATGAGCGAGCACCAAAATGCTCGGGTGCTCGTTACTCGGGACGAAATTTTCGCAATGCTCGAGGGTTCGTTTTGAGTAACGAACCCCATTGAAGTCAATGGGCGACCCGAGCATTTTTGTATATCGCCGATGCTCGCTAAGGTTTTCGTTTGTGAAAATCTGGGCAATTCAAGAAAGTGATGGGAACGACACAGCAACGGATAGGGCAGGCGAGGGGCTACATGTTGGGCTGCATCTCAAGTTCCCAGGTCCCACTATTAAGCCACAATAGCGGCAAGAGTGCCCCCCCCCCCCGCACTGTCAGCGTAAAGATCGTTCTCCTCTGCCATAGCTGTAACAGCTGTGGCAGAGAAGAACGATGTTTGCCCATTGAATTCAATGGAGCCAGCAATACAGCAGGTTCCACTGAAAGCAATGGGCTGCCGGCGATCGCAGGATGAATTGTTGGGAAGGGGTTAAATATATAAGCCCTTCCCTGCAATTCATCCAGAAATGTGCTACAATAAAAATATATACCGGCGTATAAGGCGACGGGGCGTATAAGACGACCCCCCAACTGTCACCTTATACGCCGGCAATACAGTGGAGCAAAGAATAAAAATAATTACTCACTTCTTCTGACGTTCTGCGCCGCTCCTGCAGGCTGTCGCTCCCTCCTGGTTCCCGGCAGAATATTGATTTCTCTACGAAGGGCTTTAAATCCCCGCCTCCAGAAACACACGTGCCTTCAGCCAATCACAGCCAATGACAATGATGTTATTGAATGGCTGTGATTGGCTGTGTTTCTGGAGGCGGGGATTTCAAGCCCTGCATCCAGAAAGCAATGTTTTGCCTCCCTGGTGATATCTCTAAGTCTGGATCGCAAGAAATTTTGTACTTGTGCGTAGGGTAGGAAGTGTGATGCAGGAAGGTCATATGTGTCACACAGCTCTTTAAATGTTCTATATCTAGGTTGTACTGGATGGAGGAGATGTTGGACCGTCTCTATGCCTTTACCTCGCCATACTGCAAACATTTTATTAACCTGCCCTTCCCTAAATTCCGGATGGCCCCATAGATCCATATATTTTGACATTTTAAACGAAAGGCCATATGCTTTACGAGATGCTTTCCAAGCGGCGATAGTACGTTTTATCATGATTAGAGATGAGCGAGCATACTCGTCTGAGCTTGATGCTCGTTCGAGTATTAGGGTGCTTGAGATGCTCATTACTCGAGACGAGCACCACGCGGTATTTGTCTCAATTAAACGAGCACTGACCATTGAATACAATGGAGCCGGCAATACAGCCGGCTCCATTGAAAGCAATGGGCTGCCGGCGAGCGCGGGATGAATTTTCGGGAAGGGCTTAAAAATATAAGCCCTTACCTGAAAATCATCCTAAAATGTGTAAAAAAATCGGGCCGGAGCTGTCCAGCACATTGAATTCAATGGAGTCGGCAATACAGCCAGCTCCATTGAAAGCAATGCGCTGCAGGCGATCTCACGATGTATATAAGCCCTTCCCTGCAATTCATCCAGAATTGTGTAAAAAAAAAAAAATATATATATATATATATACTCACCTGGTCCCGGCAAACAGAGTTCAGCCGCGGCCGGCTTCAGTTCTCCTGAACTGCTCTCTGTAGTATTCAGCAGCCGGGGATTTAAAATCCCCACCTGCTGAATGAGCTGCCTCTGATTTGTCACAGCCTGACTAATTAGAGGCAGCTCTCACTCACACCCATTCATGAATTCATGAATGACAGCTGAGAGCTGCCCTTGATTGGCTCAGCGCTGAGCCAATCAGAGGCAGCACTCACTCACCCATTCATGAATTCATGAATGGGTGTGAGTGAGAGCTGCCTCTGATTGGTCAGGCTGTGACCAATCAGAGGCAGTTCATTCAGCAGGCGGGGATTTTAAATCCCCGGCTGCTGAATACTACAGAGAGCAGTTCAGGAGAACTGAAGCCGGCCGCGGCTGAACTCCGTCTGCCGGGACCAGGTGAGTATATATATTTTTTTTTATTTTTACACAATTCTGGATGAATTGCAGGAAAGGGCTTATATATTTAAGCCCTTCCCGAAAATTCATTGTGAGATCGCCCGCAGCGCATTGCTTTCAATGGAGCCGGCTGTATTGCCGGCTCCATTGAATTCAATGCGCTGGACAGCTCCGGCCCGTTTATTTATTTATTTTTTTTACACATTTTAGGATGATTTTCAGGTAAGGGCTTATATTTTTAAGCCCTTCCCAAAAATTTATCCCGCACTCGCCGGCAGCCCATTGCTTTCAATGGAGCCGGCTGTATTGCCGGCTCAATTGAATTCAATGGGCTAACATCGTTCTTCTCTGCCACAGCTGTTACAGCTGTGGCAGAGGAGAACGATCTCTTTATGCTGACAGTGCAGGGGGGGGGGGGTCTCACCCTTGCCACTATTGTGGCTTAATAGTGAGACCTCGGAGCCCGAAATGCAGCCCTGCATGTTGCTCCTCGCCTGCCCTATCCATTTCTGTGTTTTTTACATGACTTTGGTGATTTGCTAAGATTTTCACAAATGAAAACCTTAGCGGAGCACCAGTCATATACAAAAATGCTTGAGTCGCCCATTGACTTCAATGGGGTTCGTTACTCGAAACGAACTCTCAAGCATCACTGAAAGTTCGACTCGAGTAACGAGCACTCGAGCATTTTGGTGCTCGCTCATCTCTAATCATGATAGAATGCTTATCCTCTGGTGGAAGACTAGAGAATCCCGCGTGTAGGAGAGCATTTGGGCTCCACGGATGAGATAGTTCTGCTTCAAGTTCATAATTGGAAAACTTGTCAGCCCTCTGCAGCCAGTCTAAGGAATGTCGCATAAGGCTTGCCACATTGTATGTGCGTATATCCAGGAAATCAAGTCCCCCCCCCCCCCCCCCTATGTTTGGAGAGCATGAGCTTTTTCAAAGCAATACGTGGGCGCCTGTGGGCCCAGATAAATGCAGAGAAAGCGGAATACAGCTTTCCCAAATCTTGTCTATGTATCAGAAGTGGGATAGTTTGTAGAGGGTAGAGGAGCTTTGGGAAACTGATCATCTTGATCAATTGGCAGCGGCCCAAAAATGAGAGTGGAAGGTTGTTCCATCTTTTGAGTTCATTTGTAATTTTGTGTATAATTGGGGGATAGTTCAGCCTGTATAGACTTTCGGAGCTCTTGCCTATGTTTATCCCTAGATACTTAATTAGAGGTCTTTGCTACAGTGACGGGAACTCTTTCAGTATCTAAGATATTTGTTCTGTTCCCGGGAGAGATGTCCAATAATTCGCACTTCGTGGTGTTAACCTTGAAGCCTGACTGCCCCCCAAATGACTCGAGTAAATTGAAGACCTTTGGTAAGTCTCTATTCGATTTTGCGAGTGCTAGTAATATATCGTCAGCAAACAGCATCATTTTAACAGTCTTATTACGTATCCTAATGCCCTCTAACTCTCCATTTCCCTCTAGTGTATGGGCCAGTGGTTCAATAGCGATATTAAATAACAGTGGGGAGAGGGGCATCCTTGCCTGGTACCTTTCTGCAAGGGAAATCTCGAGGAGAGAAAGCCAGGGGTGTATATTTGCGCCTGAGGGTTTGCGCATAAGTTCCATAAATAGGTACAAAAAGGGCCTTTAAACCCCATTCTATCCATCACTGCTTCCAACCATTTCCATGAAATGTTATCAAACACCTTCTCTGCGTCTATTGTAAGCAGCGCCGCGCTAGGATGGTCTGATGGGTTAATTTTAATTTAATCCAGGATGGTCAGAATCTTCCTTATGTTTGCAATTGCTGATCAACCCTTTACGAAACCCGATTGCAGAGGGGAGATCAGTTGCGGCATCACGACGGCAAGTCGGTCTGCCATGATTTTCGCCATCAGCTTCAGATCAATATTTATCAGGGAAATTGGTCTATATGACTTTGCATTGCTGGGATCTTTGCCAGGTTTAGGGAGTAGCTTGATGTGTGCAGTATTAGTTTCGGGCAGTATAGGGGAATTTTGCATATATCCATTAAATAAGGATTCTAACAATGGGGTTGTCTGATCTTTAAGGATTTTAAGGAACTCTCCCGTATATCCATCTGGACCCGGGGCCTTGTTATCATTAGATTTGAGATGGCATCTTTTATTTCTAACTGAGAAATAGGGGAGTTTAAAAATTTGCATTGTTCTGTGGTCAGAGTTGGTAGTTCTATATCTGGAGGAATCACTATAGGGGTGTCGTGTGGCATTGGTTTTTGTGTGTATAGTTGTGCGTAAAATTCAAGAAATATATCATTTATTTTCTTTGGATGGGACTGGAATCTACCACTTTGATCTTTCAGCCCTGAGATATTTGACGTATTAAATGGTCCTCTTGCCAAATTGGCCATAAGCTTGCCTGCCTTATTTCCAAATTTGAACAAGTGTGCCTCCCTACGAGAGTGTATCAATTGTTCTCGTTTTTGTAGCCAGTGTTCGTACGCTTCCTTTGCTTCCACCCATTTCTGCTTACTTTGTGAATTTGGTTTTGATTGGAATTGGGTATATGTTTCTCGTAGGAGTGAGCTAAAATGTTCTATTTTCTCATTAGTCTTCCTCTTTAGTGAAACTGCATATGAGATCAGTCTGCCCCTAAGGACTGCCTTGGCTGTATTCCAAAGCAGCTGGGGATTATTAGAGTGTTTTTAATGCGTATGTGGAGGATCCTCCCGTTAGAATCGTGCCAATGCTCCTGAACTGTCAGTCCCAAACCTTTTTTAATGAGTATCAACACTCCTGCCTTTGAGTGTACTGAGGGTGATCCATAAACCTCCCCTACCCATAGCCTGCGCATGCGGTAGTAATCCGCCTCATTTAGGTGTGTTTCTTGGAGTAGCGCTATTTATGACATAATCAATGCTCGTGCCAAATTTCCTGTTTCTATGACACCGGAAAGTGAGAAAATTAGATTCCGTACGTAAAATTTGGACGCTAATTTTTTTGCGCATAGAATTGAATAATGGAGTTGGGACCCATTAGCTTTTCCTATTTATGACATAATCGATGCTCGTGCCAAATTTTAAGTTTCTATGGCATTGGGAAGTCACAGATTTAGATTACGTACGTAAAATTTCGACGCCAATTCTTTTGCACTAGAATTAAATAATGGAGTTGGGACCCAATTACTTTTCCTATTTTGGAGATAATCTATGCTTGTACCAAATTTCATGTTTCTACGACATTGGGAAGTTGGAGAACTTTTGGCGAGTCAGTGAGTCAGTGAGGGCTTTCGTCTTTATATATATAGACTAGCTGATATACCCGGCTTCGCCCGAGTTAATTTGGTACTGGTGTTTATCTGGTGTTCACACGGAAAATCTTATGAAGTCGTGGTTACTTTAGAGATACAGAGGAAAAACATATGTTCACCATTTTGCATAGTTCTCTGCGTTACCCAGGAAACACCACGTGGAGGCAACCATGCGACGTTTGCTTTATATAAAATGACATCAGGAAGTGAGAGAATTAGATTACGTACATAAAATTTGGACACTAATTTTTTTGCGCTTAGAATTGAATAATTGAGTTGGGACCTATTAACTTTTCATATTTATGACACAATCAATGCTTGTGCCAAATTTCATGTTTCTATGACATCGGGAAGTGAGAGATTTAGATTATGTACGTAAAATTTGGACACTAATTCTTTTGCGCATAGAATTGAATAATGGAGTTGGGACCCATTAGCTTTCCCTATTTATGACATAATCAATGCTCGTGCCAAATTTCCCGTTTCTATGACACCGAAAAGTGAGAAAATTACATTCCGCACGTAAAATTTGGACGCTAATTCTTTTGCGCATAGAATTGAATAATGGAGTTGGGACCCATTAGCTTTTCCTATTTATGACATAATCAATGCTCATGCCAAATTTCCCGTTTCTTTGACACCGGAAAGTGAGAAAAGTACATTCCGCACGTAAAATTTCGACACCAATTCTTTTGCGCTAGAATTGAATAATGGAGTTGGAACCCATTAGCTTTTCCTATTTATGACATAATCAATGCTCGTGCCAAATTTCATGTTTCTATGACACCAGAAAGTGAGAAAATTAGATTCCGTACGTAAAATTTGGACGCTAATTCTTTTGCGCATAGAATTGAACAATCGAGTTGGGACCCATTAACTTTTCCTATTTATGACATAATCAATGCTCGTACCAAATTTCACGTTTCTATGACATTGGGAAGTGAGAGATTTAGATTATGTACGTAAAATTTCGATGCCAATTCTTGTGCGCATAGAATTAAATAATCGAGTTTGGACCCATTAGCTTTTCCCATTTATGACATAATCAATGCTCGTGCCAAATTTCCCATTTCTATGACACCGGAAAGTGAGAAAATTAGATTCCGTACGTAAAATTTGGACGCCAATTCTTTTGCACATAGAATTGAACAATCGAGTTGGGACCCATTACCTTTTCCTATTTATGACATATTCAATGCTCGTGCCAAATTTCACGTGTCTATGACATTGGGAAGTGAGTGATTTAGATTATGTACGTTAAATTTCGACGCCAATTCTTTTGCGCTAGAATTGCATAATCGAGTTGGGACCCAATTTCTTTTCCTATTTTGGAGATAATCTATGCTTCTGCCAAATTTCATGTTTCTACGACATCGGGAAGTTGGAGAACTTTTGGCGAGTCAGTGAGTCAGTGAGTCAGTGAGTCAGTGAGTCAGTAAGGGCTTTCAGCTTTATATATATAGACTAGCTGATATACCCGGCTTCGCCTGAGTTAATTTGGTACTGGTGTTTATCTGGTGTTCACACGGAAAATCTTATGAAGTCGTGCTTACTTTAGAGATACCGGAAAAACATATGTTCACCATTTTGCATAATTCTCTGCGTTACCCAAGAAACACCACGTGGAGGTAGCCATGTGACGTTTACTTTATATAAAATGACATCAGGAAGTGAGAGAATTAGATTACGTACATAAAATTAGGACACATTCTTTTGCGCATAGAATTGAATAATCAAGTTGAGACCCATTAGCTTTTCCTATTTATGACATAATCAATTCTCGTGCCAAATTTCCTGTTTCTATGACATCGGGAAGTGAGAAAATTAGATTCCGTATGTAAAATTTGGACGCTAATTCTTTTGCGCATAGAATTGAATAATGGAGTTGGGACCCATTAGCGTTTCCTATTTATGACATAATCAATGCTCGTGCCAAATTTCCCGTTTCTATGACACCGGAAAGTGAAAAAATTACATTCCGCACGTAAAATTTCGACGCCAATTCTTTTGCGCATAGAAATTAATAATCGAGTTGGGACCCATTAGCTTTTCCTATTTATGACATAATCAATGCTCGTGCCAAATTTCCTGTTTCTATGACATCGGGAAGTGAGAAAATTACATTCCGTTCGTAAAATTTGGACGCTAATTCTTTTGCGCATAGAATTGAATAATCGAGTTGGGACCCATTAACTTTTCCCATTTATGACATAATCAATGCTCCTGCCAAATTTCGAGTTTCTATAACACCGGGAAGTGAGAGAATTAGATTCCGTACTTAAAATTTGGACGCTAATTCTTTTGCGCATAGAATTGAATAATCGTGTTGGGACCTATTAACTTTTCCTATTTATCACATAATCAATGCTCGGGCCAAATTTGAAGTTTCTATGACATTGGAAAGTGACAGATTTAGATTACGTACGTAACATTTCGGCGCCAATTCTTTTGCGCTAGAATTGAATAATCGAGTTGGGACCCAATTACTTTTCCTATTTTGGAGATAATCTATGCGTGTGCCAAATTTCATGTTTTTACGACATCGGGAAGTTGGAGAACTTTTGGCGAGTCAGTCAGTCAGTGAGTGAGTGAGTGAGGGCTTTCGTCTTTATATATATAGATTACTGATGCTTCCTTTTCTGTGAGACTGTTATTTTCTGATGTTGCCGGGGGAGACGGAGGCGCAGTAATCGAAGTTCCTTCCTTATTTATAGCGACTTTTTCCGGGATTGTGTTTGGGGTCATATCAACTTGCTTTGCCTTAGAACGACCCATTTTAATGACAAAGTCCTCCATGCAATGTAGTAATGGTCGTGTGTGTGTGTGTATATATATATATATATATATATATATATATATATATATATATATATATATATACGGAAAGATCCTTGAATTCTCTATTAAGCGTATAAAATTCCGGGGGTCAGCGACACGGGGCTGGGCTGGATGGAGCTGTGGCTTCAGGTACGCTGTATGGGCGTGAGTCCTGGTTTTCAAGTGCAGTTTTTGCGCATAAGATTTATTTTTTTTTTATTATTATTTTTTTTTTTCCCCCTTGCTTAGTATAGCAGAGTTATATTGGTGGCACTGTTATCAGGGACTGGGTTATGGTGTGGTCGTGTGTTCTGTGCAGTACTTTCTCCAGCAGTGCAGGCTATACAGTTTCTGCACTGCTTTGGCTTGGTGATTCAGCTTCTCCTCTCAGGCAACTTTTCACTGCTGCCCGTCCCTGCACGTGTGTCCCTAGATGGCTACAGCTGCCTCGGGGGGGAGGAGGGCAGGCACATCTCTTCTCTTCTCTGTGCAGCTTCCTTCCCAGCACTTCCGGCGGGTAAGTGAGGGACAGGGAGCGGGACCCGTTGTTGCTGATAGCAGGAGCGGTGGCCGCGGCAAATGCAGCCCACAGCGCGCAGACCAGCGCTGCTCTCCGCCGCTCCTTGGCACGTAGTGAGCGCAGCAGGGTGAACGGAGCGGTTAGCGCTGCTTAGTTATAGCGCTCCAACCACTGACAGGTCCCGCCGACCTAACGGAGGTTGTGCCCGGGCTGTAGCGCGATCCTCGGCTGTGTGGGGTTCTTTTCTGGAGCCGTGGGGTCGGAGCTCGTCTCCTCCGCTGCTTCACTACAGGGTGCCGGAACTGGAAGTGCCTATTAGAACATTTTCATTTATTGAAAGGTTGCACTTGCACAGAAAATCATTTTGTTAGATGAGTTAAATGCTGCATTTCATAAGATACCATTTGTTTTGTATCTTAAATTTAAAGTAAAGGGAAAATCCATATAAACTACAATTGCAGAGTAAAATGTGAATGAAAATATAGCTAAGGGTGTGTTCACACGAGAGTGTTTTTGTGTGTACTTAGGTGCGTACATACGTGCACACCTAGGTACGAGCAAAAACTCGCGTGAACACAGCTGCGTGCTTGTTGTCAATGGAGCCGTGGCTGCTGCCGGCACCATTGAAAACAATGCTCTGCCGGCACCCATGCATTCTTTTTCAGGGAAGGGCTTTACATATAAGCTCTTCCCTGAAAAAGAAACCTTATAGTGTAAAAAAACAAAACTTACCCCGCCGCCGCTGCAGTGACCCCCGCTGGCATGAAGAATACATCTGCCGCATGCGGCAGATGTTTCCTTCACCACCGCTAGTTAAAAGAATTTCCTGCAGATGCAGCAGAGGAATTCCTCAATTCTCAACAGCAGCTGTCACATATAACATGCCGGCACCCCTTCATTGGATTTCAGGGAAGGGCTTTAAACATAAGCCCTTCTCTGAAAATCCAAGAAAAGTAGTGTAAAAAAAAAACAGCTGCGGTTGAGAATTGAAGAATTCCTCTGCTGCATCTGCCACAGATTCCTTCTTACGGCTACCTGTGACCGTGTGCATTTCACTGCTTGGCTGCTGGGAGTTGAGGTGCATCACTATTGCATATTGCACAGCTAGGCCTGCTTGCAGCCTTCTGTATAATTTTTTTCTGGCTGCAGTTTGCGTAACAAAAGTGCTGTCTGCTTCCAACTGCAAGCCAATAATTCAAAAAATTTTTACACCGCTCTGTGTGTGCTGTCAACTGCATGCACAGCGTACGGCGACAGCCCCCGATAGACGTGCCCACACGGTGGAACTCTACGCTGCACATGTTGGCCAGGCTCTATGAGCAGCGTAGAGCTATAGTGGAATACCAACTCCAACATGGGCGGCGTAGTGGGAATCAGCCTCCTCAATTCTTTACAGAGGAGTGGGCATGGATGGCAGATATCTGCCAGGTCCTTGGAAACTTTGAGGAGTCTACCCAGATGGTGAGCGGCGATGCTGCAATCATTAGCGTCACCATTCCTCTGCTATGCCTGTTGAGAAGTTCCCTGCAAAGCATAAACGCTGACGCTTTGCGGTCGGAACAGGAGACGGGGGAAGACAGTATGTCGCTGGATAGTCAGAGCACCCTCATGTCTATATCTCAGCGCGTTTTGGAGGAGGAGGAGGAGAAGGAGGGGGAGGAGCCTGAGGAGGAAGAGGAGGGGGAAGAGACAGCTGGGCCCACTGCAGAGGGTACCCATGCTGCTTGCCTCTCATCTGTTCAGCGTGTATGGCCTGAGGAGGAGGAGGAGGATTCTGAAAGTGATCTTCCTAGTGAGGACAGCGATGTGTTGCGTAAAGGTACCCTGGCACACATGGCTGACTTCATGTTAGGATGCCTTTCTCGTGACCCTCGTGTTAGACGCATTCTGGCCACTACGGATTACTGGGTGTACACACTGCTCGACCCACGGTATAAGAAGCACCTTTCAACTCGCATTCCCGAAGAGAAAGCGGGTTCGAGAGTGATGCAATACCACAGGGCCCTGGTGGACAAACTGATGGTAAACTTCCCCTCTGACAGCACTAGTGGCAGAAGGCGTAGTTTCGAGGGCCAAGTAGCAGGGGAGGCACGGAGATCAGGAAGCATGTTCAGCGCAGGCAGGGAAACACTCTCCAAGGCCTTTGCCAGCTTTATGGCTCCCCAGCAAGACTGTGTCACCACTCCCCAGTCAAGGCTGAGTCGGAGCGAGCACTGTAAAAAGTTGGTGAGGGAGTACGTAGCCGATCGTACCACCGTCCTCCGTGATGTCTCTGCTCCGTACAACTACTGGGTGTCAAAGCTGGACACGTTGCATGAACTCGCGCTGTATGCCCTGGAGGTGCTTGCTTGCCCTGCCGCTAGCGTCTTGTCAGAGAGGGTGTTTAGTGGAGCTGGGGTAATCCTTACGGATAAGCGTACTCGCCTGTCAACATGCTTACACTCCTAAAGATGAACAAAGCCTGGATTTCCCCAGACTTCTCTTCTCCACCCGCGGAGAGAGCAGCGTTAGCTAAAGATTCTTTTCGCTGCAACCGCGGATGCAAGCATTGTTCTCTATCACCGTAAAAAAAGGGACATTTACCTTTGTCAATCTGTGTATGATATTAGTCCTCCTCCTCCTGCTCCTCCTCCTGAAACATCATGTCATCACGCTGAACTGCCAATTTTTCTGCGGCCCAAAAGGCTCATATAACTTTTTTCAAACAATATTTCTACGTTTCTAACTAAAGCATTGAAACTTCAACATGAACCAATTTTTTTTTAACAGGGCTGCCTCCTCTGTTACAAATTAAGCCACAGTAAGCTAAAATATTAATGGGTTTAACCTGCACTCTCGGTTGAGCAACTTTTCTGTGGTACATTTGTACTGTTGGTACACTAATTTTTTGGGCCCCCCGCCTACACTGTAATCCAAGTAATTTTTCTGGCCTTCGCCTACACTCATGGTACACCAATATGTCAGGGGTTGGCCTACACTCTTGCTACAGAAATATAGCTCGGGTCTGCCTGCCTATACTTCTGCCACAGTAATGCTACAGGGGTCTGCCTATACTTCTGCTCCTGAAATGTTACTGTGGTGTGTCTGTACTGTTACTACTGAAATGTTACTAATACTGGGCTCTGCCTATACTGCTGCTACGGAAATGTTACTGGGGTCTGTCTACACTGTTAATACTGAAATGCTACTAATACTGGGCTCTGCCTATACTGCTGCTACTGAAATGTTACTGGGCTCTGCCTATACTGCTGCAACTGAAATGTTACTGGGGTCTGTCTATACTGTTACTACTGAAATGTTACTAATACTGGCCTCTGCCTATACTGCTGCTACGGAAATGTTACTGGGGTCTGTCTACACTGTTAATACTGAAATGCTACTAGTACTGGGCTCTGCCTATACTGCTGCTACTGAAATGTTACTGGGCTCTGCCTATACTGCTGCAACTGAAATGTTACTGGGGTCTGTCTATACTGTTACTACTGAAATGTTACTAATACTGGGCTATGCCTATACTGCTGCTATGGAAATGTTACTGGGGTCTGTCTTTACTGTAACTACAGAAATGTTACTGGGTCTCCCTAGACTTATGCAACATAACTGTTAGTGGGGTCAGCTTATACCTTTGCTACAGGAATATTACAGGGGTCTGTGCATAGTATGGGAGCACTAAGTTTTCCCATCGCGGTGTTCAACGTATCTGGCCCTAAAAAAAACCCAGACTGACTAGGGCATGGAGTGTGGGCCGAAACCAACCTGTATTTTATCTCACGTTACCTCAGCTATTCGGGGCACTGCAATGGGATTAATTTATGTACCATCGGTGGCTTCCTGGGACCCACCCATGCTGTGGGTCCACACAGATTTCCCATAGCGCAGTTGTACCTGCCTGGCACTATGAAAAAAAACCCAGACTGACTGGGGCATGCAGTGTCGGCCGAAGCTAACCTGTACTTTATCTCACGTTAGCTCAGCTATCAGGGGCACTGCAATGGGATTAATTTATGTACCGTCAGTGGCTTCCTGGGACCCACCCATGCTGTGGGTGCACACAGACTTCCCATTGCGGAGTTGTACCTGCCTGTGACTATGAAAAAAACCCAGCCTGACTAGGGCATGCAATGTGGGCCGAAGCCAACCTGTATTTTATCTCACGTTACCTCAGCTATCCGGGGCACTGCATTGGGACAAACAAGAGGAGCGATACAGCGCTAATGAGACGTTCACAGCTACGCTAGCATTGGAGTCCGCTCTAGGCCCGCGATTGCTGAGGGTTTATGCAGAGGCCTATGTCCTGGGTGCAGTGAAAGTCCGCTTCCTGCCTACGATTGCTGAAGCTGTTGGCCGGGGCCTATGTCCCGGGGGAACTGCAACTGCGCCAGGTTGGGGCTGTGCAACTTTTTTCTGGCTAATCCAGTCATTGGAGCAGGGAAAGAAAATGTAACTGATTTACTGAGCCCGTCGCAGATGAACAAGCATTGAAGTCCGCTTCATGCCCGCGTTTGCTGAGGGTGTGGGCTGAGGCCTATGTCCCAGGGGAAGTGCAAGTATGCCAGTTTGGGGCTGTGGAACTTTTTCCTGCTAATCCAGTCATTGGAGCGGTGAAAGGAAAGCTAACTGATTTAATGAGCCCGTCACAGATGAACTAGCATCGAAGTCCGCTTCATGCCTACGATTGCTGTAGCTGTAGGACGAGGCCTATGTCATCGGCGCGGTGCAAGTCTGCCATGTTTGGCCGCTCTGATTTATTTATTGTTCATGTCTTGGGTTGCCTAGGATCCACCTATGCTGTTGGTGCACACTTAGTTCCCATCGCGGTGTTTGACCTGGCTGGCACAAAGACACTGACTGACTTGGGTAGGGGGCAGAGTGCAGATGGCTTTCCCCTTGCGGTGTCGATTGAGCTATGCGACACCTAGACAGAATGAATACTGTGTGGGCACATGGATTCCCCATAGCTATGTAACTCATGCCCACGTTTGCAGCTCCTGACGGAGGTGGCACAGGATTGGAATGAAGATCGAATGTCAATTTCTCATTGATTCTCTACAGCATTGTGGGCTATTGCCCCGCCCCTTTTAAAGATAGTCGCTACCTGGCCCTGCCAACCCTCTGCAGTGTGTGCCTCCGGTTCCTCCTTATGGCAGACGCACTTATAAATAGACATGAGGGTGGTGTGGCTATGCAGCCAGCGTGTGACATGGGGGCAGCTAAAGGCTACACAGGGTCGAGCGGGGGGGGGGGGGTGGTTGGGCATCATGTAACCCAGGAGAAGAGACAGGGTGTGTCCTGCAGGCAGTGCTTGCGCTTGGTTGGAGGTAGTGTGGTGTTTAGCTAAGGTGTGCCTTGCTAATGAGGGTTTGTCCCAAGTAAAAATTTAGTGTGGGGGGGGGGGGCGCACTCTTGCCGCTATTGTGGCTTAACAGGGGGACCTGGGAGCCTGAGATGCAGCCCAGCATGTTGCCCCTCGCCTGCCCTATCCGTTTCTGTGTCGTTTCAATCACTTTCTTGGGTTTTGCAGATTTTCACAAATGAAAACCTTAGCGGAGCACTGGTCATATACAAAAATGCTCGAGTCACCCATTGACTTCAATGGGGTTCGTTACTCGAAACGAACTCTCGAGCATCGCAGAAAGTTCAACTCGAGCAACGAGCACCCGAGAATTTTGGTGCTCGCTCATCTCTATTGGATATGTGTAAGAGCTAGCAGCCTCTAGCAAGAGGGGCTGGTATTTTTGTGCGCAGACCCCAGGTGATTGGCTGGCTGGAGTAATCCACACAATCAGCCAGCCAAATCAACCCACCCCTGCAGAGCTGAGCTCCTGAAAGTGCTTAGAACTACAAGACGCAGGAGCACAAATTATCATGGTGTGACAACTATAATAAATTTAGGATAGCGTGACAACTCTTTATAAAAAGAATATATTCCAGCTTGCTGTGGAGTATGTGCTAAAGACAACAACCTCGTCTTTTTTTTATTATGAAGAGATCAGTCGTCAGTTTCGGCAACATATAAGCGGAGACTAAAAAAAAAACTCCCTATTGCAGACAGGGAGTCTTTATAACAATGATTAACCCTCAATTAATTAACTGTTATCATGAATCTCAGCATTCATGCTGCGTTACAGCACATGCGCGAGGAGCTGCCAGTCGTCACATATTAAAGACCTATCACTGTCCATTACATCACTCTTCTGTACGATACCTAATCATAATGGGATGCCTGAGTGTCGTGCCGCCACAAAGCACTATTGTGACTCCACAGAGCTATGGTGAGCGCTAATATTATTATTATTATTTGTGGCTGGCAATTAATTGTGATTTGTTTTGTTTGGACGCCAGTGCCCTTGGGCACAATTTGTAGCTGTGAGTGGTGAGGTGTGGAATAATACACAGAGCCAGATATTTTGCTTACATTGTTGTAACCATGATATTATTAAATAAGACAGTGAGATGAGGTAGTTTTCTTCATCACATTTAGTGCATATTAACTGATACAGAAATTGCAACAATGTAGACTTCTGTGTCTAACTCATTTATACATTGGACCTTATGATAGATTTCTTCTCTCTATCCTTCTTTATATTTATATCTCTTTATTTCTTTATCTCCCTCTCTTCATATTTACATCTCTTTTATTTTATTTTTTTATTCACTGTCAAAGCTGTCTCTCCTTCTCAGTTACTCATGGTTTCTCAGATTTCTCTCTTGCTTCTCTCTTTGTCATGGCTGATCTGTCTCTTTTCATTTCTCTCTCCTCCTGGCATCTTTTTTCCTGTCAGGCACTTCTCTTTTCTCACTATTCTTTACTCTCTTTACTTATTGATTAAACATATTCTGCCCCTATTCTCTGGCACTTGCTTTGCCTGGTGCGTCTCACTCTCTCTAGCTTCTGCGACCATTGTCCGACTATTAACATCTGTCACCTCACCAGTTTGTCTGCAGACAATCACAATCTATCTAGGTGCTAGGCTAAAACCCCTAGGGCCAATTATTATATTACCAGTCCCCATAACTAAACAGTACTATGAAGTGCCTATTTCCAGGCCACTACACAAGCATGCGCCTTAATAACAGATGAATCCCATTCTGGTACTGACAAATCGCATGAGAGTTGATACAGATAGAATAAATGGCAAAGATTGTATTAGGAGTGACAATGAAATCGAGAGGATGAAATCTGCTACAGATCTGCATCACAAACTATATCTAAATCCACACCAAATGGTGCAGATTTTGACGTGGATCTCCACCAAAATCCGCAACACAAAATATTCTGCAGGTATAATACCATGATTTCGTGTGGCGTTTTTGAATGCCTGTCACAACGTTTAAGAGGGATTTTTAACGCACCCCATGAAAGTGCTGCCTCTGATAGGCTGAGAGCCGTGGCCAATCAGAGGCAGTGCCCAGCCGTCAATGAACGACAGCTTAGTACTGCCTCTGATTGGCTGAGCACTCAGCCAATCAGAGACAGTATTCAGCTGTCATTCAATGAGCGCTCAGCCAAACAGAGGCAGTACTCAGTTGTCATTCAATGTTATTCTCAGTTGTCATTCTCTCAAAAAGGGTAGGAGGCGGGATGGTGCGGGAGTGAATGTGCTATGCTCCCTCCCCCTCCCGTCCCTTGTCGCAGGGAGGGGTTTGGACAGGGCAGGAGCTTATCAACTAGCTCCGCCCCCCATTGCAAGGGGCGGAGAGGAGAAGTTGGGACTTTAGCAGTCACTCTCCTAAACTCCCTCCCACCTCCCTTCTCTAGCAGCTGTCATAGGCTCCCATAGGAGTCTATGCAGCCACTGCAGGCGTAAAAGTGTCTGGCCGAAATGCATCTTGGCCGGCCGGGTGCTTTTAAGCTATGGAAATACGCCCATGTGCACTGATGCATCGTAAACCAATGCATCAGAGGGGCAGCGTATATGAACTAAGTTTTTTAAAATATATATATATATATATTAAACTTAGCTTCACCCTCCCCACCCCCTCCCATTGCAAATAGTAACGAGGGGCAGAGAGGGGGCGGGGGCTCAGTGCAGAGAGGCACACCGTATATCGGCTGGGCGTGAAAACCCAGCCTATATACGGTCATCTGAAGCCGCCCTTAACGCACACAGGCACGTGCGAAAACACCCATCATGCAAATATGCAGTGCAAATCCATACATAAATATGCCCCTGTCAAGCTGGACTTTGGGTTCTTACAGATGTTGTAATACTGTTGAAAAACTATTTTAATATGGGAAGGGTTTTTATGTTTAAGTTTTTTTAAAACACTTTAATTAGATATTAGATTTTAATAGTTGACATTACATTTGCATTACTTATTTTTTAGTTCCGGATTTGATTGCTGTATAATAAAATCATTGCCTGCATGTAAATGTAGCAGTTTGTCATGTCACGTGGTGTGTCAGAAGGTATAAATGTTAGTGTTTGAGAGCGGGAAAAGGGTGCAGAGTTCCATCTTCACTGAGAGTACCATCTTTTTCAGGTACTCAAGATAATGTTAACACAGAGCCACATGGAAGCACCTTCAGCTTCCTTGTGGTGAAGATGGAGGAAGAGGAGTGATATCCTGTAGCGTATGAAGTCTGGATGTGATTGGAGTGAGTCCAAAGATCCTAGAGAGAGAGAGGGAGAGAGAGAGAGAGTGAGAGCAATTCCCAATAATTCTGTATAGAGGCACCCATCATATAGGTACAAATTCTCACTACAAGTGTTTTCCTGTGCGGTGATCCTGAGTCAGGAACACCACACAGAGGTACACTACTGAGACACCCAGACGCCTGCTGTGTGGGGTGTTATTGCTAGGTCTTTTGCTCTTGCTGACAACTTTATCTTTCAAAAGGTCGAAGAGAAAACAAGGGGATCTGCTATCTTGGACCTAATTCTTACCAACAGGGAGGAAATGTTTGAGGAAGTAAGGATGGCTGGGTCCTTAGGAGGCAGTGATTATGCTATCCCTGAATTTAGGATAAAAAGGGGAGGAAGACCTGAGAAAACTCAGACCTCAAGGTTGGATTTCAGAAAGGCAAATTTCCGCGAACTCAGAAAGAGGGTAGGAAGAATCCAATGGCTGGATGTTCTTAAGAACAGAAATGCACAAGAAGGTTGGGAAATATTGCGAAATGAGATTCTCAAAGCACAATTGTTAACAATCCCTAAAAGAAGGAAGAATGGGAAGCATTTAAAGAGACCAGGATGGATGAAAACAGAACTTGCGCACACGTTAAAAACAAAGAAAAAAAACATGTTTATCAAAATAAAAGAGGGGGAAATATCTAAAGAAGAATATAATGGGGTCTGCAGAAATTGTAGGTCAAGTGTCAGAAAAGTTAAGCTAATAATGAATTGAGGCTTGCAACAGAGGCCAAAAGCAATAAAAAAGGATTTTGAAAAGGCAGATACTATTGGATGCTTACAAGATGAAAATGGTGAATTGGTTAAGAATAATGTTGAGAAGGACGAACTTTTAAATTCCTATTTTGTATCTGTTTTCTCTCAGAAAGTAGATGAAACATCAACTGATATTCCCTGTGCAATTGGAGGAATGAAAGAGAATGCAGGCTATCTGTAAGCAGAGAGATGGTGATGGAACACTTAGCTAA